>NC_047531.1:15977615-16712075 GCF_012275295.1 Melopsittacus undulatus | reverse complement strand
GTTTCTCACTGTGTAGCAGAACTCTTGTTCTTGTCCCAAGCTCTGGAGTAGAATAACAAGGCATTCTTGGTGGAGATTCAAGACTGGGGTTCACTTCTGCCTGTGCTTTGTTAGAACTGAGACTCCTTCAGTTTGCAGTGCAAATGCCACCTGCACTTGCTAACCAGCTTTCACTCTGGTGATAACTGTATATTAAATACACAGCCTTATTTAGAAATCTCAGTGGCATTTACATAGTTCCAGTTCACAGCATTTACTGGTTGTCAGTTGTGTTTCATGACAGTTTTATTACCCTACCTGTGGAAAACCTTTGCCTCTCAAACACTGAACACAATGCAGCTCATTGTATTCTGTGAGACAGAACCCTGTTTTTTACTGGATTAAAAGTACCTGTGGTAGAACCACGGTTCCAATACAATATTTCTCATGCAGCTTGGAACTTAATCTGGTTCCTGGTTTTGATGCCTAAAATAATGCAGGCATGAACTGAATATATGCTAAACTGTTAATTTTAAACTATGTGCTGTAGTCAAGTAATTATTAGGGAGAATGCTTGAGATAGAAAAGTATTTTCTGTACAGTTCTGAGCTATGCAGAAAAGAAAGTCTGAAATCCTTGCTTCATTTAAGTCTCACTGCCTACAGCAAAGCCAGAATTTCACCTAAAGAATGAAAACGAAGTAAGAAACAAAATAAGAAGGGAGAGTAGTGTTTTGCAAAGGAGTCACATAGCATACAATTACCCAAAGCTGAACTCTGCACAGTCCCTGTTACATGAACCAAACATGAAATAGGAAAAACATTCACTTTCCCATTGGTTACCACACTTCTGAAATGATGGAATTTTCCATAATTTCATAACCTGCAGTGCTGTGATTTCTCCTTCTGATTAGGCATTGCAGCCAACTGATAATGGAAAGAAATCTGCCAGACCATATGGTGGAAAATTCCAAGGAATATTAGTACATCTATATTAAAAAATACCCCAGTGATGCAGTTTTGACAAGAGAATGTTTATTTTATAGATGAGTTTCACTGAATACCATTAGCAGGACTAAGAATCCTTTAGAACTGAAGCTCCTGTTCAGTGTGACAGGTAAATGTGTGGTCATAAGGGCAATGCAGCACGTTACTGGGCCATTGGTAAGCAGCAAAATGATTAAGAGATTATTAATCTAAATCACAACTGGGGCTAGTGACAGACCAGCACTACCCCACTAGGATTTACTCAGCTGTCTTTCCTGGTGTATGGTTGTTCAACTTGCAGTTTCTTCTTTCCATGACCATGTCTGCTGAGCTCCTTTTTCATCATCCAATTTACAAATCACATGTCCCTCTTAGAAACTGGTCCCTACAGTCCTGGTTTCCTGGCTGGTACCTGCCAGGCCTATGTATCTTTTGCACAGTTAGGATGGTGGCATATGAAAAGCAAACAACAACTGGTAGCAGTAGTAAAGGTCCACAAAAAAAGGCTTTCAATCTTCTTTCAGTCTGTGTCTATGCCTCCATCACCTCACTGTCCCTTCAACTTGACCATAATGGACTTCGTCATACAGCATTTAGTGTTTTTATTTTCAGTTAAGGCTTGCTCAGTCTAATCTCTTCTTGGAAGGCTTTTATCAGTCTTCTTTTGCCCCTTCTTCATATCACACTCTTGAAACTCTTTGCCACTTTCTTCTTGTACTTCCCATCAAAGTACAGCACTTAGAAATTTCTTGCTTACAAGTCTCCTACTGGACTTATTCTTCAGAAACTGCCTTCATACCTACACTATAAAATGTAGCTACACTTGCAATCATGCTATATACAGAATTTAGTTACAGATCATTTGGTCTCTCTTCAGGGTTTTTGTTCCTGTTTGATTCTGTAAGTTATTTTCATAAGGCACAAACTGCCTTTTTTGTGCCACCTCCTCCCTCTGTCTTCACTCTCTAATATGGAATTGTGCCTATGGAACCATGTTATTTCTCTCATTCCTTCTCATCTTGGTGATGGGGCCTGGCCTTTTAAACATTTCTTTTTTTCTGAGTGACAGTACTGAATGAAACAGTCAGTATTTTCCTTCCATGCATTTGAGTTGTGAAGAACTGAATCCAAGTCTTAAATGCTGGGCTCCTGTTCCTATGCTGAAAGAAGCGTTGATATCTCTGGAGCTCCGTCCTGTGCTTTGGGGCTCAATCCATACGAGAATGATGAATGCCCAAGGTGCAGACATTAAGTATTTGCCTTCTGCTACAAGGAAACCCCAGAGCAAGGCACAGAAGCAGTGCACCTGATGCTTTATACATGAAATCATCTAAGGGATGAGTCTCACATGCATTGAGAAGTTAAGGATGCCATTTCTTTGTCTACACCAGCTACAGGCAATGTGCAAGTGAGAGGTGTGGATTTCCCACACCAAACTGATACAGTCTGGTTAGGTCCTGCTGTAATTAAGGTGAGACAGTTGGAACCTCTTCTCATCTTTTTATTTCTGTATGTCTTTTTATTTCTGTAGTACTTGCCGAGGGAAACACCTAATGTGCAAACACTTGTTAAGAATTACTATAAGGTTGTTAGTGGGGCATATTGTCTTTCAAGACTTTATTTCTTCAAAGACATATAGTACTGAAACATTTTCTCTTTTATTTTGTTCCCACAGAAAAAAAAAGAATATACTTTCTTTTCTGTAAAGAAATACAAAATTTATGTATTGCAGAAATGTAGTTTAAGGGGGAAAAAAGACACCTGTTAATCTGGATAAAGCCTGAAATCCCATTCTGGATAATGATATAAATTTATAAAGTGATATTAATGTATCGAGTACTTACCAAAATAAGTCCAGAGATTAATGAGGAAGTGCCTGTCAGGGCAACATAGAACTTGGGGGTTAATGTGTTCAAAAACATACTCACTGGAAAAGAAAAGAGAGGAAACCATGAGTACAAGAGCAGGACATGTTCTACACATGTGTCCCCTCCTCCTCCCAGCTGCCATCCAACCTCAGATAAGTTATTACCTTACTTTCTGGTTAAAAAGACAAATTTTAAAAAGCATCCTGTTCCATCTGCCTAACATGTGATACAGCATTAGACTGCCACGTGCAGAATTTTGTTTTCACAACAGAGTCAGCCACAATGCATTGGAAAATGGCTGCACACACATTCAGGTCTTTCCTGTTCCAGTCTAAGCTCCACTGACATTGAGTTCAGGATTCCCCACATTACATGGAAGACATTTCTGTACTGCACTTGCTACTGTGCTGCAGTTAGAAATTTTAGGGGTCTATCTCATTGTCCTGCATTCAACACTGTCTCAACATCCTGCGTGATCTTGGTGAATCTGGACAAATTTTTAAAAGCCTTTTATTTCTCATTACCTTGGTTCCTATTTTATGAAGTAGATTATAACAGCATTTCCCTAATTCGTTCCACTTCATTAAAGTTGGTGAACCACTTAGTGTGACAACAGTGCGTAAATGCAAATAACAGATTAGGAGAAGACCTAACTGTCTTTTTGATAATCAGGGGTGAAAATCATGATAGCTATCCAGATTATCTGAAACCTAGGGCAGAAGCAAAGCCAGAGAAGCTACAAGGATTGGCAGTTCCATCTGTATGGGCTTCTGGAAGTTCAAAGAGCTTTTCTAGTCATACCCTATTTTGACTAAAGCTGCTGAGAGAATCCCCAGCTAGTTGTGCTCAGCCCCCCCTAAAGAAAATCCCGATGCCCTTAAGAGAATAAAATATTGTTTTTATCAGTTTTGGATCACTCTACAGAAGCTACTAAGGAGAACTGGAGCTTTTCCATGAAATTCTAGATGTTTAAAGAAAACTCTCAACTTCCCCTCACCTCCGTCTTCCACAAATGAAAACATTCTGGAGGGTTAGAATATCTTCTGTAAAAAAAACCTACTGTTTTTTTTACACTGCCAGTGCCAAAGTACTTGTCAAACATACACACATATTTGTACATACACGCACGCATATATGTTTGTATACATACATGCATGCATGACTGAAGAGGGAACTGACAACAGTTAGCTGTTAAATTTAAAATGCTTGTATCAGACTACCAGTCATTAAAAAATGCTGATAAAAAGATATGGATACATAGATGGGAGGCCCTCAGTTCATTCTGTTCTCTTCAGAAATGACACTGGTTGAGCTTAAATAATATGGAGCCAAAAAAAATGAAGAGAAGATTACAACAGCAGGATACAAATCATCAAACATATGATTAATTTTCCATGACCAGTAAAACAGAAAATTGCCTTCCAGAAATGTATCACTAAAAGAGATTGAAACCCTGCAATTCAGCTGCTTTGTTTGGGTTTTGGCTGCATATTTTCTGTATTTTTTTCTTGAAAAAGCCATAAATTGTTAAAATGGAAGTGTCATTTTCTGCTCCGCTGGAGTGGCATTAAGCACTGAGCTGGTACAGCAAAGAACTAGTTTGGTGGGGTTTAATTCCATTGTACATTTTCTTTCACAGATGAATTAGATGTCAGATTCTCAGCTAATGTAAATAAGGATAATATCCCCAATTTTACTGTGTGCAGCACAGCTACACTGATTTATGCTGGCTCTAGCTCAATAGTTGGGATTTTCCCACATCTTCTTTCTTTTTTTATTGTTTCCATTCTTTCTTTTTTGTTGTTGTTTTTTTATATGCCTAATACAAGCTGCCTTTGAAATAGCAGTCCCTGCTTTCTCCAGCCCCAGTACCTGCTAAGAAGGAAAAGGAATGGAGAGACTGAAATAGCTTTGGCTTCTGCCAACCACCATGATTCCTTTAGAAGAAACATTCCTCATTCTGGAATGCAAATGTAAGCCAGAGACAAAATCAAACTATGTCACTGGGGAAATTTCAAACTGCCAGTGAAATTACTTCCTCTGCTTAGGTCAGGATATTCCTGAGAGAGTATATGCTCTGATGGGATATAGATGTTCATAGCTCCCATGTAGCACAGTGCTGCTGCTGTGCCAACAATAACATGAAAAGCCAGGCCATGCTTTCTCTCCCACTCCTCCGCCACAGCTTCACAGCTCCTGGAATGCTAGCATTTCTTCTATTAAACTGGGAAAATTTTCCTATTACCCTAGAGGAAACTTGATTTCCAAGTTGTGAAGCCACCTAAATCTGCTGTGTTTTAGAAGATTCTCCATGAGGCTACCACTGAATATGGATATAGTCTATTTGTTTTAAATTCCTGTCTCCTGTTTCACTAAGAAGTGCTGCAAAGACAGCAAAGTTCCTTAACCAGTGATGAGATACTCATCATTACTGGCTGCCATCAATAGAATTTGCTTTCAGAAATGCATTCCCATTTTGAAGTGCCCCCTCAATAGATCAGCCCCATGGAGGTTATCAATGGAGTAGAATAAATGAGGCTCTTAAGAAATGCTGTTAGCTTCTCTCTATCACCACTCTTTTACAAGCACTATATACCGATTCATAGACAAACTCTGTGACCTGAATGAAGACAGGATTTAATTTATGCGTCATTTGCACCATTGTTACTGCTTTCTTATTTGCTTGCATGTATACTGATGCTCCTTTATGCTTTTCACTTCATTTTTACAGCTTAACCATGGGAGTGGGCAAGGCGAACAGATACAGTGCTGGATGCTTTTAGATTGTATGGGCTGCACTACCAGCTAACTGGAGTAGCTCGGTACATTTGCTACAGTTGCACTTAAGTACCAGAGCCGCTTATCTGGGCTGTATCTCCCTAATCCTTTTGTCATTCTTTTTGCTACTCATTAAATATAAGAATATTCAGTTTATTAAGAAAACTATCACCTTTTGCAAATTATTAATTACTCTCCCAGTCCCTTTGTGTCCATAAATATTAACAAAAGCAAACACTTTATAAGAAACATCTCCAAAACAGTAAAACAAAGCACTGGAGGATCTGCGGACAGACTGTTTTTATTCTGAACTTACTGAGAATTCAGTAATTGTTTCAGTGGAAGCTACATCAAGGCCTAAGTGTCATTATATTAACACTAGAAGTAAAAATCAACATGTTTTGGGGTTATCTGATATATATCATTATCCATAAGGAAGCGTTTCTTTACAGTCACCATTCTGGCAATGCAGAAATCACTATCATATCAAATCTCTCTATCCTGTAGTGAACTCATGTTTCCTTCAGTGTGCTGCAGTAAACTAGCATCATTAGACAATGCTAAATGTCCATCTGCCTAAATTTGGATAGCAGTATTTTTCTCCTGTCTCCTTTTTTAAACTGTCTAATCCTCAAGTAGCAGGACTGGGGAGCAGAGAGAGATTTCCGAGAAATGAGATTTGACAATGCCAGCAGAAGATGACTGCAGAATAAAGAAGTCAAGTAGAATCACCAGGGAAAGGTGGCACTGTACATCCTTTCTTCTGAATTCAGAACATGCCTGTGTGTGCCTCATTATGTCTGTCCACAAATGAAAGATGGTGCAGCTATTCAGCTTGGAATATCATCTCTGTAACTTGGTAGGACTTAAAAAGGGCAACTAATGAATATCTACAGAAACTTGCCTGATGTTCTTACAGTGCCAACTCATCTGAAATTACTGTCAAAACCTGATTATTTCCACAGGCTTCAGATGATGAATGATTTGTTTTAGGTGTGTTAGCAGAGATAATGGAATACAGTACAGCCTGTTTTGATTTGTTGGTTTTGGTTGTTTGTTTTCTTTATTATTTAAAGACAACCAGAATGACCTATAAATGCTGTCTAAACAAGCCAAGTATGTGTGCTTGTGAGAAGCTCCTTACAAATACCCACCCCTTCTCTCTTCCCTTCTCTCTATTGCTTTTATTTAATCATGCCTGAGTCACCCAGAATAAGGCACCATTTATATTTCCAAAGGTGCCTACCTTACACTGGTGAATCATTCCATCCTATTGTATAATATCTAGGAAGGACTGTTATTCCATTGTTAACTGTGCATGCTCACAGAGATGAATTTACATCGTATTTGGTTCACAGCAGACAAACTAAAAAAGCACACAAGTCATAGCTAAGATTTCCTGTTGAGGCTAATTAAAAGAGGCGACTGAAATGTTCTTGAAAGCCTATGCCATTTCATTCCTGTTATGTATGTTATTCATTGCCAATATTCATGATTCATTCTGAACATGGGAATAAACAGGAGAGGAAAATCCAGACATTTTTCAAGCAACAAAATCATCAAATCACATACAATGTATCACTGAAGGTGATAAAAACTATGTTGTTTAAAAGATTTCTTCAAGGACTTGAGGCATTCAGATTTCAGGCATGTGAAGAACCCCAGTAGGAGGGAAATAATAGGGTTAAATTGCTTAAAGTATCATCCTGCTGCTGTATCAGTTAATTACAGTAGAAGATCACTAGGAGAGGGAACATTGCAAACTGCCTGCTATTCCCACATGTGGTTCTACTAAAATGACAGCCCCATTACCTACTTCTGAATGTGAGACTGTGTGGCTTGCACACTAGATGCAAATAAAAATTTAATAGCAATGTTACAGAAATCATACACATAAACAGAGCAAAGACAGGACTGCATCATATATGGCACTTTTAAAAAGAAAAATAATTCCCTGAAATTACAGATAAAACTAAATATATGTCAATAACTGAGTATGCTCCTGAGCGAGACAAGGTTTCTGGGTACAGTAGTAAGTTTTATAAGAACAAATGGCCAGAAATCATAGAAAAGTTTATAGTCATAGAGTCCTTCCAGTGTGTCACTGATCCTTAAGTCATCATGGCTAAAATGTGTGTCACTAAGAAATTTTGCTGCATTTTATGTCCCCACTCTCTATCATACGTGCTTGGTATGCAGACCAGTGCAAATTCTTGTAACACCAGTGCCAAGAGCCCAAATCCTTTAGACAGGCAACAAGCTAAGAAACCTGTTGCTGAAGGCCTGTGACACAGCAATTCAGCTTCTTTTCACTGCAACCATCCATTCAAGCTATCGTTCAGACACGATGCAGATGTAGCAGTGACTGGCTTATCTAACAGCGGCCTCACTGTGTGGATTAATGCAGCCCCCTGATTCCAACTGGTTGCAGTAATGAAGAACTCTTCTACCAAACTGTCAGCAAAGAGGGCAAAATAAAAATGAATAAACTTATTTTAATAAATATATAAACTTCCCCTCTCTGTGTAGGAAGTGCTGCATAATCTTGAATTTAATTGAACTATTTATACATAATCATTTTGAATCCTCAACCCATCTTTCTTAAGAATGTTAACAATACACTTCGGGAAAACATGCTAGGGTCAGGCTAAATTATGCATTATATACTATGATGGCCTCCAGCTCAATGTAAATACAATCCCCACCAGGTTTAAAGCCAGTGCAGTGTGTTGTCTCAGGTGTCTCAGCAAAAAAGAAGAAAATGAAAGAACAACCCAAAACACCAAACCCACAAACTTTTACCATTTACCAGGGTTTTCCCTGGGAAGCTACCAAGATTGTTTTGACTTCTTCAGACTTCTTGAATAATTACCAAAGAAGAAGTAAGCACTCAAAAGTTTAAGAATGCCGCAGAGTGAGTTTCATTTTTACTTGTTGCAAATGCCACGCAACTTCCTCCTGTAAGGCCTTTTCTCTAGATCTGGTTTCAAAACTTGAAAAGATTTGTCACTCAGAATCAAACATGTGTCCAGTCCATGCAGGGTGTCTGTGTGCTATGCACAAGGAAAGCCAGATGCCCACTCACTTTGTTCAACTACATTCAAGACATCTGGAGCCTAAGCTAACTGGCCAGTGAAGCAGTCTATTGCTCTCAGCAAATGCTGGATTAGAGCCTGAGAGAAAATGGTGATGTGCCAAAAGCCACCTGTTACTTGAGAAAAACAATGAACTCTGATTAACTGTACAGTTGTGCATAATCATAGGATCATGGAATCATAGAACAGTTAGGGTCGGAAAGGACCTTAAGATCATCTAGTTCCAAACCCCCTGCCATGGGCAGGGACACCTCACACTAAACCATATCACCCAAGGCTTCATCCAACCTGGCCTTAAACACTGCCAGGGAGGGAGCATTCACAACCTCCCTGAGCAACCCATTCCAGTACCTCACCACCCTCACAGTAAAGATTTTCTTCCTTATATCCAATCTAAACCTCTGCTGTTTAAGTTTCAACCCGTTACCCCTTGTCCTACCACAACAGACTCTAATGAATAGTCCCTCCCCAGCACCCCTGTAGGCCCCCTTCAGATACTGCAAGGCTGCTATGAGGTCTCCACGCAGCCTTCTCTTCTCCAGGCTGAACAGCCCCAACTTTCTCAGCCTGTCTTCATACGGGAGGTGCTCCAGCCCCCTGATCATCCTCGTGGCCCTCCTCTGGACTTGTTCTAACAGTTCCATGTCCTTTTTATGTTGAGGACACCAGAACTGCACACAATACTCCAAGTGAGGTCTCACGAGAGCAGAGTAGAGGGGCAGGATCACCTCCTTCGACCTGCTGGTCACACTCCTCTTGATGCAGCCCAGGATACAGTTGGCTTTCTGGGCTGTAAGCGCACACTGAAGCTGGCTCATGTTCATTTTCTCCTCAACCAACACCCCCAAGTACGTTTCTAATTAATGAAATAGAACTTTCTGGACTGAAGAACACCATATTCTCTCTCTCTTCCATGTTTCCACATCTTAAATGTAGCTTTTTGCTTTCAACAGAATACCTTTACCACACTTAAAAAGGGAACGAGTAGGAATGGTCAGAGAACTGAGAGCAGAAGGACATACAGGTGAATCAAGGCAACCCAATCTGGATGACAAAATACAACTTAGACACACTCCTGTGACTTGGGAAAGGGAAAATAAAATAAATCCACATCAGAGACAGACAAGTATAATATAGAGATGAGTTAAAACAACATGAAAAAAAATGAATGGCCATAAAAATTAACATGCCCTGAAAGGAGATAGAGACACAAACAGCAAAGGCAAAAAAGACACAAGAAATGACACGTGCAACATGAATGTAAATAAAGTCAATTTTTGTTTTACAAAAGATGTTTTGCAATTTTGAAGTACCTCTTTACTGGGAGAAGACTGCCAACACTAATAGCTTTGGTCATTTAGGAAAAGATACAGTCAACAAGTTATTCCTTGGTATCAATGTGCCTGGACATACAGGCACCGAACACAGTACACCTACCTAAAGGAAAACAATCTCTCTTGCAAATTCAAATACTAAAACCAGTTGGGATTGCTAGACTCAAGCATGGTATTCGGCTAGTCCATTTGTCTGAGGTCATGAACTCCCCACCTTGCGGATTTGGGGAGAATAAAGTATGGAGAAAAAAAGATCAACTTTCCCCCATGAAAGCCACCATTATAATGCAAATCTGCTGCCACACAGTTGCCCCTGCCAAGGGACAAGGACATTTGCTTTTACTTTCACAATGTGGTGGTGGCATGAGTTAATTACACAGTTCCTGTTAATTGCACAGCATGCTGCTTGAAGATGAATATTTGCTAACATATTGGTAGCAAAAAAAAAAGTTAAAAAAACTCCAAACACCCCCAAAAACTGCCCTCCCAAACAAAACAAAAGAACAACCCAGCATTTCCATTTAAAGAAAACATGGGAGAAACCATTTCCTTGGACCTTAGAGCCCTTAACTGTCAGGGACTAACTACTGTACATTTCTTTATGATCACCACAGTGTCCTAATGCTAAAAGCAGACTCTTGGTATTAATACGTATGGGTGGAAGGGAGGAACTGGGCCAAGTAAGAGGGAGGCGTGAAGGGTGAGCAATGACGAACTGAGTAGAGATATCACTATTTGGATTTTCAGAGCTGTGGATGTGTAAAATCAGGTTGTTGTTTGGCTCTTTATCATATGGTCTTACAACACTTTCAATCTCACTTCTAAAATCAGGCTGCTTGCTGCTTGATTTGAAATGCTGTTGTTACACAACTCCCCTGAAGATCTTGAAGTTTCAAGAAACGTAAGCCCTTGTCTTAATTTTCACTTGTATTGCACTGGATGAGAAGCGCTCTCAGACTTGTAATGGGGGATTTCCTTCACTCTGCAATGCTACAAGGTGTGTTTGTAGGCAGAGACAGCCCAGTTACTGCAGAAAGCACCTTCCTAGTTAGCTTGTGGCTTTTCTAATAACACACGCATCAGCATGTCTGTGAATCGGCAATTTCCCCAACAAAAAAGCAGGGGGAATTCTGACATGATGCTTACAGTCATAGAATCATAGAATCATAGAACTGTTAGGATTGGAAAGCACCTTAGCATCATCTAGTGCCAACCCCCCTGCCATGGGCAGGGACAACTCACACTAAACCGTATCACCCAAGGCTTCATCCAACCTGGTCCTGAACACTGCCAGGGATGGAGCATTCACTACCTCCCTGGGCAACCCATTCCAGTACCTCACCACCCTAACAGTAAAGAATTTCTTCCTTATATCCAGTCTAAACCTCTCCTGTTTAAGTTTCAACCCATTACCCCTTGTCCTATCACTACAGTCCCTAACGAATAGTCCCTCCCCAGCATCCCTGTAGGCCCCTTTCAGATACTGGAAGGCTGCTATGAGGTCTCCATGCAGCCTTCTCTTCTCCAGGCTGAACAGCCCCAACTTTCTCAGCCTGTCTTCATATGGGAGGTGCTCCAGCCCCTGATCATCCTCATAGCCCTCCTCTGGACTTGTTCCAACAGTTCCATGTCCTTTTTATGTTGAGGACACCAGAACTGCACACAGTACTCCAAGTGAGGTCTCACGAGAGCAGAGTAGAGGGGCAGGATCACCTCCTTTGACCTGCTGATCACGCTCCTTTTGATGCAGCCCAGAATATGGTTGGCTTTCTGGGCTGTGAGTGCACACTGCAGCCAGCTCATGTTCATTTTCTCATTGACTAACACCCCTAAGTCCTTCTCTGCAGGGCTGCTCTGAATTTCCTTTTTGCCCAACCTGTAGCTGTGCCTGGGATTGCCAAATAAGGATGTATTCTCAGATGGTCTCACATGTGACTGCAGAATATCACTGTGCACAGGCATCTACCTTCTTTCAGATACACACTTATAACAGAAAGCAGGAGTATACTGGTTTTGTACTTAAAGAGTACAGCTGTTCCACACTTTATCAGGTATTTTAAGACCTTTAAGTCTTCAATTTAAGGCACACAATTGGGTTCTACTGAAAATCAATAATAATGTATTTCATTGCAAAGTTGTACCCACGCACTGCAAAAAAAATTACTTTACTTCCACTCTGTACCTCCAAGTGTCCAAACAAATCCATATTTTAAAATTATTCTTAACATCAACTATGTCAGAGATCATTCATGCAACTGAACTGATACAGCTTTATCCAGTTTGGACAAGCACTAGTTGTGAAGTCAAACCCGCCTCTTAACTGTTGCTTATTCTGAGGCATTACACAGATTTATGGGGTTTAGTCTTTCAAAGCTGTATTAAAACAAAAGCCAATTACTAAACCTCATTATCTGGAGTCATTTAAGACAATTAATGGCTTTTGTTCTAAGTGCCAGATCAGCAAAGTTCTCTCAATGAAACAGGGTAAGTTTTGCCCTCGTCTTTCATGCAACACTCAGGGAGGTGAGAGCTCCATTAAATCTTGATTTTGGTTCATTAGCTGTCTAAAGAATACCCTAAACTAAAAGTTTGCCACAGTGATTAATTCCAGTGCTTCAGATAACAAAGACTAATCTACTCTTGAGAGATAAATCATGCAGAGTTTTCACCACCAACTACTGGCATTCCACAAAAAAAGAAAACATCCCATTGATTCCCATTATCCAGGAACCTCTCGGAGAAGCTATTCCCATACTAAGACAAAAAGAGGCACATGAACAAAGCATCCTTGGCTGCCCTGCAGCCTCCTTTTGTTCCAGGCAGGATTTGATATTTGCACTAAACCCACAGATAAGAGAAGTGTCACATCTTCCATCCTTGCTTGTGTGTTGCATTCATAGGCATACAAAGACAAGTATCATCATGATTCGTGCATCCAAAAAAATCCTGTCAGCAATGAAAAAAGTTCAGAAAATATGGCTGAAATTTGCATCTTGACTAATTTTTTTTCTATTTTTCAGATAGACTTTTTTTTTCTTTTAAATTCTGGAGAAATATTCCATTCCAGACATTTCTGTTCTAACCTTGATAGCCTCATTCTATATAGCACATCTATTTTGAGAGTCTCTAAGATCCTGATCTCTTTGCATGCAAGAAATTTGCAAGGTGCTTCTTCAAATAGAGGTGACTGGAAAACATTTTCTTAATTAGAGCCAGCAACCTCATGAAAACTCCCTGGAGGTCTACAATAGCTAATATCATTATCCCATCATTGAAAACGCATCTGTGCTTCCTACTTACAAAATCAATAGGGTGTTTATGCCATTTTTCTTCTATGAGAAATTTCTACTTATAATAAATTTCTATATGAGGCAGGGATTTTTTCCCCAGTAACTGATGGTCTGAGTAATGCAGCACAAAAAGAAGGGAAAACATAATTTTCCGTTAAGTGTGATTGATTATTCTTCTGTATGTATTAATCTCTAATAATAAACTTTCCCATTTTAAGCATTCTTAAAGCTGACACACAGAGTAATCATACAAAATGGACAAGAAGACAAGTTAAGTAGAAAACTTTTATCTCTCTGCCTCCATTTTGGGTATTTTGAACAAAGCATAGGAGCAGGTTTGACAAGTGCTGTATAATTTCCATTGCCTGTCAGTCTCTTGGGACACCCAAAAGTTATTAAAATGGAAAAGGCTCTGTAGTAACTCTAGAGAGAGCTGCAATCTGCATTCAGGACCTGACTGATGGGGAGATAAACTTTTGGGGGAGAATTTTGCATGATAAAAATTGTCAGTAGAGTGAGCTCCATAGAGAATGTCTAACCAAACGCACGGCAAATGGCACAGTGAAGGTTGAGGGAGCACCCTTCTCACATAACCTTATGGATGTACAGCATTAAGTTAGACTTTTCAAACATGGGCTGGTCCTCCTGTCCCTAGAGGCAGTGAGTCTCTCTCCAGTGCAATATCCTCCAAAGGTCTCATGAGTCTGTTAGACAAAACTGGACTGTCCGTAGTTCCAAAGCTTGTATTGTTTCACAAGAAGACAAATACAATGCCACTTAAGAGTACCTCGTTAACTAGAATGTTATTTAATTTACCCTTTGATGAAATCCCAGGGGAAAAGGCAGTGCAAGACACCCACTATTTTTTCTTACTGAATATTTGGTGGTTTTAATTCCAAACTCAGGCTGTGGCTGACCTGGCTGAAAACAACTGTGCAACAGCATTCTGTCCAATAGCATCTTCTGTAATTTTCCCTTCTTCTGTTTAAAACTACAAGTCTTTTCAGAGGCAGGTCTCCTTGTGAAGGTAGGAGGGACCACAGAAAGAGTGGGGCAGGACTGGCAGGCAGAAGTTGGTGAGGTTAGTGCTGCATAGAACTGTCACTTAACCTGTTGCAGCAGTCAGGCTGTTCAGAAACACAACACAAATACACTAACCCCAGCACTCCCTCTTACTGTCTTATCTTTTTTCCTCTAAAACCAAACAGCATGGAAAGAGAAGTGAAAAACACCAGACTAAATGAGCCAAATGGAGCACATCTGATAGACAAGCCTGTATGAGAAATAACACTGTGCAGGTCTTACTATACCTGTGTCTCACCCCTGTTGCTGATCCACTCACCTACTGTATTGGCTCTAACTTGAAAATTCAAAGCTATGTTGGGAAGCTCCCACATTTACATCCAGCCTGGAACCTGTGACAGTAAATGCCCACTTACCTGTCTACATTCTCCAGCTGGATATCCAGGGGCTGTAGACTGCACCCCACATTTTAGTAAATAACTCCAGGGTAATATTCTGTGTATCATTCCGTATCAAACTATAGCTGGATTCCAGATACCACAATGCAGAAAGAAGCTTAAAAAATACAAAATCTCTCTGTGATTACAAGGCTATGTCTTGGTTTTTGTGAGAAAAACACTGAGCTAAAGGGAGGACATGCCAGAAGCATGGCCAGGCAGCAGGGCTGCCCTTCCCTTCCACTGTCTCATGCTCATAAGGGTCTCAAAACCTCAAGATCCTCTTTGCAAGTTTCCCCCTTGACTCTGACTTGAGCTATGGGAACTCTGATGTCCTCAAAAATCAGGCCACAATGGCTCAAATTGAGTGTCTGCAATTAGAAACTGGTTTTGAAGGTAGGCAGTGAGTCACTGAGGTGAGACGAACCTCAGGAGCCCAGCTTTCCGTTCTCCAAGGGCTAGTAAAAGCTCAGCACTGAGTAAACACCACTGCCTGTATTCATTTCCAAACAAGACGGAAAGCTGCTTCACTGCTGCACCCAGTGACCAGAGAAGGCTCTGCTGCAAAACAGCCTGTCAGAATGCAGGGAATTTCTTGCACCTGCTTGTTCCTCTTCTCTTCACCTAGCACTAGTAACCACGGCTATGCTAATCCTCAGATACTGGTGGTTAATTATGTTAATCACTGCATTGGGATTTTTGTCAGCTGTCCTTTAAGCTGGTCTACTCAGATCACCCTGGAAAAACTGCCTTTGGAGCTAAAACTTGCCATGTTTTCTCTTGATGCAGTAACAAAAGCTTCTGATGTTTTTTTGGGGGGTGAAACACCAGCTAAAATATTCAACAACTGGGGACCTCACATCCGCTGCCTGGTTTCTCTATGCATGTGGTTAGCCACTAGATTCCCATCTAATCCTTGAGGAAGAGCAATAGGAAAGTCATCTCCAAGTGTGCAGCACGTGGAGCTGATTCCCCTCTGAACACACATCTGAGCAAGCAACTGCTTCAATGGAAAAATCCAGAAGAAAACTTTGAGAATGGCAGAATACCAAAATCAATACAGCAATACATTCAAAGTGGGCTCTGGTACAGAAAGCTCAAAGAGGGAATGCAAAATTATTGTGAGAGGCTACTTAACTTAATGCTTTTCAAAATGCCACTTGGCTCAGAAACAGGGAGATTTGGAACCTGCTAAGTGTGTTTAAGTGCTTGGATTGTGGTATTTAAATGACCAACAAAACCCTTATTGCTCATTATTCAAAGCACAAAATACTACCAAGAGAAGGGCAGCTGACTTTCTGGCTACAAGTGCCCATTAGAGAGATGCACTTAGGGATATATAATACCACAGCAACATGGAATTTGCAGCAGAGCTTGGCTTCTGCTCCTAGCTTTATGGCTGGCTTGCCTGCAAGTCTTACAACCCAGTGTTTTGGGGCCTGGGTTCCCTGCCTGTACTTAGCGAAGGGACCTAAGTAACATTTTGTGTGCAGAAGCAGCAGAGATCTCTGCAGTCACCTACAGCTCCCCTGTTGGTTTCTTCACTTACACATAGCACCTGCCTAAGCATCAGCAAAGTAAATTGTTCTGGCCTTCTCCAAGGACCATTTCTGGTAATGTCATCCTCCAAGCCAAGAAGGCTTTACAGAGAACAGCTGATTATATTCAAAGGAAAGTATTTCATTTAATGCTTTCTGGCAGATCTGATCGGGGCACAGCTTATCCCAGGACAAAATGGTAGTTTACACTATGGTGGTCCATGAAGTAAACTCACCTGCTCTTATTATGTAACGGGTTTTGAAGATGAAGTAGAGAATGAGAAGGTACATAAAGGTGATTAGAACTACAAACTAACAGTTTTTCAGGCTTAAAACTTCTCTACAGCAGGAAAAGTGAAGACTTCGCATATTTTAGTTATCTAATAACTAAAATATAATAACATAATACTGTACTGGGCTTGGGTCTCCCTGTATTTCGCTGCCATCTCCCTATTTTCTTTGCTACTTTTAAAGAAGAAAAAAAGCTCCCCAAAGGAGTTTCTCTGAGCTCCAGCAACATTAGCATTATTAGGGGATGGTCTCTTGAAGAGCTCTTTTTCATATTACGTGATTAATATTTCACATGGTGAAGAGCTGCCACTGAGCAGAAAGAGCCAAAACTTTGAAAATAGCAAACATCATCAGCAAGGGGAATTAAGGAAAACCATCTGGGCTTATTAAAGCATTGCTGCCTGAACAAAAGAGCACTATGTCCTAATATGTGTGACCGCTCGCCAGCAATGCCAAACTCAAGAGTTGATAACAGCATCAGAAGCCAAAGGCAGGAGATGCCAATAGGTCTGTGAGCTTGAAATGGTATCAAGAGACATTACCATTTTGTAGCTGCACTAGAAAATGTCTTTAGCTGACATGCAGTGGGGCAAGATTTGTTTATTTCTGCATGAATGCATCAACAAAGAAATATTAAATTAACCGTTTCCCGAAAGACTCACATTTTCTCAGTAAAACATAGCACTTTTTCCCATTAAGGAGTCCTTTGCCCTGAAGATACTCAATTTTTAGGTTAAATATAAAAATCCAGCGATTTTTAACCTGAGACTTATGAATATGGCTTTGTGGGCGAAATGTGCTTCTTGAATTGGAAATGTTATAATAGGTTTTAGACTTCTCCAAAATGATGATTTCCTTTTGCTGTAAAGCGAGACTCCTGAGGAAGCTACTCCAGGTCCGTTGCTCACGAAGTACATGCATCATTTGGATAATTAACTGAATGCCACAGGGTCATTATCTTTTCCCTTAAGCTGTATTCTCTTGTTTTTTCCTGTAGGAGTTTTCCCAAGTTAATTTAACACTGGCAACTAGGTAGTAGATCCTTCAGAGATCAGTTTGTCTCACACCAGAGCTGGGCAGACAGTTCGCAGTGGTTTTTGCTGCAATTTTAAGTATGTTGCTCTTACTGGTTTTCAAAAACAAGGAAACATTTTTAATCCTATGCCAGATTGCTTCTGTGAGGTAAAGCAAGAAAGGAAGGCAAGAGGACATTGTTCAGAGTCACAAAGCTCTTTTTGCCCCATCTGCCAGTCCCACTGCTGTCGATGCTGTTCAGCTGTGAGAAAATGCTGACTGCATTGACTTATGTCAGGAGAGCTGAAGTGCCACAAAAATGCTGCAGACGTTTTCCCATATTGGAGTTTCGGGAAATGCAGGTGAATGCTATAGAAGAAGATGAGCATGACTGAGGCAAAATTACAAGCAAACACGTAGCACAGATATTCAAAAGAATAATTAAAGCTGAGTTACAGCGTGTGCCTGGGTGTTTGAAAACAAGCCCCTGAGGAGTGGGTAAGGAGAGGCCTCTTCACTGAAGTGGCCCAGGATGTTCTCAGGGGCTGGAGAACCTCCCTGCCATGCAGAGCACACTGATACCAAGCAGCTCAGCTTGCCTTCAGATGGGCTGCAAAGGGAAAACAGAATTCGTATCCTGCAGTTTCACACTTATTTCATGGAGAAGTGAGCAATTTCTGCCAGATTCTTACCAATAAAATCAAATAAGCAACAAAAAGAAAAATCAAGAAATAAAATGAAACAAGCTTGCGATTCTCTATGAATAGCCACTAACTGTGTAATCTTCTTTCTGCGCAGACCACTGCTGCTTTCTCTGTTTTGCTCTGAGCAGAGAGAATTTTTTTCACCGCAGGTATACTCCCTTTGTTTGAAACGTTACCACCAGGAGCACTCCACAGAACTGACAGGGGCTCTGCTAGCAGATGGGTTCATTAAGATTTTTTTGCTCGAGGCCAGCATCAGTGGAAACCAAAGTGCTCTACATACATCAGATTAGCTGAAGTGGTTGCCTGGGTCTAAAGGACTGAATTACTTGTTCCTCCATCTCTTCAGGGCACACCTGCGGTTTGTAAGTTCATTTCCCTACCACACCAGCTTCCAGCACAAGGACATTTTCACTTTCTCTCATGCTGCAGTATTTTTAAAACCTCTTCTTGCCTTCTTTTCTGCAATGTGCATACACTTGCTTGCCTCCATTGCAGCTCCTTCCCCTTTGACTTTTACGTTATTCATTCTGGCTGTCATCTAGCTCAACTTAGTTTCGGTTTGCAATGTCATCTGAAAACAGAATAATTTGTCCTGTCCTTTCCCATGTGCATGCACTGAGAATAACCTCAGAAAGGAGAAAGAACTGGACTTGCAAAACATCTGTTCATGTCTTTTCTGCCAGGAACAGACAACAGTACCCATTTCTGAAGAGTTCAACAGAAGTTGCCACTCTTCCTTACACAATCTAATCATACGGTGAACAACAATGGACCGAATGTGTAATGAATGCTGATGGGCAAAATCTCTGACCAAAGTCCCCACTGCTACAGAACAATTTTATTTATTTTCTCAGTAAATTGTTTTGCAAAGCTTTCCCTAAAATCAGATTTCCCTGCAGTTCAGCTGAAAAGGCAAGGAAGAAATTCCAAGAAAATGGTTGATGAACAAACAGATCTGAAGGAGAAGGGGGAAGGATCAGGAAATACAGCCAGTTATTTAGAATAGAAAGTTCCTTTAACCTTGAAGGAAAATAACTCTGCTAGAGAATATGAAACAGCATCACTGCCGTGGCTCTATTGCAAGAATAAAGTCTATGATTTCTGTACCACCTGGTGTGGTGAAGGCATGGATGCTCGTGGAGGGCTGCCCTTCTGTGAGGATAACCCAATCAGGTGGCCACAGTTGCCCCTTCCACTTTGGGGCAGCACTGCCTCTGTATGGCTGAGCCCTTCTTTGAAAGGGAGCCCCAAGAAGCTGAAATCAGTAATTGCCACGTGCTGTGTGCCAAGGCAGGCAAGAGGCAATGCAGGTCATCTCTGGACAAGGTCCTTTAACAGGGTGATGCTACCCAGGTGACACATCCGTCATGAGGAGCAGTGTAAGGAGACCCTGCTTCCTATCGACAGGTTACGGTGCCCTTGTCTCCAAATCCAATGGATGCAGAAATACAGAATCACAGAGTCATTAGGGGTGGAAGGGACCTCTGAAGTTCATCTAGCCCAAGGACAAGGCAGGGCCACCTAGAGCAGGTTACACAGGTTACCTTCTGTTTACTTTTGCTTCTCTCTGTATTTTTTAAAAGGCACGTACCTTATTTTTGCCTCCTCTTCCTAGATTTTTCAGAAGTGTGTTAAACTCTTAGGCCTTTTCCTACCCCATCCTGATAGACTCAGCTCCTCTGGTGCACTCCCAGGGATCTGGACAGCCATGGCACTCCCTCCCTTAGAATGAACTAAGGAAGAGGTTAAAACCAGCTGAGTGCCAAAAGGCTCAAGGTCTAACTCTGCTCCCTAATCATATGCCAACAGTGCCTGCTGGGTGCACGGGGCTGCAGGTATCAGAACTCACCGCTCAGGGCAAACACAATAGCATGACGAAGAGTTCATGTCATCAACAATGTGTACTGCACTTTAAGTGATTTCATTCCGACTCACAGGTCAAAGAGTGAAACAGTACGATTTATTATAATCCACCTTCTAGTACCAAAAGGCCTGTTAAAATACATATATACCTGTTAAAATATATATTAGAGAGCCCAAAATTCACTTCATGTGTTTTTCTTCTTCTTTCTTCAACTGTCTTCCCCCTTTCTCCATTTCTCACGTTCATGTGATGCTGAGCCACTTTCTAAAGTAGGATTAACTGCAGCTGCTAGAATGCAGCATAATAATGTTGCTTTTTAATATAAAACTAATAGAGGAATAACTTCTGGATATCTAGCAAAAGGGATTTTATTAATGAAGTCACAAACAGAAGCATGTTCCTTCCAAGGAAATCTGGGAATGGCCAGAGCACTCCAGTTGTTTTGTCGTTTTTTTGGTCACTTCACAATACAACATGAAATACTGATGCAAAACCAGCATGCAGGGTATGTTGTTTGTATCTGCAGTGCATGGATCGGTGCTTGTCTATTATGAAACAGAGCTAAAAGCAGGTATAGAAAGAAATTAATAGAACTAAACAGCTCTTGACAACCAAAATCTCCCAGTGTTTGCCTAATTACTCATTTTGCTGGTAGTAAGCATGTTTATAATCTCTGCAATTTGCGAACATGTTTCCATATTTGTTACATTATTATGCACAAGTTAAAAGGAGAAATCCAGGAAAATCTAAACAGATCTCAGTATCCAAATGCACTGAATGGCATTTGCTAAAGAATTAGTGATGTGACTGTAATCTCTTCCAAATGGCCTTTTCCAGTTAAGTTTGGGCCTCTTACTCTATTTTCCACCATCCCTCCACTAGATTACTAATTCTTCCAAACCTCAACCTCATTTCTGTCTTCAGGCCATCACAGTCATAAAAGCTCTGCAACCGCAACATGGAAGATGCCAAAACTGATGTCCAAAAGAAAGCCTCTGTAACTCAAAGCAAAATAAACCAGAGTAAGTGACACTACTGCTTCAAAAAGGCTTCCATGTATGGAAACTTACTTGTTCTTTCCAACTCTAACAAATGGTCTGAGGAGATTATCCCTTCTAATAAATCTTGCTTAGCACTTCAGGGTCCTTTCCACTGTACATCTCAATCTGCACTGCTAAGCAGTGTGTATCAAATTCTATTTTAGAAGGAAAAACTTGGATACAGGTAAGCACTAGTAAACAGCGAGTGAGCAGTTGATCTGAGAGTGACAGGGGAAACCCATCTACTCACCTTGAAAGCATGGGAAGTTTTGCTACTGGCGTTAGCGGGACCAGGATTTCACCCTAGCAATCTGATGCCTCTGCCATTTCCCTGGTAGGGTTAACAACTCCACAATGTCTCATCCAGGTAAAGCCATTTTGCTAATTTTGCCTCCAGAAGGCTGTCAGCATTATAGCAGTAAGCTACACAGGGGATAATTAAGTGGTTACAGCAGAACGCACAGCTCTTGGATGATAGCTTTTCTCTTGCACATTGGTTATGATTAACAGTTATATACATTGAAGAGAAGAAAGCATCATCTGGGCCCTATTTCCAGGCAAGAATGATCTAAGAGCACCCAGAAAGATAGACCCGAGAGACAAAACCCATCTGTTTCAGAGCTGATTTCATTATTTTGTACATCTGCTCAGTTCATTTCATTTGGTGTTAACACACTCTGCTCCACAAGACTTTTTTACTAATGAAATACTGGTTAAAGAATAATAATTTGCTACTGTTCTCTCTGTATTGCTGCTTTTTCTGGAGAGCCATCATGCTGCAGATGCTGGGAACAAGCCAGCCACCACAGGAACTTTTCCAAAGAACCCTACTGAGATATGAGAACTTGTTGTTCGAAGAAAGTCCTCTCGTGCCACCACAGGGAGACCATTCTTCTGTTCCCTTCAGGGCACCCTTTTTTCCTTACATAATTGTTATGCAACTTTTACATAGATTTTTATGATATGATTCATGAGTGAATGTAAGCACAAGCGCATGCATGCCTTAGTGGGGGAAGTAACAAAAACAAAATGGCACAGTGCAGTTCCCTTGTTTGGGTGTGTTTTGGGTTTGGTTTTTTATTTACAGCTTTGATGGTCATTTTCACATTGCCATCATTTTCATCATCTAGCTGCTTGACAGTGGCCTGCCTAGTGGTGACAAGGCTCTCTTTTACTGACTTTATTATTGATAAAGTAATGCTTTAATAAAAAGGGGGCTGCTTAACTCCCCTTCTTATCCTCATGGGATGAAACCTTCATCCTCTTCAACTCTGACACTACTGGTTAAGGACAGTTGGCTAGAAATGAACTCAGGTATCCTGTACCTTTCTTTACCTTTCCTGTACCTATTTATTTACCTTCTCTGTAACATATCAGGAAGCACCATACACTGATGACTGTGCTGTAGGCTAGTAAGAATCTACAGGTGATTCACAACAACTCAAAAAAAGCTCCCTGCTTCACTACATATCCTGGAGCCCCATACTTGGTAATACCTAGAGCCTTGCTTATCCACTTCCCTCTAAAAGCAGTAGAGAATATGAAGGCAAAGGTGCATGTTAAAGATTGCTTCATTCCTTCCCAGTTCTGCTGGAAAGACAGGAACTTCCCGCTTCCCCAGTGCAATTTGGATAGCTGTGTAGGCTTCTTGAGAGGATGTCTCAGGGCTCACAGGTCAGCCTAGAAGCTTTGCTTTGTTATAAAGCCCCTTCTCCACCTTAGGGCATCAGAAAGGCTTCTGGGGACACACAAACAGCTGCCTTCTTCCTAAGTTTACAGACAGGCTTTTAAGACCACTTAGACAACTTTTACCCAAGCAAAGAAACAAGGAAAAGTGGTCCTCTTGCATGTAATCTTTAATGGGCATGGAGGAGATAGATGTCTTTATTCATAGCATGGAAAGCTTGAAATGTGTTTGCTTATGTATTTCTCTGTTATCTATGTAGCACATGCTGAAGAAGAATGTATCAAGATGCCTGTGCAAAAAAGATTAGAAAGCCAATCTATTTTACTGAGATCAGCAACTGTTCACTGTAACCACATCTGATAGGTTTATCTCCCAGTATTTTCCTCTAATCTTCCCCTTGCTGCAAGCTAGAACCTTCCTGTCATTCTCTATGTGGGATGTTAGTGCTACAAATAGATTGGAGACATATATTTCATTTCCCCAGCCTGTTTTTCACTTTCGAAACTTAATTTCATGTCTTCTTGCATCTTACTGGAAAACAGCATAAATGCCCTCACACCTTCTTCAGAAGAGATGCTTGAGAACACAATGATGCTTCTCCAGGCTGATCAGAACCTCTGTTTTTGGTAAAGGCTCTTTTACTTTACAGAAATTTCCTCCTACTGAGAATGGCCTGGTTTTCAATGTGTTTTGTAGAGGGGCTCTGAGAGATACAGATAAAATGATCTGGAGATTTTCTTAACTGAACATATTTGAAGGTTATATCTCTTCTAGTTTAAAATATTTGTAGAACCATAGAATGGTTTGGGTTGGAAGGGACCTTTAAAGCTCACCTAGTCCAACCCCTCTGCAATGAGCAGGGACACCTTCCACTAGATCAGGTTGCTCAAAGCCCCATCCAACCTGGCCTTGAACATTTCCACGAATGGGGCATCTATCAACTCTCTGACAACCTGTGCCAGTATTTCGCCACAGAATCATAGAATCATAGAATAGTTAGGGTTGGAAAGGACCTTAAGATCATCTAGTTCCAACCCCCCTGCCATGGGCAGGGACACATCACACTAAACCATGTCACCCAAGGCTCTGTCCAACCTCGCCTTAAACACTGCCAGGGATGGAGCATTCACAACCTCCCTGAGCAACCCATTCCAGTACCTCACAACCCTCACAGTAAAGAATTTCTTCCTTATATCCAATCTAAACTTCCTCTGTTTAAGTTTTAATCCATTTCCCCTTGTCCTGTCACTACAGTCCTTAATGAAGAGTCCCTCACCAGCATCCTTGTAGGCCCCCTTCAGATACTGGAAGGCTGCTATGAGGTCTCCACGCAGCCTTCTCTTCTCCAGGCTGAACAGCTCCAACTTTCTCAGCCTGTCTTCATACGGGAGGTGCTCCAGTCCCCTGATCATCCTCGTGGCCCTCCTCTGGACTTGTTCCAACAGTTCCATAACCATCTCTCATCATAAAAAATTTATATGTTATAGCTAGTCTAAATTTAGTCTCTTTAAGTTTAAAACCATTTCCCCATGTCCTATAGCTACAGACCTAAAGTCTATCCCCAAATCATGGCTCTGTCTGTCTACTACTGAGAAGTATATTGATTTTGGGTGAGCTACAATATGAACAGTAACAGCAACCAAAAAATAAATGAAATGTTACATTAAGACCAGTTGTTAGAGTTCGAAGGGTCTGATTCCTCACTCAGCATACTGATATAAGCAGACATTTTTTATTCCATGGAAGGAACAATAAAATGCATGTTTGCTCAATATTTTCACAAGCTTATTCCATTTAGAACTGAGTGGCAATCTAAACTTAGATGAAAAACCAACTAGTTAAACAAATTATCAGCACAGTTTGATGATAAAATGTTTCTCAGGACAGTAAAAAGCAAATATAGATCAAGATTTTTTAAAATATAAAGGTTGAAGTTAAGGCACTTTAAAAGCTTCTAATTAGGAACAAAGCTTATCTTCTATAGGATCCTTTGTGAGATCTTAGATAAAGTGTCCAATAAAATGGGATATAAAAAAATATCACTGATAGCTTGTTTAGAACAAAAGCAGGGGGTTTTGGCCATGGCAGAATGTTTACTGGCAGAAAAGGAAAAGCCAAAACCCAACTATTGTCATACAACCTCTCTAACAACAACAACAAAATCCTTCAGCATAAATTTAGCATAGATCTGGATGAACCTGACACTGCAGAAGATGGAGAGAACATCTAAATGTTTGCAAGGTTTATTACAGAGCACCCTGAACAACTGCTTACTGCTTCAAACCCCATGTGGTGAGGTAGGACAATGCTGTGTTAAGATGCTCATTTTCATCCAAGACAGCTGCAAAACCCTATTAAACAGCTTGACAGACTAATTAGCTGGAGTACAGTGCTGAAGAACTGTATTTCATTGGTATTATTCCACTAGCTCACTTGAAACTCTCTCTGCTGCACAGTATAGACACATCCTTCATCTGAAAAACTTAAAACCATTTATTAAGTGACGATCCCCTCATGACTCAGTTTGTCCCTCAACCTTTATATTAAATTCTTATCTTCAGATTTTTGGAGCTAAATATTCTGCTGCATGTCGAATGCCATAAATAGCAGCTGAATCTAATGAGGCCTGTATCCAAAATCATAAAAAACCTCAGAGAAAATGTCACTTCCATATTTATTTGAAATGTTAAAAACTTTCAGTCTTCTCAGGTATAATTAAAACTTATGTTCTGCATGAACACAAGTTTTATGATTTCCCCCTCTAGAAAATAATGATCTATTATTTTAATAGCACGAAGGCATGTTTGTATTACTGGCATCTGACAGATTTCATTAAAGTCATATTTCTTTGAAAAGTAACATCCATAACTCTGTTTTAATGTAGGACTCCCTCTGTGCATTTTATTTGTGCAGATAGTGAGCATGTTCCTATTTTCCTTCTTTGCTGACAGTAAATCTGTTTCTGGTATTAAAGAGCAGCCCATTGAAGCAAGCAGAAATTAGACCACTTTTGTATGTAAATTTAATGTATGCAATACATATTATACAATATATGCATATGTGTAAATTATATAAATTTTCTCTATTAATGTTTACCTTACTGCTGGTTTCACAGAGTTGGCTTAATACCTAAGAAGGTGCTTTGCTGTTCAGACCCACCACCCTGATCTACACCTTCAAGACTGTACAACTTTCTGCCCTGCAGTGCAACCACAGCAGCTTGCTCCCACACACTGCTGGATCAGAACATCAGCCTACAGATGGCCTGGATCTCTGTGCGCACTCACCAGCAGGCTAAGGACCAAATAGTGATGAACTGCGGGTCTTTCCCACTACTACAAGAGAGATTCAAGATGTTGCCCCACTCAAATTTGCATGTCTTGCTTACCAAATGTATTGCAGTCATTAGCTAACCACAATTCTAATTCCCATATTTGAATACTTTTTCATTTACTACTTCCTTTGGTGACTGTAATTACATTTCAGGGCTTATTGGCTGGGAAAGTCAAATGACATGATATGAAAAGAACAAGATTAAAGCAAGTTTTCAACTCTGTCAACTACACAAGAATGTACACTGAATTTGCACCAAATATGACTGTAATTTTTTATCCTATAGTTAGCTATACACAGAAATTGTCCTTTCTGTTCCATTCCTTTTCCTTACAGCTAATGGTTAAATTATTATGCTTTGAACAGTAGGAAAAGGCCACATCAAGATAAAGTATGGCAGAACTTGAAGTAACTTCTACAAACATAAACCCAGATTTTCAAAAGAGCTTTCTTCCAGTGACCCTAAGGCAAACATTGCTCTCAATCTGCAATCTTTTATTTGTATTTTATTAGTATTATTCAGAACTATTACTAGTACCAGTACCTATTATTGTTAATAATGATGATTATTATTTTGATACAGCTATCTACTTGGGATCAAAAAGGCACTTGCATCTTTCTTGTCAAGATTTTACATGTGGATGACTGCTTCAGTCACCGGATAGTCAAATACATAACTGAATATATTTAAAAAATGAAAATCAATATATTTATGTGTTAAATAATATAATCCTATGCAGAAATTGACAGTAGTAGCTGCTTCTGTGTTTCTCCACCAAGTGAGGAGGTAGAGTTTAGTCCCTAAAGGGCTGAGAGAGGATAATTTGTTTTAGATCAGAGGTAAATAAATGGAAGGAATCTAGAACACTCATTATATTAACACATGACTTTCAATACCTACAGGGAAGGCACAGGCAGTTGCTGCACTCAGTGTCTCCCCTTCTCCCAGTGCCAGGTGTAATTATAGACAGCAGCAACAGATGCTGCCAATAAGCTTAAAAGGAGAAAGGGAAGTTGTAGGAATAGAAATGCAGTGTCATACAGAAAAAAAACACAACAGGAGGAACACCTGAAAACACAGTGACTTTCTCTCCCCCAAAGACAGACCTGTGGCAGCAGTGCCTTTCTCTCACTTCAGTTAAGCAGATGGTTGCAAAGGCTCCAACGATACAAAGATCACAGGATATCCCACAAAGCCATAGAAGGAAGGAAACCAGTAGCATTGCTTAATAGTCTGCTTATTTTACAGTCAAGTGGATTGCCAAGCAACTAAGCTATAACAAGTCCCATATTTAGGGGAAGAAATGTTTGTCTTCTGTCTGTGCCTGCTTGCAAATGGCAAGTGGAGGGCATTTCTAAGCCAGATAAGTCGAGTACAGCATGTTCCCTGAGTCCCAAGCCTGTGCTGCTGAGCAGCCGGTGTTAATCACAGCAACAGTTGACACACACCTTGCCAGAGTCCAAGTTTATCATCATCCTTGTGACTTACACTCTCTATTGCTCAAAACAACAAAAAAGCCCTAAACCCTGCAGAATCTGAAATTCCCACACTACTTAACATGACCAAATCTCTTTAGGATAACATAAAAGACAACCCCTCATGACAGGAAGAGCTTGATTCAGTAGTCAAAGCCTGTGCACTGAAAGCTGTCTGAGATGCTGATAAACTGATACAAGGCACAGACAGAATACTCTCAGGGACCAACAGCTGGAGGCCAAGTGAAATACATCTTAGGGCACCTGAAATGGCTCTATATGCCTCATTCAGGCAACTGATCTGAGCCCTGAACAACCTCTTCATGTCTCACACTCTTCAACTGCATCACTCACCAATAAAAATGGGTTAGTATTGCAATTAGAAAGCACCTGTATAAAAGTGCAAAAATACACAGTGTGTACATTTGGAAGCATACCTTAAATCAGTGACAAAGACTAAAAACATAATATACCTTCTAAATACAAGCAGATATTGAAGACTCTCACCCAAGAGAATCATCTTGTAAACACAATGCTCAAGCCTGAAGAAAGATGTGATTTGCCCAAACAGAATATGCTAAAGGACAACACATCCAAGACTCCATGTTGTCAGGTCTCTATCCCAGAGCATCCTCCTGCTGGAGAAGGACAAGCAGCAAGAAAACAAGCCTACGAGTCATACATGAAAGTGGGGCAAAATGTTGCCAGCCTGGGCCATCAATGCCTGTGACATTTCAGGTATAAATCTAGATTGTCAATCTCAGCACTATCAGCCCACAGGAGAAGATGTAATGTGACGGACATCTGTTATCTCATTAATGGCTTCTCAGGCAGCACCTGACTACCTTTATTCAGAAAATACATCTTTTTCCCTGTCTCAGCTCTCTAACATCAGTGTTTTCCAGGATTCTGCCTCATGGTGATAGAATAAAATTTAAGGTGTGATGAAAAACTATAATCTAAACGTACAAGTAGTACCTCAACTTAGACTGATATCACATTAATGCCCTGCTGAAATACTAAGGGATAAAAAGAATAGTTAAAAAATAATGATTTAAAGCTATCAACCAATTTTGAAATGGGCTCTTTTTGTAACTTGCTGATTTACTTCAAATAATAGGATCAAATTAATGACAAAACCACTATTTTCCTTCAATCTAAAATGATACTAAGAATCAAAGTAAGATTCAGCAATGGAAACATCCACTGGCTGATTAGTGCTAAACCTTGATAGGAGGATGACTAGAACATCTTTACTTGGCAAATTACTGCATTTAAAGTTGCTGTTTTCAGTTCCAAATTTGCTACATTTCATTGCCTTGAGTCAGTTCCTTGCTTTATATCCCAACACTAAAGCTGACAACAGAAACCACCAAACCCACAACTGCCAACTAGACTTCTCTCTGAAGGGGGACGTGAAAAGGTAACCTACAGCTTCTTTATTATATACAAGCTATACATAATAAACATTATATGCACATGTAAAATGTTTATTGCATAGAAGAGAAGCACGTATTCTTATAGTTTTACCCAGTAACTGACACAAACACAACTAGAGAACACAAAAATGGGGGTATAAATAAGTACAACAAAAATTCTGCCATTGCTTTAAGCAAGTGCTGCCTTGCAAGCACATCAGCTACCTTCTTCCATTCACCACAGGCACTTGCTGCTAAACAACTTTGAAATCTTGCTCGAAGCAGACAGAAATAGTGACTGGAATTGGAAGGAGCATTGCATTCTACAGAGATGTACTGAGGTGAAAGTGGTTCCAGCTGTGAATCTGTAGCGTAGAGCCAAATTGTCTTCCTTACCTGTTAGAGATGACCCTTGTCAGTCCACTCAGAGACTGGAGAACCCCACTGAGCAGGAAACTTAACTACCTAATGGCACCTGATAAAAGTCTCCTTTCAAAACCAGGTGCTTAACAAAATAATTCACTGAACAGTTTCTGAGATAATGTCATGAATTGTAACTATACAAACCAGAGTGGCCATAGCAAGGTCTGGAGACTGAAGAACAGCCAGATATGTTTGTAGTGGACAAAAGGAGTAACTCTGGTGCTGAGATGCATGGTGCATCACCCTGAGCCCCATCAGCCAAACCACATGCAGTGCTAGGAGTCAGTCACTAGCAACAAATAAAGTGACAGGTTCAAGATAAAAATATGATAGACTGCACCAAGCCAAATAACTGAAGGCCATGTCATAGATAACAATAACTATTTTCCCTGGATGTCTGTCCCTTCTACAGGAGGACAGGCTTGTTGTTGCCTTACTTATCTTTCTGTTTCAGGGATTCTGTCAAAAAAAAAAGAGTAAGTCTATTAGCTTCAGAACAGATTTATATCCACTTTCAAAATATTCAATGCCTATCTGTTAACTGATTCTGGCTACCTATACTTTGGACTCTGCCTTGTTTATGCCCGAGACCTAGCTAAGCCCCCTCTGTAACAGATCACACTCTATAAACCTGTTCTGTCCAACACAGTCTGAGAAATGGCCTTTTTTAGATTTACTGAATTAATTCAGTGCACCTTTTTATGCCCAGGCAACCTATCAGGCATGCTGTATGGGCTGTACTGGAAAGAAGAGCATGGTGCTTTTTACAGCTGAAGACTGTAAAGACTAAGCTTCCAGGGAGAACGTGGAACACTGACTGTTGGAGGTGATTATGCAGCACATGAAACTGAAGGTATGTTCAGCCACCTTCTCCACTGTCACCTTTAGAGTTCTGAGAAATAGGGAGGAAAATCAAGTATCTTTTCCAGTAAATTCCTGAAAGTATGAGATTTTTCAGGATAAAGGGAAAACAATCCAGCAGGAAAATCTCTGTGGGGCCATACCGGTGGTGCTGAACGGGTGACTAGGCCTACACTTGGAAATTCAAGTTCTGAACAAAAGTGCCTGCAGAGCAGCTGGAAGCTACAGAAGATTTCAGCAATAAGCAGAGACTTTAAGTTATTTTGTCTGAACTACAAGATGCTGGGTCTAAAACAAGCAATGGATTGAAAGGGATCTGACAGTAAATGCAGCTGGAAAGAGGGGAGCCATCACTGAGGCAGGCATACATGCATTTGCTGTTCCCACTTGTTCATTAGAGAAAGAGAAGAGGAAAAATTAAATGGAAATGCCTCATTTTCACAGGAGCTGAAAATAACACGGCAGCCCATAGGAAGGCACAGCTGGTACTCAGGCTTATTGCTGCCATCAAGGCTGAATGGCTAGGAGGATTAGGAGCAAGCCAGGCTCAAACAAAACAGCAAAAGGCAGTTTCTCCTCTCCCCAGCTCCCACCCAACCCCGGTTCTGCTCCTTCCTAACTACACCGTTAAGTCACATCCCACCATTAATTCCACCTCAAACGGCAGGCTGCACCGATCTGTGTACGAGACTACAGCTTGAGCTCCTGCCCGTTCTGTTACAGCACAGATTGCTTCCCTTATTGAAGAGGGAACCAGCTGGGAGGAAGAGCAAATGCTCGGCTACTTAATTGGTGTTGTCAGTAAAACAGGCTACAGTCAGGATTGACAGACCTAGCGAAAATCACAAAAACTGCCACTGGAAATGGGGGTAGGCAAAAGGAACCTGCCTCCACTCCAGAACCTGGAAACAAAGTAGGATTTGTGTCAGCAGCCTCAACTCTGGGTCACCACCCCAGTGCAAGAGACACTGCCCTATTCTGCCACCCCAAGCAGGAGCAGGGGGACTGGCTCCACGGACATGATAAACTCCTGTTCACACAGCAGTCAAGGACTGTGTGATAACATTTACTATGGCAAATTATCTACCATCTACCTTCTCATCTAGATACTGGAGTAAACATAGGCTGACGTCTTGCTTTTAATTTCTAAAATGGCCTCATTTACTAGGATCACTTCAATAGCATTTCCAGCATTTGCATTTTAGATCTTAAGGATGTCTTTTGATTTCTTTCTGGGAATGGCAGCACATCTTCTTTAACACTGCACCATCAGGCCTGTTCACATCTGCCCCTCCTACAGCTTCTCTCATCCTCCCCTCTCTCTTAAACATACATACTCAGGGTGCCTATTCAGCATATGCCGTTTTAGCTCTCGTGCTTTCCAAATCCCCCACAATTCAAGAATTTACTGTTCCAGGATCCTCCATGTTGCAGACTTCCTTCTCTCTTCTAGCTCATTACATCTCCTCAGTTTTCTTGTTGCTCAAGAGTAAGATGGTCTGAACTCTTCCTTCAGGTTTCAAACTGTTCTTCTTCCTCAACTTATTTCAGTCACCACAGATCAACAGCTTGCAAAATATATTATGTGCTCCATTCCTGTTTTTGTCATAATATTAAGTTTTAAAACCAGCTCAAGTTTAGTATTTAGATCCAGAACACAAACAGTAGGCTGTGTGGTGGAAAGACTAACTTTCATACCACCTTGGACAATGGTTTATGTACCAAACTATGACAGATAACACCCTCATAAATTTAAGAAGGTTCTTCTCACCTCATGCTCTCAGAATTGTTGATGCTCTGCCACTATGGATCAATAGAAATATCTCTAAGTTGTTCCACTAGGAAGCAGCTTAGGGAAGCATGGCCTTATCTATGGGTTGAGCGATTGACACTACTTAGCATCCATTTTCTTGACATGTTCCAAATATCTATCGTTAGCATTGCAGAAACATCACCAGTGGCAGCAAGAAAAAAGAATACAACATTATTCAAGCTATGCTTACAAGCCATAGTTCATCTTTGGCAGATGTGAAATTTAAACCCTTTATCAAAGGCCATTTGTGCTTGTTAAGAACCTGAGAGTGCACTGTTACAAAAGCTATTAAAAACAGCAAACCATGTTGCCATTTTTACATGAATACTGCTTTAAAGCACTCAGACCTGACTGCCCCCCCATTTTGACACAGTATAGTTCATGGACATTCTTACTTCAGCTAAGAAAGTTTATTTCAGTTAACCTTAAACCTACACTTTGTTAACTCAATCTAGTCCTGAGAATCTGTGTAGGGTTTTTTTGTCCCATCTTAATTAACCATGTTAAAAAATTATCACACTTTCATTTAAGCCAAAGGAAGGACACATATAGGCAAACCTTACAACAGACCACGTACTATTTCTGAGAATAGTAAGCACAGAAGAGACTCATCTCATCAATTAGCCCAAGCTTTTACAAATCCAGCAAAATGGTTTTCAACACCTATTTAGCACAAGTCTCTTATTACTCAAAACCACTTTTACATGCTGTTCCCCAAGAAAAGGTGACCAGCTGCAAATGGCCAGCACTCAAACTTGACTGCAGTGACTTGCACCGTAAGACAACTGCTGTTAACTTATTATCGGACATCATCATCCTGCTGTAGCTGGTGTGAAATCATTGCACAGAAGTGATCAGATGAAACTTGGCTTCATGAAGGCCATATTTTTCCTTGGGCTTGTGTATAAGGCCCATAAGAAAGCAACTTTCTACGGCAAAAGGGATGTTAGCTCTACTTTAGCTCATAGCTAGCCCTCCATTCTTTTTGCAAAGAATGAAAGCAAATTAAATGATGGGAAACAATGTGATTTTTTAAATGTTCTAAAATGTTTCTTGTCCTAACATGAGTATCTTGTTCACCAACTCTCTTATAGTATAATGTCTCAGGCTGCTGTTCACAAGTTTATTTTCATTAGACTTCATTCTGACTATATCCACCAGCAGCTTTTGCTGTTATTTGACTGTTCATTCTCATTTTCTTCTTCAAAATTATTCAATGAGGCTAAGTCTGTGTGTCTGGATGCTAGAAAGCACAAGCACAGCCCAACCACTATGATTCAAGTTGAGGATTGAATAGTTGCGCATCTCTCCCTTTGAAAGGTTATTTCCAGACTAAACTTCTGAAACAAAAACAGGACTAACAGCCTGATTTTAGCCAATTAAAAACCCAAACCAGCAACAAAGCTATAAGTAACCTCCAGCAGCTGATTTTCAGAGATGAAATTCCAGCTTCTGAAAGCCAGCTTGGCAGCATAATCCTCCTTACCTGCACCTTAGGCAGCACGAGTCAGCTGCAATGCAGGCTTGCCCATGACGCCCGTGACATACCTCCATCCCCTTCGGTGAGCATGTCTGCAATGCTTCTGGAGATCAGAGCACAGACAGATTTCCAGATATATGTAAATTTTTGGGCTCCCTGCACACAGGAGCCAGTGTTACTAACTGCCATGGTACTGAGCACCCTGAAGAGAAGCAGTAAGACCACAGCTTCACATCAGCAATGACATGCTATTTGGGGAGGCAGCTTCAGGCTCTTTCTTCACTAGGAAAAAAGCTGCTTTAATGTTGGTCAACCAGTCTGTTTTACAGCCCTAGTAAGAAGAGGGCAGTTACAGTTTTAACTCGCAACAGCTGTCAAAGTAAAAACAAAGATTCAAAATATGTTAAGAAATATATACACATACAGTACATACATATAAAAACTGGGATGCTTTTTGAACTCCTTTGACCATAGTTAGTTGCTCAGTGACATCAAGTCACCTCTTTTTCCCCAGTGTAAACCAGAACAGATTCAGAGTAGATACAGATCAGTGAAGGAAAGGAGAACAACTGAAAATGCCAATGCCGTGCATTTACTGCCAGGCTGCAGACAGCAGCTGTTCGTGCAGCGCCTGGCTCTACAGCAAGGGTGGCTGTGCTAAGGCTCCAGATCAGAGTTGCTTTGTTCCCTCAGGGAAGCCTCTGCATTTAAGGGGATGCTATTAAGGATGGCAAGTCCAAACATGAGCTTTTTCTTCTTGTCTTCCTGTGTAATTCTGTGTGAATATTCACCTATACTTTATTTATGGAAGAATTGATTGAATGTGACTATAGACACACAAACAAGACAGAACTTAAATAAATGCCAGGCACGTTGTTCACTGAACTCCTGCAGTACAGGGCATTTGTTCTAAATCTACAGCTTCGTTCATGTCTGACACGCAGCCAAGACCTGCAGAGACTCCAAGTCATTAGCATATATGCAATGCCCCAGAGCTAATATCTATCTGCTTGGTCTATTAGCCCAAGCTAATGTCTATCTGCATCCAGACAGTCACTGCAGGCTGTGACACACAATGCCCACAGCAGTGACACCTTCCACAGTGTGGAAGTGTATCCTAGTATAGTGAAAATCCCAGGCACAGAAATACTTATACCTACGAAGATAACACTAGTAAAGTCCCATGTGAATGACCTTTCTGTGTCGGACTCCACTCTGCAGTGACAGACCACCAGTGCTTTATCCTGGGTAGGCAGCTTAATCTCTTGGTCACTGCAGCTCTTGTATCCCTATGGGCTGGGGCAACACAGTGTAGTCCCATGAGCCTGTGGCAACTGTAAAAGACACTAAAGATGATGTAGTATGTCTTATTTAACACACTTGAGAAATCCTTCATCCCACTGCCATCTCCTCGTGCTATCACAACATCCCAGCTGAAGCCTCAGAAAGACATCAGTAACATGTCTGCAGTTGTAGAGAAATCTGCTCCCACCTGTACTGTGCCACAGAGCCCCTCGTCTGTGACAAAGGACACTGTATCCTCCTGTTCAGTGTTCATGCATTAGGCCATTTTCTGTAGGAATTTCCACTCTTGAACATTAAGTTACAGATCAGATCTTGCTGCTTTTTATTTGCTTGCCCATTTCCACCATTCAGAGCTTTTCTTCATCCATCTGCACAGGCAGCCTCATTATCACCCTCTTCCCTCTGCACATAATAATAACAGCTTATCTGGAGTTATCACAATGGAACACACAAGCAGCAGAGGACACAGAAAACAGCCAGGCAGATATACATTGCTGAGTTACAGGAACACTTTCCCCAGCTTACTTAACCCTCTAGAAGAATTCTGCCTCTACTCACTACCTATAAAATCTCCAGGGCTTTTTAGCTGGACTTGTTTGGGCTCATGTCCTTGTGGATGACAAAGCACAGCATGCAATCTTCGCACAACTTGACATGTTTCTTTACCAGCTAATTTGACATTTCTGATCTACTGTATTCTCTTTGATAATCTAAATAGAAGCTTGAGAGTATTTTTTCAGCAGATGGATGGTTTGAGTGACTGGTTATTACCACTGTGCAAATACAGCAGCACAATTTACTGCCACTGCGACAGTCCTAGACACCTTACTAATACTGGTAATGAATGCAGCTGACAGGAAAAAAGGTTAGTGCTGCTAATATTTTCCACATTCAGCTCTTTTTGTGAATGTTAAATACACCTTTTTAGCATCTTTCAGTATTGCTAATTACAATGTTTTTCTTTTCCTTTTTTTTATATTCGTGACCAGCAGTATTTTCCTTGTGCTAAGCTATTTCAGACTTAGTGTGACTCATGTTAAGCATCGATAGGTCAGTGATATATGCAGTTCAGGTTCTGCTTGGGATGCTATCTTCGTACAGCAGTTTTTCCTTTTCTCGTAGCAGAGATCTTACAAGTAGAGTCAGTTGCTATCTTCTGAGCTTCATGGAAGAGTAGTTTATGCCCTTCCCTTCAAATTTGCTTTCTAGTTATGTCTTCATCACACAATTCCTTACTACTCTTAAAAAATGCAGCAAAGACATGAAGTGAAACATGTCTGATCTCCTTTTTCTTCTCCCATCCAGGAACTTTTGTAATATGTAATTAAGTACATTTTCCTTTTGCTGCACTTGCATAACCACATCAACTCCAAGCCTACATCCTCTCAAAACTCCTTGATGCACCATAAGACAGGTACTTCCACACTAAGGTGAATACAGCAGGAAATCTAAATACATGACAGCTTTCCAAGACTCACTGTTAGCAGTAAAATGCAAGCTGGCATTTGCTGGAGTGCTGACATACATGAAATCGTATCATCACTGCATATTGCAAAACCACTGGGCTAATGAGTGACATGTTAAACAAGAAAGATAGATTATCTTTCCATTGCTATCTTCAAAACTGCCTCATTGCTTCAAAGACTACATGCCTTTTGAGTGCAAGGCCTCACTTCTGGAATGTTCTTCCACAGTTTATTCCCATCACTTTCTCCTCTTTCCTCTCTGTTCAGTCAAACCTTTACAAGAGCTATGTACATGAGAAGTCCTCACTATAGCCATATACTTCCTCTGAAAAGCTCACCAACTTTGTATTTTTTTCAACTTAGGTTCCTGCTTTGACTGAAACACTATCTAGCATGCTTTGGGGGTCACCTCATCATCCTTTGTCCCACTGCACCAAGGAAAGAGCTTCCTAGCCACTGTATTTCTCAAGAGGTCAGACATATCAGACTTCAGTTTTGTATTGCTCCCTCATAGTTTCACAAGGATGCCCCTTCTACTTCCCATGTACTGATCAAAACATTTAAACCTCAAGATGCATTTCCAAATTAAATCCTTGGAGAGCCATAGGAACTTGTAAAATACTTTTTATCTAACGCTGGAAAGCAATGGCACATTTCTTGGTCTAGGTAAAATATGGGTTTACTTATACTTTCAGTTTCTGAGCATCTTAAGTCAATCTCTCAGTATAAGCTTCACCTTGATCACAGACAGCAAAGCCAGCCAATTTTCCACTGAGCTACACCAGATTCTGGGTAGCAAGTGGTTTTCTCTGTAGTTGTAGAGCTTATTTCCCAAATATTAAGCCTCAACATCCTATTCTTTACAATAGGGAACATAATGGCATTTCTAATATTCTGTAATGTCTCACTGGTCACTGTGAAATAGTGTAAGTGGTGATGTCACTACCTCAGTATTTTCACCAACCAGGAAAGACATCCATTGATCTTGAAACCTGCAATATTCTATCTCACTGAATCCCACATGCTCTTTTTGTAGCACATTACAGACCTTATCCTGGTGCTTCAGGGATCTAGCTCAGACAAAAGAGATAACTGATTGTTCTGCAAAGAAGTGTGGTTTTTTTTGGTGGGCATACCCGCTAATCACCCCAAAATTACATGAAACTACTGCTTCTACACCAGCTCAAGCAGCACGACACAGTCCTCACTGCATATACTGCACTTCCTATCTGGGTCACATGGCCCAAAGGGACTCTAATAATCTTTAAGTTGTCCTTGGGCATAAAGATCTATCCCTATTTCTGGTCCTGTAAATTAAACTGGTCAAAGGACAATGGAACCACAGGAACCTCAGCAGCCAAATACATTAGTTTACAGTTACAGCTTCTGGTATGTTCCTGTAACCTCCCTTTGACGTACAGTTGCCTGAGAAACCAGCATAACATCATTGTGAAATTGTGGCAGTCATCTGATGCCAGGTACCCATACTTACTATGATTACTCATCTTGGAAATTCAGGACAACAGTGGGCTATTTATACTCAAAAACATAGGAGCATTTTGGTCATCTGCTGGTTCAGTGGAGCCCACTGTTGCCAAGTCTGACATCTCACCAGAGTTTCAACAGCCATGTCCCACCCTCCCTTGTGCCACTGCCCAGTTAGTCACCCCATGAATCAGACTGGGGAGCCAATGTGCTCAAAACTGACTACCTGTAGAAGTGGTCAGGTTTTGGCTGGCTCTCCCACTAGTGCCAGAGGAAGGAGAAGGCAGGCACACCAGCCCAGGACAGCAGCAATTGTGCCTATTGGATCATCCTTGTTCTTCATATCTGATGATAAGATCTCTCATTTATCCACTGTTGGCTGCTGCTGTTTTGCAGGGGTTTGTAAGACTACTTTTCTGATGCCACAAAATCAATTATCTTAGTGCAGCCCTGCCCATTTACTGCATTCTGGCTTGAAGAGAACCTGGGGTAGGGGGAAAGTGCCCATTTTGCATTGCTGCCTACAGCATTTTCTGAACTGACAGAGCAGAAGACAGTACAGTGAGGCTGGGGCAAGCACAGCAGCTCTTCTGGCACACTGAAGTAAACAAGGTCTCCCCTCCTCCACAGCACTCCCCAGCTCCCCATGGAGAGCAGCCTTCCAGCATTAGCCTCGCCATGGGGGAAAGCTTCACCTGCCCTTTGGTTTTGCATTTCTCCTACCCTTTGGTCCGCTCTCCTTTGGTCCAGTCTCTCCTGGCTCAAGCCCAGCTGCGGATCTGCCAGACAGGGACCACCACAAGCACTTCCCTGAACAGCCCCACATGGAAGAGCACCTCCCAGGCAATGTCCCTACAACTCTCACACTGTAGTGTGACTGGTGGGTTAAAGCACTCTGGCATGAATGAATGCAGCAGTACTGAGAACATCACCTCAGACACTGACAGCAGGTATTTGGGTCCCTTCAACAGTGCTGGGGTGAGTGGTGTACATGTGTGTGCAATTCCCTCCTCACAGCTTCCTACTGAGATACTCCAAGGTACCTGAAGAACACTTAGTGCATGTTCTCACACATGCATGAAATGGCTCTCTGAGCACCTCTCTGCTTCACTTTATAGACTCTGAACCACATCCTGCCCCATCTCTTCCCATTACACAGACCGATTTGGTGAAGCCATGCTGCCCTGACCACCCCCAGCATTTGTGAGCCCCAACAACCATGGCCGCTCCAGCATTTCAGTTTAATCTGTGCCTGTACTGTCTGTCTCTCCTGTCAGCCTGCAACTGCCAGTACTATGAGTTAGACAAGGGATTTTGCTGGTCATTTCCCCTAGGCTTGGGGTTATCTCTTCTCCCTGAACTGAGGGTGTCCTTCTCTTGGGGCCCCTTCACTTAAAGCCTGACCACTTCCCTGCTTCGGTGCAGTGCTGCAACATCATCTCACCTTCAAGAAGACTTCATTCTCAACCCAAGGCTTTATCAAACCAAGTTCTACTCACCCCATACAGCATCTGAAACAATTACAGTGAGCAGATAAACCTGTCAGGTCAGCAGGAGAGGTGGCACACGATGGAGAGCTGCCCCCCCATGCAGACAGTCCCCCGGCAGCAGGGCTGCAAGTGGGTAAGCACACATGCCTGAGGGAAAATACTGGGAATGTCCATAGAGCACAGAACAGCCCTTCCCAAGGACACTTCTTGGGGGTTTTGCTTTGCATACTCTCTCTTTGCTCAGCGTTAGCAGCTGTTTGTGAATCGCCTGCTGCCTTATTCCCCTTCACAGGCCAGCCTCACCTGCTGTTTGTCTTTCCTTGCATCCAGGAGCCGATAAGCAGATGCCTCTGTTTCTACAATAGCCCTTGGACTATCTTTTATTGCCCTTCCGACTGCTGTTAAAAGCAAGAAGAAAAACCAGGAACGCTGAATGGGAGTTGACTTGTTAGCATATTTTGATACCGAGTGACAGAATGAAGATTCTAAACCAGGATTTGCTTCTGACCATTTTTCTGGGGTTTTTAGAAAACAAAAATAAAAGCCTAAGTACTAATTGTAAACAGGAGGATTAAGAAAAATGCAATTTGCTCATTTCATGCATTTTGGGCAGCAGCAGAAATGGCTACTGTTGTGTTTCAAGGACCAGATGATGCTGAATCTCATTGACTTATTTTGCTTTGTTTATTTTATGTTCTAGCTGGACAGAAACACTAACTAGTCACATTGCTGTCATTTCACAGCTTGGAAATATGAAGGAGACAAGAGGAGAAGAAAGGCCAAAACCCACCAGCTGAGACTGCATTCTGACCATATTCATTTTGATGCCATTTTCTTTCTTTGAAAGCAAACCTGTGGCTCCCCAGCAGTGATGTGTGCAGGGCTGGTTGTGGGGGGGTGCCCAGCATCACCCCACTCTCCTGTCCTGTGCCAAATCCCACAGCAGCAGGCAACAGCACATCCAGCCTGGCCCAAAGGACCTGAATCCGTGTCCCAGAGAGCCCTTGGGTACAACAAGGTCCAGGCCCAAGCAGAGGTGGAGGGGAAAGGAACTGAACAAAGGTGAGGCCATCACACTGCCTTCGCCTTCCTCTGGCTGGGGAGGGCAGGCAGAGACTGACAACAGCCTCTGCTTGGATCAGTGGCAACAAGCCATGTTGCATTTAACCCCTTGTTTAAAGGCAAATCATGCTGCTAGACCCTTCTGGGAAACAGGTAGTGGCTGCTACAAAAGGTCCTGTTGCCCTTTTCTGCCTTGTGGAAGCCACAGAAACAAAAGCAGCCACAGCTGCTGGTAGTACAACTGGTGACCTTAGCCAAATCTTGATCTGACAAGCAAGCTGTTTATTAATGCATCTCATAAAACAAGAGAAGGACTACAAGGCTGGATAGCTTAACAAGACTGAGTAATTTTGCTTTCCAAGTATGCAATAGGCACTCTCTGCAGGAGGGCAGGTACACACCGATGCTATCTCGCAGCAAGTCAATATACATTTTGCAGAGGCAGACTCCATGGACGCACATGGGGCTCACAGATCTGGCAGGGTATGAACAGATGCAGCTGCAACGTTTGGCATCTCTGCTCCCACTGCACAGACCCAGAGCTGCAAGCGTGTTTACAGCCACGTATAAAACAAGTGTCCCTAAACAAAAGAAACCTAAAGGCAAATTTTGTGTTTATGCTGCCTGACCTTGACCAGTGTTGTGGCAGAGGAGGGGAGAGTTGACAGAGCCAGGTAATAGGAATGGTTAACCCTTTGGGAGCATAGGGCTTTGACAGTTAGGAGGACAGGATTATGAGGTATCCCAATGCTCTTACCACTTCCCAGGAAGAGCCAAGCCACAGGACGGGCCCCAGCCTAACAACACGGAGACATTACAACATGCTGCACATTAGAACACTATAAAAACGCCACTGCTTCATATTCAAATGAGCCACTTTTCAACAACAAGCAGTACTGTTTGTGCACAAAACACAGCGTAAAGCAACTGTTCTCTGTTTTTGTGTCACCCGACAATCACTGGATCAGACTGGTCTCCACACAGCCACACCGTCACCAGCAACATTATTTATACACAAACCCTCAGCCTTCCTCCATGGCCAGATTTGCCAGGTAGGTAATCACTGTTCCTGTTGGAACTAAACTGTCTGGCTTTCAATGACATGCGTCTGCACTGCTATTATATAGCAGACTGCCTCAGTTGAGATTTTCCAGCGCAAAAGATCAGGAAGAAACAAATAAATGATCCTATTATTTTGAAATTTTATCGTATTTAGAATTCCACCTAATTTAATTTTGGATTCTCCAGTTACAGGAGGGATCCAAGACAAGCCGCCTTTTTCCTTGGAACAAAAATGAAGCAAATGACAGATATTCTTTTCCTGCTGACTAAATCACTCTCCCCCAGCTCTCACCCATCTAATGCTGCAGCATTCCCAGTCCCCAAACATATCACCCAAGTAGTGCATTCATCAGAGCGTCTGCAACTCCTGATCATTGACAGATGCGATCTTATCAGTTCACACATTCAAGCAAAACTGCCTTTTTCCCCCCATCTTTCAAGTGGTCTGAATTCAGCAGCGCTGAGCGCCCTGCTGCTGGCATCAAGGATGCACCCACAGTCGGGAGGTAGATGCTTCCGCTCTGGCATCTTTCATCCCCTGGTAAACAGGCAAAGACAGCAGTATTTAGCCAGTGACCTACAGCAAAGGGAATGCAAACGCGGAGGGTACAGCAAGACTAAAACAAGCCCTATTCTCAACAGAAAAAGGATGTAAGTGGGATGCATTTACTTACATGAAGATTCAGTGCCAAACATGGCTGGCCCCAGATGCTGCTATTTTAAAGAGGAAAGAAGAAAAAAGAGTGGAAGACAGAGGGAGTGTATGAGAGTAGGGATGAGACTGCTACACAGCAGGGGTCATGAAGCCAGACAATGCAGTCCAGGCTATCCAAGCTGCCAGATTCTCCGCTCTCCTCCTCTTCCCTCCTCTGCTCCACACCGCAGCAAGCAGCAGCTTTTCCTTGTAACCGCAGCAAAGGTCCTTCTTCAGGAAGCAAAAGGCAGGAGCTTCTGTTTTAAATCCAAGAGATACAGGCAGGCCAGCGTCCTTTCCGTGATACCGGCCGGCATAAATAGGTAGCAGCCACCAGATACTGCAATCCCCAGCCCCTGCTCTCCGTAAGACAATAGCAGAGCTTATGCATACACTGGATGACGTCAGGACACTGCAAAGACTGACTGCTGCTAACCCAGAGGCTTGGAGGGGGCTTGAACAGAGCACAGCAATTCAAATGGGAATTCCTTTGTCACAAAAAGCAGAAGACAAAGAGCCAGACATGTATTTCCCTGCGTGATGATGAAGTCCCCACCCGGGCTGTAACACAAGCAGGAAAATATCTGCCTTGGATTCACACTCCTTTCCTCAGCTGCATGAGATGCAAAATGTTTCCATGAAAACAGAATAAATTTTCAGGACAAATGTCCTAGTAAATGGCACTTTTCGCATCCTCAATAAAGAATAACCATGATTTCTATCACTAACTCTCTTCATTATTTTTTCTTCAAAGAAAAATTAGAATCTTGGCCCATTCTACGCTTCAGACTTATTTTTCACATCAAAGTGCTAACCAACTCTCTCATTTACTTAAATCTATTGTCAGAATACAATACACTGCAGCAATGCTCTAACCATAATAGGTAAGTCATACATCTAAATAAAAACAAAAAAAACCCAAACCACACTGATCTCAGTGATAAAAAGGCAACCTAGCAACCAAAGGAATAGTTTCCTTATTTCTTCTTTATTCTTCTAAACCACCCAGATCCAGTGTTTCTTAGGCTCTGTGAATGCATTTTTGAGTGCATTAAGCTTATTTTTTCTGACAATCAGTCATTTAAAAATGTTCAAACACAGAAACAAAGCCCCAAGCTGGCTCCTTTCAATCATCCTGCAGACAAAAGGAATTTGCCTGTCTTGTGCTGGCAAGAGCAGCCAAGCAGTAAGTTAGCTGATGGTCGGAAGCTACCAGACACTAGGGGCCATCTATACGAATAACTGCCCAGAGGGGGGAAAACCAAGAATATTTTTGGTAAGCCTCACCGAACAAGTATATGCAGTTCTCAAGATGGCAAAGACTGAAATGTGCTGCTGGTGGAGGAGGAGAAAGGATGCAAGCCCATTAAGTGAAGCACTTAAAAGAAAAACAACCACCATCCCCTATTTCTGAGTTTTTGTGGGTTAACTGTTCTCAAATGCTCCTGCTGCTCTGTGTGCTAAGGACCTTTGTGCTGGTTGTGGAATATGTGAACCCACCATGAGCAGCAGGCTGGAAAAATGAACAACCTGCCACCTGAGGATCTCACTGTGCTTAAATCATCAGGGAACTGAGCAGCCTGGCTAGGGCCACCACTGCCCTAATAGCAGACTGGAAAGCAAGGTATAGGTCAGAGCCACAGTGGTCCATTGCCACACTAACCCCCCTGCTCCTGGGAATGGGAAACATAGTTCCAAACTCCTACAGCATGCATGTCCAGAAATGGCAGGTATGGACCTTCAACAACTCTGGCCCACAGGTGCTGGGAGGAAGGATAGCCATCAAGAACCTGTAGAAACACATCTTGTTCTTCCTGTTCTGGTGGGGGGCACCTGCTAGGCACATCAAGCTCCTCTCCTGGTAACCTCTGTTGGTGCAAAATGCTCTTCGATTATTTCCCTGCTTTCCAGCTCGCACACTGAACAGTCTCTTTGTGTTCTGCACACACTCTAAGAATACTCAGGACCACCAGGCTTTTGGGAGCATTTATCTGTATTTCATCTCTGGAACAAAGCCAGGGGAGAGGCCATACCCTGGGGTGAAACACCTCACTTCACACCTCATGCTCTAATAGGCAACTTTTATTCTCTCTGTCAGCAGACAGGAGACCAGTGCATGGTGGCTTAAATCAACCCTTAGGCAGTGACTCACCAGATGTCCTCAGATTTGTTCTTAAGAACCTGAATTAATGGCCTGGCTGTTCAATTGTATAATGAATATTTGCAGTCATGTGAATGGATGCTCAGCACCAGGAAGATACATCCAAATTACTTTTGGCCATAATGCTACAATGAGAGAGGCACAAATCCTGTGACAAGGACCATAGTTTTGCTGTTCCCAGAACTAAACTAGTTATTTTGATTGTCTGAAGCTGCTAACATCTCCTTTAGTCAAAAAACTTGACAAGAAGCTGTAGTGCATGGAGCAACACAAGTGTTCTGGCTTGGCTTCCCAGCAGCCAAGGCAAGTTTACAAAAGAAACGTGTCTATTATGTACTGGCAAGTCCTCCAGCATCTTTAAACACAAATCTCTGGAACAAAAGCCCAAGTGCACTTATGCAATGGCTGAAGAGTAAATTTTGCTCAGATGGGTAGATCTGGACTTCCCACAGCATTATTTCCAAGGAAGATGCAAAACCTCAGGGCTTTCCAATGACATGCTTGAAGGTGTCACAGAGCCCAGGCTCTCTGCCAAGTTCTCAGCACGCTGACGCACATCAGCAGTTGAAAAGCCAAAACAACCCATGCAGTATCTGTGGAAAGATTTCATAATAATCTATTTCGTTAGCGTTAGGCCTGCCAGGTCACTGCTCTGCCTTGTGGGGAAGGTGACTCTTGACAAGCCACTGAAAGACTTCTTCTGCAATTCTTTCAAGCCTAGCAAAAGCACTCTGTGAAATGCCTTAGAGAAAGTGTTAAAATCTGTTTCTGATCCACTGCTCTTGTAAGACCATAACCTTTTAGATTGCTAGCTGGTTAGCAGAATTCCAAATTTATGTAAATTAGCGCACAGAGAATGTCAAATGACATCTTCTGCAAGTGTTAGCATTGCTGTGATTTGCTTATGATGTGCATAAGACATTGTTCAAGTGTGAGATTAATTTACAATGTAGCTTCCATACATTTCTCCACAAGCCAGCATCAAATACTTAAAACAGCAAATAATACATATTCATTCAAAGCTCTCTCCTATACATTCACATTTTCCACAGAAAGGCATGTGCTCCTCAATGATCACCATTCTTAGAGCAGATATTCTTTATTCCTCAGTTTATCACTGCAGAAAAATAATATACATATCTTACATTGTTTTATAAGGATATATGTGTCTAAACCCTGAAGCATAGTTTGGGTTTTAATACAAAAGTTGGATAATGAAATGTTAAATGTTATACAGATGTAAATTTCTCCTTTAGAGTAATTTATCTCAAGAAAAACAGTGCAAGCATGAAATCTGAGCTACCAACAGAGGCAGATTTGTACGCATGCCGTATGCTGATCCACTAGACCAGAAGTCTTTATTCTCTCTTGTCATTAGAGAAATATTTCATTTTGATCTTAACCTCCTTTTCCACAAGGGAAACTCTAGAAAGGGGAATTGAATCCATTCCTCCTGTGAGTTTCTCCTGTCCTACTGCCCTGAGCAGCAAACCTCAACAGGGGAAGTCTCACCTGTCTCCTCCCAGGCAAGGGAACAGATCCCACACCTTCAAGTCTCTAGAGGGAAGGCAGAGGATAATCTCAATTGTCCTCAAAGATGGGAAAGGATTTTTATTATGTTAGTTAAACTTGACTTTCCGAGTTCCTTGTTCTCTAAGTTTTTAATGCCTGAAAATGGAAAGCTTTTTAAGTCATTGAAAAATGTAATGTATTTAAGGTGCTGCTGGAAATCTCTGAATGACTGTGCTGTTAGTCCACACCATTCAGCAACCCCCAGAAGGAATTTATTTTGCTTCTGGGAATGTTAGCTCACTTCCAAAAACCCAGCGAGATCTCCAGTCACTCATGCAGTGACGATCTCCAGCTTCTATAGGTTTTGTCAGCTCTGGCAACACCAGTAATTGACCAACACCAGCTAAACACTGCCTCTAGAGAAAAGTGAAGCCAAACAGCAGCACGCATCACTGAGCTACAGCTCCTTGGCTTTACACTTTCCCTAGCCTTGTTTTGCTCAACAGTGCTGACTGTAACAAACATCTCTGGTGAAAAAAGTTGGCATCCGGATTACACCAGGGAGAACCTACAATGCTGGTACAACTTCACCTTCAGATATGGGACCCTATACTTAAGGTATGGACAAACCCCCCAGATGACCAAACTGAACAGCCTGTGCTGATGTTATGATGCTGAGTCCCCGACAAAGAACCATTACCCATCTGCAGGATATTTTATCGATACCTCCCTCACCGAATGAAGCCAGTGTCTCAGAAACGGCAGTTTTGGAGCCATGGCCATGGGAAGAGGGAGTGTAGCTGGCCAGAAGAGAGGATAGTCCTGACAAGTGCTTCCTGGCAGGAAAGCGGGCGGTGGGGTAGGGGTCTTGTGGGGACCACTGGCTTGGTTTACACAGCATTCAGAACCAAGGAGATCCAATAAAGTCATGTCCCACTGCAAGGAAATGTCTGAAATGCTTACTTTGTGGAAACACCAGCATATTCCCACCAGGATCCAGGCTGAGCAGCGAGGAGAAGAGCAGCCCAGGGAGGCAAGGGGACTGGCTAGCCAGACAGTGGAAAATATCTCTGCACATCTGAACTGTTTGGAAGTTCCCAATGTTCTCCTCATAGCCTGCTCTTATCAGCTTTTGTTTAAGGTTTTCCACCCACATTACCTCTCTGCAGCTTTCTGTTCCTTTGTTGCATTGGCACAGAAAGGAAGAAGACTGCTGGGAGAAAAAAAGTCAAGGTCTTTGTCCTGTTCAACATAGAGAAAATATTTTATAGCAGACTGACCTGCAGGAATGGTTTTTCTTTTTTATTATTAGTCGCTTTTGTGCTGATTTTTAAAATATTTCTATGCAATCCATATTGCACTTATGCAACCCCATTTCACGTAAAAATCCTTTTTCTACTGACAACTAATGCCCAGAACAACTGATTTTTTTTGAGTAAACATATGCATGCATACACACACACAAGTTACAAGACAGACTGAAGAATAAGTATTTAATTTTGCCACACCAAATGTTTTTTTGTCTGTGTTGCTCCTCATCCCAGAGATAAAGTTGAAAAGACAGACTGCTTTTTAAAAAGACATACATACAATGAACCATAACAGCCAATTACTGCATTACTGCAATGCCTTTTGACTTCAGTTTTAACAAAGATCTTAGCTTCAGCACTGCTCTGGAGATGATTACTGCAACCATTCACTAATGGCAGCGAGAGGCAGCTCTGAGGATATGCTCAGCAATTAATAGAGAAAGTTCTGTGTGTTCTGCCTCTCCCAGCCCACCCACCCATCTAAAGGACATGAAGATCCAGCAGTTATGAAATGGTAGAGCATTTCATGCTCATAAAGCTGTAGGTAAAGAATATTGTGCACAAGAAAGAAAATAAGAAAGGATTAGCCCAGCTTAAGCTCTTAATTCTAGGACACAGCTGAGACTGTGGATCCTAGGCGGGTATCTGGCTCTCTTCAGAGGGCTGGCTACTTGCTCCCCTTTAGAATCATGATCTTCAAGAAACCCCAAATCTTGGGCTCCTATCTTCTCATAGCAACCAGAAACTTCTGTAGGCAACTGAACCTTGAAATACTAAGCACTACAGTATCTGTTTCTTCCCTGGCAGTAGCCCCTACACTCTGTTTGAATACCCAGGGTCTAGAAACAGCGAGCAACAGAACAGGAAGGTATTTCCATTGTGTACAACAGAGGATACAGAATAAATCTTCCGTTTTCAACAACCCCTTGGAATACTCAGTGTGAGACTGGAAAATAAAGCAATATTATATTAGAAGTGGCAGATTATAGCTCCCTTTCTGTACAGGACTGTCAAAAGATTAGGATCATGATTCACCTCCGATTTATTTCCATTCTGTTGGTTTGGTTTCCAGTTTGGTTGGGTTTGTTTTTTACATGAAACCATTTATCTACAAATACCTAAGGCACTTACCAACATACTAAGGCAATATACTCATTGTGTGCAAATAATGTATCAAATCCTAATCAAATGTGTTTTTTTTTTAATAAGATCAAGCCCCAGTGCTCAACGGAGCATGTGTAATGGCTCTGTGAAATTCTGAGGGCAGTTTTTGTCCCAAATGCCGGCAACTATGTGATGAAACGGTGCTTCTACTGTATCTGAAAAATATCCCGGCAGACCACACAACCTTTCAATATGATCCAAGGAGAACTGAAGTAACCAAATCAGCACTGTGGTTAAATTAAGTACACTAAAGTAACCAGCTATTTAAATGCCTCTTTAAAATAATTAAATACAGAAGAAGGGAAAAATGTATTTTCTACATTGAGGGAAATACCTGAAATATTCTGGTTTGGGGTTTTTTTTGTATTCTAATATAAGGCTCATTTCCAAGGATCTATGCCACAGGACTGCACACAACGTACACATGAAAGCCCCAAATGTCAGAGTGAACAGAGGTGGAAAACAAATTAAAGAACAGATTACAAACAGAAATGTCATCATTTCTTATGCAACTCTGAGGGACCACAAATTAGGATTAAGGCTGGCTCAGAATAAACCCCATGCAAACTGGCATCAGAGGGAACATGTGTGTCTCAGAAAAAAACACAAATACCAATATGCATAAGTCAGAGAGATTTAGAATAGTAGTAAATATTGCCAACAATGCATTATGATCTGCATTAATAATGTCTGATCTAATGCCAAAACTTCATGATTCAGAGCAAGTTTGATTGTTGAGAGAGGAAGATCCAATTTAAATTACTTCTCAATCCAAGTAAACACAATAAGAAAATTAAATTTGACATTATAAATAACAATTATTTCATCTTACAGATGGGAAAAATTAGGGAGGAGTTCAGAGCCTATGAGGGAATACCCACAAAATAAGGTACAAAGGTGTCCAAACTGTTCACAGGAGCATGCTCTGTCTGTCCCTGCTTAGAAACTCTGAAACCTGTCAGCCATTTCAATCCAATTTAGTGAAGGGATAGGAGAAACATATTTATCCCATGTTCTATGTGACAGCAAGGAGTTAGGTAGGGAAAACTTACGAAGGTTGCTGCTGGATGAGTGAGTGCTGTGTTGAGCACACTCCCGAGAAGACATAAAATAATCCATAACATAACCATGGGAAAAACTTCAATCTGAGTTTTATTTTCCTGTGCATAACAGTGGATGAGCTGACACTGCAGCCATAAATATACCACCACTGTGGAGTCAGTGGTGAAACCAAGTCTACAGGAAACTGTTTCACTAGTTCCACTGGACAAACCTGTAGTCATCTAAGGATTTTGGTTTGCCCAAGATGCAGCATGCTGGTGGTATCCCAACCCCTCTTTCCAGGGCTACCCACTCAGCTTCCTTGCGGTGCCAGCCTCACAGACTGGAGATGTAAAATTCCTCTCTTGGAATAAAAAAGATTAACCCCCCAAATCAGTAAATGTTTGGATAATTTGATTATAATAGCTTTTCTTGAGAAAGAACAACTTCTAAGAGTGAGTAAAACAATCCAAGCAAGATGTCCTCATGAACCTGCAGCTTGACTAGTGGTAGGCTGCTGCAGTCTATTGATGAGGCTCAGGGTGCAGGTTCCAGGCAGCAAGCCTGGGTACAGCAGTGTCATTTGTTGAACACTCAACACCAGAAAAGTAAAATCTATCCTGGAAATGCAATGTTCTCCAAATTAAAAAGAAGACTTCTGTGGATTAGGGCCTGAGGAACAAATGCACATATGGCACATATGACACAAATGACGAGGAAGACACCACTAAAGCACTTAAGTACCACTGGCTTTTAGGATAAGTAGGCTCTTACACTTGACAGACACCTTGAAAATGCTCCCCTAAACAAAGCACTAGAGAAAACATTAGGCATTTAGTCATGGTAATAGAAGGCTTACACACACAGAGGAACATCATAGAATCATAGAATAGTTAGGGTTGGAAAGGAACTTAAGATCATCTAGTTCCAACCCCCCTGCCATGGGCAGGGACAACTCACACTAAACCATATCACACAAGGCTTCATCCAACCTGGCCTTAAACACTGCCACGGATGGAGCATTCGCAACCTCCCTGGGCAACCCATTCCAGTGCCTCACCACCCTAACAGTAAAGAATTTCTTCCTTATATCCAATCTAAACCCCTGCTGTTTAAGTTTCAACTCGTTACCCCTTGTCCTGTCAGTACAGTCCCTAATGAATAGTTCCTCACCAGCATCCCTGTAGGCCCCCTTCAGATACTGGAAGGCTGCTATGAGGTCTCCACGCAGCCTTCTCTTCTCCAGGCTCAACAGCCCCAACTTTCTCAGCCTCTCTTCATATAGGAGGTGCTCCAGTCCCCTGATCATCCTCTGGAAAAAGTGATGGCATCTGCCCTGCTCATGGCAGAGTCAACTGCACCGACATCCTTCTCGCCAGGCACCAGTCACGAAGGAAAAATGCAGAATTCCAAGCTCCTGCTCCATGTGGGAACTCATCTAAGGATGCACAGTGACCTTTATTAGGAGCTCAAGGCACTCACTAGTTCACAGGGTTCCTCTCACAGCAGACCACCATGTTGCCAAAACACAAAGAAGCCTCAGTAACTACAGCTTATGCCTTCTGCTCAGTAATGGTCAATGTACGAACACTGTGGTAGAATCGTGACTCCAGGTAGGCATGATAGTTAAGTGTCTTTAGCCACTTAGTGGCAATTAAATAATCAGACATTAACACTATAAAAGTTCCTCAGAGCTTGATACTAGTTGTGGTTCTCCATCTGAGCAGACCACACTGCCAGGGACCGGGGTGCTGTTATCCTGCTTTCTGACCTCTTGCCTGGAGAGATGCACAGTATCTGTAGAGCTGCACAGTATCTGTAGAGCTGCACAGTATCTGTAGAGCTGCTGCATTCTAGCAGCATGAGAAGAGGATAGAGACATGGAGGTTGCAGCTCCCCATCTCCACAATGCTCATCACAGGAAAGTCTTGAGCAGCTCAGATGTAGACATCTACATATGAGAAGTAACTCCTGTGTGTCTGGGAGTTTTAGGGGAAGCACAGGAAAATGGAAGGATATGTTGAGATCAGGGACCCTGTACTTCGAGGGAGGAAAAGCACTCCAAATCTGTCTTGAACTGTGACCTTTGCTATGGGTACATGATGGCCCAGAACACGTCCCAGATTTCAGCATGATCAAGTCACCTGGATCAGCACGCGTTCAGCTACGAGAGACACCCTTTACCTCCCTGCAGCTGCGTAAAACTCCATCATACCAGTATTTTCTCCATGTTCAGAAGCACTGTGCCACTTCTCTGCCTTCAGTGTCATGAAAGATTCAAGGGCTTGTGCCCAGTACTAGATGGCACACAGATGGTTTATCAGCTTCATCAGCCCAGGCAGGAAGATCATTCTAAGCACAGTGTTTGCAGATACACTTCATCAAAGAGCAAATCTCCCCTGCCATCACAGACATTCCTCCTCCTCACAAATTTAACATGGAGACACACTCTTTTCTCCAAATGGAAGGGTTTCTGGCCCTGTCAGTATAACTGATTTGTTTACTTAGTACCACCTAATCAGTTGTCAAACCAGACTGAAGAGTTTCAGCTAGCAGTAGAGGCCATGCATACAATTCTGCTCAGCCTGCATGGTAGGGTAGACAGATCACCTCCTGGCTTCATGAAACCTACCAGCCCTCAGATGGCTACAGGCTCTGCCTAGCACTTTGTTGTTAGTGTTATTTGCCCACTTCAGCCTCTGGCCCTGTTTACACTACAAGCAACTAGTGTTTGACACCACTTCTCCTTTGCAGAAGATGGTTTGGTGGCTGGCCAAAACAACCTCAAGCAGCAACTCGCCTCTTGAGTTTCGTTGTTTAAGGCTCCACACCACCACAGCCGTGCTGTGGGATCCCCGCAAGCATGCCAGAGCAGTAGCTCATGGGCCCTTTAAACATCAAACAAACAGCATGAGGAACACATCTTGTGCAAACAGTTTCATCTTTTTCAATGCAAAATCTCAAGAAAGGGTATTCTGAAATAAATGACACAGACTGTTGTGTCTTTCGTCACTGGAAAAGGTGCACTGGATGAACACAGTCCTCTATGGCACCTTCCCTGATCTTGACCCTTACACCTCTTTATATACTGGTAAAAACAAACTTTCAGGCTTCATTACTTTTCTTCTTGATAATTGTGTGTTTGACTGAAATTGGTACAACACGTTACAGGTAGGGTATACTTCTGCAGACCTAACAGTACAGAAGTAACTCAACTGCAGGCAAAAAAAAACATGCTGTGATGGTATGACTAAACATTTCCATGTCATCAAGCCCAACAAAAGAGATTGCGTCAGGCAGTTCCGAAGCTTCTGCAGATAAAGTAAGAACATGAGAACCTTTGATATCCCAAATCAAGGACTTTTCCATGATACTTTTCATAATACTTTGGGGTATTGCACTATAAATGGGCTAGAAAGTAGTTCAGAAGCGTATCATGGTTTGGATTTTCTTAAAAGTTACAATGCTTTTTGTTGTTTCTTGAAAATAATCAGACAACTGATATACTTGCATTTGTTGTGAAAAAATTGAAAAACAGTTTCTGAACATCCTTTATTTGAAATATCACTGACCTCAGGAGAAAAACATGATCTTAATCAGGTCTTTGGGTTTTTTTCTTTCAGTTGACAGATGACTTAATATACTGTTGTCAGTGATCAGAACTTTTCATCCTCTTAAAATGCATCACTTTAGCTCAGGCCAAATATTGAAAACCCAGCTGTTTCATTTTCTTCCACTATCAGGTAAATGTACACTTCTGGCAATACTGTGGCATGATTAAACCCATCCTTGGTACTTGCTTTCCTGAGTGGCATGTGAGGAAACGTAAGGAAGCAGGGAATGGACCTGGCTGAGCAGAACGTAGGGAAGAGCACACAGAGCACACTCCAGAAAGCTGTTCAGCAGAGCACAGCCACCACTGACTCACAGCCATCTCTGTCTTCTTTACTGCACTGTGGGATCAGAAAGTTCCTGTTACCTGGGATGCTATTACTGCAGCAAATGCTGTGGTCATGACCAAGCCCACTAAAATTATAGCCTTTGGTCACCTTTGTACCCCTAGATACCACACCAGCAGATCTAACACACTGTTCTCCAAACAGACAGAGCTCAGCCTTTGGGTAAAATAGACTTCAGACACCAACAGACTGCACGTACAAGCTATTCTTTTCAAAACAGTACAGTTCTTTTGGGAAATACAAAACATCCTCTCCCACTTCAGTGATGGTTGAAGTCATTTCTGAATAGCATTTGAAAAGAAATGTAAGGTTCTCTAGATTTAAAGGTGCTGCTTAAATGGGAACAGGGTATACCGCATCCCAAATGACAAGAGTTGGTCTCAAGGCACAGGGTAGTTCAGGGAAATGAAGCACATTTCCACAAATGTGAGTCTAGCGCAGACTCCAAATTCCCACTGAAGTAGGAGAGCTCACCAGGCATGTTCCACCCATTTTAACTCCTTTTGGCCTTTTATCTATCTATTTATTTATTTACTGCATAGAGTCTGCAATAAATACTCCAAGCTGTCTGTCACCAGGATCTTAGGAAGGCTTTGGCCCTTTCAAAGTCTCACTTAATTGCCCCTATACTCGAAAGAAAAACCATTTCTGTCTACTTCCCTCTCAGAAACCTGAAAACTCTCTCTACAACCTGCACAACTGATCAGAAAATGTCTTCAGCAGAGTGCAGTGAGCATTTCAGTGCCTCCTCTACTCCCAGACCCCAACCCTCGGTAATAGATTCCCAACAGCTCCAGTTGGGAACTGTTTGGGAATAGAGTTTCTATTAAAATTATATTAAAAACATAAAACTTTATATATTTTTATAAAATATATTTATACTATATATATTTTTATGCAATATACATTTATATAATATATATAATACAAAATACAGTTTTTTACTAAAATGCTTTCAGAACCTGCCAGAAGAGGCTGGGTTGTCAGATTTCATATCTGTGCTCACTGCTCAGCACTCAGATGTGTTTCTGCAGTGTATTAGCCCTCAGTGTGCCACGCACTTTCCCTTTACACAGACATGGCTTGCAGGAGTCTCCCCTCCTGTGCTACTGTTCCTCACTCATTTCTAGTCCAGACACAGCCACCTTCTGACACATGGAACTAGCAGAAAAGCGCCCACCCTGCCATGGTCCAGAGGTTCCCATTAACCATCATCATTCATTTTACCCCCCCAAAACCACCATTCCTATCATGAGCTTCCTTGCATGTCTCAGAGCCCATTGCCACTGTCCTGGAGTGGATTTGCGTATCCCAGATTTTCCAAATCCCTGATTTTGCTTTGGCAGGGAGTTAAAAAAACTAACCCCGAGTTGTTCTTATCAAAACCCACCTCCACAGGACTCAACAGACAGCAAAAGCCTTGCCTGAGAAATACAGGCTAATGATAGCACTATGAAGAGACTGTCTGGTGTCATCACAGCAGTGCAATACAGAGCCCTTTCCAGCAAATGGTGAGGAATCCCAGCTAAATACCTCTGGATTGCTGTGTGGCAGCAATCCATGTGACAGACTGGAGTCATTTCCCAGGTCAGCCAAGGCTTTCATTGCTACAGGGACCTACTTGCATTTGCATCACCATTTTATCTAAAATCTTTATAAGGCTGCAATGGAAAGCTGTGCTTCAAGGACCAGGCTTCACTGAAAAGCCAGAGACCTGGCAATCAAAACACACTGCAGAGGAGACAGACAGAGTCAGGACAGACTCAGGTGCAAGCACAACATGAGAATGGCAGGAGATGGGAGATGGTTAACGGAGTAATATGGCAAGGAATGTAGTCCATCCCTCTCCGTGTGGTCACAGCTGCCTGAGCCACATCCTGTGACCAAAGAGAGCACCAACAACAAACCTCCTCCATCCCAGCCCGGCTGTCAGAGGAATTTTCCCACAGTAAGGATCACATTCACCGCTCTGTGCCAGGAACAATATTGCATTGTAACATCCCCGGGATTCCAGCAGACAGAAGAAAAAACATCCAACCTCAGCCATGAGCAGACTCCGAGAAGTGGCTGACGTGATGAGGGGCAGTGCTCTTCTGGCTGCACTGCAGCATGGAAGGTTTTATACGTGTTCACCACATGGCCAAGCACAGTGACATGAACTCAAGTGAAGATGGGAGACTAGTTCTTAATAAACCTTAAAAGCCATATGATTAAGCAAGCAAGCTTAACCTTACCTTTTAAATTCAAGGGAAAGCTAAAAAAGGTCAGAAACCCCCAAGTTTTGAGACAAAAACAAATGTCTGAACCTTATGTATATGGCCAAAAGGAAAAAAAAAAAAGAAATAAAAAGAAGAGGAACAGAAACCATAAAGAAGAATTTGAAGTGCTCTTTTACCTTTGCAGCCTCACAGATCTATCAGTGGGAAGAGAACATGAAGATGGCCATGCAGACAACACTGCAAGCTTCACTGTTTTAATAAAAAAAAACCTAACTAATAATTGCAAATATTGTTTTCAGGGTTCTTTTTTTTTTCAGTTCCCCTAACATGTGGCAGATCTGATGTCTTCCTAAATATAAGGCTTTTCTTCTTATCTGTAATGGTCACTGTTATTTTTCTTCCTACCCATTTTTTAAGTAATCTTTCCCAACATTTGTATGAGAACAGGATTTCACAGCCACTCTGTTATTCTTTTGGTCCGGGACTGCTGGATGCTTTCTCACAATCCCTACAGCAGGAAAGCTGTAGCCTGCACAAAGAGGAAAGCATAAATTACGCTATGACAGGTTTATAAGACTAATCCGAATAAATATCTCTCAGTAGTCTCCTATTCACTGTTTCCTTAGAAGAGCAAGGAGGGAATTTTCTGCTGGTAGCCTTTCCAGCTGTATGACTGTATTTCATGGGAGCACATTCATTTCAACACCCTTTTGCCGGGGAAGCTCAGACGGGCCTGTAGGCCTGGAGGAACAAGGAGGATCCCTCAGTGCCCCTTGGTCAGAGCACTGGCCTGGGGTAAGACAGACCAGAGACTCGACCCTATTTGATCCCCAGATGCGTTCAGCCTACTTTTTTCACCTTGGATCACTGCAAGTCAGGCTTCTGATCCAAGCTTCTTCCCCCACAAGACCCCGCTCTGTCCAACTCAGCTCACCTGGAGCGTGGCAGGGCAGAGACGTGAATTCAAATATTGGTTCAGCTGCACCACTGAAGCTCTTAGAAACTGAAGTGCGTTTTCCAAAGTTTAATTAGGCACTTTCTTATTCAAGTACCATTTTATTTCCTAGAAAGTCAGGTCACTTTTGAAAGTAGGATTTAGATGCATGATGATGTGGAAAGAAATCAGAACAACTTTGTTTTGGAGACATTAACCAGTCCAGTAGCTCACCTGTACCACTGACCCCTAACAGTTTCATTTGTTAGCAAAGTCTCTTATCACTGATACTCAAGTGAATGCTGCAGAGGCCGGAGAGATCTGTGCATTCACACCTATCTAAATCATACAAACTATGAAGGTCTAGGATTAAAACCAGGGGCTGAAGGATGGTGTTCAAAAGCTAGAAGCTGCACTTCTAGCAACACTCACAGAGTTGTCTTCCTATGTTACACTTGACATGGCGCGTATCAAACTCATAGAATCACAAACTCCTAAAATGGCTTGGGCTCGAAGAGACCTTAAAGATCCTCTGGTTCTAACTCCCCTGCCACAGGCAGGGACACTTTTCACTAGACCAGGTTTCTCAAAGCCCCGTCCAGCCTGGCCTTGAGCACTGCCAGGGATGGGGCCCCATGATTATGGCCTTCCACCCTCAGACTAACTCCATTCTCTGTATCACGCCCTCAGTACACAAAATAACTAAGACTCAAAAGAGGAACATTAAAAAAAAAAAAAGGTTGAAATAAAAGTAGAATTAATCTGGTGATACAGTTCTCACCACCTTTATCCACAGACTCCTTTTCTGATTATACAGGGACAGTTGCACCAACTCCAGAAATACTGAGAAAGTTCCCTTATGCAAGGCAGGCAGCTGGACTTCTTCTCAGCTCTCCATGAAATGCCTTTCACCCAACCCCTCTGCGTTTTTCGGCCCAAGCACAGAGTATCTGACCCCACCTCCACTTTTTGTTCTGAAACTGGAACATACCCAATATTTCTTCCTCAGTAGACAATTTATTTTTAAGTCCATGGCTAAGAATGCAGCCTAATACATTTTAAAACAAATGTTCTTAGTCATCATTTCCATAATATTTCAATCCATTCACAGGAAATGTGATTCAGAACAGCAACAGAATAAAACTCAACGCTTTTCTATTAGCAAGTGCCCACAGCTCCTGATTTTGCATCTCAGCAATAATAAAGAACTTGGACAAAGACTGACTCTTTGCAATAGCACTAACCAGAAACTGGAGATCTCTCTGAAAGGTACACCTTATTCCAGTGGCACATGGTTGCTCACCTACTGAAATGAATGCTTAAGATTACATTGTCTGTATTAGAAGCATGACAGAGCTTCCAGGTCTTCAAATACGTTTAATACTCAATAGGAGATAATACAGGTCTAAAACTCAATTGCTTTACTCAAACAAATTCTCATTGACCCCAACAGGCCTGTTCTCCTAAGAAAAGTCCTCTGTCCTAGATGAGGAGAGAAAAGGTCTCCTACAATGTAATTCCCTGTTGCTTCTTAAAAGTACATCATACATTCACAGAAAATGAGGTTAAATGCCTGCTAACTTCTAACAAACAAACCAGCTCATTCCTCCTACTTTTTTCCCTTAGCACTGGTAAATAAAGGTAAGCGTGTTGTCAGTGATGCAGCAGGGTAAGATGTCAGGTCTGAAGTGACAGGTTAAAATGTTAAGGTTTTGTAAATGAAGGTTTCATAAATGCCAAGGCCGCAGAGCTACTCCACAAGTCTGGGCAGGCAATTTCAGTCCCTACTAGGAATTATTCCTTGCTTCTATGCTTCCTGCATTACACTTTGGTACAAAAAGTGCTACTGCCACATAATGTAAAAGCAGATCAATTTCTCTATTGCACTTAGAGATCTTGTAGGTAATAAAATACTGTATTGACTAAATGTATCTTACTGTGTGCAGCTACGGGAAAAAATAGGAAATGCTACTGCAAATAGATTTCCACTAAATTGCTACATTTCTTCTTTCCTTTAGTTGAATTATTACTTCTGCTTTGCTCACTGACATGATTTTTTAATTTCTTTCTACTAAACCAAGTCGGAATTGGATGTATGTGAAATAATAAAAGTTATGCTGCTATTTTTCATATGGAATTATTCAAAACCACACACAGCATAGGTTCAAACCACAAATTCATGACCGAACAGACTTTCAGTCATGTTGCCATGAACTTTTACCTACAGAAACCAGTGAAGAATCAGCTACTAAACACCACGGTGAGCAGGACAGAATAAAATGTAACTGGATAATGTCAACCTGGGATTGAACAATTGTGTAAAAAAACAAGTGGTAATCAAAACATACAATGGTCTGACCTGTATTAAATGTTTTCTCTCAACTCCACTAAAAGGTTAAAGACAGTTATAAATACACTGTTTTCTAAAATGGCTTAACAGAGCCAACATGGGCAGAATCATGGGCCACGTCTGATATTCGAAAGCTATAGCATTTGCTGCCCTACTGAGACCATGGTTTGCTCGCTTCAAAGAACAGGATTTCTCTTAGAGAATACACTGCATATAACTGAAAGTATTTGCAGAAAACAGTATCTGTGTGTCTGTCTAAACCTTACACATCCACAGACTGGACTCTGTTTGAGTACAGAAGAGGAAAGGACATTCATCTCCATGGCCATGGAGCTCTCAAGAACACCTACCTTCAATAGCAGCATTAACAGGACATTAAGTAAGAAAAGCAATTGCACCTACACAGTTACTTTTGCGACTAGATTCCCTCAGAAAACCTACCTGTCATTACTAATGAACAAGCTCTCACCTCATATTCCTGGCAGAGTGCAGGGGTCTCAGTTCAAGGGCTTAAGACACAGCCTTCTGGAGCCCCTGGGTACTCCAGGTGACTGGAGCAGGTGACTCCCAGAGAAGGGGTAGGGACATGCCACTGGTCTACTAGTACTTACATGGGACAATCTATCCAAAGAAAATGGCTAAAAATCCCAAGGTTTCCAGGCACAGATGTCCTGCCTCAAAAAATGACATAAATCCAACAAACTGTTAGTAATATCTTACCCCATCCTAGAGACCTGGGTTTCCCAAAAGCCCAAACTGAATTCTTGTCCATTAGGGTAAAAGGCTTCTATTCCTATGGAATCTCATTTTTTTCAAAGCCATTTCTCTTGCTATTCCTGTCATTCACAGAGCAGAAATCTATCTTGGCTCATGAGTGTGGTCGGTGTCTGCCTAATTGCACGCGGGTGTAAAGTCTGGAGCCTCACTGTCAGAAAACAACTGCTGCAGTTATACAGGAAAGCTGTTGCACTGAGACCATACCTTTCTGTGCCAGAAAATCCCCTCTAGCCCCGACTGTCCATGAAGTGTCACATCTGTGCTGAGATACAAATGCTGTGAACCAGAGCGCAAGTTACAACTATCAATGGCTCTCATGCACAGGGCAGAATTCATAAAGTTGCATGGAGATATTTGACACATGGTTACTAGCATGCCTAAAAGCTTCTGAACTTCTCACTTACTAGTAAATAAAGAAAAAAGTAACAGTGATTCCTTAGCTTCTGTTTTTGATTAACACTGAAGATGAAGAACTGTTAATAAACCAAAAGCAAAAAGAAGACAAATACCTGGTAAAAATCTGTTAGCCTAAAACAGAGTCCTGCATACTGATTTGAGACAAAGAAGCAGGGTTTTTCAAACACACCTCCTGTTTGGATATGTCTTCCATGATTATGGGCTATTTCAAGTCCATAAAAGAAGTAGCAAGGAATGCATAAAAGGCCTTTACTCTTGGCTTTAGACAAAATTAGTAATGGAAAAATTCATCAAATGTCTACGTCATACGAATTAAACAGTCAAAACCACAACACACAGTCAAGATCTTGTTATGGGTAAAACATTCCTGTGTATGACTTTACAAGGTCAAACTTTTAACATCCACAGTTACCTATAATTTCTCAACATAGTAAAACACTTCAGCACCTTGTTGTAAAGATTTCCCAAAGGAGCCAATTTCAGGATCACAGAACTATGGAACGGTTTGGGTTGGAAAGGACTTTTAAAGATCATCTAGTCCAATCTCCATGACATGGGCAGGGACACCTTCCACTAGACCAGGTTGCTCAACCTATCCAACCTGACCTTGAACACTTCCAGTGATGGGACATCCACAATTTCTTGGCAAGTTGTTCCAGAGCCTCACCACCATCACTGTAAAAAAATGTCTTCCTTATGTCCAGTCTAAACCTCCCTTCTTCAGTTTAAAAGCACTGCTCTTTATCCTGTCACTGAAGGTCTTGGTAAAAAGTCTGCCTCTGGCTTTCTTAAAAGCCCCCTTTACATGCTACAAAGCAAGGTCTCACAGAGCCTTCTCTTCTTCAGGCTGGACAAGCCCAACCCTCTCAGACTGTCTTCATAAGAGAGAGGTTCTGGCCCCAGGAAGAGAGATCAGAAGTGCCACCCCAACACACACATCGTATTTAATGGACAGACACTGGACAGATTTACTTCCATCTCCCAGGCAGAAGACTCATGTAATGTGCACAGAGAAATGCCACACGGTACACAGAGGAGAGAAGTGATCTCTTGGAGGGCAAAGATGCTCCAGAGCGTCAAATCACTAGTTTGAGTCAAACCTCTGGGGTGAGTGAGCACCTCTGCTTTCAGCGTTCCCCAAGATGCCCAAGGAGCATCAGATGGAAGGGCTTGCCACCACCTTCAACCACCTACAGCTCCAGAGGAACCTTTGAAGCATGACAAACTAAATCTGGCAGCATTTTTAGTATATAATGTTTTCCATTAGCTACAAAAGCTATAAAATTAAGGCTTCTGGTCAGTCAATGCCCTTCTGTTTCCATTTACGGTTAAGAATGCAAAAACTTGACCGTAATTTCTTTCTCAAACTCTCCTCATCCTGTTCCAATTCTGGGACAAAATTCAGCCTAGTCAAAAATATTTTTAAACAATGTGGTTTATTTATAATCAGAAAAGTGATCTTAGTAATCATCAGAATTACTAGAAGTTACTAAATTTAAAACACAAGGACTGCATTTTCTTCTCTCCCCGCACAGAGCAGCAGATTGAGCAGAAAGTCTGAGTGCTGCTGCACACAGCTCAACAGAACCCCCTCCCTCCATGAACAGCTGCAGCCAGAGACAGAAAAAAAACCCAAAAGTGAAAAAATCCCAAAGCAGACAAACAAATGCAGTGTTAGGAATGGCAAAAAAACATGAAATAAATAATCTCTTTCATATATTCTTAGCTCACCTTATACTTAAAAGTGCTACTACCCGGCCCTAAATGATGACTGTAGAGGGAAACGTAGCAGTGGTTATAAAAATGGTAAGACTAATAAAATCAGTACTGTTTAGGTCACGTAAGAGCCAAAGGGCAAGGGATACTGTAACTCTATGTAGAATAAAGAAGCAGAATTGCAAAAAAGCAGCCATTCAATAAAATAAGGGACAAACTGAGAGCTGTACAAGAAAACAAGCTTTCACGAGACACATAATTTACTTGCAGCAGTCATTATGAAAAGAAGATGCTGAAGTCAAGAACTAGCAAACCTCAAACTTGGAATTATAATAAAACCATCCAGAAGAGTAACAAAAGGAAAGCCAAGTGGCAAACTCACATGTGAATATAAATGAGAGATGAAGGAGGGGCAGATTACAACTGGCATCTGCTCATTAGGAGTTATTTTACATTGTTTGCTAAATCTGCATCTGGTGTTAGCAATTCTCAAGAAAAAAAATACAACACCCACAAAAAACACATCAGCCCCCACCTCCCTGAAAACAACAGTAGAAATGCGCTGAGTGACTCCACCACAGAGTGGTTTCTGTGTTCTATGCAGTTTCTGGAGCAGAGCCTGCCTGCACACACAAAATTCCCCTGTGCTGCTCAAATATATCAAGAACACGCTATAAACCCTACTTTACAGACAACAGGAACCTGTTCGATGATTTCCAGACTAACCTGAAGAAGCTTTCAACACACACCGTATTATGTTTGAACAGGAGACTGTCTTGTCTTCCCAACTTAGCACCACAATCTATCATGCTTACTCCAGCTATGTGACACTCTGCAAAAGCAAAAGCAAGACTAAGGCTGTGGTCTGACAGGTATTTCTGGCTGCACGTCAGGCATTAAGTGATTTTTCAGTGCCAGCGGCTGTCGTCACTGCTCGCCCTACCTGGGGTAACCCCCAAAGGCCTGCTGGAGTAACAGCACAGCAGCCGACCCATGTATCAGCTCTGCCTCAGGGATGGAGGTCCCAACCAGAACCAAGCTCAACCACTGTATGGAAAAAGTTGCTTGAACTGAGATCACTTCTTCTTGCCACATCTGTCCAGATGTGTACCTCCTTTTGCAGCCCAAGTCAGATGTAGAACAGGCATTTCCCATAGGAGGCTTCAAGTGTGCTGGCTTTTATGGTGAATGAAGTCTAACCATGATTCAGTTAGTTTTGACTCTCAGTACTCCCAGATTAGGACTTTAAAACAGCCAGGGATTCATTTGCCTTTGGAGTATAAGTGTTGAGATCTTGCTTCCACTAAGACTTTACAGCAGTACTGCAAATACTTGCTAATGATATCGTATGAGAGACAGAGAGAGAAAAATCATTTTGGTAATGAAGACACTGCTTCTTGGTAATCTCTGGATGCTAGTCTCCATCTTATTAAGCATCATTTCCCATTCTCCCATACAACACACGGAACTCGTGTCTGACCAATAGAAATGAACTTTCATGGCAACTAAACCCCATCCCTCCTGCTTATTTATTTCAATCAAAAGACCCTTCCCAGGAAGGCAGACAGCCTAGTTCCAAGCACAAGTAGGGGAAATTAAAATAAATGCTAGCAAAGATGCAATAAGATTGATGTTATCTGTGTTGGCTCCTAAAGGGTTTCACAGAGGATGCAAGTATGGAGGGGAAAGCTGTTATGTTCTCTCTATGCCCAGAGAGATGGATGTTAAAAACTTTTCATCTAAATTCAATTATAAAATTGTAGGAAAAAAAAAAAAAAACCAAACCCCAAACCAGTGGCACATGGATTTTAAATTCTTTCCGTATCAGTGCCCTTCCAATTTGCAATGGGGCTGTGGTGACATGGGTGAAGCAAGAAACAAATAAACTCAAATACAACTGGAGGAAGACTATGAAAAAGCTATCACTTACTTAAGATCTGGAGAGCAAATGAGAACTTGACACTCAAATGATCATAGAATCATAGAACAGCTAGGGTTGGAAAGGACCTTAAGATCATCTAGTTCCAACCCCCCCCCCCGCCATGGACATTGGATAACACTTCAGAAATAAATCAATAAATCAGGCATTTTTTTTTACTTCATATATGAAAAATTGTTTTTAACGAAACATACACAATAAGCCTCACTCACATTTCACATTCAATTCTATGTTTTCAGCTTCACATGGAACAATACAATTGGACAAATTTGGCTGTTAAAAGTTATTTCCATAGGAAACTACATAACATGTAAACTTCTTTTAATTCTTCTGACCTTGCCATTGTCGTTGCCACTAGAAAACGTGGTAAGCTTAGGAAGGGATGATGGTTTGCCTCCAATGGCAGCTATTCTTTAAAAGTCACTTCCCTTCCAAATATTTTATACCATGTTAAGCTTAAGAGAGGACAAAGCTGAAATATATATTACACAAGGACCTGCAGGAGATGCTTCATTGGAACAGAACACCTATCCTATGTCGTCAACATTCAGTGTGTTGCTGGTAGCCACACAAATCTGTTTTCTGATATTCTCTCTTTGAAATCTCTTTAAAAATCTTAGTTAAGCTACTGCCTTGGTAAGACACTAGCAAATATTTTTGTTCCATTTATGAATACACATCATAAAAACAACCACAGCTGAGACTGCTCATACTAAAATACTTTTCAAACATAAATTTTAAGTATTTAAATTGCTTCTACCTAGTATGCCTCACTGTAAGTCTCCTTAGCTGTAGCTGTGGCTCACTTACAATAAGCCACATACACAAAGATCAATTTAATAACCACGAAGCAGGTGGGGACATGGAATACAAAGCATTGAGACCTGCTCAGCACTTGGCAACCTACTCTAAATCATACCTGCAATGCTATTTTTATCTTTTATCACTTACAGGTATTTTTGGTTTCTCTGGATAGATTACATAAAGGTGGGAACAAGCTCTCCCTGTCCTTGGGTACCTCCTGTGTGTTCAACAGGATGCCCTCTAGTGCGTGAACTGTACATGGACTTTCCCACTTCTGCCTACATAATTGCCTATTGAACGCAAAAGCTGTTCAAGGCAGCCTGGGCAGGGCAGGATGCAGGGCCCAGCTCAAGCAATAAGGGAATGACTAGAAGAGAACTAGCATAGACAAAAGGAAAAAACTACTTACAAACCAACAGCACAGAACAAAAGTCTCATCTCACTGTTCCCACCTGAGCAGCAACCACTAGGAAATGGAAGTGACTCAAATGCAAGTGCATTGGCTTCTACTTAGTTTTCTGAATGATAAACATCTGCTGAATTGAAACTATAATTATATCCCTTCATAAACAAATTCAGTGAATCCTTTCTACTAAACTGCAAGATGCCAAACAGTGATGTTAATGGTCTCTGTAAACAAACATGCAGTTTATTTTGTTCACTCTAAATTAAGGACAGAATTCAAACACTGGGCCATTCCCACCTACTGCCATGCAGTGCTGGTAATCCCCCATTATTTTAAGAAACAAGCTGAGGTCTTGACTCAGCCAGCACTCATCTTGCTGAACTACAGCATCCACAGAAAGCATATTTGTTTGAACTAGCACTGATTTATTATTACTATTAGTACTATGTTCTCATATCTCATTAACTTTCGTTCCAAACTGATAGTGTAACTTCCTGCAAAAGCATCAGCTACAATGCACAATACAGACTTACACTAGCATATGAGTAAAAGGATACTGTGCCATTACAGACACACATTATATATTGCATAGCAGATACTTAATGCTTTTCTTCCAGTTAGCAAAGCACTCTCTGGTTTATTACAATGATTATTATAAAGAGTACATAAATAAGTGCATGTTAGTAAGCAAGCTAATGGCTGACTAAAGCACCTAGGTGATGAAATACCACAGACGCTCCTAAAAACATTATCCTGCAGATATAATTCCCAAATAAACTAATGCTATAAACAGAGAAAATAGTTTTAAAATCCATTTATTTCTACCTCTAAGACCAAAGGCGGATAAAAGTCTAAGGAGGGGGAAGGAAGAAGACAAAGCCCTTAGTTAAAAGGCAGATTCAGGTACAGCTGGTGAGGGTGCAGGTGTATGGTACTGCTTCTGTGAAGAAATAGAAATACAACACACAGAGAACTGCAGAGCCCACCCCAAACAAGATATACTGCACCTACTCCATCAGTGCAATAGGAGAAAGCTCTGAAAGGCTAAGCCTAAGCCCTGCAGTGCCTGTGATTTCACAGCCCTGCAAGGGGATGTCAGCCCCCCAGGCACCACCAGCCCCTTTGCTCCCGAAACAAAGGTGTTTGTGAGAAAAGGCTCCATAAAATCTCATTCCTCCCAGCATCCTTCTCCCTTAAGTGCTGCTCTGTCACATCAGATTAGAAAAAGAAAAGAAATGTGAAATTAAACAAGAGAGATTTTGGTTGGCAGGCCTTTCGTTATTCATTTACTGTTTATTATTGATTTTTGTGCCTGTGCAGAATGATCACGTGTGTGTTGGAAAGAGGATGAGTGCATCTACTGAGGGCTGAGTACCCAACGGAGCTCAACAGCCAGGGCTCTCTGTGGGTTCTCTTTGAGCCTGGGTTTTGGATTGTTTGGGTGGGTTTTTTAAACTAAGAAGCTCTCCAGTGTTTACCCTGGGATAAACCACAAACTGCTCTGTCACACCAAGGGTCCACTGCAAAGATGCAAAGGGATAATAATCTGGAGTGGAAGATCTGAGACCCTGGGTGACCCCCAGGGCTGCCGCTGACCTCCCAGTGAGACAAGCTGGGTCACCAGTTACAGCTACAGAGCTACCTTACAATAACTGGCAGCTGGTCTCAGGCGCACCACCAAACAGAGCAGCCCCAGCAGCCCTGCAGTGAACAGGAGTGTATAGCACCACACAAACCCACACGTTAGAGCCATCCAGTTAGAGGAACTCCACTGTATCTAGGGAAGAATAGATTTGTAATGAAGACATTACAAGATATTAATTTCAAGCCTGTATTACAAGTTCACCTAAGGAAAGAAGCAAATGATGCTGACACATCACTGACTCTGCACCCCAACTGACAGAGCATCTGTAGACCTAGACCCTCGAACACAAGGGGGACGGTACTATACAATTATTCAGAAACCTAAATATAATGAATTTCCTAATGAGGACGTTGTTCCATAAGCAGTCACTGCCATCTTGAATGTGGCCTGCAGAACAACTGGGAATTTTAGTTTTAGAAGACAACAGAAGAGTATCTGAAGCTCCTGAAATTTTCAGCTGAGTGCTTTACTAATGACTGGGTTTGGCTTATATCGTGTAAAACTCATGCTATTGTGATAAAGCTTACAGTACCTTGTAAAACTGAAACTTTACCTTGCAACTTCAAGAGCTTAACGAAATGTGTGGGAAGGTAATTGATTAAAACTCTTTAAACATAAAAGCACTTGAGAAACTCTGCGGTTTAGGTTTCAACAAGCCAGCTTTTTTAACACATAATACTCACTAAGTATGTGCATTTAATGCTGTCTAACATGCACTGCTATCTGTTCTGTTTCTTGATAGCTGTGATGTTCCAAACACAAGAAGTCAGCGAATGTGCAGACCTATTTCAGATTGCTGAGGAGTGTCTGGGAGTCGATCACCCTCTTCTACCAGGGCCTAATGTCAAAAAACTCTTGGGTCAACACAAAGGTTTCATTATAGTCAGCAGGAGCTTTGCTGTGCTTCCAAGAGGCAGAACTGCAACACAGCCTTTCTCAAAATAATCATGGAAAGTTAAATTCCATTTCTACCTCACACACACCAACCCATCAGCTAAAGCTTTCAAATAAAGCAACACCAGCTCTGCACAAGTAACACCCACAAGAGCTGGGATGTTCAAAGATGCCCCCCTGCTTTGGTGAGGACAAAAAGTATGGAAGTAAAACAGCATCTGCTAGAAGTGAGACTGAGTTATACCTTAAGAGTTGTATACAACCACTTAATATAGATCACAATAAATACAGTAAACCAGTAAGATTACAGGTTTATTACAAAATAAATAGAGACAACAAGGTAGAAATAGTAGACAGTAATCCCAAAACAAAGAATATTTTTAAATGGCAACAAAACTGCTGAATGTGGAGGGAAAAAATAATAGAAGTGCAAGAAAGGAGATACTGTCACAGGAGAAACAGAGACATGATTCAAAGAGCTTAACACGTTCAAGACATGGCTGAGTGCAAGATGAAGGGAATATACATAAATCATCTTATTGAAAGAAATAGCATTTGAAATACGAAGCCCAGCATCAAGACAGCTTCAATAAACTGATGAAACTCCCCAAACTGTGCCAGAGCACCTCATATTTCTATATTTAATATGCACACCCAACTACTGACAAAGAAGTACTATGTGAAAGTTCAGAGTTTTAAAGATAACAATAAATTACGCACCAGAGGTAATGAAAAATTGGATAAATCACAAAATAAATCATGCCAGACCAGCCAGACGTGTCACTTTATTAAAAATACCCAGTCTTCTGGCCAAGAAAAATGAGTAGCTCTAAACTGTCTGGATTTCAGTAAAGTATTTGACAGTGCCATAGGAAGTTGCTAAAACAGGAGACGTGGGGAAGAGAGAGAGGAACTGGCAGAGATGGAGAAACCTGCAGCTTGCCTGGGAGCACTGGGTTATAAGGAGAGCTCATGGAGCTGTCAACTGAGTATTCTGAATTACTGTGTATTTTCATTACCAAAACCAGAAGGCAGCAAAAGAAGGTTGGTATAAGCTGCCAGAGAAGACAGATCAAAGTTAATCGTGCAGAGGGCAAGGGAGCAGTGTGGGTTTGTGCTTGCAGCTGGTCAGCATGCATGACCACATACTGCTACAACTCACCAAGGAGACACCGACACCAGAAAATGCAAATTTAACTGCATGACTACACAGAAAAATATTTCCATTGGAAGGAAAAATGAGTAATTAGACTATATAAGGCAGTTAATGAAGCCTTCCCTTGGTGTACAATGTACAGTGCTGGTTACCCAATTATGAAATGGGTAGAAATTATTAAATGCATCATGTTAGTATAGGCAAGGACATCCAGCTCTTTTAGGAGAACATGCTAGGATATCCTAACTGACTCAACCTCCTCAAGGGAGGACAAACAGGGATAACCCCATGTGAGTGCATTGGGAACCAGTCATGGGAATTCCTGGCAGTAGTGCATTTTCTGAAGGTGAAGGAGATAGCTGACATGAGCACAAATGCATGCAAGCCAGACACAAATATATCTGGGATGAATAAGATCAAGGTTTCTAACTGTCAGAGCTATCAAGTTCTGGAAAAACCTTTCAGTGCAGTGGTTAATGGGAAGATAACATTAAATATGGCTGGGGTCAGGGATCCAGCCACCTCTCTAGTCCCACACAACACAGCTCCTACCTACTCCTCACAGAAGGCAGGGAGTGAGAATGAAAACCCCAGCTCCTGAAGAGCCTCAACTGTAATACAGGCCAAACCCTCACCCAAAAGGTGATTCTGGGGAAATCCTGCAGTATGAGCACCTTTATAAACCCTGGCGGTAATGACAGCTCCTCATGGCTTGTGCTCCCCTCAAGACTACACGGCTTTTGGGGCTGCTGCTAACACAGCTCTGATCAGCACTTTTAAAGCACAAACTCTAGACAATGACTTATGAGAATATGTAGGACAATGTTTATTGCTAAGGAGATTCTCTTGTGCTTGTATCAGTCCTCCTTTGTTCGGACCAAAGAGCTGACAGATGGACATCGCGACCAGTATGCACTTTTACACCACCCAAAGCAGTGCAGTACAGAAGCCTACTCTGAGCAGACAGATATATCCATTAAGTCAAGCAGTACTGAGGAGACTCTTCTGGCTCCTAAAAGCGGTAGTTCTGCATCAGTGCAGACCTGCATGAGGCTTCCTTGGGTCCCCATCTCTGCAGGGAGAACTCAGCTTGGCTGCAGCATCCTGCTGCTGTGCGGCTGGCTGCTGCTCAAGCAGTGGCCTGAGTTGCACTCAGGGTCTCTCTGTCCCCTTGTCCCCCGCACAGGGTACACCTTCTCCTAACAGGGTGTGGTTTAACCTCTCCAAAATCCAAGAGAATGGTTAGTCCAGGGCTCTAAGCAGAGACCTGTGTAAAACATATCAGCTGGGCACGCTGCTATCAAGTTCACTTTGGAATAAAAAATAGCAAGAGAAATTTCACATGGAAGACTAAGTGCACTAGTGGATCATATATCCTTGCTCCAGACCAAGCCACGCTGTCAACAATTTTCAGTCCTCGACAAACAACATACAGGCAGTGCCATCAGAACATTTAGTTATATGAAGATCAACATCTACGACACTCTCAGGTTACAAGCACATCTTCTTTAGAAGTGAGTGGCAGCTTTACAAAATATGAGGACGATAACATTTATGGTGCTTTAAATCTGATCTCTGAGCGTCTCGGCACTGAGCACAAGACCTAACGTATCAGCCTCACAAACTTGACATTTAGCAAGCCAAGTTTATTTCTAGAAAGTGAGCTGGAAATTAAATCTCATGGTTGCAACTGGCACACTGTGCAAAAGAGGAATCTTAATGATGACTGCATTTAATTTCTGCCCTATAGCTTTCATCCTTCTAATTGGTATATTTAAGTGCACTTAATCACTTAAGCATTGAACCTACTGCAGGGGTAAATCTCCAGTTTAGACTCCACAGTAATAAATCTTTTGTCTTCTCTCAGCAGCTGGCGAGATGATTTGGACTTTGAATTTAGGTCCTTTCCTCAGGCTTAACAGTAACAACTTGTTTGTTCTGTCTGCTGAAAGCATGACATTAACTCTTGGTTTTAAATGCATTATCATTGCTTAAGCTTAGTGCTCGTTGTGTTAAAACCTGCTGTCCTTCTAAGAAGCACTTCTAAGTGCCCAACTAAGAAGCACACCAACAAAAAACCCAATTAGCCTGTGCTGGGAGAGTACAAAGCAACTTTAACTCATTAGTATTTACACAGCATCACTGGTCCACATGACACTTCACAGACACGAGGACAAGCTGGAGTTTATAACACAATCTTTCAATAGATGCCTCCAGTGCCACAAAGAGCTGATTTAAAAACAGGTGGAAGTAGCCTTTGGACACTCCTCCTTTTCACAGTTAACGGAGGAGTAACACCCCTGAAAGCAGCTCACAGCCTGGCCACAGCACCAGGCTAGGTTTTATCTTGAATTCTGTGACAAATGCCCTAAATTCCTGAAGTAACTCTGGTAAAGAAAGGTAAAACTTGGATGCATCCATCAAATTACAAGAGGGAAAACTGCCTTTGAAGAGGCTGTGAACTCTATCCCTTGGTTTTGCTACAGGCTTCCTGCAATACCTCAGTAAAGTATTTAGGCCCCAGTTATGAAGAACTCATGCATATTAATTATCTTTGCACTAAACCCCTGGGCCTATACTTGCAGAACAAACCATGCCATTAAAGACTTGTAGGAGCAGGGTCTCATTTCCCCATGCCATAGCTCTCCCTGTGCAGTTCAGCACAGCTCCCAGTTGCAGTCACCATACCAACAGCTGCCTGGAGTGGGGCCTTGTGTTTTTAGGGACAAAATATGTTTTTAACAACTAGCTTTGTTATAAAAAAGCTGAATCCTGCCTTGTTGCGACTGCTGCACCAAAGACTGCTCCTTCATCCTTTTCTGACGGTGACGTTAATTTCTGTAGCTTTTAGTCCAGAAGAAGCTGCTCGGTCATCCAATACGAGTCACCACTTGAGTGGTTTTGTTTGCTTTACCACTTGCCAACAAGACAAATAACCCTCCCTTCAGCACAGCGCTTGCCAACTGACCGAGCTATGCACAGAAACCTTGGACTCAGTGGGGACGGCGGTCTGGCACATGCACTCAAACCCTGGCACATCCGGGGACTATTGGAGCCGCCGTGCTTGCACAACCTGCCTGCACGTTGTCAGTGATTGCTTCCAGCAGCGTGTGAGGGTTTTAAAATCAGTATGATAGGGTTTTTACTAGCCAGCAATCCTGTTCATTAGATTTCAGTCCTGGTCCTCCCACTACTGAGCTGGGAAATCCCCATCACACCGACAGTCTTAATCCCATGATAGTGAGAACTGCAAAGCCATAGCATCATTTGCCATAGCATCATTTGCCATAGCAGTTGGGTACAAACGCACACATCTTCAAAAATTTCCTTTAGAAACATACTTGGCATGTGCATTACTCTGCATTCAGCCTGCACCCACCCATTTTTGTAAGATTTGTCTCCCCCATAATAAAAGTTACTTAAGTACCTGCTATTTTTCTCCCACCTTACAGTTTACAGTGCAAACAACCACCTCTCAATTCTTTGTTCTATTCAAGTGAGGGCATTGCAAGTAGCATGTCTCACAGCCAGGCTTCTTCTTCAGACCACAGGTAATTTGTCCCCAGTTCCACCAAGGGCAACACATGCATTGTAACCCCAAATATTGAGGAAGCTCACTATGTTTGCCAACCAAATTAAAGCACTTACTCCTCCTTAGCTACAGTCGAGTTCTTCTGTAGCTTCTCTGTGATTAGATAAAGTTTGAGCTTCCTTACACTAGCAATGTGCTCCATGTATTTCCTCTCAAGAGATGCTGCAGTTTTCAGAGCCCACTTTAAACCACAGGCATACCATTCCCTCCCAAATCCCTGTTTTATCCACCAGCATCATCTTCCTAATTCCTGCTAAGTGTTGCTCTCCAGGCAAGCATTATATCCTTCAGTCTTTCAGTTAACGTGGAGCTTTGGCACTGAATTATGTATTTCTCTGAGTCCTTTAGGCACTGACACCACTGAGCACTTCTTGTGTCTTTCACAAATACAAATTCATGGTCTGGATTTTTGCATTTGCTTTCCTTACAAAATAACCACATACACAAAAAAAATCTATTTTAAATTTTGCCTTTACTTTAGAATCACAGTATTTTCAGGGCTGCTCAGACAACTGGGACCTACAACCTCTGTGAACAACGGGGCTTATGTTCTTTCAGGCTAAATATATCCAGGCACCCAGTGGATGTTTTGGGAAAATCCCACTACACATACATGCAGTTTTAGGAGGACTCCTGAAGATTTCCATCAGCACACAGAGGACACCAGACTTCTGTCAGAAGCTGGCAGTACAACTCCGTGCTCGCACATCAGCCAGTGTCACAGCAAGCTCACTCCAGCTTTTATCAAATGTTGTTGTGAAGGTTCTGGCTTACTCATTCCCCCTGAAATCCTGGCTGCAAATCTTCCAGAGCTCTCGCAGGATGAAAGTCCATTTCTTAAAGCAGTGTTTTCTGAAAACCTTGCATTTGCTACAGATTTCTCTGAGTTTCCTGAACTTGATGCTGACTGAAAAATTAAACTCAAAATCAAACTCCTGAAGAAATGCCCAAATGGACAGAAACCCAGTATCACTGTACCTGCATCCATCAGGAATTGATCTAACAAGTTTTGTTAGGGCTTTTTCCCCCACAAGAATCGAAAGTTTCATCTATAAAGGCTTCTGTCAAAAATAACACACTGCTTTCATGCACATCATATTATTTTCCATAAAAATTAAAGGGAGAGTTTCCAAGTGTATCACACTGAAAATACACACACTTAAAATGGTTAAAATCCGTTTTAGAGTAACCTCTTGAGTATTAGCCTATATCCAGGCAACAACCAACTTTTTGCAAAACCCCAAAAGGCAGACCAAAGAAACCTCTAACATCCAAACCCTGCCTGGAGGCTCAGCAGCCACTAGGACTGCTCACAGTGCTGTAACTGATACAACTGAAGGCAGAGGTTAACAGTAAACAAAACACTGTTTACTTTAATTCCATTAGGACTGCAGAAAATAAGATCAGTATTTAGGAAAGACTTCATTTACACTCTGAGAAATGCAAAAACTACAAGAAGTGGTCTGGGCGCAGTGGGCAAACTATTGATATAGCTGGTTTTGTGAAATCCAGATGCAGAATTAATGCTGACCTCGGCAGAATTGCTCACCTATTTAAAATTGTGCTTTCAACACTCAAGTTCATACAAAAAAAAAACAACCCACACTCTGCTGCATCTTTTTATCTTTTCCATCTTTTAGTGGCATCGGGGTTTTGCTCCAGGTTTTCCATGGGCAGGTTACCACACTCCTGCAGCTCATGCAGCAAAACCCATCTCAACAATGGCACAAGACTTTGAAAGAAGGACAAGCAACTACCAGCAAGCCCACAAATATAAAAGTAACTGTCCTTCAGCTCTTCTCCACAGAAAGCAGCTGCTCACTCATTTTTAATCTGTTTGAAACTCCCCAGCCTTGGTCAGGTTAATGTTTTCCAAGACTCATGATTAACTTCCTGGGCTTAAACTCATGAAGGGGAACAATACCTCCTGACCATGCTGTCAAGATGCTATCACCACAAACACACCCCAACATGCCCAGCAGCCCCAGCACCAGCACCCACAGCCATGCTGCCTGGCCCAGGGGGGACAAGCCCCCCAGCATCCAGTCCCCCAAGAAACCTGCTGCCCCAAGGGTGGTTCACCCATCACTGGCCCACACGCAGCTCCAGGCAGACAAATATCACCAGGAGGAAAGAATGGTTACATTTTAATTCCAGTGAATGTGTTCTGCTGCTGCCTGAATTTGAGACCATGGGAATGAAAGTTACTTATTTCTCACACCGTTTGTAGCACATTGTACCAGTGCCCAGTATAGATCTGCAAGGTCAGGAAGCCAGAAAGGGAACACCAGAAAGATGAGCTGCATTGAGAGCAACCACCATCCTCAGACAGCATAGCCTAAACCTGACAGGCATGCTTCACCTCCTCCACCTCCTGCAGTGTTTCTGCGTATAGAATCACACCCAGTGTTCTTGCATGGTTAAATATTGGATAGTTTCCATAATGTGAGGGAGGGTTCAGTGAGATAGGAGTGGTCCAAGGGATTTACTCACAAAAGTCTGTGAAATGTACACATCAGTGAATGCATCTGAGGTGGAGCAGATCACCATAGCCTTTGACTGCCTAAAAACCTCTCTGCTGTGGGTCTTCACAGAGATGGAAAGAAAAATGGAACAGAGGAGACACTTGAACACATTCTATCTGCTCCGTCCTCCTGCCCATGCACACACAAGTGAGGAACCTGGTGCTGGTCAGTGCCACAGGTGCTGCTGCACCTGAGCCTCTTCCTCCTCTCCAGTGGCTGGCACCTTGTGCAGTGTTTCAGGCCCTGGGCTCTAAGAGAAGGCTATTACCTGGTCACAAACCCCACCTTAATAAAAGCCCTGGGTAATGGTTTCAGTAGGAATGCCATAATGATGATTTAAAATCTCATACAGAAGAAAGGCACCATGTTCCTCAGAACACAGCCTTGTCACAGCTTCCAGTTCCCCATCAAGGTGATGTGGTCCTTACTCCTCCTGCCACAGCTCTCCTGGGGTTACTGACCTCGGGGGCCCAGCAGGACAACATTACTTGCTTTCTTTGCTGCTGTAGGTTTCTAACCTCCCTTCTCCAGACATTCAACCGGTGGCCATACAGGGCCTTGCTTTGGTGCAGCTCAAGTGGGATGTCCCACACAAAGCTAACACTACTCCAGAGACACTGACAGAGCCAGATTCAACACAGAGCTCATACCACCAGATTTACAATTCACACTTTTAGTAAACCAGCTTTTCCACTTTCTCTACCTTCAGCAACGCAAAGGCTTCCTCCTGTCTGCCTTGTCACGAGCCAGTGGTACTTAATGCTCTGGTTATTAAGCCCATCTTTCTGTTGCACTTTGAAAGGATAAATAAATGATCAGAATCAGTTTAACTTCTGGGACCCTCTCCTTCTTCAGGCATGACCAGAAAGCCAAACTTACGTCAGGAAAAACAAGCTGGGTTGCCCATTTTTAGAAGCCGTGCAGCCCAATTCAGATTAATGTGGGGTCCAGAAATCGTGGGAGTGCCAACACAGAAGGAAAATACAGCACGTTATACAAAATAATCACGTTTGTCCTAATTATTTTGGAGTAAGATGATAACACCCACTTCCTCAGCTACTTGTTCTGTATTTGGTATTTTAGCCTGGCGTACCAAGTCTCCTCTCCTGCTTCCTGGCTAACGGTACAGTTACAATAGTTCAAGCACTCCTATTCATAAAGGATTTTATTATATGTTTTGCACATCAGGCTTCAACAAAATGCAAAATCCATGAAACAGCACAGATTTTTCAACATAATTATCATTAATATTTTTATGCAACAGACTAGATTTGCCTTTGATTATACCACAGTAATGCACTCCACTGAGGATATTGAAATTAAACTTGCCCTAAACTGTGAGGATTTCCAAGCCTGGAAGCCCAGTGAAACACACAGGATGAGTGCTTGCAATACCATGGATGCCAACGCTCTGGGTGTGCACACCTGTACAACAGCAAAAGAGGTGGAAAAAAGGCCCCATGCTTCACCTTAATAGAAGTGGTCTATCTGGTGAAACCACCCACAGTTACCCCGCCCACACTGCCCACTGGCCCAGCCCTTGCTGAAAACCCAATCAAAGCTGTATGCACACCAGTGGCTCCTGTTCTGCCATCTGATTTGAAGACTTCCAGCCATGGCAAACCCAAAGGTTCTTTAGCAGCTGTTCATTAAAAATTAATGCCTGATTATGACTAAATGGAGCTTTCACTCTGCTTCCAGTCATCAATTCTTATTATGTTTTTCCTGATTAAAAGGCCGTTTCTTTTTCCCCCATTACAATACCTCTTTACTGTAATTCAGTAACCACCCAAGCAGAATCTCTTATTCTGATGCTTCTCTCAAGCACTTTTCCACTATCTTGTCCAGCTTTTCAACTTCCTTTCAAAAAGACTGACATCAGGCATAGAAAAACAAAATCACACAGCAGCACGAAGTACCAGCCCCACTGGTAGGTACCCTTCCTAACATACCATGCTTGTCCTCACTACCACAACAGCCCAGTGAGGCACAGCTTAAGACGTTTGATCTAAGTACCTAAACCCTTTTTAAATCACTATCCTGTGAGGTGCAAATCAAACCTATGGCACTGTTTCTCCCAGCAGCTGCCTAGCCCTGTGTTTGGTGGTACTGGAAACCAGTTTGTTTGACCTCAGCTCACCAACAGATCCAGCCTGTTCTGGGAAAATGCCCAGTCATTGTTTTTAACCACCATACTATTTCCTTATGTCATGCAGAAGTTTTATGAGCAACATTTATACTTCTATTTTCACATCACTGAGATATATTTGATTAGTGTCACATCAGGGGCCATTAGTTTATGAGCAACCTTAAACCAGTGACAGTACCCTATTGAGATCAACTGGGGAGGAAAGGGGGGAACACAATAAAACAGACTGGTTTTAATCCACTCACAAAAGCTTTGAAAAACAAAACAAAAGAAAAAACCCTCAACCCTCAGCCGGTGCTGATTTTTTAAATGAACCCCATTTAGGAACAGATGATGCATAAGGGCCATATTGTGCCTATTGTTTTCCCTTGGTAACTAATTTTCATCAAGTGCTTTGGGACTTACTGTTAATTTCTTCAGTCTTTTTAACCCCATCGATACTTAAAACACACAGTTGTGAAAAAACACTCCTATTTACAGATTTTATACTGTCATTCTGCTTGCATTTGGGGACATTTCAATGAAAACAAAGATGACTCAGCTGAATGCAGACCCAAGTAACATTTCAAATGAGAAACTGCATCAAGAATTAGCTGGTTCAAACTAGTAGTGACAGGACAAGGGGGAATGGCTTTAAACTGAAAGAGAGGAGGTTTAGGTTAGATATTAGGAGGAAGTTCTTCACTGTGAGGGCGGTGAGGCACTGGAATGTCCACTGGAAAGCCCAGAGAAGCTGTGGCTGCCCCATCCCTGGCAGTGTTCAAGGCCAGGTTGGATGTGGCTTGGTGCAACCTGGTCTAGTGGAAGATGTCCCTGCCTGTGGCAGGGGGTTGGAACTGGATGAGCTTTCAGGTCCCTTCCAACCCAAACCATTCTGTGGTTCTATGATTCAGACTCTGGGAAAAAAATAACATGGTCGCAATTAGGTCTCAGATGGATGCTGTGATTGTTTTCCAATGGTGAAAATGATAATATAAAGCTTTGTGACATTTCTGCTTGACAGCCATGGCCTGCAGTGTTTACCTGGGCCATTTGCATTACATCAACCATTAAGACCAAAGCAACAAGAATTACATCCTGTTCTAATCAGTGTGCAGCAATGCCAAAGCAAACAGGATACTTGCTCAAAAACATATTGAGCAAATTTGACCAAAATTGTATTTAAAAGTAATTTTAATTGTGTTTACACTTAAAGTGAAAATTGCAGTATGCTGCATTATTTTCCATTTTTTTATTTTTATTCTTCTTTTATGCTGGATTTGCCAGCACAGGCTTAACAAATGAGGACAGAAAGACGGACAGGCACATTCAGGTGACGTTTGGGCTCCCAGCAGCAGGGATGCCGCATGGGTTACATCTCACCTGCACCCACAACAACGTGTGTGGGGGAAATTAAATGATGAGAGTACATAGGAAGGAAAAATAAGCAATTTCAAGACAAAGATGGAACTGCCCAATTCAGACTGGCCAACACTGCCTAAGTTAGTTCTGATTCAGTATAATAACAGCATACTACCTCATTAAGGTAGTTATTAAAGTCCTAACAGTTAGGACTCATTAAAGTCCTAACAGTCAAAGCAAAGTCCACAGCAACAGTGATAATCTTCCAGTGAACTTGTGTGCTCACCATTTGTCATCATTCAGAAGAATAAGCTGGTATCTATTTTTTATCAGAAACATATCTTTTTATCAGGAACATAATAAAAGTTTCAATCCTGTTGAAAGAATGCTTGAGTAGAATATAAATTGTATGGGAAAAGGTATTCATTTCACTCCATGCACTCCCTGAATACAAGCGTATTCCACATAATAACCAAGATCCTTTTTATCCTTCAAAGAAACCAAGAACTTTCCACAAATGTAATTTCCCTTTGGAATCCCTCAAGCACACATATTCCACCTGCTCCTAGGAAAACTCCCAGAAAGAATGTGCTGCCCTGCAACTGAAGATGGGTCGGTATTTACATACTCACCCTACATCAAAGATAAGCCTGTTATGGAAATGAATTGAGACGGGGCCCATACGTGATGCAAATTACTTTTGGTTGTTCCTGACTTATGCTTGTGAGCTGAACAAGCTACACAGTTTTTACTCAACAGCCTAAAGTTCTCCAGTTTACTCTCAAAAGTACACAAAGAGCACAACACTGGGGGTGGGAAGGGCAGTTTTGCTATTTAGCATTTATGCAATAAATATAAAATGCAATAAATAAAACCCCAGCCCTGTATAAACAGCTTAAGCCACTACCTGAGAAATCAAACATGTAATATTTTCTCAAAGAGCCTGCTATCAAAACTCGATTTGTTAACCCCCCTAGTAAAAATCCAGCGTGAAATACAACTCCAGCAAGCTTCAGCTGGTGCATGCCCACGGTTTGCCCTATGCTCCTGAAGTCATCTTGACCTCCCCACCTCTACGAACAGCATTAAAGAGGAGACAGAGAAGCTCCCCCAGTGCCACCGCAGCCCTCACACCCCAGAACTCAGTTTGGGGGGCACAAGGCCCCAGTGGAAAGTTTTGCTGCATCCCTCAGGTAACTCGTTCCAACAGCCAAAACAAGCGAGAGAATTATAAATCCCCAGCGGATGATCTCCCTGCACACCACCAAACACCCTCTGGGTGACGCTGGGATTGCTCCAGCCTGTCCCTGCTGCAGCACAGCTACCGTAAGGCGCCCAGCTCCAGTGGGGAGCTCTCCGCTGAGCTCTCTGCGCACCTTCAAGCCCGCTTGGGGCTGCCCGGACCAAGCACAGAGCCCACCAAAAGCCAACAGGGGATCCCATCCGCACCACCAAGCCACGGGGAACTCCGCTACCTCCGGGTCCACCCCCCTGCCTTAGGACGACAGGAGAGCCAGGCTCCTCCGCGGGTTTTACGCCGATCGCGGAGTACCGCGGGGAACGGTGGGGTTCGGGCTGCCAGGTCAACCCGGCATCCGAGGGGGCAGCAACCGACCCCTTCCCCCGGGAGGCAAGAGCCCCGAGGGAGGAAGGGGACCGGGAGGAAGGGGACCGGGGCTGCCTAGGGCGAAAAGAGAGCACCGTGAGGACGATCGCAATCTACCTGTGGTTAAATTGTCATTGATCTTCAGGGGCACCCTTAAGATGTAGACCAGGAAGAGCATGATGAAGAACCACAGCGTCCAAAGATAAGTCCAGGACCAGACGATGCAAGACTTGAGCTGCTCCAAAAATCCCGTCCCAGCTTCAGCCATGTTTTTGGAGGAGAAAAAAAAAAAAAGAAAAAAAAAAAAAAAGAAAGGGGGGGGGGGGGGGGGAGGTTTGAACCCAGCCCAGACGCTGCTCTCTGCTGCCACAACCTCCCACAGTGTGCAGGCGGTGCACGCCTCACCGAGGCGGCTCTCCCCCTCCCACCGCACCGACCCGTGCCCCCGGGGCGCTGCCGCTTCTCCCAGCGCCGCGTCCGCAGCTAAGATGGACTCCTCTGAGCACAGCCCCCCCCGACGGCAGCCGAGCGGGTGGGGGTTTCGGCAAAGCCACCTCCGTGGCAGCTCGCCCCCCCCACCCCCTCCTGCCTTCGAGGGGCGGGGAAGGGAGAGCCGGGACCAGAAACTTCCCCCCCGGGGGTGTGTGGGGAAGGGACCGGACGGGACGTGCTGCGGCGGCAGCTCCAGACCTGGCCCCGGCCGTGGCCACCCCCCCCCCGCTCGGCACCCCGCGGTCCCGGCAGCTGCATGATGAAACGCGGGGAAACGGCGAGAGGCTGCGGGGGGGGGGGGGCGTGGGGGGAATGGAGAGGAAGGGGAAAAGGAAGGATAGGGATGGGAAAAGAGAAAGAGGAAAGGGAAGAGGGTAAAGAAAGAGGAAAAGAGGAAAGGGGAAAGGTGACAGGAAAAGAAAAGAATAAAAAAGAGAATAAAAGAAGGAGAATAAAATTTAGAAAAGAGAAAATACAAAAGATAGGAGAAAAGTGGAAAGAGAAGAAGGAAAAGTAACAAAAGAAAAAACCATGCAACTCTTCTTTATGTTTTTCAACAAGAATTTCAGGCGGTGTTCTCATGCACCAGGACTTTAAGCCTAAAAAGGGCTCTTGGGATTTCTTTTCTTTTTTTGGTTGTTTACTCGCTAAGCTTCTTGCTGGGTAATATCTCAAGCTTCAAACTGCAGTTTTGCTTGTAGCTGTGTGCAGCCTGCCCACAGCAGGGTCCTGAACTGCAGCTCCCCTCTCCATCCCACCCTGGAAGACTGCACAAGGAGTGCGTGTCTCCCGTTAACTAGTGCCAGTACAGCAGAAACGTCGTGCAGTTGTGCTGGGGTGGAAAACACCTCTCTTGTTCCGGGGCTCTCGCAGAGGTGCTGCTTCATGTGGCAAGATTTGTCAACAGAACATGGCAGAAGTCCCGGGGCCGGCTGAACCCTGCTTCGTTCTCTGACGTTCCAAGGGTTACACACGTTGAAGGAGACGTGCACTGTGTATTGCAGTTTGTTTGGATTTCTCTCCCGTGTTTCCACAATCTCTGTCCCGTAGGATAACACTTTCCAACATTTTAAGAAACAAGCAGCACTTCTTAAGCAGTACCAAAAGAATAGAAAATCCTGGAGAACTTTTCCTACTGCTCATAGTCACTCTGTCTTGGGATTTTCTAGTCTGCCAGTGGAAATATCATCATGGGGAAAAACAGAGTTTCTTTTCCAGAGTGTTTGCAATACTTAAAGACATTAGACCAAAATAAATGTGTAGTTGTACAAATCGATCCCTCCTCATGGCAGCAAAGGCACCGCATTGCTTCTACCAGCCTATACTATGGCACTTGAAGCTGGATGGGGAATACTGGCTGTGTCTTGTGTGTGTGACAGTGAGGGGATCTTCCAGTCAAGGGGCTGTGGCCTCCGTATGGGAATATTGGTGCAGACGTTTTTCCTGCTAATAAGTCACAACACTTTTAAAATTAGAATACACAGAAGAACTGCAAAAAGGTCATTTAAAGTTTAACTACATACCACAGAAAACCACATTTCAAGTCTTTCGCCTTCCCCTTCCAGTTATAAAGGCAAGAAATACTTAACAGATAAGTCATATCTAAAGAAGTCAACATTGTTGCATCATGCAGTTATTTATAAATCAAAACATTCATCTCACAATCTCTTCTGTGTTAGTAAAAACCCCAAAACACTAAGGTATTTTTTCACTTTTACAGTTTTTCCTCTACATATTTTAGTTTTCAGAACATTAGTGCTTATATTATAAAAATAACTGTGCTCAATGGGGCTTTTTTAAACTTTGTAAACAGTGAGTCCTTTTCACTCTGTTAAACAGTCTTTTATTGAAAGATTGGAGTGGACTGGGTTGGTTTCTTCAGCTCTGCTTTGTTTATATCCCCTGTGTTACTAGAAGATGAAAACACTGTGAACTGTGCCCACTTAAAACACAGTTAATAGTTTTATGCCTCTCTTCCTATAAGCACCTTCTTCCCCTGGAATTACAGCAGTTACTGATGTCTTGCAGCAATAGTCTGCATTTCACTCCTGGACCACTAATGTTTTTGCAGTGAGCATAAGGTATTTAGAAACCAAACTGGCAATGGAGTCCAGCTCTCCAGGCTGCCAGTAGCACACTCCAGTGGATTTCCTATTGGATTCTATACACCAAAGTTAATAATCGTCATCATCATCAAGACAGAAGCATGTGTCCAAACCCAGCTGTTTGCACGAGGTGAAGAGCAAATCCCTGTTAGGATATCTTGGCTCATGACCAGCTGGGCGCACTGGAATGTCAAATTACATCTCTGTTGTCCCTATTAAAGAAACACCTCAGCTGACATTCAAGACAAGTTCACAGTTCAGGCCCTGTTTAACACAAATTATCTCTCCACTTTCAGTTCTGTTCAAAAGAAGTGCCAAGTATTACTACAAAGCCTTAAAACATGCATTTCACAAGTCAGAGAAGCAAACTGTTTGGTACTATGAAGGGACATGATTTTACTAAGTGTCATCTGGCTCCAGGCACTCATTTGCTAAGTCAAGACATAACAGAACACAGCTGAAATGATCATTGGACAAAAATCATTTTGAAGAGTCTTTTACATTTCTGCCAAGATTTTCCACTCAATGACCTCACTTGTTTAAGTGTTTTCTCACACAAACCCTCAGGTACCCCAGTTCCTACAATACCTGCAACTGTGAACACTACTGGGTTGCTTGCCATGAACCTGGTTCTGGGTTCCTGGTTTCTCATAGGACTGTGGGTGACTTTGCTAAGTGAAACCAGGAAGGAGAAGCGATGACAGTCCCTAAACATGAGGTACAGTGAAGTTACTGTTTTTTTTCCAGAAGAAAGAAATGCTCTTGAACTTGGGTCCCGGCAAGTTAGAGATGGGACCACTGTGCAGCAAGGGTCCAGTTCGAGAATTGTGCCCACCTGATCTTCTTATGGGTCAAGATCCAAAGTAGTGGGGGTTGAAATGTTTGGGTTTTTTTAAATGTACCTTAAAATACCTTCTGTTGGAATGTTTCAGAGATCAGTAATGTTTTCTAGGCCCACAGTGTACAGCCCCTTGGAGCCCAGCTATAAACCAGGATTGCAGCAGGTTTCCGGGCAGGTGAGACATGGCCAGGCATGTTTGTTGAGGACATTCAGAAGGGGCACAAACAAGACCCACATCAGCTCCAGACATCTGTGAGCGCTGGGAAACGTTGTCAGCTTTGTTCAAAGGGGCCAGGCATCCCCCTGACCTTCACCTGATGCCTGGTTAGCAACTGAATCCACCTAAGCAGTGTTACACACACCACCTTTTAATCTTGATACATATTAAACAACAGTATCTATATGTATGCAAGCATGTATCTACACGAGTATCTGCATACACATAAATACATAGGCCTATAGTGTATCTATGCTATTAAGCATAACAGATGCATATTAAACAATATCAGAGATGAACTGGAGATGGCAGTCTAAACTGGAATCAGTGATGCTAAGGAACAGTGTGCCAATGGAGTGAAAGCACTGGAGGAGAGTTCACAGGAGCACATACCCAGCACTTCTCAGACATACCTGAATAAAATGGCTTGAACACCTGCAAAAAGCTGCTTTCAGGTAAAACATAGGGCCCTTACCCACAGTCTGCAGAACTGAAAATATGCTAGGAAAGACCAAAATAGAAATCCATGCTTAATTCACAACTTAACCAATGTATGTTCATTGAACAAAGATATTTCAGAAGTATGCAACTATGGACTTCCAAACAGCGTGCCCAGGCTGAAGATTCTGTTCCCCATCTTAAGTGAGATTTTACAGTTTGACATGAATATCCTTCAGCTTAAAGGGAAACAGTCAGATTTAAAAACACACCATCATTACTAGTGAGGAAAGTCAAATAATTGTTCATATGCCTCGAGCACCACTTGTGAAAAAGCTTAAAGTAAACTGGTGTTCCGTATTGCTTCCACAGCAGTATGAAGGCAGGGACGTGGGGATGAAGCTCTGCCTGTTTCATTGGTTCGGAAAGCAGGGGAGCTGGGTTTGAGAGAGCTGAAAGTTCAGATCCCCAGGGACTGCTTAAACTGAAGGAGGAAACAATGGGATGGCAAACCCCCCTAAACTCACGGGGCTGTCCATGGCCGTGGGGACTGCCAGAAAACAGGGTGATGTAGAATGTGCCTGGGCAGTTGCAAGGGAGGGAGGAAACACCAACCAAGAAGCCACCCTAATTGCAAGACAAAAACTGAGTTACAGCTGGCTCAGGAGTTGGTCAGTCATCAGGGCAGAGACAGGGCAAAGCAAGGTGTTACCAAATAGCTGGTGCAGCTCAGAGCAGTGTGTCAGTATTTTCAGGTAGCGATCAAAATAAACCCTAACCAGAAAAGAAAACCACACAAGCCAACAACTCCAAACCAAAAAAACACCCCAGACCTGTTTTCCTCTTTTGCCTAACAAATTACTTCACTCCCTAAAAATGAGATGGGAATTCCGCCCTGACCATCAGCACACTTAGGCATTAGTGAAGGGCAGAGTGCCCTATCCCGAACACACACATTTGCTAAAGCACATTGAAATTCTGTATTTTTTTAAAAACCAATGGGAATATCCCCCCGTAGCAGATACATTTATGAAGTCGATGGACACACACATCCAGTGAGGCATTTTATGGAGATCCTCTATAAAAACCAGGTGGTGGCCCAGGATAGGTCAGTATTTGTACGGGATGGTACATGCTTTGAGTTCATAGAGGAATCATGCAAGCTGCGAGGCTGGTCCCTGGTTGAAAAAGATCTCGGCAAGTCAGAGTCTGGCATCTGCATCCACACATGTTCTGTACGTCACGGAGGCAAACAAGGCTGTCGGAGAAATGGGGAGGCAGAAGCAGATGGAAAGAAGCCTGAGGGAAACCAGTGTTGGCTTGTCTCCCCCCTCCATTTAGGTTGTGGAATAGGACAAGAGCTCAGCTCCCCACATCCATGCTTTGGGCTTCAGCCAGACAGCAAATCTGGGTTGATTTTTGTTTTGTTTGGGTTTTTCTTAAGGAGATGCATGGAATTCTGTTGCTGTTCAGTATCTTGTCCTTTTTCCTTTTTCCCCTTTTTTTTTTGTAAGAAAAGAAGATGTGGAGAGTGACCTTTAATTTGCTGAACATTGATACTGTATTTAATAACCAGACCTTTCAGAGAGAGAAAAAGGTCTCAAGTCCTCTGCTTTGAAATCTGCAATTAGCAGAGCAGAGTTCATTTCCCCCCTATCATTTGCTAAACCAGCATCTTTACCAGCTATGTATCACTAGGAACAGAAATCCACTGGCAGTTATATTTTACTTAATCTCCAGAAATTCAGATGAAGGAGACGGAACAGTCACGGTGCTGGGTCATGCACAGATAATTATTGCTGTTTGAGGCTGGCAGCTATTAATGATAAGAACAGCTATGATTGGAGGCAGAAGGGTACTGAGATATGTGTTGCTAAACATTCTCTGCCATGGAAGCAGGTAGCATCTAAATGGCACACCATTCCCTTATATCACAGCTAGGTTTGACTCCTGGCCACTGTGTTCCCTGTTTTGCACCCAGAATTCTTCACATCCAAACTCCTTTCTCACAGCATCCTTTCACTCGTTCCATCCTGCCTCCTGTTCTAGTAGTGAAGCAATCACTAACCCAAATTACATTTACCTCTCTATTTATGTAGGTTGTAATATTGTGGGAAAAGGAGGAACATATTTTGCTGATGTGTGGTGAGAAAATGTACCAAATAGTCTCTATCTAAACAGAAAGCCTTGTTGATAACCTTGATGTAGTTTGTTAAGGTGAAAGAGCTCTGGAAATGAAAAACCATGATGGCCATTTCTTGCGTAGACGTAACCTGGCTGAAAAATCTGACATTTCAGAGTAAGCCTGGCCTAGGATTTAAGCTAATCCACTCCCTAAATGCACATGAAGCAGCAGAATAACCCCACGGGCATTGTTTCTCACTTCTGAGGTGGCTGGGAAATACAGCCCTTGCTATAAAATATTTCTTGCTCTGTCAGCAGGAGCTAACAACACATCTCAGGCACTGCATGGGCAAGTGGTGGGTCCAGGGAAGAGAGAATGAAGCTTCCCACCAGTAGAGACACCTGGACTGACCAACATCCTAAAACAAAGCTCAATGTTAATTGTTGGTGCCAACTTCATACCTTGCCTTGAAGTGGGCTTTGTTACCTGAACACAGGAGGCTTTCCTTCTCCTTTTAATATTAATCTGAATAGCTCACATCTCTTTTCTTGTACATTATTCAAGTAGATTCTGTACTCTTTAGCTAAACCCAGATCTAGGTGAATTCTGTTATGGATATGCTTTTATATCACATTTTCCATTACAGCCTCATTCTGATTGTGAAGAGCATGGAAGAGAAAGGCGATGGAGTCCCACCTGCTCTGAGAAGATTCTCTTTCTTCTCACGCTGGTAAGCTCCAAGTGAAGCGACTCTGTCATAAATTACTGCTCGCTTATATCCCGCTCAGCATCTCTTATCGTACAGCGCTGAGTCTACTGCACAACTGAGCTTAACAAACAGCCTTTGTTGAGACTGTTGTACACATTGGTGTGAGGTGGGTGCGCACAACCCCCAGAAACACAGTGCTTTTTCCACATACCCTGCTGGCTTATTGAGAGCAAGGTGTATTTGTACTGAAGCATCAGTTGATACCTGCAGCCTCATTATTCAGTGCGTATCCCTGGCCCCATTTACTACTTGTTATTGAAAATTCTTAAATATATATATATATATATAGCACATATATATCAAAGATGGTAGCATCTTTTATGACACTTGGCACTACAGTACCACATTCTTCATCTACTTCATATAGACTTTTCCCATGATTTCTTTTGCAAACATAAAGCTGTGATGGAGAAGGAGCAATACTAAATATAGTCACTACTATGGGACCTTGTGCATTGCTGAATACTCATGACATCGTATTTGTTGAACTCCAGCCTCAATTTGAAACAGCAAGTGCTTCTGCAAATTTGGGCTTCTCTGGGCTTGCATGCCCCCAGGTGAGAAACACAAGCCACCCATAGCAAAGGAGGATTATAAGGACCATTAACTGGAGACAAAATTCTCCTGAATCCCAACCACTGCTGCTGCTGTATGGGGGAAAGAGTGGTGGCTCTGCAGCTGCAGGGAGAACCAAGTACTGCAGTGGCTGTGAGAAAGCACCAAGGTCAGAGCAGCAGGTTCAGTTCTATCACCAAAATACTGTGCAGCGGCTCTGAATACGCAAATGGAGCATAGTGACACTTGCACCAGAGCTTTATACAGATACAGACTTGTAAGAGGCCAGTGTTTCTAAAAGGCTCTTTCTCTCAGGTGTATTCTCCTTGCCAAATGGTGACCACACAAGGTCACTCGCAGCCTCCCACGATAGGCGTGACAGACATGCCGAGCATCAGCGTCTTCTGCATGCTGGCAAGGACAACACATGCAGGTAATGTTTATCCAAGTGGCTTTCAATTCCCTCCCTTCCCATTGTACCCTGCCCTTCTGAAACACTGCCCCTTAGGAACAGGACTCATTTTAATTCCTGCTTCTACTATTCAGCCATTTTCAGAAATAAGAGCAGAGTTTCTTCTGCTTTTCCAATTCCTTTTCCTCAAGACATTTGTGTATTCTTCCCTCAAACTCCTTGGAAAATTAGCTTTTAGGCTTTTTCCATCTTTAGATTCAGGCTGTTCCCCAAATCTTTCTCTCGTCTATTTTGTGCTTTATCTTCTATGCTCAGGAGACTTTAAATCCTTAGGAACTCCTACAGGCTAGCCCAAGTCTGCTCCAGCTAACTGATTTTAATGACATACCTTCTCCTCTGCTGCTCCAATGGGAGTTCTTCTGTCCCATCTTGATTCCATAGAAACACACATCCAGTGAATCCACATGTACATTTGGCTCACCTTCTGTTGAGACAATCACTGCAGCTGAAGAAGCCAATTTCTCTTCATCCTGCTGACAACTAGTTGCTTTGCACAGCAGCAGGGAAGAACAAGATGAAAACCCTGATGGGCAAGCAGGGAGCTTCACTCATATACTTCCATTCTTTCTCAGTATTTCCTAACCTTGCTGCAAGCACAAAGAGCCATGTTGAAGGCCCTTTTCCTTACAATTTCTTCAGCAGACCATGAGAGGTTCTGAGTAAAGGACATAATGGTTGCTGCTGAACGTTTTCATCTGTCGCCATGTGATATAGCAAACCCATTATCTGCACTGAAAATCCACTGCTAGAGATAACCTTGGAACCTCTTCCACTGGGTCCTTTACTTTGTTGGCAACTTTGATTTTTCCTAGAACAATATTCCTTGGTTGTGGGATTGCCAAGGTTGCATGTGGTACCACCCTGTTTCTCTGCCTTGTCATCATCTGTGTTTTGAGGCACTGGATTACCATACTGCATCATCAGGTACAATTTTGGTAGCAACTTTACTATTTCTGGAATGATCTTATCAGGAAGGTGGGGTATCAGGTAGGTGGATTTCGTCTTTGGGAAATCACGTACTGGCACTCTCTACATTCTTCATTTACATTCAGGTAAGTAACTCTGGTCACACCATCTGCAAAGCACACAGTATCCAGCTGAAGGAGCTAAGGAGAGGTAGACAAGTTCTTAAATATGAAATGATGGCTCATTAGGTTTAGTAACAAAGTGGGACAGGACACATACTCATTAGCGACTTTATAATGGATTCTTTTGCACTCAGAGAATCCGTTTTGTAGCAGCCTTCGCATTGCAGCAAAGACCTGGAACAGGAGCAACACTTCAACTCTTCATGAGCATATGGCATTTACTTTCTTAGCAGCATCTCTCAGGCCTAGTCTTCTGCAATTGAGCTGGCTCCTGGTATCTGTGACAGCTAAAGGACTCTTCATGCTCAGTAGGTGCCTACAGGAACTTTAAACAGGCTCTTGAATGACACATGCTTTTCTAGTACCCTGTAAGAAGTTCTAGCTAATTTGGTGAAGGATACCACCTATCCCTGCACATGGAATTGTTGGGACACATGGAAAATGCTTTCATGGATATGTTAGGCCAGTTACCATCGAGCCTGCATCAGTGCATGGCAGGGGATGTGAGACTGCCTCAGTGCTTTTGAAAACAGGACAAGTTCTTCTGGAGCACTAGCTCAGGCTGCCTTGTCAACTCTGATCATTGATCCCTTTTCCTCCAAAGAGAGAGAAAGGTAGGAAAAAAGCATATTCTGCACTTCTTAGCACAAGAAAGAGTGGTGCCTCACTTTTGACTGACTTCAGTGTCTACAAGGTACTGCTAAACAAACTGTCCATTGTTGGCACAAACATTCCAGATAACAAGGATCCAGCTCATTATTTGGACAAGTTCACAGCAGCCCCTGACCCCTTATGCCACAATGCCTTAGCTCAGATTCCATTTGCTGGCTGGTCCATATTATTAGGATAGAGAACAGTCTCATTTTTGTACACTCTCAGTGCCTGCTTTGTCAATGGAGAAGGATAACTTCAGGTACACATACCTAGCAGTGGTTCGTTGGTTGTTTTTTCCCCCTCCTCCTTACTATGGCATAGGCTTTAAAATTATACCCGAAATCTAAATGCTATTGAAAACAATGCTAGAGAATATCGTAACACTCAAGGCCAGATTCTAGCAAAAGGAAATCCAAGCACTATGCTAGTATCAGGATAGTCTGCAATAACATGGAGGACCAAAATGAACAATATGCAGAGAAAATCAAGCTTCTAAAAATGATCAGCAATCAAAAAGCAGGATGTAGAGTGATAACTTAAAAGTACGGGATTTCATATAGAAATCAGAGTTGCTGGATTCAGTCTTTACTGAAGCTACACAGTTCAGAGAAGCTCTTCAAATACATAAAATGTGTTGCAAAGAAAATGAGAGCAAACTGTTCTGTATGCCCACTGCTAAAAGAGGTTAAGATGCAGCAAAACTTAGCATTTCCTAATATTTACCTTTATACTAACAATACCAAAGCCTGACAAGAACTTGGAGGAGAAGGATAACCTTTATCACTAGCAATTACTTTCAGAGCAGCCATTCGAGGATTTTAAGATTTCCACTGTCGCTATTGTTCAGAAATCTTCCAATTGAGTATCCGGACTTTAACCACAACTGCTCTTGGCCAGTCGTGATTTTGCTACCTCATGTTCCTATTTTTACAACTAACTGAAAGGCTTGCACAGCTGACCAGTTCTGCAGCCGCTGAAAGCTGGTTTAACAATGCAGCGTCATGGTCAAAGGAAAGAAGGAAGCAGATTTTTCTTCCTGCTTAGTTAAAAATTGCTAATGGCTCTTGAAGCTGAGATTTCTACTCCAGTTGCTCACACAGCTATTAAGTGGCACAGCAAAGTTGCACAAGTACTAAAACCACCTGTTTATCTTTGGAATATTTATTTATTTTGCAATTAACTTCCACTTTTTCCAAGCCTCTTTCCCTAATTCCCAAATTATGTGGAAGTTATTTTTACACAATACCTGTTACAGGGCAGCCAATCACAGTAGCAGACGAAAATATTGCTAGCAAATAAACCTACCAAGTATTACGCACTCATTCTCGCAGAAAGAATAACTTACATATTCACAGCTCCCTTCTTTAACTATGGAAAAAAATCTGATGCAAATTTTTCCCTTTCAAAAAGAGTTCAGAGTTGACATTGTCACACAGAAAACTGACACTTCACGGGTATGAGCAAGCTAAGTTTAATCTAAACCTAGTTTACAGTTGCACCAGAGGAAGAACAGTTTCAGTCTTTCCAGTAAACAAATGTGGCAGAAACTGTGCCTGTGTCACCAAGTAATTCAGCACAAAAGGGGTGAACCCACACAATCAGCAGTTGATGTTCAACCTCGCTGTCTATAGCATATACAGCCTGGAAATTTGAAGACCAGGTTTATTCTTTTCCTCCAGACATCCTCAACACATAGATGCTTTCAAGCTGCCTGAAGGAAACCTCTGCTATGGAGTCACGTAACCATTTGAAGGGAATCTGGCACACGCCGAGACCGCAGCTCCGAGGTTCCCAGAAGGAAGTGAACTTGAGAGCACCAAAACTGCTTTGTCAGCTGAACTACCATGTGGCAAGTGGGATGAGAGAAGGATTTAATACAAACTACACAAACTACATCACTGCCGTAGGTGCAGCTGGAGTCATCCCCTAAAGAGAACACATCTATCAGGATGTTCAGCCTCGCACAACACCATTAACCCTGGGCCAAATGACCATTCACTACAGTGTTCCAGCTGAACCAGCCAGCAGAATTGTTACCAGCATGTAGAGCATAAGAAGCAGTAGTGGTGTAGTGGTATCAAAACTACAATGATTTTGAAGTTTCATTCTACCTGCAGTATGAATTTTAAGACAGACATACAAAAAGAGGTGGCTCAGGAGAACCCAAAAACCAAATTGCCACTCCCCTTGCCTATGTTCACAAAGAAGCTTAAAACTACTTGCAGAAATTAAAATTCCTTCGTATAAAAGGGCACTGAGATGCATAAGACATAATACATTTCATAAACACAAGCATTTTACAAGTCCATATTACAAGACATAATGTCCAGTACATCAGCATTTCACAATACAAAGCTTGTCTTTATATTTAAAATAGAGTATAAACAAACAGTAATTCACATTAAGACAATTGCCACAGCACTATTTCTCAGAGAAAGTGCTTAACCTACACACAGTACCCTGAAGTCTACCAATCAGGCTATAAAGTTATCCAATTTAAAAGGGGTAGGGTAGAAACAAAAGGAAAGAGCAGGGACATCCAAAATATTTGAGAGACATCAAGAACTCCAAATGTGCCACGTGTCTGAGCTGATACTCCGATCAGCTTCAGCTGGGGAGTTGTCACCCCTAAATATGATGCAACATACCATCTCAAAAAAGTAACAGAGTAGTTCTTTACTTGTAAATTGCTTTATTGAAGCTATAACTTAATAAATTTGATGTTCAAGGTGTAAAATAATCTCTCAGACTAAAAATTAACACAACAGGAAAAAAATTTAAGTAATACAAATCTACTTGTCACCCTACTGGTAGAACTGAACCTGTAGGATACTATTCTTTGAAGATACGGCATTAAGACTATCACAAGACTGAATAAACAGAGAAGAAAACAGAATAATAGAGTACTTCACAGTAAAATACCTCTTTATTAGGAATATATTTAAAACTAGCTTTTTATTTCAGGTAAGAAAAATAGCATTCTGACTTTTAGCCAGTGCTTATTCTGGTCATACATACTAAAAACAGCTAGAAAAGTTATTTGCACAGTTGTTGCCCAGTAACAGTTCTCTTAACTGACCATTCATTGCCTTTGATTTTTAGCTCGTTCTTAAATATGTTGAAGAAATTCTTCAAACAAGGTATTTAGATCTTTCTTAAGACTGACTGACTTGACAGCGACTCTGCATGTTACTAGCTCACATACAACTGTTAAAAGCCTTCTTTTAAAGAACAACATGATTCAAAGCTGATCTGTGGAGACAATTATGAGGGCAACTCTCCAGGAAGACTGCGGTAGAACAAATCCCACTCTTCTACTATACAGCTGAGTACTGTAAAGTAGCAGCAATGTCAAGAACTTCAGTTAATTTTATATGCCTTTATAAGAAAGCACTGAAGAAGATGATATAGGGGTATTGTTATTACAATTCAAACGGTAAACTGTTCTGTGTGTACATTTTTATACAAGTCCAGACTCTCTCTTGCTATGCTGTAACTTAACAGATTAATTAATTGTATCATGCTGCAACAAAGATATGAAACCTTTGTGTAAGCTTTATTGGTTTAGGAGTGTGCATAAATACCTGCCTTCTAAAAAAATACAGAAGCTGTTTAATTTTCCATCATAAGCTTATGTATCATGAGCAATATAATTAGGCAGCATGATTTAAAACAGGTTTTCATCCAATTAAAAATTAAATCTATGCATTTCATGAAAGTGTTATACAGCATTTGTAATGAAGTCCCTGTTTTTAGATACCTGACATCCATTTTCAATACAAGATATATCAGACAGGGAAAGTATTCTCCAGACAAATATATTGGTTTAGTTTTTGTAATTTCTTCCATCCTCTGTGGCTAATATGAAGCTACCTGTTTTAAGTAGACTTCCATATGTTGATGTTTCTTAAATGCAGATGGAAGCAATAGATGATGATATTACAAAAATCTCCAAATACACTGAGAATTGCCAATAAGCCACAAGTTTGTGGCTGTTTTAAGCAGTATCTTAAAAAAAATACATAGAAACACCAAAATTAGGCTATATCAGAAAGCAATCTGATACTCAAATAAATAGAAAATTTGCATTTTAATGTCACATTGAATTTTAGTACATTTCAATCCAGGAAAAAAAAAACTGACAGACACAGCAAGGAGTACAGGGTTATATATTACAATATGCCTTGTTATAATACATTTGTGGCTTATGATAGAGAAACCTCAAGGGTAGACAGAGGTTGAGCTCATTTAATTGTCAGATACAAAGCATTAAATGCATTTCTGAAATAAGTACTTTTATTTAATTTTGAAATCTTAAAACAGTGTTAGAACTTGCCCTTTTCTTTAAAAAAAAAAAAGAAAAAAGAATTTAGTTACCACGGAGCTAAATAAGTATTCTGAAAGGTTTAAATGACACAGAAAATGCTTTTCCCAATTTTATATACGATGAAAGGATACACAAATTCAAAAAGAGCACCTACAACACTCCATGTTGACCTAGAAATGCATATTACTGATCTCCACAAAGAATCCAGCAGATTTTGAAAGTTGTCCATTTCACATGAAAGCAAGAGGAAAGGTTATCATATGCAAAAATATTTTTCCGAACTGTTCTTAACTTGCAATTGAAAACTAAAGGCATGGTCTCTTCATTATAAAAAAATAAAGGTACAACAGAAACTCTAAAGGAAAATATTCAGCTACACTGAAGCTGCAACCCTCTGAAAAGAAAGAAAAAGGAAGAAAGTCAATTAGCTAAGCTTTGTGCTCTAACCAAACTACTTACAGTGATTTTCAATGGCAAAAGCCCATGCTGACTGGGTGATTTGACAGTTCCAAATACTTTTTGTAATAATTCTTATTTGTATACAAGGACACTAAAATGATCCAGTCATGCAACGTTCACTTTAAGCATTCTGCATCTCTTTTCCAATCTTATAGCTAAGGATCTTATTCCAGTCAATCTTGGTGCGGGTAACTGGCAATTGTCGACGTAAGGCCTTGAAAGTAGTGTCCGACATCGTCTGATAATTCTCACTGATAGCAGTCTGTTGAAGTCATACAAAAGAAAGACACATCAAGAACAGGATGTTATAGAAGAAATTAAATGACTGAGTAGTCTTGTTACCTCTTAAAAAGGCTTAATAAAATATTCCACATTAAAATATCTTACGAAGGAAAGCTGCTGGATCCAGACTGAAACTATGTGAAGAAAATCAGTGAGACAGCTGCAATAAACATGGCTGTAGCCTAAGGGCTTCAGCAAACCACAGCAGCATGAATAAAGTGCTGAACAGTTAGCTCATACATCATTAATTTCAGACACCAAAGTCTTCCACTGCTTTTTCTGTGGCAATAGCTGGGTCAGTCCACAATATCACATGAACTTGAATACAATATATATGATACATACATAGTAAACTTTTATTAAAGACCTTTTCTTAAAGCAACAGAACATGGCATCTGAAATATACCTTATGCTCAAGACCTAAATGAACATGAATTGACATCTACAGAGGACATCAAGAACAGTTACACTTTGCTAACTTTAAAATGACTAATTGAAATGGATAATACTTAGCAAAGCTGTCTAACAGACTCTAAATAGAATCTGTACAAAAATTCCACTTAAGGAATACACTAATACTGAAAGAGCTCAGAATTGCTGATATTTGATCACTCCAGGGACTTTCCTGCTCTCAGAAAAACCCATTTTAATGTTGCTTTAAGTAGGTGACTGCAATAACCAGAAGATATGAAAAGGGAGGATACAGTTAAGAGCAGCTTATAATCTATTTATAGTTGGAAGGAACTGCTTTATCTTGATATCATAAGCTTGCTAATTATACAATACTAGCTTTGGTTAAGTATATGGTAATGTTATACATGTGAGTAAGGATATAGTTTTTGTTTCCAACATACCTGATATTCATTTTCTGCAGCCTCTACGATTTTTATAAATTCCTTTGCTGTCTGGGCTTCATTCTAGAAAAAAAAAAACAACAAAAAACCAGCATATCTGAATGAGGTCTGATGTACAGCATGATCCTAAGGGCATTTGGATTATGTTTTTTTTTCTATAGTTATGGGTGATGTCAGGTAGACTCCAGGTAGAAACAACTATTTAGTGGCTATACCAAAACTGAACAAAACATTTATCCAAAAGGCACATGCCACATAAAAACAGTTGAATAGCAATGTGCATAAAGATAACCATGGAGCTCATTAGTATATTCTGATTTAAAATTCTATGGCATGACAAAAAGACACATGGACCAGAATAACATCTGGAAGTACGACCATGTACACACACAAATCTCTAAAAACATGCAAAGTATAACTATTAACATTATCAGTGTTAAATTTCCAGTACAAATTCAGGAAAACTTAAGAGACCACCACCTAACCCAGAAGTATGCAGAATGCAACCAAAAAATCAAAACAAATTGTTCACCTCTACACATTCAGAATTCACAGACTAAACAGAGGCAAACACTCGACATTATATACCTAGACTTCTAAAAACATCCTCAAGTACATCGTGCAAAAACGAGGGTGCCACATACCACAGTGTCCAAAATTCATTATGAATGATAAACACTTCCTTGGCTTCAGGCCTCACTCTTAAGTATGCAAGTGTGTGTTTGTTTTGAAAATAAAAAATGACCCATCAGTCAATCTGGAGACAAATTAACTGAAGTGCTTGAAAGAAGTCTCAAGAAAGAAGTGAGGGTTCATGAGTTTCAAGACTTCCAGCTTCGTGTTAGAGACATTCCTAAGGGTGCTTTCTGCCAAAGCTGTTGAAAGTTAGGAGTGTTCTTGCCCCATGTGATCCCTCATTCCTACAAAAGCAAAGACTGGGAAAAAACTGTGGCAGCTTCAATTACAACTGGTTCAAAGTTCCACTGAAACTGCACCTAGCAGCTGTGAAAGCTCTCCTATACACCACAGAAAGACATAAAGGAGGCGTCAGAGACCAAGTAGAATGAATGAAAGGGCTTTGACTTTTCAGTGAACTGAGGCAATGAATTCAAAGGCTCTGCTAACAAAAGGAAGAATTCAGGGGTATGAAGTCTTATTTGGCTCAGAGAGAAACTAGGGATAAGAAAGTAACCTTCAGCAAAATTATTCATAGCTCTACCTACAACGGACCTTTCAGTCGTTTATTTCAGTTGCAAACATTAATAGTATAAAACTGCTTTTCTGCCAAACAACAAAAAAGAAGAGTCATTCAGGCTCCTTTTAATCTACCTACCATTCCTTCTGTGTGAAGTAAGAACATGCGCAGCCTATGCCCCCTGTGAAGCTCAAAATCAAGGCTAAAAATTGGTAATCAGCAGCATACTTGCTTTTGTTTTAACAGTAGGAAAGATAGATAAAAGATGTTTTCCTACTTATTGGTCTTCTGCTTCTTTGTTAAACTGCGGAATAGGATTAAATTATTTCCCAATAGAAAGTGAAGCAAAAGCTATTGAAAAGGGAACTTCTTCCACATAATCTTCCCTGAAGCAACTTTTAATTGAATGATGGACTAAACAGATCCCTTCACTTAGGGGATCAAAAGTAATTTTATACCTACAGCTCCAGGAGCATTATCAGTTGGCACCACTATCCCCATTCTTTGTGGTGCTATTGCAACTGAAAAGCCAACAAGCCTTGCTTTATATTAGCAGACAATATTCTTTATTGACGAGTTGAGCTTTTCAGCCAAATTGGTCACAACTAGTTATTATCTTTTAAACACTTCTACTGTCCACTTTTACAAATGCCCTCTGCCAGTCTGACCTCACCAGCTAAAGTTTTATTACAGAACACTCCAACAGAAAATCTCCCTGTTTATAAACACAATCTCCAGTAGGCAAGAGGAGCATTACTTCAGAAGCTGTAGTTGTTCATATTGCCACATTACCAACTCTTAAAGGATATATCTAATACTGTTTCAAACAGCTTCTACTTTCACTGCCTGCTCCTCACATAATCCATTTGGAAAGAAGTTGAAAAAAAAAATGATGCTTTAAAATGTGTTACACTTCTCAAGCTGAAGCATCTCTGAAAGGGCTTTTTGTAGAGAAAATCAAGAGGCTGACAGCACCAGTTACAGACAGGGAGGAAATGAAGGGGGAGTACTCACCAACTGGTATAGTTTGTTTACTAATTTTAGCATACTGGTCTTCTCCCAGTGAAGTAAAGGAGAATCTCCTATTGTACTATGTAAGTGGGTTGTTACAACTCTAGCCTTCTTCATATTAAAAAAAAAAAATTATAGGTAATTCTGCAGACCTACAAAAGTTTAAATACAACAGTGCAGAAAGACTGACAGGAAGCTAATTACAGATTTACAATCAAAGTTAATTCAATTTATATAAGTCACATGCAGTCATATATTAATTTTAGGTTTGGGGGGCTGGGTTTTTTTTCTTTTAGTTTTAAACAGTAACTATATGTTAGGTAAAAGTAGCAAATGTTACACACACACTATTTAAAAATTAGGACATTAATTCCCATTCATGCAAAAGAGCAAGCTCGCATCCCAACTTCTGAGCCCTTTTTAATCTTACTTCTTAAAAGTCACTTCAATATATGGACTAAGCTTTTTAAAAGTTCACTTACAGACACTGTTAGAGAATCTTGTATGTCTTTATGGCTCACCAGCTGAACGTTACCATCTTCATAATAATGAACCTACAGAAAATTAAACAAAGAACATCATATGAAATGTTACAGACCAACAACATACAGGAAAATCAAAGCATTGTAGTATTTATCACAACAATAAACCTACACAAATGAAATGAAAACACACATAAAATGTTACAGAACAACAAAACAAACTGGAAAAACAAAATGTTGTAAAATCTAAATATTTTTGAGGGGAATAGTAAAGAAGGTACTCAGGAAACATTTTTGTGTTGATGTTAATCAAAATGTAAATCTTTACAATGTAATCTTTACATGAAACATCATGAAGACAACAACATACTATTTATGGGACCTTACTAGGAACTCTTGAAATGAATAGACTATTCTAAATGGTGAAGATATATTCAAAACGAGAATAGTTTTGGCAAGGCTGCAGGATACTCTGAAGTTGTTTTTCTACGTCATCCAAACTGTTTTCTAGGGACAGCGCAACATTAAGCTTCCCCTTCTAGATCTGCATGGTTTTGGTATTTTACTCTATTAGATATTGCTCATAACAAAAGCTGGTATTTATCTAAACAAAAGAGCTATTTGGAACAGAGTTTGCCAAGATTAGACAGCAAAGGAGAATGAAATCTATTTCCTCTTGAAATATCGTATCTACAGAATAGCTTCCTTGATTATTTTGTAGCATGAGGAGATCAGTAAAACTCTACCCAAGCTAACTTCAGTACTTTCAAATTCAGTTGGGAAGGATGTGAAAGCATTCAGTTTCTAATGCAAAGGCTGGAAAATTTAAAAAACAGGAAGCATATATGAAGTTACATGTAATCATTCATAATAACTGATACAGAAGACACTGACTTTTAAACAGGTATCCTTAAAGATTTTTTTTACAATTTTGATAAAGTCAACATAGTTAATGTAGCTGATTATTATGAGAAACTAAAACATTTGTGTCTCACCCTATTAGTCAAGGTAACATTTTAATTTGGAGAGCAATGCACAATAGTATAATTTCATATACATTATGACCATATGTGTAAGAGATTGCCAATTTTATAAACAATAATAGAGGAAGCAATAGAGTAAGACAGCTGTAATACCTAAGCAAAAGAAAGGTTTCCTGTATGAAAAAAAAATATTTCCTATGATTCATCTTACATTATTATTTTGCTTATTATCAAATACTTGTTTTTCAACAGAAGGTACCATCCTAACCATAAAATAACCTTGTTTTCAAATCAAATACTACTGGATGAAACTTCTGCCAGCCTTTTTCAATCCTGTTCCTAAAAGATGAGAAGTACTTTCTCAGTGCAAAATTCTGAGACCTCCCAATGAAACAGCAGAACCCAGAGAAGTATGAATCTCCCCTCTTCTCTGTCACAGTCCACTGCAGAGGGCCCAAACCACCCCTGTGCTCTGAGGCCAGCATCAGCATGAACATCTTATCTATCTTACCAAGTCACATTCCTGGCAAATGCTCAGACCCGAAAACTTCGCAGGGATGAAGAGTCAAATCTATTCTGGGACATGTTATATCTTACACAAAATAGGAGAAGTAACTGCTCCGTACTATACCTCACTGCTGACATCCTTCTAGAATGCTAGGGCTGGGTTCAGAAGGCTACAAGAAGGATGATGTTTATGAACAGAACCTCTTGGAAAGGTTAACTAAGGAGGGATGAGAGTAACAAATTATCTAAGAGATATAATTAGTAACCAGTACACTTATCAGTTTTTTTCCATGCACAGTTGGAGAATGTCCAAGCACCACCGGGACTTAGTTTTAGTAAAAGGCTCTGCTATTGCAGTTTTACCCTTAAATATAATTAAAAGAAAATTAATCAGTGTAAGAGACTAAGACATTTGAGAATATCCTCTATTAGAATTTATTAATAGATTTCTTTTTCAAAGGGAAGAAATTGTGTAAGTGACCTTAAAAATACTGAAAATACCCAAAGATAGCAGGCAATGCTGCAATCTACCCCAACTTATTTTTAAAAGCTCTTATCAGAAACAGAGCAATGCCTGTATTGCTGTCAATAGTGCAATGTCTGTACTGCAAATAATACAAACTTCAGTACTCTGAAATTTTGCTAATGTTGCAGTGAGTTCATATCCTAGAGGATTATTTTGCTCCTTAACAATAAAAAATAAAAAAGCACTTTATTTGGAGGGGGTAAGAGGAAGACTCCCACAAACACTGAAGGGGTTGTACACAATTTCTAAAGAAATTGAAACTGAGTTCATAATTCCCTGGCGAAACAAGTAGCTCCCGTGCAAGCAAAAAAGTGAAACTTTTCATCACTTTCTAGAACACAGACTTTAACGGGTATAAATAATTACTTAATTATGTGAAACAGTAACAAAAGACAAAATTAGCTAGTGCCCAAACCAAGATGCTTATTAAAACCAGCCTAAAATCCCTAATCAGGCTATTTTCTAGGCTCCTGAGCTAACCTTTCCCAGAATTAGGCAGACACCTGCCTGCATGTTCTGAAAAATCTCTTAGAACATTTAACCAGAAGTGCATGCTGAGGAGAAAATGTTTTGCTGCCAGCTGGATTTGAGTGACAGTTTACTTACATTCTCCCAAATTCTTGAGAAGCTTAAAAGTTACTTAAGATGCTTACCATGACCTTGATCAGACAACAATAATGGTTGTCCATATTTTGACTATCATTCTAGCTTGTCAGAGAATTTGTCCCGGAAAGTGAAACCAGATTCAGGCCCCTACTTGGGTGGATCTGAACGCAGCTACCTATCACAACCTAAAATAACATCCTAGCTTCAGGTATGGCTAGAAAGACATTGCATTGTATTTTCCTTCTGCAGTCAATTCACTGGCCAGTAAGGATGTGTAAAACTCCTGGGGGCACAGAAAGAGCAGGAAAATGGAACTTGAATAAAGTACTGTGCTAAAAGCCAGACTGCACTAAGATCCTAGTCCCTGATTACAGAATTGTTTTAATAAACTCCTGCAAAATATGCAAACGCATTCCAAGGAACCAATCCAGGAAGTCAAGTCCCCCTGCTGACCACATGACAAGTCAGGCTTCCTCTGGTCTCAAGATTTCTGCATTCCTGCTCAGGCAGTATGAATGCCCTAAAGCCACCAATAAGGGCAAATTCTGAATGAAGCAGACCCTGATTCAAAAATTGCAGATGGTGGAATGACTGAAACCAAAGATTCCTACCTTTCTGAGCAGTTGGGTGGGTAACATGAAAACCCCCCAAATCCTGCTATTATCAGTTAAAGAAGAAAAAAAGATGAACTTTTAAAAAAGCAGCATACCCTTAGGAAAGGCTTGTGCGACTTTGAATTCAAGAAGCAAGAAACCAAAGAGGTACATGCCTAGCTGAGGTGAATACACCTTCTGAAAGTCTTCCAAATCATTAAACACATGTTTTTCTGCTTGTAAGATTAGGTAAATATGCAATTAAATTCACTAACACTTAAGTGAATGGCCATCTCTGCTTTGCTTATTGTGTCCCCAAATTCTCTTAGAATATTTAATACACTGGCCTGAATCTCCCTTGATAATAACTGGAGAGTTTACTGATCAGGACACAGTATGAGATAAGCATACCTGAATTTTCAAGATGCCAGCCACTTGAGTGGTTGAAGGGGTGATTGTAAACTTCCATTCTGACCTCCAACGGCCATTCCTTTAAAGAAAATAAAACGGAAATCAGATGTCACCCCACTGGTTAAGAAGAAGACCCAATATATAACGATAGTCAAAGGAAAACAGAATGAAATATGCTGTGCAGACATGCACAAAATCTCTCCTTGAAGATTCAGCCCTACAGTAAGTTGAGAAGAGAATAATTTCCCAAAATATTTAACCTAAGTTTTGGATGTGGACCAAGGAGATTTATTAGCAAGGACCTTTTAACAAGGAATTAACTTCTGCAAATACCTAAAGCCTCCAATGTTCTTCCCCTCCTTTATAATTAGCTAGGCATATATAGTCAGTATTTTGTTTCTGGGACCTGGATGGCTTGTTGGATCAGTGGAAGTCACACTTCACATCAGGCTATGAAAAACCTGAATGGAAGGAATCTTTAAGTAGCAAGACTTTCCACTATACTGAACTGTAACCAGGCCTTTCAGCACTTCTAGCATTTGTGTTCCAGGACAACTATTTCCTTCCAGCTTCCTTCCACAAATTCAACATCCTTGCCAAATTGCTTAAAGGGAGTTTCAAACATCTGGAAAAGAGCATGGGGAGATTGTAGTTTCACCTGATTTCTTTCCTGTAGACTAGACATTTTCTTTTTCAGTTATGAGGTTAGTGAATTAGAAGGTTAGTACATTAAAGCTATATTAAGAATGCATTGTGGCTGTCTCTTGATTCCTCTTTTGTTTGCACTTAAAGAAGGAAATAAAGTTGAAACTATGAATTCTAGTCCTACTAAGGTTAGGCGTAGATTCCAGTGCATTCAACAAGGGGAAGGAAAGAAGGACTTTAACAGCTACTAATAGATTTATACTGACACATCCCTGATACTAACAACATTAACTGAATCATAAAGCCATTGATAATTATTTCAGACAATATCCAAGCTATAGATTATCACTGAAAATTTAGACTAAGGCAATTCAGAAGAAGCTTGTTGGAATCTAAGAAACTGAAAGGGCCCCCAACTCAGTGATACCAATATTACTGGTAGCCTTATAGACCAATCCATTAATTATAACAAAGCTTATGTGCTGCACTACATTTTATAGATGCACAGGATTCAATGACTAGCTACCACATTTCTTTTGCTTCTTAGTCACTTTGTAGTCCTTAAAGCTAAGACGAACTTAGCTTCTACTCTGGGATATCTTTTTTTACCCTTAAGGTGTATTACAATAGAAAGTGTTCAAGTTCAGAAGGATCCTTCTGCAGGAAATGCTCTAAGTTAAAGACAATGCGTCATTATTTACCTCTGCTGGCTTAAGAGGTTTTGTAAGAGATTAACTGTCCTTCCTCTTCTTTCACATTCTTTAATAAACCATCTCTCCTACTATGCTGATAGTATTCCAGAAATTCTTAGAACGTTTTTCTTTAGTCTGCATTGATTTTCTGTTATCCCACAAACTTGGTTTTGTGGTAGGTTGCCAGCCTTCCAAATGCCTAAAAACCTGCAACACCTTGAGAAACACTGGCTGCAGCCTGGGCTGGATACCCAGACATCTAGCTGGATAACTGAGAAGTCTGGATAACTTTGGTTAACATTCCTCCATCCCTAAATCCCCCAAACCAATAGAAATTTATTAAAATTTGCTAAGAGTGAGAATTAGAGCCTGATTATCCCCTATAACAGTCTTAGAAACATGGTCAATATTTACCCATACAGGTTTGACCATAATTTTATTAACAAAAACTTTCAAGAAAGATTTTTTCTATCTATAAAAGGTTGTTGCATATCTGTTTCTCTTCTTTAAAGACTACGGTATTAAAGTAACTATTTGGAATACCAGAATTTATTCATACTTCTGACCTAAAAAGAAAACTCAGTATTACTTCAAGTTACTTTTAATATTGATGTAAAACATGCAGCCTTAACTAGTCAGGTTTAAGTCAGTGGAAGAAATTATTAACTGTGCAAAGAGTGTACTGGGCAAATCATTGAAGAGCTACAGACACATGCTCAAATTACTATACAAATATAATGTTCACCTTCAGCATCAGAAAACAATATTTTTGCACTTACATATATTAACAGGATTTCAAGTAGATGCAAAATAGCAAATAAAATAATGAAATACATTTCTTCATAGAATTGCATATATAAGCTATCTTTCAGAGATACTTCCTTATCTCATTTCTCATACTGTGATATCTCTCTTGTCTCTGGCCAGTTCACTGCAAGGAGCTACCCAAAGTTCACTCCAGACTGTGGAAAACATCTTTTAACCAAGTGAAGAAACAAGAAAATCAAGCTGCAATTTGTAAGAGCTTGTTCCATCCAAGACCACTTCCATCTTCCTCACCAAAAAAACTAACAACTCAAGTCTGACAGAACATTAATCTTTGGTTACCTTTCTCCAAGATATTCCAAGTAGAAGGAGCTGGATTTATGCTATCAGTCACAAAAGAAACAACACTAGCAGAAGCAACTGTATTAGGGAACAGAGACACAAATATCAGTGCTAGTGTGATAAACTGGAAGAGTCATCAGGAATTCTATGAAGTTCATGAAGCTCTTGAAAGGAGATGCAGACATGTAGTCTGCCACTTTACTTACCCCAACGGAGGATATATACAAATATAAAGTTTTGGCAGAAAAACTTGGGGTGAAAGGAGAAAAAAATGTCACATGCAAGATGTGCCAGCACCTCCTTCTCTGAACTAAGGGCTACCAGTGTAATGGCAATAGTGCAGTTACTCCATTTGCTGTATTTTACTGTATTTGTATCCATACAGAAACTTACCAAAAATTTTTTGCTTGGAACTGATGGCTCTCTATGCATGCAATAATGGTCTGCTGTCCATCAATTGTTTTACCATACACCTGGATTAGAAATGAAAACAAACAAAACAAAAACCCAACAACAACAAAAAAAGAGTTAAGTTTCAGCATCTGTCTTGCTCGAGCTGCTTAGAGGTATCTTGTTCTCTTACTGTTACATAAATTGTAAAATTTGATTTTATAACCATTGTGGTTTTTACATAGTATTTTATATATGAAATATTAAAGTGTGTATTACAATGCAGAAAAATTTAAGATTAGAAAATCTGAAGGTCAAGCATCTTAACTGAAATTTTATATTCTGCAAACTCATTTTTCTCCATTGTAGGCACTTTAACCCTACAGCAGTGACTGGTGTGACTATGTGCTTTACCAGCAGGCTTCTAGATATCAGTTATTCTACAACTAAATGATGATTTAAGCCTTTACAGACTAACAAAAAGGTGATTAAAAGGGTGGGTTTGGTCTTCTGTTCTGCTTATCCTCTAAAACCAAATACTACTAAAAATTATCTCAGTGAGCATGCAATCTGGTTTCCTCAACAGAAGCTGGAACTCATCTGGATTGACTGGAATTCAATTCAATGTTTTAACTCAGCAACTGATGGTTTTGGTTTTTTTTCCATAGTTACATTTTTCCATCAGGTTAAATACAAACCACAGCTATCACTAGATCAGTTTGCTGAGCTTTAGTCACAGGGCTCCTTAACACCAAATGAATGCTATTTAGGCCAGACTGAGAGGTTTTATTTTAAGAAGCCATCAGAACCTGCTGACTCTGGTAGTAAGAATATAGTACTTTGATATACAGGAAATGTCATGGAGAGAAAACAGTTTGCTTTGCTGACAGTTTTGTCTTGTCAAGTTAAGCCAAGGCAAGTCTTATGGAATTTTTTTTTTTTTGGTAAGTAACCAGCCAGGATCAATGGGATCAATCTGCAATAGTCTATAGAAGGTCTTAAGCACTAAGAGGTAAGTCATCACTATCATCTGCAGTAACTACCCACTAGTAATCCAATAGCTGAAATATGAAACATCTGAAGTTTTCCCTTATTTCCCTGCATGAACTCTTGACAGGATCAAATTCTTTACTGCCTTTACTGTTGGAACTACACATCTTCCTGGTTTTTAATTTCAGGGTTTTTTCTTCTTTTTAGATTTCTTTCTATAGTGGTACAGTGGTTATATAATTTAGTACTTACTGTGCAGACACCGTTTGGGTAGTGTTCTTTCACATATGCTTTCATTGCTGTTTCAACTGAATTCCTCCAGGATTCTATGGCATTTTCAACTTCATGGGGTCTGGGATCAGTAGCCTCCTTTCTTAAGTGATCAAATTTAAAAGAAATCTTGTTCTTGGGATCCAAAAACTTTCCATTTCCCAAATCACCATGTTCTGTTATCAAAACCTGTATTGTAAAATTTTATTTAATAACATTTACTATTGGGAAAAAAGGAGGAGAAGAAGTCCCACACCAAATCTAACTATATCCGACATTTAACTGGAGCTTACTTATAGCCAAAGACTCACATACATATATTTACATATAAACTATGCATATAGCACAAGAGGACAAGTCTAACATGACACTGCAACAAGCAATGAAATAACAGTAATTCAGGTCTTCTACTACCAGAGATGGAGCAAGTTGTTTTTATAACTCCAAATCATGTCTGAATGAATTCAAGCCAACACCACAGACTGAAATTTCAAGCTCTTCAGATGCCCTAAATGATTAACTTATGGAACTAGTACTATTGGAGGTCCATAGTCTCTGTATTTTGGCAGGAAAGATGCATTTCTTTTCATTTGCTTGCCAAGATATGTTCCAATACCAGAACATCTTGAACAGTTTAAGGAACGTGGCAAGGATTTGATTGTATTCATACCTGTTCGTCGTAACCGTCAATTTTTACTGGAGTAAACTGGTCCAAGTTGTACTGTGCAAACGCACTACAAGAGGGAAAAAAACCAACACCAAATGCCTGCGTCAAGCACAATCTTTTTCCTTAGTAGCTGTAAGATATCTAAATGATATCTAAAAATCTGGGCAATGATGCATCAAAAAAATTATATGAATACTTTGTTATCTAGCAGGCCCAAATTCTTAGAATCACTTTGGTTCAAATTACAGATTCCAATGACCATCATACAATGATTTATGTTCACAAGTAACCTGATATAAACAAACACATATGCTTTACAGGAACCCATAGAAACTAGAGCAACAGATTAAGTTTAAAATCCACAGGGATCCAACCTACTAAGCTGGACATGTCTGTTCTTATAGATGAAACTAATTTTGACATAAAATACAGTAAGTGTAATGTTTTAATATAAAGGGTCTAAGGAAGAAGTATCTTACAGATGTTCAGTGCCTAACTCTTGGTACCAAGAAACAGAAAATGAAATCCAAAAAGATGGAGACTAGTTCCAAAATCCAGGTCACCCATTTTCAAAACAATTATTCTAAATATTAGGATACAGTACAGATCTCTCCTCTGCCAAGAATTCAATATTTATCAAAGATGTACAACACAGTAAGATTTTACTTGCCAAGCACTCATCTTTTTAAATGAATCCCTTACTGACAGTGAAAATTCTACTGAAAACCATCTTGCTTTTATGCAACTGAATATGTGGCATCTGGTACTTACTGGGCTGCTCCTTCCCTGAGAAGATTGTCATTATTAAGCAGCAACCGAACATCTGAAAGAAGGTATTTATAACATAAAAGTACAGTTAACTCAGAAACTTGTTTCAGTCACATAGCAAATGTCAACAGATTGTACAAACACAAACCATAAACCACCCCACACCCATAAGATTACTAAGTAGGAAATTTGTTGCTTCATATTTCATAATTTTGACTCAACAAAATTAGAAGAGTAGTATGGAAATGGATCCCTTCCAAAACAATCTGGTAAGCATATATAAGCCTCATTCTTCACAGTGTGACAGCTGTAGGAATCTGTCAAACTACCTTTTAGAGAAGTTCTGAATGAGAACAGTACAGGATTCACAAGTTCACTTTTAACATGTAAACTACCAAATCCTTCACACTATACTGATTGTAGTGATTACTGTATTTTGACAACATTAATATATGTGTTGTACTTACTAATTTTTAAGCCTTATCATTTTTGTCTTTGTTCCCTAGTGACACTTAGTAGCCAGAGTACAATATATCATAATATCATTTCTTCTATCATCATACAAGAAACACATGAATATAGAATAAAGCCAATACTCTCCTCAGAATTACTTCGTATTTACTAGGCAGTAAACTGTTATGTACTTGACTTACTGGCTTACTATTTACTAGGTACTATTTTAATAACAATGTAATGCACTGGTCATTAGCTGATCGTTACTCTTGATACAACACCTTAAGTTCTAAAGATTCACAAGGTATCATACAAGTAAAATAAGTATCTGGAATATACTTGAAATATTACCTAAACAAAAACACAAGACTACAAAACACTCCAAACAAAAACAACCACCTCACAAAGTCAAGAAAACCCTAAGCTAAACCAAATGAAAGCACAGTTTGCAGGGCTGGAGTTTAAAGCTTTCCCTCTTTTTTTTAAGAGGTCAATTTGAATCGCATTGAACACTGGTCAGGCATTTATTATCAAATGCTTTGTTATGTGTTTTCAAACATATTGTACTCAGTTACTGAGCAGGTAGCTGCAACTATAAACTAGCTTAACAATAAAGTTTATAGCAATACTACTGTGAGAAACTGTATTAACTTTAAGGGAGCGGGTTTAATGGGCAGCCCATCAATTGCCCATTTCACAAATGCAGTAAGTTTAAATAATAATCAGCTGGGCACAGTTTAACTGAAGAACAAAACTTTTACATTCTCTAACAAATTTAAGCTCTCACCAGCCTGACACTGACTAAAAGTTTAGGATATTAAAACTTCCTTCTTTGCTTAAATAACAGTAGAGAGATTTGTAAGCTACAGCTACAAACCATATGCTTTATGTGATATGTATGCCCACATAAGTTGATGCAAGACAAACACAGTATTTTTTAAAGAAAAATAACATCTTAGGTAAAGTTCAGGAAACAATAGTTGAGAGAAGCCAATTTCAAATTTCCTTTCACTTTCTCAGTACACTCAGTAAGATGAAGTGTGTTCAGAATTAAGGGTTAAAAATGTCTGAAGAAGATTAATATTCTTTTCACAACTGGCATTAGGCAGTAGCCCTCTGTATATTCAGTGTTAAGTATTTGTCATTATATTCCTCCTTAGATATAAAAGACCATTTTAATTCCAGCTACTTTCTGTTGGAAAATGTAATTGTCTATTAAAGACTGAAAAATAAAAGAAAGAGTACATGTCTCTCCTAAACAAAACCCCTAATGACTGTTAATTCATGACTGATTGAAAAACAGAAAGCAAGCTCACTCTCACATCACTGAGAAAAGTAGTATTTTCCTCCTTTTGCACTTAAATTCTGTCTTGTGACTGCACAGCTTACTATGCCAAGCTACAATCCCAGCTCTTACAGCAAGTGAGCTGCTAAAATATAAACTGCATAAAATTCAGGAGAGTAACTGGCAATACAATTCTGGCTATAGATGCCTTAAATGAAAAGAGAGTGGAGAGATACTTACCATTGAATACCTCATTGAATTCCCCAGGAGGAGCATGAATTATGAATTTTGCTGCTATACGCACCTGAAATACAAAAACAGTTATGTGGTTGTACATATTTGCATTCATTCCTATTACAATCAACATGAATCAACTAAAACATGTAATTTCACCTGCATCTACCTGTAAGGCCTCTTGGTACTACAGTACCACTAGGTAAGGTTAAAAGAGTCCTTCAGCAACTGCCTTCAGCCACAACCTTTTGCAGACAAAACAGCACAAGTCAATACTTTCACTAAAAGTGTGTGCACCTGCCCAGGCTTTCTCCCTCCTCCTGCTTGCCCAACCACAGTGAATTTAGTTTTCCAGGCTGGTTCCCAGGACTGTTTGTTGCACAGCTGCAGACACATGTGCTTGCAAAAGGAACATAAAAAAAATATGTATTTTTTTTTCTTCCATGTGAAGCACCTTAGAACTCTTCAACTACTACCTTACTTGCACAATGTCACTCAGCAGACTCACTTTCATTCATTCTTCTTTCCCCCTTACACTGTTAAGGGTACCTGTCATAAAAAAGTGTTGATTTTCTAACTTAACTTGACAAAGTTCCTAGCCTTCACACTACAGTTATCTAAATTCAGGAGACATTCAAAGCTCTCTTGTACCCTTGAATATTCAAATACAGGATACCACCTGAACCACAGTTTCCATTTCTGACATTGCCAGTTACGTTTTTACGAAATAAACAGTTGGAATATTAGTGTCTGCACTCTCTGGGCTTCCTGCTCAAAATTAAAAGTATTTGAGAGGCACATACTCCATCAACAGATATCTAAAAATAACCAAAGAATGCTTCATGTTTACATTTTTATATATATTTTAAACTACAAAAGAACTACCTGAGCATGCCAGAGCTCTTGAACTGTCAGCTGAGGGTAGCAATAGTGTTGGGGCCCCTGGTTCTTAACAGGACCCAAGCTTCACTATGGCATTAGCAGTGTTCATACCTCAATGAGATCTCAAATGACTAGCCCAGGCAGCTTTCTGCTCACCAAAAGTCAGCATATGGCCACTCAGAGCTGGCTAATGGAAACAGAAAAGCTGTCAGTTCCCAACTTTCTAAACTGAATGTTGCATTCTGGATTGCAGACAGCCTTTATCTGCTGCCTCAAATACCTCAAATTCAGAACTCTTTCCATGTAAACTGAAATTTGCATTATACTGAGATAAATGCCACAGGGTTTACTCTTCTCACAAGAGACACAGAGAGGCAAGAGCATCTTCTTCTATAGCAGCTTATTAAAACACCTGCCCAGATAAGAAAAAAGCATGACTTGGATTGCCTGCTTTGACCCAAGGGAATGTGAACTCATCTGCCTTAGCTTGATTACCCCAAGCACCAATCTGCATGTTTTCCAGGTACACGCTTTGTACTTCACCTGCTTAAAACAGCATACACAGCTCAGTGCTCACACCAAAGAAAGGCTATGAAATACAGCTAACCTACAGTACTATGAAGGAGAATATAACTCATGAAGGAGAAGGGGGAACACAGGTTCTAAGTTCTGAAATAAAAGGTCCATCAGTCTTGGGTTGGGCAGCAGTTAAATGAGCAAAATTAAGCAAAACATGGGTGCCCAAACTGTACTCTGAATAATAATTAAATTGATCATTATTTATTACTCATTTATTACCATTCATATCATATCATTATTATCCATTACCACTAAACCAGTAATATCTGTTAGGTAAGACATTAAGTCTCTACTACAACTAAAATAATGCCTCATTTTTCAGCTGTTTTGGTAATGTAAAACTGGGTTTTGCTTCTTTTTTGCTATCAGTAAGAACTATTCTTATGAGTCAGATTAATACTTCTGAATGGGTATTACTCATAGCTAAAGAATAACAGATGTTTCCTCGGTACAGACTAACCAGAATTCGATGATCTTAAGGTCCCTTCCAACCCAAACCATCCTATGATTTTACTAGTAAATTCAATTCCTCAATGAGATTTTTCTTCAGTGTGATAATTCATCATCCTTGCCACTTCTTACAGGACAAGTAAACATGCAAATTAGGAATTAATTTCTCATCAAGAAATATACTCATGCTTACAGAAGCAAAAAACCTAGCAGGTCTTCAGAAGTTGAGTCTTGTCAGCTAAGGCACTCTGCATTTTGCTAACCTGCCTTTGTGAAGCCCATTTAACGCCATTCCATTTCAGCAGTTAAAGCAAATTAACTTACCTGTGGAGATATCTGAAAAAGCCTTATTTCCCCAACTCATACAATACAAGCAGCACACCTAAGAATTAAATTTAGTAGCCTTGTTAAACATTCAAGAACTGAAAAGCATTTACAGCTTCTTTATTGCCACCGAATTTTTCCAGAAATAAATGCTCTAAAAGAGGCTGTTTCCCAAAGAAAGACTGATACTGAAGAATAAATGAACACATTTTCATGAGTCTCAGTGAGATGAAGATCTCCCCCTTTTGGCAGCCAAAAGCCACTGGCTCAGCTATCACTTGAAAAAGCACATTTTTAAATAAAGGGACAGTCTATATAAAATGTGGTGTTTGTCAGCAAGTAAAAGAAAATATTTCAAAATGCACACTTTTTAAGTGACAGGCAAAGAACTCAACTGCAATAAAGTCCAGTTGAGATAGGAAATAATTTTTGCTGAGAACTGTTGAAGAACACACACATTCAAGAAAAAATATCAATAAGATGCATTACAGTTGAAACCAATGTTATTCATTATTCAATGGTTATTCAATACAATGAGATTTAAAAACTGACTAGAACAGATCTGAGCAAGTCAAAACAGAAACATCATAATAATTCAAAAGGCTAAATAACAAAAAACTTTTCAGTGAAGAGAAATGCACCTTTGCACACAGTACAAGGACCGTATGAAATGTATCAGCAAGTAACAGAAAAGGAGGTTACAGTTGAGTATTCCTTTAAAAACTCAAAAGATAGAAAACATCTGAAGTTTCTCCACTTATTACTACTGTAGTTACTCCCAAAACACCACCTAAAGTTTAAGACAGTGTTTTATTGATGTAGTTTCCAAGATTTGATTTACAGACACTGTTTTCAGTTACATGTCTGCAGAGCTGCTTTCAAGAAACTATAAAATTCAGAGTTCACTAATCCAGAACATCTGATCAACAGTGGCTCACAAAACCCAGGTCTTGCTAACAGTTTTTACCACAACAATTGCACATTTACTGTATTAAATTCCTTGAAAGCATAAAATCAGTCAAAATACATTTTAGTGAAATGTGACTTCACCCAGTTTTGTGAATTAATTTGGACAAATCATGCAGAAGCTGAGAGAAAGTTACAAAAATAAATAAAATCTCTGAACACTGAGAAGCGTTCCTCACTGCAGTGTTTCTCTTTCTCCAGTTTTCACATTTACACCAGTTATGGTCTCATTTCAATGTAAGTCTGATACAAGTAAGTAAGAGCTAGTGAGATTTACCTTCTCAACTCAAGTGATGCCAAACACTACCCATCACATAAAATCATAGAATAGTTAGGGTTGGAAAGGACCTTAAGATCATCCAGTTCCAACTCCCCTGCCATGGGCAGGGACACCTCACACTAAACCATATCACCCAAGGCTTCATCCAACCTGGCCTTGAACACTGCCAGGGATGGAGCATTCACAACCTCCCTGGGCAACCCATTCCAGTGCCTCACCACCCTCACAGTAAAGAATTTCTTCCTTATATCCACTCTAAACCTCTGCTGTTTAAGTTTCAAGCCATTACCCCTTGTCCTATCACTACAGTCCCTAATGAATAGTCCCTCTCCAGCATCCCTGTAGGCCTCCCTCAGATACTGGAAGGCTGCTATGAGGTCTCCACACAGCCTTCTTTTCTCCAGGCTGAACAGCCCCAACTTTGTTAAAATAAGATTTTTCTATCAGTTATAAGCTTTTTGATTTTATAAACTATTTCAAGTAAGGTCTGAGAAGTTTAGTGAAAGACAAATGGGCAGGTTTGTTGTATGAGATTAGCATGGATACCAGGGATAATAATGCCTAACTTCATTCTGCCAGAAATTAAGACAACTGGTCTATCAACAGATGCTTACACTCAGTTACTACAGCATTTGCAGTTTTCAGATTACAAAAGCACAGAGGTAGCAATATATGGAAAGGAGTCATTTATGCAAAATCCACCTTGTTTTCATGCTTCTGCCTTTACTGCACAATCCAATTTCTCTCAAAGCATGACATCCACCAGATAGGTTGAGAAATCCTACTTCTTTTTCAGTGCTGTCCAGTCTGAGACATTCTAAAGTTTGTTTCATTTTAACGAAGTTACACACAGTAACTGCACATTCCCCAGACTACTCTTCCTGTTCCTGGCACATCGGAACTGACACTGCTTGAAAAAGCCCAACCTTCTGTGCTCTATGTGCCTAAATATGGTCATGGACATAGCCTAGCTGAAGCACAGGGGCTCCCCCAACGCCACCCAGTCAGCTCCACTACTACATGCTTGTTCCTGATAATCAGCTAGGGTACACCTAACAACATGAGATATTAAAACTTCAGGTAGCTTTCCCCCCAACCTCCCCCACCTCCCTTCCCCTTTTTCTTTTCTCCCTTTTAATTTTACTGAGGTACAGCTGTATTTGCCAGGGCTCTGACAGTTCCCTCTTTCAATCAACTGCCACGCTGATGCACAGCAAAAACTTGCTGGGATGCAAGATGCTGTGAAACCGCATACTTTGCCCTTACTCCTTGCTACACATCACTTATTTCAAGTTCTGCTATAAACTCCTCATAGCAGGGAGACCCACCCTTCCTCTACACTCACAACAGGTTAAATTTTACTGTTCCAAAGCAATAAAAATGAAATAGTGAAGGAGATATTAAAAGCCCTTTTCACGTAAAAAACTGTATTAAAATTTGAGAGGGGGGGAGAGAGAAGTAACTTAAGACCTCCACAGTAAATTTCCACTCAAAGACATCTTTGTTGCTAATCACAGGGACAAAAAAAAAGAGCTTCCAGCAGTTACTTTTACCACAGTGATTATACGAAGTGTGAGAGAGGGAGAAAAGTTTTGCATATCACACAATCATAGAATAATTTGTGTTACAAGGGACCTTAAAGATCATCTGGTTCCAACCCCTCTGCTGTGGGCAAGGACAACTTCTACTAGACCAGGTTGGTCAAAGTCCTGTCCAATCTGGCTTTGAATGCTTTCAGGGATGAGGCAGCCAGTCTTTCTGGGCAACCTGTTCCAATGCCTCACCACCCACATACTAAAAATTTCTTCCTAATACCGAATTTAAAGCTACACTCTTTCAGTTTAAAGCCATATTGCTTGTCCTGTCACTAGCTGTCCTCATAAAAAGTTCCTCTCCATATTTCTTGCAGCCCCCCCTTTAGATATTGAAAGGCTGCTATAAGGTCTATTCCGGATTTCCGAGAGCACCCTTCCTTTCTTGTAAAAGAAATATCCCATTCACAGGAGCTTATGTTTGGCAAAAAAGTAGATGAGAGATGACTTTTGGGAGAAGGGAGCTTTTTGCTTCTACTCTAGGAGCAGTGAAGAACCCAGAGAACCCTACTCCCAGAGCCATGCCTTCTGCTGTAGTTCCTGCTGGTTCAGGAAGCCTTTCTGCAGGCAACTAAATAAACAGCTTGGTCTTCACCCACTGAACTCTATTTATGGGTAGCTACAGGGGTTTCTCACAGCCTGTAGTTACAGAAATATTAACACAGTGAAGCCTTACACAAACTAGGTAAGTTCCTGTTCTCTCAAGACTGTAATTCATACTCAATAACATGCAGGTCATTTTGGTATCCTGCGTGTACCATATGGAGTAATACTGGACAAGACAGTAGTGTATTGAGTTCTGAGTTTGATTCAAACTCATGTTTTGAGTCAGCAGAGACGTTGTTTTCAACATGCAGCTCTGTTTTCTAACGAACAACAAAACTGCTCTTATGTCTTCTACCAGTCAAAAATCAATTTTGTATTGACACATATTGATGTAGCACAGCAAGGAACACAGTGTAAGGTTCAATCATTTGCAAGATACAATGATTGATGTCTGTCAGTAGTGCAAACATTAACATAGATTTTGAGTTTGCAAACCCTACAGTGTTTAAAAAAAAAAAAAGTAATTGTTTTTCCCTTTGCACAGGCAGGCAGATACTTGGTACTACCGGCTCCAATTGCTCATTAAATTCTTAAGTTAGATACTTCCCAGGATGTTACACCAGCAGTTACAATGCATCCTTTAAAATTAAAAACAAGCTGGTGGTGTTTCCTAAGTGGCATAAACAGACCTATTACCATGCTGCTGCTGCCACCAAAAGGCCTAATTTCCTTGCCATTCCCAAAAGCCCTGTGGTCCATTTTTACAAACTCCTTTGTATCACCAGTGCTCATCTATTTTGTAAGCATCCAGAAAAGCAAATTGATCTAGCTGAAGAATATCTTTAGAAGGTGGCAGGAACATAGCAACCAATTCACTTCCGAAAAGAACTAAAGGAAGTATTCCTTCTTGCTGCTAACAGCTTAGTGAGCTGAATAAGCCTTCAAACAGCCAAACACTGAGAAAGTATATAGAATCATAGAATAGTTAGGGCTGGAAAGGACCGTAAGATCATCAAGTTCCAACCCCCCCTGCCATAGGTAAGGACACCTCACTCTACACTGTGTCACCCAAGGCTCTGTCCAGCCTGGCTTTGAACACCACTAGGGATGGAGCATTCACAACTTCCAGTGCCTCACCACCCTTACAGTAAAGAACTTCTTCCTTATGTCCAATCTAAACTTCCCCTCTTTAAGTTTTAACCCAATGCCCCTTGTCCTGTCACTACAGTCCCTAATGAAGAGTTCATCCCCAGAATCTGTATAGTCCCCCTTCAGATACTGGAAGGCTGCTATGAGGTCTCTATGCAGCCTTCTCTTCTCCAGGCTGAACAGCCCCAACTTTCTCAGCCTATCTTCATATGGGAGGTGCTCCAGTCCCCTGATCATCCTTGTGGCCCTCATCTGCACTTGTTCCAACAGTTCCATGTCCTTTTTATGTTGAGGACACCAGAACTGCACACAACACTCCAAGTGAGGTCTCATGAGAGCAGAGTAGAAGGACAGGATCACCTCCTTCGACCTGCTGGTCACGCTCCTTTTGATGTAGCCCAGAATACGGTTGGATTTCTGGGCTGTGAGCACACACTGCTGGTTCATGTTCAGTTTCTCATCAACCAACTTCCCCAAGTCCTTCTCCACAGGGCTGTTCTCAATCTCTTTTCTGCCCAACCTGTAGCTGTGCCTGAGATTGCTTTTCATGTGAGAAAGAGATTACCCCATGTCAGCAGCAATCTGTCTTCTCAGCATCCCATGAAACCTCACCCATATCCACGGGTATCATTTCAAATATTGAAGAATCATCCCAAAACATGCAGCATCTCACACAAATACGGAGCGAAGGCAATGATTCTGGTTGAGAGAGAATGAATATAAAGAAGTAGTGTTGCAACTGCTTTCCTACCAAACTCAAAAAAATGCATGGTAGTATTCAACTAACTTCTGCTTCTGGGAGAGCTGAGGAAGAAAACACTGCAGAAATGTGGTTCTGTAGCACAGGAAAGGAGGGGCACATTCCATGCCTATGGCTTTGAACAGACATTTCCTCCATAGCTATGCCTGAAGCTGCACTGCAACTGCAATGTGTGTATTAAAAATAATTGAGGAAAACACAAGTATTTGGAAGTATGTAACAGTACCAGCACTTAATAGTGGTGCAAAAAGTAATTCTTATAGTGTGAGGTATTCTAGCTGCATTCTTCCTACATAAAGAACTGGCTTGGATAATGAGATTTATTTTCACAAAAACAACCATTTTGAAAGGTGCTGACTACTTCGCTGTAGGGCCTTTCAGCAGCAGTGTATCTAAATATCCATCTTAAATGTCTCCATCTTAAAACAGCTTTATACATCACATCATATTAAAATGAAGGATAAAAAAAAATAAAAATAAGAAAATCAAACAACCCCAAGAAAGGATTTCTGAAAGTCACTGTATCAGGTACAGGCAGCAAAGAGGAATACGAAACCAATGTGGGCTACTTGGGTAACAACCAGAAACTAATTACTTGGGCTTAACTAAAAAAAAAAAAAATTGTTAAAGAAGTTAAATCTGCCCCATGTAATTTTGCAGTTAGGCTAACACACATGCTCCATAGCTGTAGCAATGAGACCTCTCTTCCTCAGCGGTCTTTAAAGACAGGTATGTGCTATAACCTGAAAAGCACTTGGCTCATATTTGCAAAGCATTCTTCCACCACAAAGCCTAAATTTTTAAATGATTGTTCCTACTACCCCAAGATCATTATTTATAATTTATAGAACCATACAACACCAGGTTGGAAGGTCCCTCAAGGATCATCTGGTCCAACCCTTTTCGTCAAAGCATGACTTAAGACAAGATGTCCCAGCACCCTGTTCAGCTGAATCTCAGAAGTGTCCAGCACAGGGGAATCCACCACTTCCCTGGAGAGACAATTCCAACAGCTGATTGTTCTCATTGTGAAAAATTTTCCTCTTACTCCAGCTGGAATCTCCCAGGAGTAACTTGTGCACATTGCTCCATCTCTTTTCTATGTGACTCCCTATGAAAAAGGGAGTTTACACCTTCTTTATAGGCACTCTTTAAATATTGGACATCAAGCCTGGATTCAACAGCATCAGGAGGAGAAAAGGGCTATATGAGAGCTTGCTCTATGAAAAATGCCTTTATTAAAAGGCCAGGTGAGATGGGGCTTTGACCAACCTGGTCTAGTAGAAGGTGTCCTTGCCCACAGCAGGAGAGAGGGAACCATGTGATCTTTAAGGTTCCTTCCAACCCAAACCATTGCAACAACTCTATGAAAAATCACAGAATAAGGTGACACACTAAAGGTATGCCTCCCCCCCATTTTCATGTCTTAAAATTCTCTCTTGAATACAGAATTAGCTTGAAAGTTTTACTGCCTTTTGTCAAATAAAAATATTTTACAACTCAGAAGCTTTTTACTTAGGAAAAATAACTTCCATATGCTGAAAAATTTGCTTTCATTTCTGCATGAACAGTTCAAAGTCCTTTACACTCTGCTTGCAGAAACTAGAAGTATTACACAGTGCTGTGCAGTAAGAACACTGATTTTCTCAGTAATGTGGCTAAAATACTTATTACACTCCTTTTTCACTGCCAACATTCAAATCAACCAAGGAGGCTCTCTCATAGCAGAACTGCAGTTTTATGACTGTTGTTGACCAACAGAACCTTATTTATCACAAATTATTGTTTCTGGTTCCACTACTGCATTTGCCAATAACTTGTTCTATTGCCTTACCTGTTTTTCATAGAATCACAGAATAGTCAGGGTTGGAAAGGACCTTAAGATCTTGTTCCAACCCCCCTGCCATAGGCAGGGACACCTCACACTAAACCATGCCACCCAAGGCTTTATCCAACCTGGCCTTGAACACTGCCAGAAATTGAGCAGTCACAACCTCCCTTGGCAACCCACTCCAGTACCTCACCACCCTTACAGTAAAGAATTTCTTCCTAATACCCAATCTAAACTTCCTCATTCAAGTTTTAACCCACTGCCCCTTGTGCTCTATATGAAGGTGAACAAAGACAAGCAACACAGGACACAAGTTGCAATACTTCCACATTAGGAAAAGTTTCTGAGCATAGAAGTAGTCAAATATTGCAACATGTTGCCTAGATGAGCCTGTGCAGTCTCTATCCATGGAGATACCCAAAGCTGAAAGAGTCCCTAAGCAACCTGATCTAAGTTGGCCTGCTTTGACAAAGCTGCCTTCGAATTACCTCCAGAAATTTCTTCCAGCCTGTATGACCCCACAAATAAATGAAGTTATTATTTCCAGTTATAACAGTATACAGTATTTTTCTCAGATACTGTTGAACATTTCTATCATTTCACAAAGTGATTAAAATTTCTATTCTCTCCTTCCATCTCAAGGCCATTGATGCCTTTGTTTAAAAACAATAAATTAATTCTTAACTCATGAAAACACACTATGATATGTCAGGATGTACATTTAAGAACCTTAAATCTTGGTAGAACTGCTGTATTCAAAATTAATTGTCAGCCTGAGAAGCATTCCCAATTTCCTTATCTTTATTAGAGAATTTCCTCAAAATATTATCAAAGTGTAAGTATTGAGGTTAATCTCACTTTTGTAAAAAGAATTCCTTCCACACAACTTCTGTCACATTTCACTTGTGGAAAAAAAGTTAACTTTTACAGCTTTATCATGCAGTAAATCAAACAAAATATATGCTTAACCATGAGTTATTTAATATTTAAGTAGTAAAGGTTTTTCAATCTTTCAGTGGAACTTGCATCAGCATTTGCAGTTCCATATAGAATTTAAATATAAACAAGAACCAGAGAGCCCGCAAGTTCCTCCTGCTAGACACACTTGCAAAGTTGCACTTTTAAATATAAAACGCAGTGCATACTGATGAACTACAATGAAAGAACATTAAGGACACTTGAAAAACTTTACCTTATAGATTACAGTGCAATTATACCCAGAAAAGGGTTTTTAAACCCTGCTTCTACTCCAACACATTCTGCTTCTAGTGATATATGGTCTCAAAGTCTCACTCAGGTAAATTCTAGAGGTCAGAATTTGAGATTTTTCAAAAATGAATGATTTTGAGAACATGACTGCTTTAAAACATGTAGAGATTTTTAAAAATTTTTGAAGTTTTTGGTTGTTTTTTTTTGGGGGGGGCTTTTGTTTGTTTTGTGGTTTGTTTTTTGTTTTGTTTCTTTTTTTTTTTGGGGGGGGGGGGGGGGGGGGGTGTTGGTGGGGGTGTGTTGTGTTTGGTTCAAGGAAAATCGGCTAATGCTTCCAAAGCAGAAAAAAAGGTTTGTTTGCATTAAGGAAACACCCAAAACCTCCCACACTGGTGTGCTTGTAGGTGCAAGTGCAACCTCCTGTCAATGTATTACGTTTTAAAGACAAAGTTACACACGAGAGAACACATTTACTGGCATAGACTTCATTTCAAAACAGTGACTAAAGAAACAATTGTTCTTTAAACAATGTGTCAAAACTACACTGCAGAGTTTTTGTTGGTGTAAGACATCCACCTTTATTACTTTGATTTGTAGGTTTTGACATGTAATTCAAGAAGTTACAAAGTTACCCAGTGCACCAGGAAATACCTGCAAGCAGTGCTGGTTCATTTTCACAAATGGGACTGCTTCCTCATCAGGAGGGAAGTTTTGCTCTAATTACAGCAAGCTCTGTAACTAGCAAGACCTACTGTTAAATCCCACCTTCCTGAACAAGTAGAACTACCAAGAGATAACCTTACTGAAAAAAGACGTGGTCCCTTTCTTATCTTTTTTTTTTTAAGATAATGTTTGACAATTCCCATATTCATAGGCTCAGCATTTGAAAGAATGCAAGAGCTAATTTTGCATTAAGAAAGAGATGTGTTATCTTTTCCTACAAGGATTCTCTCTGTTCCGCCCTGAAGGCATCTCAATTTTCTCAGGCTTCATTTTGGTATCAACACACTTATTTAACTCCCATGCACCAAAATCCCACTGCAGAACACTGGTTTTAGGATTTAAATAGTTTTAATCCTGTTTTGCATTTACATTGCTGTTTGTTAATTAATATTTACATAAATGCAACTTTTACAGCAAAATCAGTACCTTCCGCTAATCATTGCCTAAATTCATGTAGATAAATTGCAGCTTTTATATTCACACTAATACTCTCATTAAATACATTTTTACATATGCTTATTACTTTGACACAGCCATAGGTAGGAAAACAATTTATACAGAAACTTGAATAAAATTAAACTGAAAAAAAAATCATTATTAGACTTTAACAAAACTACTTCAAATATGCTGGATAAATAAATAGGTTTTGCAGTCAAGACTTAGGGAAGATGCACTACCCATAGGAAGGGCGCAGAAGCAATGACTTCCTATTGCTATCTCCCGTAAGAGTTCAGGACCTCAAAATTTCCACCTCTCATACCTCATTTTTATTTACAGGCTGAAGCAAACAATCTTATGTTATTCCACCTATTTAAAAGCTTCTAAACTTCTGGGGACCTACACGAATAAAGTGACTATGGAACAATGTATTTCACAAAAGCTGGTTTTAGCACTGGAAAATCCCTGGTACTGAATGCTAAATCCAGTAACTCTCACTGGCAATGGCCCAACTTTGTATCTTTGGAAGTATACAAATCTTAATGCCATAATTACTAAAAATAGCTCTCGAGTTTTTTTTTTTTTTTAAGAGCTTTTTCAAATTAATCCTCATGCTGTCATCACTGAAAGATAAGCAAAGTTTCAAAAATCTCAAGCTAAAGTGTGAATCTAAGGAACAAGACGGGGTTTAAACCAGTTATGCAACCTTGCATATTGAAACCACCTTCTTTCTGGCAACTGGCTCTTCTCCTTCCTTGGTTTTAAAGCCTCTTTACCCAAACTGCAACCCTCTGTTTTCCACTATTCCAGTTCATGCCTTTTCTGTACTCTCAACTATGCTAAACACTGCAAGTTTTAAACCTGAATTACATTAGAGCTAAATACAGCCATGCTAAACTGACTACTATATAGCAACAGGAAGGCATAGCTGCTATAAATGGAATTGCTTACTGCCTTTGCAACACTTAAATCTATTGACTATACACGAATCAAGATGTGAATTGAAAACCTTTCAGAACTTGTATCACTGCACCACTTGATCTCCTACTTAGTTATGCTTTTACAGCAGTGTTATTAGTTTGAAAAGAAAAAAAAAAAAAGAAAAAGAAAAAAAAAGTTATTTGCTCACCTTCTTTCCTCCTTGAATTTCTGCAGGCTTAACCAGTGTCCCAGTTACGCAAAACTACCCACATCTGAAATTACCTACAACACTATACGACCACCTCAATCAGCCTTCAATACTATCAGTTCCATGGGAATTTAATGGCAGAAAAGTAAATGAAGGAGCAATGTGATTTATCCCCTGTGAAAATGAAATGTAGGAGTAGATACAAACATTATTTACAGTCCCAGCTGGATGAGTGAGAAGGGAATGCTTTTCAAATGCTATCCAGCTCTTTTTTAGCTTAGTATGTTTGAGACAACATTTTTAAAGTAAAGTGATAGCACAATTTAAGTGTATCAAAATTAAAATCTTAGGGCATCAGAAGATCTGCACAGATATTGCCTGTTTTTACAAGTGTTTGCAGTGCTACCCATCTTTGGTTTATTAGCCAATAAAATATACTGCCAGGCTTGGAAAATTCCACTCATATAGGACAATCAATTTTATATGGGAGTGAAGCAAATAAAAGAATCAATTTAAATTTACAATGGAAGAGTGCTGATTCTATTCACTTATAGCAAGGCAGGAAGCCTCTAAAAGGTCTGGGAGAAAGGAAAAAATTGAATAAATGAACAGAAGAAAGTTCAAAACTTAATTCCATCAGTCACAAAAGCACAGGCAGAACTTCCCAGATCATACAGAGGCAAGATATAGCCATGATTCTACCCGTTATTATTTAACAGGACAAATAAACAGGGCACAAAATGAAACATGGGAGGTTCCCTCTGCATCAGGGGACACTTTTTTACTGGAAAGGTGACCAAGCACTGGCACAGATTGCCCAGTACGGTTGTGGAGTCTCCATCCCTGGAGATTTCCAAAAGCCATCTGCACATAGTCCTGGGCAGCCTGTTCTGGATGACCCTGCTTGAGCAGGGGACTTGGGCAAAATAAACTCCAGAAGCCCCTTCCACCCTCAACCATTCAGTGATGCCAAGATAACTTGCAATCTAAGTATTTTCATGCATACTATCCAGGAACAACATACTGGATTTGTGAAGCTTGTATTTTCTATAAGGGGCTAAGAATCATGGATCAGTACATATACTTCTCGATTACCTGACTACTTATACTAACAAAGAGGTGTTGTATGAATACGAATTAAGAAGAGGAGGGCACAGTCCTAAAGCCTCTTGGAAAAAAGATAATGAGATCCTGGTGGTTATGCATCTTGGCATATCAGTGCATCTCTAGCTCTGTAATGTGGTCCTGTTAACCTCAAACCTACAGAAAATCTGCTTTATTGTAATCCCTAAGACATATGAGACATTCTTCTAACTTCAAAGAAGTCTGAAACATCATTTATCAATGTCTCCTACATTTAAGTCATCTCACAGCTTCCACAGTGATGAAACCCTACATTTTTTTAAGTAAAAAATTAATAATACTGTGTGTTACATAAAGACATGACAGCACACCAGCACCATGCACACACACCACCACACCCTAGCTCTGAAACAAGCAGCTGTCATGGAGCTGGATCCAATAGAGGAAGACCAAAAAGCACTGATAACTGAGATATTACCAAACACCCTGCTCCTTGTGTGATTTTTCTATAAAAAAAATGTCTTAGATTTAAGACGTTCCCAACTGGCATAAAAAGAGATTACACGCACATCTCAGTAATTCTGACTCTCTGCTCCTTGACCTTACACTTCCCCAGTCTCTTAATAGGAAGTAAAACAGCCCTCCTCATCCCCACGCCTCCCCTCCTCCCCTAAACCTCCCGCATCCCACCTACTCCCGGACCCTGCGGGGTGAACCGGGAGGCTGTAGCCAGGGCCGGCCCTGCTCCGAAGCCAGGGCCACAGTGCAGAACCCCTCTAAGGGGAGGGCCGGGCTGGTGCTGCGGAGCGGCCGGCTCGCACGGGCACGGCAACTCGGAAACGGGAAGTGGCTGTGGGGGAAGCAGAGGGGAGAGTCCTTCCGCGCCCCTTCTCCCTCTCCCCACCGCCACCTGCCTTCTATGCCCCCCGCCGCACATCAGGCTGCACACACTGGCCATGCACGGCGGCAGCGGAGAGCCGGCAGAGAAGGGCCACCGCCTGCACCGGGCACCGGGCCCCGCCCCGCGTAGGGCCCGCACCGTACAAGGAGCGGCGAGAGATGTGCCCGGGCCAGCCCTCCCCCCTGCCTCCCCGCCGACCCTCTGCCCGCCCCCCCTCACTGACAGGCCCGACCGCGGGGCGACGGTAAAAACACGAACCGTGGGGCGAGAAGAGGGCTGGGCTCACGGCCTCCCGGCTCAGCGGCCCTGAAGGACAGACAGGCATAGCCGGCTCGGTACCACATCCCCACCCAGCCCTACCTTCTCCTCGTCGGACAACTGCTCCTCCAGGTCCGCCATCTTCCCGTCTGCCTCTATCAGCCGCCCCCGACTCCTCCTCACAGGCAGGAAGGGCGGGGCGCTTCTCGCCACTCGCCGGGGAGGGTGCGCCTCTGCGCATGCGCAAGGTGGTGGGGAGGGGGGGCTGTCTCGCTATGAGGTGTGGAGCTTTCCCCCTTGTGCGTTGGTTCGTCTCCCGGAGGTTGGCCGGGGGAGACGGGGGTCCCAGCCGGTGGCTGGTTGTCGCGGGAGGAGCAGGGCGGCAGGCCCTGAAGCGCCCCTCAGGCCCCCTGTGCATGGACAGTAGGGGTTTCCATCTGTGTTTTAGTAGCGAAATCGGGCATTTAAGATCACTGGAAGGCTGAGCAGACAGCTCCGGCCCGTTGTCACACACCCCTTAGCCGCATGCTCAGTGCCGCACGGCTGGAGGGAGCACTCGGCGGTGTGATGGAAGAGACTCTGGAAAAGTTTGCTTTGGCACCAGCGAGGGAGACCAAGGAGATAGATTGTTGAAATGATTTGTACTGTGGGAGGTTGGACATGGAAAAAGACCATGGTCCCTGGGAGGAAATGCAGAAATAGATTGGGAATTTCACAGAATCAACTCGGTTGGAAAAGACCTTTGAGATCATAGTCCAACGTTTATCACAGGACTAACAAGTGCACCACTAAACCATGTCACTGAGGGCCTCATCCACACAGGTTTTGAACACTTCCAAGGGCGGTGATTCCACCACTTCCCTAGGCAGCCTGTTCCAATGCCTGAGCACCTTGGTGAAGATATTTTTCCTAATATCCAATAAACCTCCCATGGCACAGCTTGAGGCCATTGCATCTTGTCCTATTACTTGTAAATTGGGAGAAGAGACCAGTCCCCTCCTGGCTGCATCCTTTCAGGCAGCTGTAGAGAGCAGTAAGGTCCCCCTGAGCCTTCTCTTCTCCAGACTAAATAACTCCAAGTCCCTCAGCTGTTCCCCATCAGTCGTGTGTCCCAGACCCTTCGGCAGCTTTGTTGCTCTTCTATGGACCTGCTCCAGCACCTCAACTCCTCTCTTGTAATGAGGGACCCAGAACTTGTTACTATAACAGCAAGAGAATGTGAAGAGCATCTTCTAGCTGTGTGGCACTGCAGGTAGCAGAGGAACATTTGAGATGATGGCTTGCAAGGATCACTGGAAGAAGATAAAATAGTTGTTTTGTGGGAAACTGTAAAAGGAGAGACAATATTTGTGTGGCTCAAACTATGTGGGTTTGAGGCTAGTGAAATTCTGTGTCCTCTTCTAGCAGTGATCTAGGAGCAGATGCTCAGGGAGTGGTGAGAGAACAAGGCTGTGCATGTTGGCATTTCCTGGGAATGCTCCTCCCTTCCAACCAGCCATGACACACAAGATAGTCATCCTCCCCAGCGACTTCATCCTAGTGTGCATTGTTGAACTGTTCTTCAAGGGTCAGGTAGACAGTGGGAAGTTTTGTTTTCATCCGGGAGCTAAGTCAGACTGAGAAATTGGGAAAACAGGAGAATCTGCTTTGGTCTGGCAACAGTGATAGAGTTGCAGGCTCTGCTGTGCTGCAGAAGGTGAAAAACTGAAGAGGTCTAAAAGGAACTAGAAAGAAAAGTCAGATGACTTAATCCTTCCTCTTCCTTGGTGTCCTGGGTTCAGCAGTAGCAGTCATTTCTCTCCTGAGTAGTCTGTGCAGTGCTGTGGTTTTGACTTTCAGCCTGGGAACAGTGCTGATAACACCGATGTTTTTAGTTGTTGCTAAGTCATGTTTACCCTCACCAAGGACTTTCTGAGTCTCATGCTCTGCCAGGGAAGAGGGGAAACCGGGAGGAAGCAGAGACAGGACACCTGATCCAAACTGACCAAAGAGGTATTCCATACCACAGCACATCATGCCCAGGATGTAGAACTGGGGACAGTTACCCGGAAGGACTAGATCACTGCCAGGGTCAGGCTGGGTATCGGTCGGTGGGTGGTGAGCGATTGTATTCTCTTCCCTTGTTATTTCCCTTATCATTATTATTATTGGTGGCAGCAGTAGTGATTTGTGTTATACCTTAGTTACTGGACTGTTCTTATCTCAATCCATGGGAGTTACATTCTTTCTCTTCTCCCCATCCCTCTGGGAGAGGGGGGGAAGAAGGGGGAGGAGTGAGAAAGAGACTGTATGGCTGACTGAGTTTAAATCATGACACTTGGTCAAAAGCAGAACATTGGAAATACTGCTGTTAGCAAAATAGAGTGTTGGGTTTTGTGAAAACACTGGGATAAAGTATTAATAAAATCAGATGTCTGTAGGCTGCATCTCATTAAAATGGGTGCTGAATTTGTGGATGATACAAGAGCAAGAGCAGCTGAGAGAACAAAATAAATATCCTCATTCCATGTTCTAAAAAAGGATGACCCTAAAGCCTAATGAAGTAAATACAAATGTTACATTGTTTGTAAGGGTTACATCAATCTTACATCTTTAAGTTTACTTCATATTAATGTTAGAAAATTCAAATATGTACGATGACTTGGAGCTTGAGAAAGATTGTATGATTAGTATAGCAAAGCTAGTGGGTAGAGTCTCATATGATGTTGAAATTGATGGTTGGACCTTGTTGTTTTGGGATAGCAAAGGTGTATTATGCCAGAGCAGCCATGAGCTGCTTCAAAGTCATAGAAGTTTCAGAAGAATAAGAAATTAATTGTTTATAAATTAAAGTTCTAATTCTTTAAATGAAATACTGTTTGATCTTGTTGAAAAATAAGTTGAATTTCTTAGCAGTCTGTTCTAATGTGTGGAAAGGATAAAGTGTTTATTGTTACTTCAAACTGAAGTAAATATGGTTATATGTAAATATAACCTGATAACTCTTTAGTAACGTTTAAAAAACGCATTTTCTTTATGTCCAGCACAGTGTACTTCACCTCAGTGATGATGGACTAGGAAAAGCTGATCATTGACTAGAAAATCACGTGTGTCAAGATACATCAAAGTCATTAGTGGTTACATACATACCATGGTTAGTGGTATAAATTCAGCCAGCTTCTAGTCAAAGGATCTTGTTATGCCATAGAGTTCATCTACATCTATGTTTTTGCAGGAGTATTTGTACACAATGATTAATGCTGTCACATGCAGTGTAGCAAAATATCACTCATATCTGTAGAATTCTTGAAGGCTATCATTCTAGGTACCCTAACAGGACTGTTGAATGGAAATCAGGGGAAGTGATATAGCACAAGAAGTCATTACAGTCAAATGGATCCATGGAAATTACAATGCCACTGAAAATCAATATATGAACAAAGGATGAAAATGGAAAAAAAAATCAAAATGAATGAATGTTCAAGTTGATCAATAGGACCGATTCAGAGAAGTCCCATTGTCTACAAGTATTTAAAATAACTATAGACACAAAGGATAAAGATTATAAACAATAGCTTATTCATATCGGGAATAAAATAAAGGACAACCAAACCTAATGTTTGATAGACCATTGCTAGATGCAAAATGGCAAAGTGTAGAGTGGAAAGGGTCCATCTAAAGGAGATTTGGCTTTGGAAGATCACACATGTATTATTTGGGCTCGATAATAAAAGGTAATAGGCTATAGCAGGGGAAACCATTGCCCAACATTCAGTTTCATGCAAGAGGACTTTATAGGCTCCACCCACGAGTCTCAACAGTGCTAGCTGAGGAGGTCTCTGTTAATTTTTAACACACTTTGGGATATACCAGCTAGGATGTTGCTGGGGATGTTGCTTTATTTAGTACGTAATAAGAGGATAGTTCAAAAAGGTAGATGTTAGCAGATAAACATGAATAGTTTTCTTATAAGTTAATGTATCTATCTGTTGTTTGTACCGTGTTTACACCAGTTTTTTTTTCTGTAAGTTTGCTGAAATTAGAATGATGAAGTGAATGAGTCAGAGGAGGACTGTGCAGTCATTGTAGATACTCATGGGAACCTTCTGCGTAGTAAGCTAGCAGGTGCTTTACTGTGACCTTAGGACTTACTGGGAAACGAATAATCACACAGAAATAAGTATTGTTCTTGTCTTGTGACTCAATGTTTTGGAGTGCTTGTGTGTCTTTTCTGGAAGAATATGGGAATTTCAGAGGAAATTTAAAGAAGGACTAAAAGTAATCCTGAAGATGTAGAAGAAATTTCACAATGTGAGCTTAATGATGTTAAGATTAAGAAGGGATTTAGGAAATAAAGATACTCAAGTTAGTCTGGAATTTGTGTGCATTTTATCTGAAGTCATACATCATTATTTTCTGTTTTAAATTGAACGCATCCAGTTTTCAGCCAGTGAATATTCTCATGCTATGAAATTCACACGCATTAGCAGTCCTTTTCATGTATCAGTATCTCTACACATTGATCAAAGGTTAATTTACACTACAATCACATACAGAACAACAAAACTTACTGTTGCTAACCAGCTAGCTCATGTCTTAGTAGATGCCTAGTCCCGCTACATAGAATCATAGAATAGTTAGGGTTGGAAAGGACCTTAAGATCATCTAGTTCCAACCCCCCTGCCATGGGCAGGGAAGCTTACTGTAAGCTAGCACATCTGTCTGATGAGCAGTGTGTGGTTTACTGATGCAGTGAGAGAAAACAAAATTAGTAATAATAAAGAAAGCAGCTATTGTGTTCTACTTAATCTCAGGCATGATAGAGGTACCAATCAAGTATCTCACTGTTTTGCTGTTGCTGCTGTAATTTCTTTCTGTACTGACTCTGTACAGACTCCTGGCCCTTGAGTAGCACTGGGAGGAAGGGCACAGCAATCCCTCCTGCAAGGTCTTCCTGCAGGGCTTTCAAAATGGCTTGAGAGAAGTGTTGTTTCTGTGCTAAAGCCATTGTGAAGACTGGTGAGGAGGCAGTGTGGCATGGGGGTTAGCACAGTCCTCTGTCCTTCTGCACTGACCCAAAGATTGAAATAAACAATACAGAAAAAAAGAATTTACATTTTTATTCTTCTTATTTGAGACAGGTGTTTGACATTTGAGCTGTTGCAAATGGACAGGAGGACAAATTTAAATGAGATGTATATTTGCTCTGAGAACAATTTGATGAGAGGTATATTTGGTGCCTACGTGTTTCATCTGGTGGATATACTATGCTCTGTTTCCTAGGACAAAGGTGGACTCCAGCCAAGCCCTGGGCCCTGCTCAGATGGTGCTCCTGGCAGTGGAACAGGAGGAGTGCCAGAAAGGTGTAGTGGGCTATGTCTCTACTCCTGGCTCCTTTCTGTGGGAAGCATCTTCCTGCATCATAGTGCTTGGTATAAATCCTCACATTCCTGTGAGATTGGTGGGAAAAATACTCTTGTCCTGGAGGCTCCCACATAGGTGTCAGATTTTGGGCCTTGGGAATCACCTGCCAATTTGTGTCCCTATTTTGGGAGAGTCATTGTTCACAAAGCTCACAATTTGCTCTTTGCACCTTATAGAACCTTCGCAGCAAAACCAATTTGATTTGTTCTAGAGAAGTTGAATGTTAAATCCTTACAACAGTGCTGAAAAGAAGGCTGTGGCAGGAATAAAACTGTAATAAAGTGCAGCTGTAGAGCAAACCTGAGACTGAGCTTCCTTCTTAGATAACACATAGAATCTCTCAGGTCACAACGGGCATTCAAGAGAATGACTTAGTAGCTCTTCACCTACTGTGGAGGTCCCATTTAGAGTCACAGAACAGCCGAGGCTGGAGGGGGCCTTGAAAGATCATCTGGTCCCTTTGATGGGAAAGGGAGCATAGGTGAGATTATCTAGCACCCTGTTCAATTGCATCTTGAAACCCCCCTCCCTCACAGTGATGGGTACTCTGCCACTTTCCTAGGGAGGTTGTTACAGTTAGTGATTGTTCTCACTGTAAAAAATGTCTTTCTTGTATCAAGATTTTTGTTCATACTTTAGAATTTACTGTCCTTTGGCTTCCTTTCTCATCAAGTTCATGGTCTTGCTTACTGTGACATTTTTAAGACTGTCACAACATTCTTGATACTTCACAACCATAATATTTTTACAAGTTTTATTAATTTTGCATCATATTCTGTGTTTTTCATGGAGACTACGCAATTCATAATTATTTAGATGACAAACTCAATATTTAGAGTGGATTTTTTTTGGCCAGTTTTAGGGCCTTTGTTACCATATTTGCCCTAGAAAGCTCTTTTTAGGTTAGTTTTAGGATTGCATTTAGATCTTATCCAGGCTTGCTCTGTGCCTTTCTACTCTGTTTCTATTCCTGGGAGTTTTCTCAGCTTCTTTCTCCAGCCCATCCCATCCAAGAATAGTCAGCTATATTTTTACCTTATGTAATTCAGATTCAAAGTGTTGCATTTGCCTTTCTTTTGACTTGTACCTATGTTTTAGGTGTTAGATACCTATGTTGTTTCTTAGATTTATCTTAAAATTCAGGTCAGTAGTTTGCTGCATTGGTTGCAACAAGGCATATATGTAAATTCTTATATAAATATATAAACTTCTCATATAAATTGTGGTACTTCAAGGCAGATACAATCTTTCAAGAACTAAGAGTGGGATTATTTATTTGTGATACTGAATTTTTATTCAAGGATGACAATGTGCAAAAGTGGGCTGAAAAAGCGCAGATGTTTAGCATTTTAGAGGAAGTTAACAAAAGAGAGGAAATACACTTAAGTCTTGCTGGCTGCTGTTCTTGCTCCAGTAGAGTTAAGGAAGTTGCAAGATCTTTGAAGGCCACAGGCAATAGTGCAGCAGTATCTGCAAAGAGCTGAAGGCAACAAGAAGATGATAATGATGAAATGCTGCATACTAGACTATCTGTTTTTACGTTCTACGCTGTCCCAAGCTATCTTTTGGAATGGGCAATGCTTTTATAATAAGAATTCTGTGCAGATTTTCAGAGGTGACAAAAAATAATGTTCTACTGATTCTGAAGCCTGTAATTTTTATACATGGAGTATGTGTCAGTAGGTTTCTGTTAACATGTTTGTTTATCTTTGCTGTCTTAACACGTTAACCATTTAAAAGTCACAGCATTGGCTTTTAAAATATTACCTCTACATGCCAACTTCTTTTCTTCACCTGCACTTTGACTTTTGGGGTGTATTGTTTGCTAAAGATGTCAGACTTGCAAAAGCGCTTAATCCAAAATTTCTTGATGAAAGAATTCTGATTTCCTACTGAACTGTAAAATGTGTCAAGGAAAGAAAATCAGTCACTGCTTAGAAAACATCTTTCATTACACAGTATCTTGTCTTGGTGCCAATTTAGGTAATTCTGATGTGACGTAAGGAACAATAGTGTAGTAAAAGTGATTCCTAAAAGTATTCTTGAAGTTAGCAGTGCATGATGGAGTGCAAGTACTGAGCAATTTTAGGGGTTTAAATTACAGCACCAAGGTTTACAGGAAAAATAGGACAACTACAAAAGTTTTCTCTAGCATTGTTTACAGTGTCTGTAGAAAGGTTGTTAACATAAACCTCAGTCTGTGTTACAGTGATAAATATTTTGGTAATAATTATATCGTAGTCATGTGCTGTGACAGTGCTTTGGAAAGAAGAGTGCTAGCATGTCTATTTTACAGCCTGTTTTTCAAAGATAAATTTGCTATAGACAGGTATAGTTGGAGGGATTCAAGGACAGCATTTATGAATTGCAGAGTTCAAAGAATAATCAGAGACTGGAAAACGTGAGCAACACAGTTTATCAACAAAAAGCTTTAAGATTTTTAAGTAGTTAGGGAGATCAGAAAGTTATTAATAAGATGTTTTGATGTATTAGGATGCTACAGGATTCATGGCCAGAAGTTAAAACAGGACACATTCAGCTAAAAATAAACTCATTATTAATAAATAAACTTAGTATTAATTGACAGTGTGGTTGACTACTGGAACTATTTAACCAAGACAACACTGACACTAGCAATTTTAGAGTAAGGACTGACCATTTTTCTAAAAGATATATTCTGCAGTTCAGCAGGGACTTAATGAGCCTTGTAGCCTGTGTTGCAGAAGAAGGTATCCAGGAAGAGCCTGAAGCAACCCTCTCTGACATTGTATGGCACTATTCTCTGGGTACTTTTCCTGTTCAGCAACTGATGGGGAGAAACTCAAATGAGAACAAAAGTGGCTCCATGGAAGAGCCAAAGAAGAAATTTGAGTATAGTTGGTGCATAGTAAGGAGCTGGGTCCAGCAAGAATGGACTACAGAAGGGGCTCTGGCTTTTAAAAGGTGCAAAGAAATTACTGAGGCTAGGGTGTGTATTAAGGAAACAGGGAACACCAGGGTCAAATTAGAAGGTGTGTAGAAAAGTAGAGTATTGAAATGGGTTTATTTAGAGAGTATTTTTGACACTTAACATACAAACACCCAAGTCTGAGCTGGGGACCCTCGGCTCCCATTACCTCAACTGGGAGAAATAAGCACTCCAAGGGTGAGATTCATCTGACCTAGTTAAGACATCTGTCTTAGAATAAGATTATTGGCTATAATGAGGTGGCTAGTTCAGATCCAGCTGTCTAAATATTAGGTGCTCGTGTTATGACAGCCAAATCCCCTTTCAGTATTAGAAGATCAAAGGGCAGGAAGGAGATGAACCAAGGAGGGGGGACAAGAGCTAAGGGAAAACCACAAGGGACAGCTGGAGTTACAAGTCTAAGGGAAGGGAGAAAGGACTATACTTGTAATTCAGCATTGTTCTGTGCTCCTCAGGAATCTGTACCTGAGGAGGTAAATTACACACTTACCCACAATGGACTTTGTACCAAGAGATACAGTACTGTATTTCCGTACTGCCTTTATTGCAGCTCCTACTGAGACATCAGGAATGCTCTATCAATAGCTATTGCTAATACAGAAATAGAGCAGGATTAGGGTTAACAAAGGGAGAGGACAGGATTGGGATTGGTGTGGGGAGAAGCAAAGTGTAAGGGTTCTGCACCCCGTAATGGCTGAAGAGGGACTTTAAAATAACTGTGTGACTTACAATAGCTCTGAGACTTCTCCAGTCTGAACCAGTCCAGCTGTTCTCTGGTATACATCATTCATTGGCCTTTGCTCTGTACTGGGGTAGGTTGGGAAGAGAAGGGAGGACCAGGAGAAAGCTGAAATGGTGCTAGGAGAAAGAAAATAAAACTGAGAGAAGAAAAGGAGCTGGAACATTGCTCTCCCCAGCCATTAACTTGTTACAAGAATAAAGCATTAACTCACAGGAATAGAGCAGCCAGCTGATTTTGAAAAACTTCATGAGAAAACACATAAATTACTTTCCTTCCCTCTCACTGAGCCTGGTTCCTGTTTATATTTTTAGTTATTCCTTTCTGAAAAAGGAAAGTAGACTTCTAGCTGGATTTATTTATTTTCATTTTAAAGCAGACATTGTTTGGCTATTTTATTTTTTCAACAGGAAATGTCAAATGTGCTGATTTGTTTAATGAAGTTGAGATTCACTGGAGGAGTCCAAATTTCTTTTTCTTTTACTCTCTGTGTAACTGAATGTGTTATGAAGATAAAATCTCAATAAAGGTAAAACATGCAAGCAGATGTGACGGAAGGGCTGAGAATTTCTGTGCCTTTGTAGAGAAAGATGCCTCAGAGCCAGTGGTTCTTCATACTGCTTAACGGTGGTGTGGAGAAGAAACAGTAGGAAGAGGAGCTGGAATTTTGATGTAAAGCAAATTAATTTTACCTTTGATTGTTTGGCCCCTGAATGATGCACAAAATTAGTACTTAAGTATACTTGCTTCTGACTTCAATAACAGTCCTGAATCCTAAATACCTGTGAAAATTAGGACAGTGTCTGAGTGTTGATGTGTGAATGTGACTTCAGTCATCTACTTTTGAAAGAGTTACTGTTTTGTGTATTGATAAGATGACATCCATTTATTAAGAGAGGGGTTTTTTTACTTATTTTAATTTATTCTTACTGCTTAATGGAAGATTGGTGCAGATGGTGGTACTATTTGCCTATAGCAGTCAGAACTCACCTGTGACCTTGTGGAGTGCAAGTTCTGCTTCCTTGGGAGATGTGTCATTTCTTATCTCTGCATAGGGGCGCAGTGTAACCATTAAGATATAAAAGGAACTGAAGCATTAACCTTACTGTTCTCCTTTGGCAAATGTAGTCCTATGTATAGGACTATAGTAATAATTGTGTTGTTCTCAATTTTCTGGTGCTCTAGAAATTAGTAAATCTCTGTCTGACTACAAGAGAGCCAAGGTTTGAGCCACCTGGATTCTAAAGTTGATGATAACCGTGGGCCTTTTCAGGTAAGATTAAATGATCAGGATTCAAGGGAGGAGGTTACAGACAAATGGGCAGTGTGTCTATGGGAGGAAATGCCAAGTTTTATGTGTCTATACATTGTCTCAACATAGCATTTATCTTGTTTGACTTCAGAAAACCCCTATTTTCTTATTTTAAGGCTTCAATTTTACACTTAATTGGGTTATATAGTGCAACAGAGGTCTGTTGCAAAGAGCAAAATCAATATCAGAAGCATAAAAAAGCTCAGTGCAGGAATTATCCATCATTGTATTTCATGCTTGTTTTGTAGTCAGCTGTGATCAGCTTCATAGGCTTCATATTGGCACCCCTTTATTCAGTGGTTTGCAGGGAAAAATTCCCACCCCCTTCCCTAAGCGTTTCTACTATTGATTATTTCTACAGGAATGGGATTGTGATTAGGTTAAGAACTCTGTTCTTGAGAAGTCTGTAAAAGAGAAAGAAGACTTTTTTTTTTCTATTTTTTTACAGTAAATTTTGATATAGGGATAGTTGATCAAATTCTCCCTCAACTGGCATGAAAGGCAACTGAAAAAAGTCTAATGCTAAACCAGAGGGAATACATCCCACCATAATACTCCTTCAAAGAAGTAATCTTTTGGTTAAGAAGAACAACTCAGAAGAAAAGTAACACAAAGATTAAATGTCAGGTTATACTACTTTAATTTCTCCATGTTCAAGAAATACACAGAGGAGTAAAGCATTGTACTTACTCTGAAAATAATGCTGCCTCTTTGTGATCCTTCAGCAAGTGTTTTGTGTGAACTGACTGAGAGTGGAAAGTATTAAAACTAGAACTGTATTTTGGTAGTAATTAATATCTGACTACGAATTTTCAATATCTAGATGAAATATTTTTAACCAAGGAAAATTATTTTGATCTTGGAAAGGGAACAAACTTTTATTCCACATGTGCTCTAACTAGTTTTCTGATTTTTAGAGAATTGCATTTGCTGTATATATGTGCCTGTTTTAGCTCCTGTTGCTGTTATAATGATATCCCTGGCTGATATAGATCATTAGTCTGACAGAAAGCCTCATGTGCTTAATTTCCAGATGGTAAGCTCAGGCTTTTGCAATCTGTGGAGAGTTAGTGCAAATACTGTGCTCCACTTCCTTCCTCACCATAAGATTTTGAACTTCTGATTTTAGTCTCTCATGTCAAATCAGGATATACATAAAAATAAAGGAGTCTCATCCCTGTTGTGATGAGTAGAATGAAGTGATGAAGAGATACAAACAGAAGTGGGATGTCCAGATATGTAAGGCAACACCATCTAGTGTGATGAAGAGAGCTCACTATTCTCATTATTCTCTTTCCAATTTTTGTAGCCCTCAAATCAAAAGTAATTTTTTTTGGAAATTGGCAAAAGGGAGCAGCAATAAGCCTTTTAGAGATGTTTCAAGTGTAACACAAGAGAAGATAAAGATTTTTCTTGAAAATGGAATGGCGGCGGGACATGAGGCTTTGCTAACCCAAGAAAGACCTAGAAGGAACTATAACAGGGAAGAGGTGGTGAGACACAGGAGAACCACTGTTTTCATGTGCTGTTTGCTGACATCATGACATGAAAGCGGTTTCTAAACTTAGTCAAACTTATTTGCCAGACCTTCTGTAACTGAGTCCAGCTTCTCATGTGACTTGTGTCCTCCTACAGTGCTGGATGTTGTCTCCTGGCTGTTTCTCTGCAACACTTGATGGTTGGACCTGTTTCTGATAGTTTTTAGCTTCTCATTGCTATTTACTTGTTTCTGAGTTTGGCCTTACTTTCCTTTTTTAGTCACCATCTTTTCTTTGGTCTGAGTAACATCAGGTTGCTGCTGTCACCCTTGTTCCCTGACTCGTGTGCTGGGCTTCTGCAAGTCAGGGAAGAAAGAGAAGACCTAGGAAAAGAATGGGAAAAGGGGAAGGTGGGGAGGAAGAGAAGAACATCTCATGTCATGTTTTTTCCATACAGCATATTACCCTTCACTGTTTCCGTGCAATTCAGCCTGCTGTCATAGGCTATATTTCAGGGAAGGATTTTTCAAATGGAATGTTAGTAAACCTTCCATCTAGTTGTGAAAGTCTGTTGCAGACCTCTACACTTGACACATTTGGGGTTTGCTGTGTGTACAGTGGAGGACCTGGTGGAGTTACTTGCTGGTGACCAGCACTATAAGTAGCCAAGGCTGAAAGGGATGGTGATGAGGGCCTGCTTCTGCCCATTGCACGGGGTGGAGAGGAGCAGACTAAAACAGACCAGGTCTGTGTCAGCCCAAGGATTTTGGTTTATATTTTAACATTTACAGGAATTTCTGTTAACCAGGCAAAACAGAACAAAAGGGAAACCAAAACAGACAGTGAAGTGCTTTCAGTGGGTGTCAAGAATACCAGTTTCCTGATGCCAGAGAAGAATGTGGTAAAGAAGGCATAGAGGAATTTCAGTTTTGACTAAGCTGCAAAATATGAAGGATGCGTGCTTGACTACTGTGCACACACATCTGCGTGTCCAATGTCATCTGAGACGTGCTTGGTGCTTTTTCATATGGATTAAAGACTAGTGATACCAGGCTATGGGTGCTGAAAAACCCTGTGAAATATGAGTCCTTGGGGTGGAAAGGAATCTGAGGCAATTGGCATAGAGATTGTAATCTTTTTTTTTCCTGCTGCAGGATATAAAGCCTTTATTTTGGGCTCCTTTTCATAGTTAAGAGTTGACAATGAATGTACATTAATCTAATGTAGAGGGCCAAGTATGATATTATATGCAGTGGGAGGACTCTACAGGGTTTTGGGAAAAGGAAGCCAAGTCAGTATTCATTGTTCCTGAAAGGGAACATTTAATAATAGGGACATTAAAGCAGCAAGAGAGAAGCTAAAATTGGGTGGCAACAAAATGGGAGGGCAATTCTGTGAACTTGGTGACTTCTGTGAGGGCTCCTCACTTGGGTTGGACCCTGGCTCTTCTAGGGAAGTGGGTTTAGGAGGAAGCCCTGCATGCTTTGTCAGTGATGTATGGGCAAAGAAAAGTTAATGGCTTACATTTTTCCTATAAAGATTATCAGTTTCTATTAGCAAGGGATGTATTTACCAGGTCTTAAGCAGATACTAACTAAAAAAAGTTAAAATGGCACTGTCCTTTTTTGCTTTCTATTTTTGCTCATTGGTGTGTGTACATATCCATCTAATAAAAGGCCATAAAAGATACCCAGAGATTCCTATCTAATTTATTTTAGGGCATATGATAAAGATGCCATTTAAATACAACAGAGATGTTCCAGTGTGTCTGTTTTGAAACAGAACAGTTTAGAAACCCAACAATTACTGTTAATACACAGTGAGTAGTTAAATCTACTAATTAGGTTTATCTGTATAGTTTTATTAATTATACAAATGTAAATAGGATTTAAGACTTTCTTCACCCAAAAGTTATGCATTCCCCAAAGGTAAGCCTCGGGACTTCAGGCATATTGAGTGTGATAGTAATTTATCAGTCTTTTTTTGTTACTTAACAACTGAAATAAAGAATGATGTGACTGTGCATTCTGCTCTTTGAACACAGCGGTGCACTAGATGGCACTGTTGGTTTTAGTTTTACTGCTGTCTTCCTCTTCCAGGGAACTTGTCTTAATTAGCTTCCTTTTGAAAACAAACATGCTGTTTCAACAGAGGGTCAGTGTACATTGTTCTGGGCTGCTGCTTTTATGTTTATAGTCATGTAATCAATATGTTGGAAGGGTAATTAATTTTTAACTTCAAGCCAATTGTAGATCAAATGCCAGTAGAGTTACTGGGTGGAGACAGTTTAATTTCTTTTGAAGCAATGATACTGATTAGCTGTAAAGGGTTTGCACTGAGTTGCTAGAGATCCAGAAGACCTTCTGCTTTGAAATACTGGTGTTAACTTTAAAGTAACATTATTAGTGTGATACAGATTAACGAGTTATGGCATAATTCTGATAAAGTTCCTCTCATGTACTTTCTGTATTTTGTCTTGTCAATTCCTATTTCAGAGCAGCTTTATTTGCTTTGACTGTTCTGTGCCTATCAAAGGAATGGTACAAAGTCAACATTAAATTGATCAAACTCGCTTTCTGCTTTTTATCCCTTTTCTCTCATTATCTGTCTTCAGGGACTCTTGAGGGCCCACAGCTAACAATGAGATGTGACCCTCTGTGCAGCAGCACATTGGATACTGCAATGAGATGGGGCATTTTGAAATCTCTCCAACCCATGCTCGTGGGGCACACTGGTGTCCTGGCCTCTTTTCCCTTTACTGTCTAGGGTAGCTCTGTCCGTCTCTCAGTTTCCTTACTTGGAGATACTTGCTAGCTCAATACTTGCAGTGCTTTCAGCTGGTCCCCTTGACACTTCCATATACTCTGAGCTGACCTGTCTTGATCGTATTTTCATCTGTTCTCTCTCATATTCTTCCTTTCCTCTGTTTTTCAACATTAAAACAAATGGGAATCTCAACACTCAATTCTCCATCCCTGTCTTATGACTTTAACATCATCTTCCTGCTCCTTTTTTACAAGGAATAAATGGTCTGTTTTCATGGATTGACATTGATCACTTCTCCAGGTGTCTGAATTCTTTCTGATCTAGTGTCTGTGCTTTCTATTACATTAAAATTTCACTACAAGCTTGCTATCCATTCTTGGGCAAGTCTTAGAACCTCTTTGTTGTCCTCATCTTCCTTGATCTCTTGGCCAACTTTTGATACTTTGATCATTTAATTGGATGCCATGCCAAGTAAAACCATGAGCACTGTTTTAATCTGAAATTAAACTTCTGTTTAGTCTAACTTTAAAAAGTAAGGTTAATTTCAAAATAAAAAATATTTTCCTTTCTCTGAAAAAAACAATCCTGCCTCTGTATTTTTGGGCTGAAACTATTAATTTAATTCAGTCTGGACTAAACAATAATTTCTGTCCTTTTGAGTCATACTTTCTGCAAATCTTATCAGTTAATGGGACTGTGTTACTGAGCTGGGCTGCAAACGTCTCTGATTTCTGCTGGAACCAAGAATAGTCCTCAGTATGGATAGGCACAGCCATCAGCTATTGAGACTTGTCAGATTGTTAACCTTTGCAGGAAGACAAAACATCATAAGTAGGATAATGATCAGCAGAGGTTAGGGTCCACGCCAATACATTTTCTGTCACAAAATTAATATTGTGACTAATAAAGGCAAGACTGCAGTTACTGCAGCAGACTGCTCTGTAGACTGTAGTCTACACTTGTTTGTAAGATATTAGATTAAGATCATGAAATTTATTCTAGTTTTGAGACAAACTAGAGATGGATATTTGCAGCATACAAGAAAGCTGAAAACCCAATTACGATAACCACAAGAACTGAAAAGAAAAATCCATGCTGTCTTTCTGTCTGTTGGTTCTGCAGGATGCATTTTTCCAATGATCTCAGTCATGGTGCTTCAGAACAGTACTTTAATCAAAACTGACTGTTCTGGGAGGTGATGGTATGGCAGGCTAACCGTACTGATGTATTTACAGTAGAGGGAGCTGATGTTCAGTGAGTGCATGCATACGATCTTACTGCTGTGCTAGTCTTTGTACAGTACGAGCCATCAGCGTGTGTGCAAGCACTGCTGAAGAAATAATCACCCTCTCTCACCAGAGTGAGGGGGGTATCTCTGCATCCCTCACCCATTGGCTGCAGGCAGGATGGAGCTCTCTGGCAGTACAAGTTGCCTCAGAGAGCACTTATTAGGAAGAGGCACCTCCTGGGGCCCCCGGGCATTTTTCCATGTGTCAGGTTTGACATGAGGGACTGACTGGCAGTAGCATTAATATAACATTGCAAACACAGAGCCTCTGCACACCTTCTCCCTTACCTATCAAAGTCTGATGTTTCCATCTTTCCAAATATTTTAACTTCCTATTACACTACAATGTCTCTTTTGTGCTCTTAGCTTTGCTCTGCTCCCTCGGTTTGGCCTGGTTTCTGCCTGACCCATCTAATGAGTAAGTGCTCAGAAATTCTTTCATTTATAGCACTCTTTAGAAACCAGAGATCTCTAGTTCTCTGGCACTGCCTGGCTGGATTATGCAAGTTATTAAAAGTTAATTGATCTAGACTTATTAAAATAGAGACAAAGTAAATGTGAAACAAGAGAATACATATGCATGCAAAAATATGAAGTTATCATTCTTTTAGTCTATTTACTTGGGTAATTCAGACTGAGGGATTGAAGGACTGGGGATCCAACTAACCTGAGTCCTGCCCCTGACTTTGCTGTAGCACTTTGGGTGAAAGCTTTTGGAACAAGTCCAGAGAGGAGGGCCAGGAGGATGATCAGGGGAGTGGAGCACCTCCCATATGAAGACAGGCTGAGAAACTTGGGGCTGTTCAGCCTGGAGAAGAGAAGGCTGCGTGGAGACTTCATAGCAGCCTTCCAATATCTGAAGGGGGGCTACAAGGATGCTGGGGAGGGACGGTTCACTGGGGTCTGTAGTGATAGGACAAGAGGTAATGGGTTCAAACTTAAACAGGGGAAGTTTAGACTGGGCATAAGGAAGAAATTCTTTACTGTAAGGGTGTTGAGACACTGGAATGGATTGCTCAGGGAGGTTGTGCACGCTCTATCCCTGGCAGTGTTCAAGGCCAGGTTGAATGGAGCCTTGGGTGACATGGTTTAGTGTGAGGTGTCCCTGCTCATGGCAGGGGGTTTGGATCTAGATGACCTTAAGGTTCTTTCCAGCCCTAACTATTCTATGATTCTATGAAAGCTGTCCTCCTGGTGAGGCTGCTTTCCTGACCACAGTGTTTCAGCTAAGGTAATCACAAAAGAATTAATTAGGGAAGGGCCATTGTCCTGAGAAAAATGTAGAATATGCACTTAAAAATAGAGGAGTCAGAGAATTGCAGACCCAACTAACTTGTATAACCAGAAAGATCCTCAAGCAAGTTAATTTGCCTTGTTAGCACCTAGACCCGTAGGTCTCAATTACATCTGTTTGTGGACAAAACCGCTAAGCACGTCATGTGCCGGATGTAGCGCCTTGCTTTTCCAGACTACTTGGATTGAGCGACAGAGTTGCTGACCTAATAATTCCATAAACAAGTACATTTTGAGAGTACCAAGTTCATCCTTGGCACCATCCTTAAGAAATTTGGGTAGACAGGGAAGAAACAGCAAGAAGAAAGTTAAGATGTTTAGAAAATAAAAGATAGGATATGTTTAAGGGTCAAAACCCACCACCTTTTTAGCTTAGATAAGATTCACTCTGTCTTAGTGACATGGGGTGGACCAAATGATCTCCTGATATTTCTTCAAGCCCTAAATTTCTGTGCAAGTGCCTTGAAATTTATTGGTGAAAAGCAGTCTCTCCAAACTGGGTACCACTCTTCTTTATACTTCTTCTTAGTATAGTTACAAAGAAGAACTCTTATCTCCAAAATTGGTTCTTTCTGCTCATTTTCTGGTCAGCTTTCCTCCTTTGGGCTTGGCATTATCATAGCAGGCTGGATTTGTTGCTGGCTGTTTAAACAGATGAGTGTTTGGTTAGAAGCATCAAGAAGCATCAAGAAAGAAAACAAAGAGGCTTTTACAATGACACTTCTATTAGAGAATTCTCCCAGTGTTTCAATATTTCCTAATCACAATAATTTAGCTATTTATTTCCTTAACCAGTCCTCCTCAGAGTGGCTGATTTTTGAGCTGTATGCTGTAGTCCCTGTTACTGGATAATACCTTCATGTTGGACAATGTACTGATGTTATCTCTACTGATCACAGAGGTAGGATGCATTTGCCTCTCTTTCAACAGCCTTTATCGGTTTTCCCTTGTCTTGAAGTATAAATTATCTTTAGCTGAGGAGCATTTCTCATATATTCTAAGTGTATCTTGTCTCTCTAGGAAGATGTATTGTATATGCAATCCGTATCTAAAGAAAACCCACTCCAACATAAGCATCTGAAGTTGTGGATACCTTTCAGGTAAATGAAAGATACAACACTGGCATTGCAAAATGGTGATAAAGCAAAGCAGCCACCCTCCTCATTTAGATCCCCTCTATCTGAGTGACAGCTTACTGCTCAGTGGTACTCTCCTACTAAATAGAAGTTCCCTTGCAACTGTGCAAGTCTGTCACTTTATGCTTGGATGTTTGGAACATGCAATACATCTGGGAAGTGAAAAAACACTGAGAAACATTTCAGATCTCGGAGGAGCTGAACACTTCAAACAGATGGCTTCTTTCCAGAGAAAGCTCTTCCAGCTTTCAGAAATGCTCCTCATAAATTTTGACCTAGCTGTTAGGGGTACTATATAACTTCGTAAGAGTGTGGGGAGGAGTGGTATTAAACTGGTAGAAAATAGTGTTGGGTACCTTGAGCACTAAAATCCTTTGATCTCACTGCAGTCTGTAATTTCCTGATTGTGGCTGAATGTATGAGCGATGGACAAGGTTTCTGTAATCTTATTCAGGTGGTAATTAAAGTTTGGTTTTGGTTTTGGTTTTAGTTTTCACTGAAATGAGACCTTATCAGTTTGAATTCAGGTTAAAAATTCCAGAGTGTTGCTACTGTGTGTTGTACTTTATGAATGAGCCTGTTTTATATCTGCTTGGCAGAGCAGCGCATAAGTACAGTATGACAAATATGATCTAAACCAAGCATTTCATTAAGGAAGGACATTTGTTATTGGCTTTCAGTATGGGCCGTTAACCTTCATGGACACCAATTTCCCTGCAATGAAGTTACTATTTTAACACCATTCAAGGGTTTATGCAGTAAAATACAGGACTACATAAATTTTAATGTAGTTGTGGTAAGTACTGGAAGGGGGTGCAAAGGAAAAATGCCATGTTGATAATGATTTGTTTGGTGCAACAGTAAGGATTTGTTTATATTGAACATCACAATACAAACATTATCTTCCTATTGAATATTGTCTGCATAAAATAATATTGGGTAGATATTTAGACACAGAGCTCCATATCGTGATGCTTTCTAGTACAGTGAAGATAGTAGAGACAGGAAAAAGGGCAAAGTGTTCGGTAAATCAATTCTGATGGATGGAAGAAGCCTCAAGTATTGCTGAGAACTGTAGTTGATGCCAAATAACCCAAAATAGTTTTCCCTGGGCTCACCCCCAACCAACTCAGTTTTGAGAAGAAACAAAACCCATTTTGAGATGCTCAGAATGGCTAATAGAAGAGAATTCCCTTAATTTATCCAAATAAGCTGGCTGATTCACTCTCCTAGACATATAACATAAACATATTTTAAAATAACTTAGTATTTTTGTGGTGGTGTTAAGAAAACCCCGCTGCTATGATTTCATATCAAGACACGTTGCAAATATATTTTATCACTGTAGTTGTGGATGTACAAGTATTTTTCCAGGATATTTTCATGTAGATTTAATATTCACAAAACAAAGGAGAAATAGTCCTGACCTAGATGCCCTTTATTGACCTGCATTGTCTATAGCAGCCCAGGTTATACTTGTCAATGAGGTGAGTTTGTTTTTATCACTTCAGTGACATGATTCAACTCTCATGGGGACTGTGGGCCTGACAAACTTTTACTTACCCCCTTCCCACGTGATTCAGAGCTGCTGTTCAAATGTTCTGACCATAGCGGCAACAATTTGGTACTTGGAGGTGTACAGAGGACATGAGCAAAGCCGGAGCATTGACTGCTATTGAGCTGTTGACCCCTGAGGAAAATACTTTGACTGCTGCTCTGGCTCTTGTGACCAGGTGGCAGGTATAGGCCACAGGCATGGGCGGTAACTTTACAAAGCAGCTAACTTCAATAGATCTGCTTCCAGTAACCGACAATGAATGAAGAAGATATGCAGATAATCACATTTCTCTACAGAATGCAAAAGTTACACGGTGAGAGGCTTTTTGACTTGTGAAGATGGTTGTTCTTCCTGTAGCTGTAACCTCTTCTAAGAAAGAGCTATTCTAAGAAAACCGTTAGCATATAATTGGAGTTGGCTGTGACTCACTCCTCGCTATGTCCCACTTGCTGCGCAGGGTATGTGTGTTGTCACATCATCGCATGTGTTTGCATGAATTCTGCACCATGACCTCAGCAGGCTGCTGCCTCTCTTAAGCTGCCTTTACTTTTTCCTGAGCTGCACAAAAGATAGGGAATATACCACTGTTGTCTGAAGGCTTTTTTGCCTTCCTAATTAAAGCTCAATCTGTATTTTTAGTGTTGGTGTTCAGTTTTGTCGCGCTTGCAAAGCATGCCAACTGCCCCAGTGAGCTCCAACCTCACAGCAGCTGAGGTGTCCATGTTTGGTCATGCACCCTAGAGTTTTTGGCAATAACACTTTTCACATCCTAAAGGAGGATATGTATGTCATTTGTACCAGAGATGGGCTCAATATGCACTTGGCAATTTGAACTCTGGCAAGTGTTAATATGTAGTGTTTGTAGAAATGCATAGGGCCTCAGAGGCCGAAGCAACGATGAATTCCGTGCTGAACTGTTGTAATGAATGTGAGAAGACATTCATCAGATACTAATGAACCTCCTAACGGCACTAGGCTGTGGCAAAGTACTTACTACTGAAAGAGAATGGCGCATAGAAACCAGATTAAGTAAGTCACTCTTCTTTGGGTCTTACCTTGGATTGTGCAAACAAAATCTTATCAAGCCTAATTTACAGCTTCTGGCTATATTCACCTGAATCCCTAACTACAACTGTGCTCCTTTGACCTCAGGAGCCTCATAAGGCTGCAGACCACAGGGTCAGTGTGCTGCTAGAGGCTTTTCTGTGTCAGCTCCAGAGCTGGGAAGGAAGAGGTGAGGTGATAGCAGGGAGAAATCTCCTCTTCCCTATAACCTGAAATAGGCTAACAACTGAAAACCCAAAAGTCCAGCAGGGTCTGCATGTCAGAGTCTCCTGGTTAAGCCTGATTCAGCTGGACTGCACCTGGTTGCTCTTTAGCCAGGAGGTTCTCCAAGGACTGACTCTGGCAGGAATTTATCCTCAGCTGAGGGTCTTTCCCTGGGCATGGTATATTGTGAGGAGGCTGGCAGCTCTGGGAAGGAAAGCACCAAAGTTAATAAAACACCAGCCAGGGAAGCAGTGTTCCTTACAAAAGAGAAACCTTTTCTCTCTGTCCCCCCGGGAGGTTATGGAGTGGCCACAAGTGCTTGACTGTAATCAGAAAAAGTCTTTTGGCATCCCCACTGGAAATTATTACACCTCGAGCGTTAGCAGGTGGATTGGGATTTCAACAGGCAAATTCAGGTTTAATGTCAGTTCCAGTTCCAGGGTGAGAGACTGATCTCCTCTGGACTGCTGTAGTCAGTTGCTCTGAATCCTCCCTGCTGCCTGTGAGATCACAATTTCTTGTAAATGTTTGTAGTAATTGGTCTGGCAAAATCCTTAGATTTCCTGTGTCTTTCTTCGATGCTCGGAATACTCAGTTCATGACCTGTTTGTTAAAAATAATGGAAATTGGAATTTCTCAGTAGATATTTTGTTTAGCAAGTAAAAAATCCATTAGCATTTGTATTTAATTTATCTGCTATGACCTCCTGTGATACACTGCTATGGCTGGATTGCAGAAATGAGATTTCTGAAGGGAGAGTTTTATGTTTAGGTTTCAAATTGTTTCGATGCCCTTTTGCAGTTGCTCACTTGTACTGCTTCTGCCACTGTAACAAGAATTGCAAGTACCTTTCCTCTTCATCTATTCACGTAGCAGATATTAGGTCCATTCTTCATAATTGAATTTGACACCAGAGACAGAAAATTACAATATGCAAAGCCTTAGCAACCCAATGGTAGTGTGTACCATTTCCCTCAATTTTAGAAAAAATTAATATTGCTGGGTATTAAAAATCTTCCTTAGTATATGCAAATTATTTTAAATGGATAATGATGCACTAAAAGGTTTTTGTCAAATCAACAGGAAAACTTCTGTGGGGTGAGAATATCCTGCCCTATTTTTTTAACCCCTTGGCTTTTGTGTAGGGTATCTATTATGCAACGTTTTGAGCATGGGCCATGTTCCCTGTTAATATTTATGTGGGGAGAAGGCTGCCAATGGAAGTCAGCTGAAGATCTGCTGCAGCATGTACCTGGTATAAACAAAGCTTCTAGGATGAAAAACTGGGCATGGGAAGCTTGTGATTCTGTTGACCCTTTCAAAAAGGCAATATATAGCATCCCTTGGAAATCATGAGGAGTAATCAGAGGAATGTGTTACAAATCTGGTATTTCAGTTCAGACCATCATTTGCTGGTTCAGACTGAAGACCCTGGTATTAACAGAGAACTGTGATAAAACCTTGGGGCTTTTGTACTGACTTTTCAGTGAAATCCTAAAAATGCAATCAGAAGATAAATTGCATGTAAATAATTAGAATAAAAACCTCAGACTTTTTAGCTGGCTTGGGCTTGTGACACAACAAAAGAATGTTTGCATCCTTAGCTGCTATTTTCAATGCCTTTTTCCCCTGAAGTACACCGAGCTGAAACTTCGCATATACATTTTAAGAAGCAAATGTGTCTGGAGAAAATGTGGTTTGATATTGGTTTGCTTGGTAATTTAAATTACAGGGTCATATAAATCCTGGTTTTAATCAGCTGAGACTGTGTTAAAATACTTCTGAGTGAGTCAATTATAAAATGTACCCCTGAGGTAAGCTGCTGGAGGTACACGCTTGTAGCATCGTCTGTCTAAGGGTGGCATGAGAGAGAGTGTGTTGTAGTGTTTGTGGGGTATCCACTCAAAATACACCTCAGGGAAGTGAACTTGTGGATTCAGGGGGAGGCCTCTAATGCAGCTGGGAGGAAATGTGCAGCAGAAGAGCAGGGCTGGTTCCTGTTCTTTGGAAGAAACAAGAACCCTGGGGGCTGCCATGCCTTCTCTCTTCAGGTGTCACAGGAACAAAGCAGCTTGCAGAGATGAAACACTTTATGGATGACTATGAGGGGCATTACATTCAGGTGCTTGAGGTTTCCTGTGGATGATTACTGGTTATGGACTCAGATGCTAACGATTTGGTTAGCAAGTGCTAGCAAGTGTTGGCATCCTTGGTGGGCCATGCAGGTACTCTTTACGATGCCTTAATTTTGAGCTCCAGATGTCATTCCCCAACTCTAGGATGAGTTTTGAAGATGAAGAATTTTAAGGCTTTGCATGGGTGCAGCCCATGGTTAGGCAAGATACTTTCTATTCAGACTATGCCATAGTTGTTCACAACAAATATTCTGCACCCTCCTCTTATCTATTAATGGGTAGGAGGTTGATGAAACATGTGTTGGATTTATTGGTACGCTCTTCATAGTATGTTTCTGAGTTGTTTCCTTCCTTATACAGGTCGTTCTTCCCTTGTCACTCAGAAAAAGCATATGGACTTTTATCAGCTTAACAGACAAATGTTAGCAGTAATTACAGCACTCAAAGCGTAAAGTATTCCAACTTTAATAACATGTTTATTAGGTCATAACAACAACTATAAACATAAGTACCATTCAGCTCTTTGCAGATATATGAACTTACTAACATCAAATCTTTACCAGAATCACGTATTCTTACAGGTGTCCCAGACACAACATTAACTTTATAAATAGTAAAAATGTCCTCTATTTCACATTGCATCGTTCCTCAAGCATTTATATACAAGTTTGGAGTATTTACCCCAAATCTATGTGTCATAAACTTCCTTAGCTGTTTTAACAACCATAGAGATGATTTTTCTTTTGCCTGCAGCAAAGCCTTTTGTCCTTGAGCAACCTACAATTAGTATTGCTCTCAGCAGATACAAAAGTTCGTTTCTGAAACGAAGGTGGTGATGAAACACAATACAGTATTATCTGCTCATAGTTTGCCTACACACTCTGCCCTCATTATAAGTCCTTCAGTTGTAACACTGTCTCCCACGAACAATATATCTCCCTTATATCACTTCTGTATCTGCACTACCTCTCTCTGAAGAGCTTAACCTGGTTGGCTCACAGCAACAGAGACGTTATACTTAGGGTGGAGTGTGTTTGCAGTCAGTTCTTTTCCTTTTTAATATTTACACAGTAATATTTTCTTAAGGTTGCTACAATTTATGAATCATGTATGTTGACATACATTTTCTGAAATGTTCACAGTGCAGTATTTTGTGGCCTAACCAAACTTTGTAAATGTCATTAAAAATAAACTTTTTTTTTTTAAATATAAAAATAGAATACTTTATGTGTTTACACCAACAAACCCAGTTCTATCCTATACTCAACAAGCTATACAGTAGTATGCACAGAATTCCACAGGAACAGAAATGACATGTGATGCTTGCCCTAGAGCTATAGTACTCTTTCCTAATGGATGAAAGTTTTATTTACTATCTCTTATCAAAGTTCTTTCTCTGGTCATAATGTAGAAATGAACGCAGGCATCCTAATTCGCTGGGTTGTGTGATCCAAGGAGAGGCTGGGTCTTGTTTTGGTCAGTATTCTCAGGTCGATTGGGCTGGCACAAAGAAGTTATCAGCATTCCTGCTATGGCAGTGTTTTCTGAAGTCAGGGCTGGCTGCAGCACCTCCACTCTTTAGTCACTTCTGGCAGCAGCTCCACCCAAGGATAGGTGGCAGAGCTTCAGCTGCTGCCATCTGACTCACCCAACAGCAGCTCCGTAAGGTTGCCAGCCTGCCTGTCTCCTCTTCCTCGCTAGAATAATGCAGCCTGAATTACTGCATCCCAGGGATTAGCACTGAATATGGATGGCTTCAAGTTTTTATTCTCAGAGAGTAGATGATTCTGTATTGCAAGGAATGAAGGCTTTGCATTTTTCAGTGAGAGATCTGTCGATATAGGCTGTTTGATTCAAAACAGTGGCTGAATGCTGGAATGAAGTTGACACTGGAATGCTTTAAGCTAGATGATTTTCCCTTCATTTTATGTACCGTCTAACTACTCCAGAGGACTGGCAAGGCTGGCATACTTATTTTACTGCACACCATTTTCTGATATTGATTTCTATTGGACATTAACCATGAGATTGGCTCTCCTGGTTGCCTGTGTTCTAAGAAACCTTGTTGATGTAGTGCAAAAATCCAAAGTTTGGACTGTGCAGGAGGAAAATACATTTTAAATTCTTGCCACTTTCATTGTTTGTCTTAGCCTTTTGTGTGAAAACCATTTCTGCACTGCTCATTAACTTAAAGTACATGCACAGTAACAGTCCTTCCACCCGTACTGACTGGTATTCTACCTTCTCCTTCATGGCATTAATGATAATCTTTGTTCTTGGGTCTGAGCACACATTAATGAGAGCCAGTGGGAACTAACACTGGATAGTAGCACACAACGTTTCCATTTGGTAAATTGATGCAATTGTCCAAATGCTTGGAAACTACTGTGATAGTTTATAGAATCCCATAGCCTTAAACAACCTGATATCACGTTCTTGTACTAGTGCAACTTGGGCAACAACATAAACATGTGCAACAGTGTTCTCACAAAGACCGGGCAGTAAAAACAAGTGGACAAAATGTTTTGCTTTTTGTTCATACAACTAAGAAGGGATTTTCCTCTATTTCAGACCTACCCATCATGTGTCAACATCCATATCTGTGTTGTCTTGTGATGATAGAAGAGAAGGGTAGGGCGCAACGCACTTCACGTTGACATAAGTAGCATTGACGTGAACATAGTGTTCCCCAAGAAAAGTGGAGAAGATAGTTGATATTTTTGAAACAAGTTCAGAAAATGCTGGACGCATCTCAGGTTTGGGATGCCAGCACTTCAGCATGACTTCATACCTGCCATTCAAATAAAAGAAGTGTTTAATTATGAAATCATGTAAAAAGGAAAGAAATAAACCCTTTTTCTCCCCACAGTCTCACTTCCTGCAACATCAGAATCAGCTTTGCTAACTGTTTACTTACAGTGGGTCGGGGCAGTATTCAGGTTGCAGCAGCCTTCTTCCTTGTAGTAAGTAAACAGTTATATCAAAAGAATTTACATCAGGATAAGGTGGTGCCCCTCTTGTCATAAGTTCCCATAACAAGACACCAAAGGACCACTAAGAAAACAAAGAAATAAATAGTAAGTTATAGGGTTGGAGGGCTTTACATTCCACTTCTAGAAGATGGTTTGACAGATTTAAGCATTCAAATGCATGGATTTTCCCTTTGAAAAGTTATTTTACTGCATTCAGCTTTCTTTTAAGTGGGCTAATAAATGCTGTGGGGACTTGAGGAGCCACTTAAAGTACAGCCAGAGAATCTCAGCTAAGTAAATGAAAGAAAATAAAAGCCTATAGGCCAGCTACTTAGCTGGTATAAATTGGCAGACCTCATTTGAGGTTAATGGAGCTCTGCCAATTTACATGAGCTGATGATCTGACTAACCCTGTGTAAATACATACTGAAGAGAATATTCATGGTGAAAATTCTACGCAGCACAGGCTAATTTGGATCTGTATTGAAAGGAGAGCTGAAATACAGAGTGATCCAGCCAACTAATGACTTCATCTTATAATTTTTTCTTCATAAATGGCCAGGTAATACTTGAGATTGCTGTAGGCAGTCAGTAAGTATTTATAAAGTAAATAGAGTCTTTTTGAGAACTATTAAATTTCACGAATCTCAAAGTTAACCTGTTCTGTCAAGCTTTCCAGAGCCCCTCCTATAGCAGGGTTCAGCTCCAACTTGGCTCTTTGGAATGTCCTTAATTTCCCTGGAGTGGAATTAAACTCTTGATTCTTTCCTGAGCTGTAACAGATAATCAAGTCAACAACTTGTTGCTTTGTGATTGGTGCAAATACCCTTTTGGGATGTTGGAAAGTTTTCTTATTCTTATGTGAACTAAAGTTATATTCATATATACATTTTGGTTTGGAGTTAGTTCATTCATTAAATACTAGAGAGATGCCTCAGGCCAAGTAAGAGAAATTAATAGGTGATACAAATAAGTTTGTACTTTACCACATCTGACTTTGTTGTGAACTTCTGAGTTTGTAAACTTTCTAAAGCCATCCATTTCACTGGCAGTTTAGCACCTGTTTTATTGTGCACACTGTAGTATTCTTTATCATAGACATCTCGAGCAAGACCAAAATCAGCAACCTTGACAGTGAATTTTTCATCCAACCTAGAGAAATGACAAAAAGTATTATCTGCGACTGAGCAGGCAAGAGTTACAGTGATGGTGGATTATAATGATTTGCATTTTTGAGACAGTGACTTTGGATCTATTAACTGATGTAACAGTGAAATAAAAAGTACAGTGAAGTATATTTGACACCCATTTAACACAGTGAATGAATGCAGGAAATTACAGCTATTGCTTTCATAATATAATTTGAATTCCAGTTCTTCTAAAACAATTACTTTGTATAAATTTTTTTTTGCTAATAGCCTATACATCCTGTTTGAGTCTACATCATTTCTTCCTCTATTGTTTTATCTTCTGTATCCTTAGAAACCTCTTATCTCCAAGACAAGGTGCCACCCATCCTATTTACTCTCAGTTTTGATAAGGAAGGACCCATCGTCATCTCCATGACTGCCCATATATAATAATGTGGTTCTGTAACTAAGGATGTGTTTGGTGTCTGTACTGGGAAAGAATGGTGCATAAGGAAAGTTCTGCTGCTGTTAGACCTCAGCCACACCAGAAGATCTCCGTAGCCCTGCTCCTCCTAAGCTTGGTGTCTGTCCTGGTGAGTGTTATCATTGTCAGAAAACAGTCAGAGCATGGGTCTTGGCATGCTTAAGCCTATCCTTCATTGTAGTTGAAGACCTAGCCACAGCAAACACTCACACTGGGGCTTTTATATAGAATCACACAATCACAGGGTGACGTTGGAAGGGACCTCTGAAGATCATCTAATTCACCACCACCTCCCTTGCTTAAAACAGGTATTTATACACATGGGTAAGATCACCCTGAGCCTTCTCCAGGCTAAACAATTCTGTCTCTCTCAGCCTCTACATGGCATTTCTTGAACTTATGAGGCTTCTGCCTGGACAACTCTCTGATCTGCTGAAGTCCCTCTGAATGGCACACAACCATCTCCTGTATTTACTGACATAATAACCAAACCAGTACCAATGAAGGGAGTCAGAGGGAACTTTGATGGGTCAACAGGGGACAATACATGCCACAACAGCTTCCTGCACCTCTTCCAAGATAGTGGAATAGAGTCAAGAGTCCACAGGGATTGCATTTGCATCCTGGCTTCCTTTCTGATGGATATCACTACTGTGGCCACTGGGAAATGAGGGTCTTCAGCCCCACACCTTCTGCTCACATGGCAGCAGCTCTCCAGGCTCTGAAGTGCTGAGCCATTTACAAGTACAAAAGCAGCCATTCAGCTGGCCGCGTGAAACATCCTGACAGCTGTTCCCTCCTCACCCAAGGAAGAGACAGTAGGCCAGAGGGAATGTCCTGTTGCTACTCATTGGACTTTGATCAGATGAACCAGGACTTTTTTTATCCAGTAACCCAATTCCTTTCTTCTTAGGAAACCTGAAAATCGTGTTCCTTGTGGCTTTTTTCCTCCCTTAAAAAAACAGCAGCTGGAAGAAAACATTCTTTTTCAGAGGCTGTTCAGCTGCACAAGTGTGCACCCTTTGAAAACAGAGTAAGAAATTTGATGTCACAGGTAAATAACCTTTCTGCAGATAGAGTTCCAGATTATGATGGGCTAAAAATAAACTAATGTTTAATCCTGTACCTCATTAATTCACAGCATAGGTGTGAATTAGCATAATAGTATCAGCGCCTCCTGTATCAGTTAGTCTGTATGTGAACTAACTGTCTGGCTACCCAGACACCAGTAAGATTCTTTGCACGCTCTGATTTTTTAATGTTGTGTGTGTAGTTGAGCTGAAGGAGGCTCATACTTATGTAATGAAAGACTGCTGTCAAGAGGTCTCACTGGTGTTTTCTTTGTGATCCTGGTTTTCTCACAAAGTTCCTGTGTTCCTCTCCCTCCTTCTAGGTGTGGCAGCAGAGACGTGCTGCTTCTGAGGAGGTTGGGTGGAAGCACAGCAAGTTGAGACAACCACAGTTTAACTTCCCTTAGGAGATGCCTTTTAAACTCTCTCACCAATGATTTTGAGAGGCTACACTTTCACCTCAGCTTTTCTTATTTCCCACACTCAAAAAAAGCTTATGTGTAAGAAGCGAGCCCTCAGCAAGCTGAGTAGCTCATCAGTATGCAAGACAAACATCAGTATAATTACGGAAAAATGAAAAAAACCACCCTGTTTTGACTAAAAAAGCAGAATCCTGAAAACTTTCATTTATCTCATCTCACTGTCTTGCACAGAAGAGTGTGATAATGTGGCTGGAATTGGATGTTTATACTTACATACAGTTTCTTGCTGCCAAGTCTCTATGGACAAACTTTTTGCTTGCAAGGTATTTCATCCCTTTTGCTACCTGAAGGCCAAATCCAATTAAATCTTTTACTGTTGGGTTCTGTAAAACACAAACATTTGTGATATAATGAATGCAGAAAGCCAAGGAGCAGACTGTTTTTTGCTGTGACGCTCAGGTTTTGACACACCTATCTTGCCACCAGAATGATCAAGACAGGTTGGCGCTTGTAGGAAAACTGGTGTAAATTTAGGTAAAATTCTCACCTCCAGTGAGTAAACAAATTTAAGAAACGAAAGAACCTGACAGACTCCAGAAGTGTGGAGTTTGTAGCATAAGCAGCATGACCTGAGCTGGGAAGTGGAACAGTATGATGAAACCTCAGCATCACAGCTGATACACAAAACTCACATTTGTGAGCTTGTAGTAATAGCGTGTAACTCAGTAGAAGGTGCTAACTATGAGCATGGCACTCATCAACCTGAAATGATCAAGCAAGGAGAGAGTCCTATTTGGTGCAAAATAAGTGCAAGCTGTCATCAGTATAATACCATGGAAAAGGTAGAAGAGACCTTAGCAGCTACCAGAAGAAGATTTTCCACTAAGATTGGCAACTCTTTCTGCTGGTCTATAAGAGACCTTACTAAAAATGTTAAGTATCAAAAGAAGTATAAATATAAACATCGAATTCTTGTATACAGCAGCACGAATTGTTTTGTAATAGTAAGGTCCCACTGGCTTTTGTGTTGTTGGCATTGCTCCATATAATTTTCTTCTCTGTAACAATCCGGCTCAACTGTGGTCATTGTTATATGTATTTCAGAAAGGTCCATGGCGCTGTTGGCTGAGAAGGGCCCTGGTGCTTGTAGAATGAAGGAAGCTCAAAAGCAAAGAGGCCCCTCCCTCAGAAAGTTTAACTCACCCAATAATGTGTAAGATGCATTTTGTTTTTAAATGTGTCCTGGCTATTGTTGACTACTATTGTGATGGGGCAAATTCCTGCTGTTTCAGAAATCACTTTCTATTGTCCTAGCACTGTGAAATGAGTAAAATTCTACAGCATAAAGTGGGCTTACACTATCTGAGGCAAGACCTGTGGTCTCATACTTGAGAGAAAGCACTGAGGCACATTTGGGAAATCTGCAGTCTTTCAATAGAATCAGGGAAAACCTCTGACAATACAATATTTGTAGTTTGAGCAACAATTGTTGGTTTTTTTTAAGATAAAAAATAAAAATATTGATAATAGCAGGACTGTGACACTAGCTGGACATAGAGATCCCTCACCTAGGAGCTGGAAGAGCAGATGGTGACAACTGGCACAGCTGTGCTGAAGTCAACAGAGATACGCCAGTTTAAACCAGCAGATGGTTGGGCCCCTTGACTTAGATTTCATAAACACATTTGTTTATAAAGGGGCTTATGGATGGGAAATGAGAAATAGTTATTGCTGATAATTTCTGGGAAACATTCTAGAGAGGAATTTGAGGGGGAAGGGAAGGAGTGGCAGCACCGTGGTCAGGCTCGGTGCCAACCTAAGCAAGTGCCAAAGGTTAAGGTGTAGTAACAGCAGCAAGTTATGGACGTAATGTAATTATCAGAGCTTATAACCTGTGGTGCTGGAGCAGGGCATGGCTAGGCTCGCATTACCATTTGGGAGACATCACTATGTACTTACATGAGTTTCATTCCTAATGAAGTTTCGAAGATCTCCATGTTTCATGTATGGAAGAACAACCAAGGGGGATCCTTCATTGGGCAAACAGATGCCCAGAAGAGATAGAACGTTGGGATGAGTGAAATCTTTCATTATTATTCCTTCTTTCAGAAACTGAGCTACTTCTTCCAGGTCTGTTATCCCTGAGAAATCCAGTAATGAGTTAATTAAGAGAAACCCAAACAAACTATATTTCATTTCTGTACAGCATGTCATTGCATAACAAAGTGATAATGAGAAGCTACAAACATGCTCCCCACCGCCTGCATTACAGTGAGGTTATGTACATTGGTTTTCTTACAGTGACCAAATACAGTTTGTTGGAGATTTTAATTCTGTTTCTCCTTTTCTTATTATGAATTATTTAGAATTGAATAACAACACTTGAGTAAAGCCTTTAATAAAAGTTATTATAGTATTTTCCTGGTTTTCCAGCAGCTTCGCCCACTCTTTAGCAATTTAATGTCCAAAACCAAATCTTCAGTAGTCAGTAGAATAAAAAATGACACTGCTTTTCCCTCATTCTCCTGTGTCCTTTTCTTTGTAGAGGAAATATATGGGCATTTTGTTTGATGTACAAACACATACCAATGCCTTGTGGTAAATTGAGGATACTGAAATTGCTTTGGAGATAAATCTGATCCAGCTGCAACTAAGAATCTTTATTTGTGAAAGTACAGTTCACAGTAATAATTAGTTCACCCTGGTTACCTTTGGAATTATGATAATGTCTCACTATTAAACATGCAACTCACTGTTCAGTGACTTCACAGCACAATGAATTTTCCTGCCATCGTTATCCAGCAATGTCCCATGGTACACACACCCAAAATGTCCTGTATAAAAAATGAGCAAGATTTAATAAGTAAAATTAGCTTTCTTGTATTTTCCACTGGGTAGCAATTATGCTTTAAGAAAGTGATCACACTCTGTTTCTGTCCAGTTCCCAACACTTGTAATGTATACTTCATAACTAACGCATAAAACTACCATTACATAAAACCATCATTACATAAAATGAAAATGCTATTTGCAGCATAATTGGCATTTCTTAACCTAGATACAGAGTATAAATACTGACAAGGCTGGCGCCACAACTGCTTCGTGTTCTTGTAATGACTATGCACACAAAAACCGTGCCAATCCATTCCCACCGTACTCTCTTGTGAAATACATGTCAAAGCAGGGCACTGGGAGGCAGAAGCATGCTGTTAGGAGCTGACCTGACCACTGGATTGGTGATTCCCAGTGATCTGTAAGCCCATGCTAAGCGGTGACTGGATTGTACAGCCTTGATGCATCATCAGTAGAAAGTTGCATAAAAAGGGTCACTGTGGGCTTACATTTTCTCAGGCCTTGCTATTCCATGGAAAATGTTAAGTGCTAAACATGGTGTGTTGGCCATGAACAGGCTGGGAGTTGCTCTCCTGATCACAGACTGATCACATCACTAGGCAGCAGTCTTTGGTCTCTGCTATGGTGTAGTTCTGACTGTAAAATGTCACTAAAAAATGATGAGTTAAAAAAATTTGCCTTCTTTCTCACAGTCTAAGCAGTGAAATAAATTGCCAGGGACATAGAAATCCTTCCTGATCCCATGCTTTCCTGCCAAGCAAATGGGGTAGTCTAAAGACACCTACTATGTGGATACCTGCTATGAGAAGTCAGGTGGATCTCTCTGGAAACAGAGAACTTCAAGATCCAAGCATGTGCATTCATTTATCCAAATCAAATAATGGTGGCTTTCCTTCAGAGCTGTACTATGTACAGGATACTTTAAAAATACCAATATTTGCAGTTAGAACGCAAAATAGGTTTTAGTCAACTGTGAGTTCTGCAGAGAACAAGACTATCTGATTAATTCTACTAGTTTCCAGTCATAAGTGCTGGTCAGAGCTCAGCTGGCTTTGATTTTGGCTTGGGATAAAATTAATACAAAGTTTGTTTTATAAAAGCAACTAAAATCTCATCAGACCACAGATTGTTTGGAGCCTGGGCACAAATCCTACAGCTTGGATTGGGTGTGTCTAAAATATGTTTGGGTTTAGCCCATTTCTAGTTATGGAGGAGAACTGAAAATGGTTAATAATATTGGTGTCATTCCTGATATTTTTCAGCACTTAAAAAATGGGAAATTACTTGGACTTCTCTAAAACAAGAAAGAAAAGAAAAAGGCCCACCCTTACTATGGGGATGATGAAGTGTAATACATGGAAGGGAAACACACAGACTGTTTGTTTAATTTGTGCCTATTTTCTTGCAGAAAAGGCATTAAGAATATAATTTATAGCCAGTGTTTTATCAGCATTCTGATACTTGACAAGAGACCCCTCATGCATGATTTGCAGAAGTACTGAAAATCCAGTTTCTATTTGGCTTGCTAATAGGTACTTGATAGCACAAGTTTAACAAATGCTCCTAAAAGAAATACTGGGTTGGACTATGAAAGAAGGAGAGAACCTGGTTACGGAGAGGGATAGCAACGATAGGAGAAATTCAGGAAAATAAGAGACTCGCTATATCAGGGACAAAACTAATGGGAAGTGAATCAGGAACTATGCACCACTACAGCTGGGATAAGAGAGAAATGAGGGGGAACAGAGAGCTTTTGGTGGGAGGAAACAAACAGCAAATTCCTCAGAGCTGGGGGAAACTTGTGGAGGGAAAAGCCTGTATCACCTGGCCCATGGGGACATTTACTGACTGCACTAGGGCCTGCAGTTTTCTGTGTTGTGTCCTGCAGCTCTCAGGCTCTGAGTTTAAGTCACTGGTGGCCCTGCCTCAGCATCCCTTGCTGCTTAGGTGTGTTCTTTAGGCTTGTGCAGTATTCTGCAGCATCCTCACTCCTGCAGCTGCAGCCTCAGGGATCAGAAGCCCTGGCTGAGCTTTTCTGTAGCCTTGAAAGGGATGAGAGTGAGGCAGCAGATGGGGAACCAGCGAGTCTCTGAGTTTAAAGGAGCCCCATCAATTGCCAGCCTCCTCCCTCCCTCTGGTGTCTTCTCCAACTGACGAAATTCACAACCCTTCATCTGACTTCACAGTACAGCCCCTTGGCACCTCCCCACCCCCATGCAGTGTATGGGATACAGTGCTGTAAGAGGTAAAAATCTCAGTGTAGAAACCTTACGCAGAAGGGTTTGTAATGAATGAGAGTGCAAAAAGAACAGCAGTTTGCCCGGTCAGAGTTGCAGCACCTACCTCTTCCTATTACTTCGCTGAAGTGCACAAGCAGGCTGTCAGCACCAATAACCACATGCTGCACTTCTTTGACCAGGTCAGGATTTAAGGCACTGATGTCAATGTGGACACTGGTCTGGAGAAGTGGACTGGCTAAATCTGAGTCCCCACTAGACAGGATTGGGGAGAGGTCAGAGTGAGGATACTGGGTGGGTCTGCACGATCCATTCTGAGACATGCTTGGAAACTGATCTGCAAGATGAACGAAAACCGTTATAATCCTTTCAGACTTCTCCTTGGAAAATGAAGAGGTTTATTGCATTGGTAAGCAAAGTTCCAGTTTATCAGTTTGGAAGTGGCTTGGCTTTGCGGAAGTTTTGGTCACAAAGGGAAAATGAAAATATGTATTGCTAAGCTGCCAAACTCCAGGAAAACCGTGTCAGTAGAAACTTATGCTTGTCTCAGCTCTACTTTTGTGAAAGCAAATGGCAAAACTTCCACTTTTCTGAGGGGATGGAAGGAAGCCTTGTCACTTCTTGCCAAGTGTAGGTTAAAGCATTTCTAGTAATTGGGAGTAACATGGAAAAATGACAGCAATATGGCAGGAGGAAGTAGTGAACATGAAACTTTTCACTAGTGTCATGTTCTAAGTTGGTAGGGAACTTTACATGTCATTAAGGTTTTCAAACTGCTGGTGACTAGCTATATTTATCCAATGGTAAATATTCAACCAGGGAAATGCCTAGAGGTGATTCATATCCTGTAACTGCTGAAGATAATACAGTTGGTGCTACTCATGAAAATAACATGAGCCAGCTGATTCAAAATAGCAGAAATTAAAATGTATCAGTCAAGCAAGGAGTATTTCTTGAGAAAATTATTTTTATCAACAGCACGTTGTTCAGGTACTTTAAATTGCTTTTGTTTAAAAGATTTTCTTCTAGTATTTTGCATAATAGAATCAAGAACTAAGTTTAATTTACACCAATTTCATTCTGGAAGGATTCCAGTGGAGTCAATCAGCGGAATCTAGCCCAGAATCAAAAGGAAAAAAGGGGAATACATTTAACAACAGAAAATATCAGATATTTTATCACAAAAAGCTGTACACATATTTTGTATATTTATGTATAAAACTTAGGAAATTTTCATATAGTGGCTATTAGCACTCCAGCTGCTGAGAAAAACTCAGTGCTGCTTTATCTAGAAGCAAAAATACGCTCTCTTACATTTACAAAGCCACATTTATGTCACCAAGGGCAAGTACCTATTTAATGACAGTAAAATATCCTAGCCATGGTTCTGAAATAATTTTTACAGCTGCTGCATGTACATTCGCATGTTTTCTAATGTTCCTGTCATTTTATTCTTTGACAGTAATTAATGTAAACATTCTTACAGAAACATTAACTGAATGCATCTCCTTCTTGGGTGTGCTCTCTGCTATGCTTTGCCAGTGCACAGTGGTCCCAGAACCACTGCAGATTTACCTTCCACCAAGTCTCTTTGCATAGTTTTGTCTCATGCACCACTTTCCCTTCTAACCAGTGGCACACTGAAAAAACTTCCATCAAGAAACTTCCTGTGTAAGCTGACAGCAGCAATTAAGGAATCATAGAGGAAGCTGAGAATGGGCCTGGCTTTCAGACAACTCCACAACTGGTGATTGCAAAGGTGGAATAAGGATTTGGAGTGATTTCTAGTGAATTGTATACAGCAGCACCTGAAACAGCACAAGACTATGCCTATACCAATGCTAACAAATACCTGTGATATCTCAAATATTACAATATGGTCACTCCTATTAGTTGAAGACTCTTTAATAGTAATCACAGAACATGGTCTCCATATGTCTAAAGGACATGTTCAGCCTGAAGTGGCATGATCAGTGTAGCAGAGTGCTCTTATGGAGAATACCCACTCTAAAATGGTGTTACACGGCACAAAAATATGTTCAGCACAGGGTTCTTCTTCCCTCACACCCACAGGCCTGAAAATGAACAGTGTGTTTTCTGAGACTGGCATCTCAGCACACATGGACTTCACTCAATTTGTTGCAGCTTTCACATCCCTTTAGATTTATTTTTAAAATTGACATTTTCGTGCCATACAATATACCATTCTATAGGAGAGGCATGCGCAGAAGAATATCAGCCTACAAAGCTCCATGTCCCCTGCTGACAGAACTGCTTTCTAATGACTGTATGAAGTCACTGAGACACACTGAGCCTACAGCCACTCTTTGCTACCCTTAAAATTGCTTTTATTCAGAGTGGATTTGTGCATAGTGTGGTGGACCTCATGACAACACAAAATCATTAAATCCACTAGCTCCTAATAAATTTTGAAGCATACTTACAGTGACTTTTTACTAATAGTATTTTATTTATTCCTTCAACCTGAGTAAGAGAAAAATCCTTTGTATCTTAATCTTGGGAAGCACCTGAGAAGCTCAGTTCAAATAGCAAGCTCCTGAACACATGGCAGTCCCGAACAATGCAGGCACAGACAAAACAGATGAGAAACTGAAATTCATTGGTCAAAATATCTACCATCTGAAGACATACAAAAAGCAAGATGTATAAAACACCATCCATAGGATTCAGAATAGCAGCGTACCTTCTAGAAACGTCGATCTGTAGTCTACAGATTCACTTGAAACCATTTCTGTGGTTGGACTTACACTCCTTGCGCTCACCAGCCTGTCCAGGTGAGGGGTGTGTACTCTGCCGTCATAGCGCACTAGGTCACTTCCCAGATCTGAAGGGAGAGGAGTAAGAAATATTAGAAAACCCTTATGTTTACTGTGTGTCAACATTCACTTAGGTATTTATTTAAGTTTACATGTTCTGCTCTGCTGGGAAGGGGGTTGGATTCTTGTGGAAGCAGATATGTGCAGGACCTGAAATTGTGCTATTTGTACAGCACAAGATTTGCTGTAATTTGTGTTAACCCCCCAGTCTTGGCCAAACTGGAAATTCCAAGAGAGCATTGAAGCCTCTGGTGTTTGCTTCATGATCTGATTGGGATAGTGCATCAGAACAAACCCTGGTCTCCAGCTTTCCTGCTCCTCCACTCTTGTGTAGTGCAGCACTTCCCACTGGAAAGAAACCCAGACATGGGGGCCAGAGAGAAGGCACACTCTGACCAAGTTCCTGATTTGGGTGAACCGGGGACCAGGATGCCACAGTGCACTGCATCTTACACAACTTATGCACAGCCTGGAGGACTACAAGACAACCTGATGAAGCTGAAGTACTCGTGATTCCACACATGTCATTTACTCATTCCCTCTCCCAGGGCTGATTGATGAAGAGAAGTTACTAAGTTTTCTTAATAGGTCAGAGTTCTTCCCAAATCCTTCTCCTTCAGGCATAGTGTGTGGCCCTTCACCCAGTTTGGGCAAGAGCCAAGGGCTGAAATGCAAGTAAACATTGGACTTGATTGTGAAACCTCTGCTGACAGGTTACAACAGGGCATTGTATGGCAGTTGAGCAAAGCATAAATTGATGTCAGTTTTTAAAATCTAAGATATAATAACAGAATTATTTGATGGAATTGACTATGATGGACCTTTTATTTGTTTCTTCTTCCTTCTCCAGATGAAAATCACCAAAAAGATAAATATTAAAGCTGATGTAGAAACTAGTCCAGCAATTAGTCCTGTGAAATTCTGATCTTGCTGGATCAGCACCTTTCCGATAACTGTTGACAAAACTTCTTGCTTCCACTGAAAAGAAAAAACAACAAAGAAAAAATAGCATAATAGTATGATGATTTCAAAAGACAAGAACTAGATTATTAGTACTAAAGTAAGAGATTGTATGTCCCATATGCATTAAATCCTGAATTTGTGACACTGTGCTACGATGAGACACTGTGAGTGGAGAAATTGCTATATTGGTGTATGTGAATGCAGATTTACATTTTGATGATTCATCACTTGTCTTCAAGAGCTCTGGTAGTGACACAGCCATATACGTGCTACACCACACACACGGCATGCACACATGCACGCACTCTGGATAACAGTTTTCCACTGTTGCTTGTTAATTCAAAATGCTAAATTCATACTTTAACTCAAGTGGTGCATGGAAACGTATAGGCCTATGGATATATGAGCTGAGATGTATGTTTAGAAAAGCAGCCCAAATGTCTTTAGTATGTGTCCTTCTGGCATAAGTACGCTGTAACATCAAACTCTCTGTTGACAGCGTGCCTGCATTTTAGTTCCCAAGGTCACGTGAGCCTGTCCCTTGCCAGCTTCTCGCCTGCTGACAGTTTAAAGGAACAAAACAAAACAAACAAGAAAAAACACCAAAAACCAACAACCAAACAAACACCAAGCAGCTAACAGGGAAAAACTGTTTCAGGTCACACGGTGCTAGCTCAGTCAGTTGGAATGCATTTGGCCATCTTTTCTCTTCCTCCTGTGGAATTCATTCCTCTGGGTACTGTAATGATGGATTTGCCCGTCAAAAGAGCAAATTTTCTTCTTTGCTGGGCAGACTGCAATTTCTGAGGCTTCTTGCCAGTAAACAAGCAGAAACCTTACTTAACCCCTTTATGCTGTGTTCTTTTCTGCATACAGAATACATGTCACATATCTTTTCTAGAGGTTAAGAAAATCTCACATCATAACACTGATTTAATTTAGTGCCAGTCCTGGCTGCATATGTAAAAATATGAACAGGTACAGAATGCAACATGTGCACAAGTATTTTATGAAACTAGGAATCTACAGGTTCAGGAAACAGATACACTATTAACTGTACTAATAAAGCAAATCAGTTATTGCTGTTTCCTTAGACTGCAGTAGCACTTAGGAATACCATTCACAGCCATCAATAGGATGGAATATTATCCTGTTGAGATGAATGCCATAAAGACATAGGAAAAATAGATGGTCCCTGCTTCAAATTACTCACATAGACTTTAATCCTAATCATGCTTACAGGACTGGTAAAGTCTCCACTGTTTTCAGTGAATCAGAGCCCATGATCAGCGAATTTCATAACTTGAAGGTAATCCCATTCTGCTGTGATTTTCCTTTAATTTTATACTTAAAAAAATACAAAGATACGGAAGGATTTGTGTCTTATTCTAGGAATCAGAAGGTTGAAACCGACATTTAAATTTGCGGTAGCACTCTGAATGACTCTAGTGAGACCACCTTTAGAACAACAGTGGAACTCAAACATTTGTCCTAAGTGTCTGAGCCTTACTAAAACAATTGCAGTGAAATCAAAAAAGCAGACAAAAAATTATTTAAGAAAGGGTCTGCTCCTCTTGATTGCAGTAGAATTTTTTGCTGAAAAAAGAGTTTGTGAGCTCCACAGTAAACCTCCATTACAGCTTCCTGTTCTTCCCCATATGTTTCTTCTTGTGTTTGGATTAATAACTACCATTTTATTTCTGTGCTTAGTTTAGGTCCTACTTTACACCTAAGGGTCCAGGATGTCTCTATACAAACAGGTAATAACAACAACGAAGATAATTTCCTTTAAAGTAGTCAATAATATTTGTATTTCCATCCCAAACACCCCAAACAGGGATAGAGATATCTTTGAAAACAGGCTTAGGCTTGAATATAAAGTTTTTAGGTTCAATAATGACATTGAGAATGATAATAAAAATGGCATTAATAGCTCATGTGTGCTGTAGCTGCCTCACCTCTATATTTAGCTCACTGTTGGATTTCAGGAGATCGCTGGGAACTGTACACAGAATTGATTCTGATTGCAGGAGGAGGTTTTCGCAGCTTTTATTTCCAACTTTTAGCACCTCTCCTTTAACAGCTTCTGAGTCAATATAATTTCCCTTGGAAAAAAAAATCAATTTCATATTACATAACCATCTCATAAAAGTTAAGGAGAAGTCCTTTTATTACTTTGGAAAATGTTTTTAATGGAAAAGCATTTGTGGAATGAAAGACTAATGCAAATTTACATTGTCCTGTCAATATGCAGGTATCATGTTTTTTCATGTAAATAGAAGTTTGACAGACAGGCCAGAGAGGGATGATAAAGTTTGTGGATAAAATCTGCTGTCACTAATATTCATACAGCCCATAGAGACTCCTAAAGATGCAAATGGCTAAGAGACAAATCCTCTTGGTCTCCCAAAAAATTGGCATTATATTATCCACAAACTAAAGGCATGTCAAACATTTTGCTTTGCAAGTGGTTATGGTAGCAGGAGTGAAGCTTTCAAAAAGAACTAATAAATTATAATCAGAAAAATGCAAAAATCTGTTAAAATAACATTCACAGATCAAAAAGGAACAAACCATGGTAAAGATGACAGCATGAAGAGTGCAATCTCTACTCAGAAAACCTGCTTTCACATCCCAGACTTGGATGAAATATTCCTTCTGCTAGTGTCCAAAAACCAAGTTCAGGATCACAGCAGAGAAGAGATTCAGAGCAGCCCTGTGGAGAAGGACTTGGGGGTGTTGGTTGATGAGAAAATGAACATGAGCCAGCTTCAGTGTGCGCTCACAGCCCAGAAATCCAACCGTATCCTGGGCTGCATCAAAAGGAACGTGACCAGCAGGTCGAAGGAGGTGATCCTGCCTCTCTACTCTGCTCTCGTGAGACCTCACTTGGAGTACTGTGTGCAGTTCTGGTGTCTTCAACATAAAAAGGACATGGAACTGTTAGAACAAGTGCAGAGGAGGGCCACAAAGATGATCAGGGGACTGGAGCACCTCCCATATGAAGATAGGCTGAGAAAGTTGGGGCTGTTCAGCCTGGAGAAGGCTGTGTGGAGACCTCAGAGCAGCCTTCCAGTGTCTGAAGGCGGATTATAAGGATGCTGGTGAGGGACTCTTCATTGGGAACTGGTAGGACAAGGGGTATTGGGTTAAAACTTAAAGAGGGGAAGTTTAGATTGGATATAAGGAAGAAGTTCTTTACTGTGAGGATGGTGAGGCACTGGAATGGGTTACCCAAGGAAGCTGTGAATGCTCCATCCCTAGTGGTATTCAAGGCCATGTTGGACAGAGTCTTGGGTGACATGGTTTAGTGTGTGGTGTCCCTGCCCATGGCAGAGGGGTTGGAACTAGATGATCTTATGGTCCTTTCCAACCCTAACTATTCTATGAGTCTATAACTGTATAATCTTTTGTGTTGAAGTGTGCATCAGGATTTAAGAAGAGGTTCTACCCCCTATGCAGGCTAGCTTAAGATGAAACAACAGGCATAGTAAGCATGATTAAAAGGGAAAAGGGAGGATGCGGAATTACACTGATACAGGCTGTTTATGAGAGCTGGATCTGAGAGTTTTTCATGACAAGGGAGAAAGGCATCACGTCTAACACTGCTTTGACACCCGATACACTGGAAACAAGAATCCCATTCTGAGGGGCAAAACAAAGCTTACTTTGGCATATGTTTTAGGTTTGCTGCAGAATCTGACTGAACCCTGGGAAAATTTTAATAAACACACAGGAGAGCCAGTTTAATGTCCTATTTTGACAGGAAAAGCCACACCCCAGGTAAATGCTTTTAATTGCTAGTTAAAAAAAGGTCAGTTTTGCATTCTGTTTTTTGCCTACTTGAAGCCATTCTGTTTGGTGTTAATTAAGTAAATATTCAATGGGAATGGGCCAGGGAGCGTGTGATTGACTGCTTATTGCTTATCAGTATGGAGGCTTGCTGCAGATTGTGAGCCACTCATGTTCAACTCTTTCCTTTGAATCTTGTACCTCAGAAGACTTGAATATGAGTTTCCATCTTCAGGATAAATGGGGTAAGTGGCTTCTTTTTCTTCTACACCAAATCTTAGATTTTTTTCTCCACCAAAGATGATACTTACACAAAGGTGAAGAAAATTATACTGATGTTTCCTAAGGTGGTCCTTAGCCAGTTACAGTAAAGGTAATAGCTTTTACTTATTATCACTACCAATATATTACCATTAATATAGTATAGTTTCAAACACATTAACTATAATATAAATATATGAAGAGTTTCAAAACTTGTTGAGCAGTGGTTTTGCTCTGACCACAAAATTTACCTACAATTTTAAGAAAAGGAGGAAACTGGCTCCTGTGAGAACTGGGAAACAGTATTTCCTATTTTTAAATGCATATTACTCCCTTCTTGCTGGGCAATGCCCTTGATCGCAAGCTGGTGAAGCTCATTGCTGGACTTAGTAGCTGTTGCAAACCAAACTGGTATATCAACTATCTCACAACTTTAGCAAGACTGGAATAATTTGAGTGAAAGTCTACAAGCAGTAGAAAGGACGACAAACCAAGGTGTGGCAATCTGAGGTGGGTGTAAGGAGAATTTGTGAGTTTCCTAAGCAGAGTGGGTTGACTTTGGGAGAATAAGGAGTTACCACAGCTGCAGAGCTTCCTCTTTAGCTTGCTCTGAAGCTGTTTCTTTCCTTATTTATTTGTTTGGGTTTTTTTCACAGCTAGGACACATTGGGATGTCAGCAGTCCAGCCTGCAGGTCTGGGTCAGTGGTTCACGTGGGAGGCATCAAGTAGAGACTGTCCTTTTTAGCAGACTTAGACCTTCAGTCATTACCAGCAGCAAAACACCAAACTTCTGCCCTGAGAGCTTCCTATATTGGTAGGAGATGGGAGTGCTTCCGAAGTGCTGTTTTCATGGTGTTGAAGCAGAGAAGTGCTTCAAGCTACTCTGCCATGACCCCTCTGACTGGGGCATTGTGGGCACTGAGCGACTTCGAAGACCCACATGCTTGGCAGAGGATGACAGTGATGATGTGGGACCTTGAGAGATTCTGTAGTGTGGAAGACAAAAAGGCTGGCACTGAAGAGAAGACGGGCTGGCATTCAGAGCACACAGTGCCCAGTGTTTTACATGGAAGACTTAATGTTTTCCTGTGTGTAACGTTTTCTTACAAAATCATCTTACAGTGATCAGGGGAAACCAAACAGAACCTTTCAATCGGTACCCGCTGTCATTTGATGGAAGCCAGATATGTCACACTACATTAGTCTGATTGAAAAACTTGTGATAAAAGCTCCTCCGCCCCTCTGAAACTAATTAAGAAAAAGATAAAAGAACTTTGGTTTGGTGGAACAGACTGCTCACTGAAGCAAGCTGCCATTTAATTTCATGCTGAGCTTGCTTAATTACTGCACAAAACATAACCATGAGGCATGTAAACTTGTGTGTGTGTGTGTTTCTGAATGCGGGAATGGGACAAGGGAAAAGTGTTGCCAATATGGCTTGTAATGACCTTTTGGCCCGATTATAATTTCTGAAAGTCGCCTCACTGTTTTGATAGAAGCATCCCACTATAGCTAATTCTATTTAGATGAAGATGTTAAATTGGTGCTTGTTCATGCTTTGTTCTAGGAGACCAGCTTTCACTAATGTTATTATCCAGTTGGTTGCTGGGATGTAACCAGGGCATTAGGTTTAGGTTGACATCTGCCTTGAGTCCCATGACTACAGTTGACATCAATACTACAAAATTGTGTCTTTGGTCAGTTGTCAGTGGGACAGTCCTCTGCTAGCCCTTCTCATCTGAATGGCTTCTTCCCAGTGATACACAGCACTAGGGAATTCCCTTTAGGAAGATGAAATGTTCAAGAGTAAAAGAAAGAAGAGAGTTAAAAAATCAACTGATTTTTAACCCTCAGTCTCTGGGAAGACTATGGAGCAAGTCCTCATGGAAGCATTTCCAAGCACAGGAAGGACAAGCATGTGACTGGGGACAGCCGGCACAGATTTCTGAAGGGTGGGTTTTGCCTGAGCAGCCTGATTGCCTTCTATGTGGAGATGACTGGCTCTGTAGATGAAAGGAGAGCACTGGACAATGTTTACCTTGATTTTAGAAAGGTTTGCGACACAGTCTCTCCTAGCAAGGCGAAACAAATTTGTATGACATGGACTGGATGGATGGGCTCTAAGGTGAATGAAAAACTGACTAGCCATCAGCTCAGATCTTAGAAGCCTAAAAACTGGCATTCATAAATGGCTGATACTGGAACCAGTACCACTTCAATTATTTATTGACAACCTGGACAAAGGGACAGGATGTACTGTCCTTGCACTCTCAGATGACACCAGATCTAGGAAAATGACTGATATACTGGACCACAAGGTGAAATAAGGCAGCAGAATGCCATTTTAATGATGAAGGCTTCTACATACTTTAGCAATAGCAAAGCTGGTAGATTGAAAGTGACTGCTCTCCTCTGCTCAGCACTTGCAAGGCCACACCTGGAGAACTGTGTTGAGTTTTGAACCTCACAGAACAAGAGAGAGTGACAAACTGGATGAAGTACAGCAGAGGGCCACTAAGCTAGGAAGGGAGCTGAGACACAGGGTGCACAATGCAAAGCTAGCAGAGCTGGGTTTCTTAAAGCTGTAAAATCTCAACTCCTCGAGATTGTCAAAACTCATCTAGACAAGGCCACAAAGGCAACCTGACTTAGTTTTTAACTTGGGCCTGTTTTGAGCAAGGGGTGTTAACCTATAAAGACCTCCAGAGGATCCTTCCAGTGTATGTTATTCTATGATTCGTCTCAAATTAGTTCTCTTTCCAACTGGTTGATATACATGACCTGGAAAATACTGGAATACACTGCTGTCACTGCACAGAGGCACTGAGCCATGCAGCAGCTGTGTATTCCCAGCTCTCCATTGACCTGCACATCAGAACTCTTTCTAGTGTTTCTTTAAAACTGAACAAGAGGATTGCTCTGCATTGAGCAAGGAGTGATTGTACGGCCAAGAGTTCCAAGCAGAAAAAAAGAAAGGGAAAAAGAAAAATCAGACTGATCATTCTTTGGAATTTGCTCAAAGAACTTTGTGGAAATAGATAAATATTCAGAGAGTTTGCCTGAAATGCAGGATGGCTGACAGCAGCTCTGAAGTAATCCCCTGTGACTTCCTGGGGCATCTTAAAGACCTCAGAGCTTCAAGATTTCATGACTCTCACAGGGGAAAAGAGTTTTGGCTTACAGAACTATGGAAGAGCTACAGGAAGAGATGACCTCAGCGTTATGACTGATACTGTTCTGTAAAGCATTTTTTATAGGTCATATACTATATAAATTATAGATACTCTATATAAAATACATGTACATAATAATAGATTTTCATAAACATTTACTGTAGATTAGAAATACCTGTGTTTATACTCTTTCTGTTTGATACTCCAACTCACAAAAGCACTAGATTTGAAGAAACTGGACTCCCACAGAATGTATTTATTTTTCCCCACAGCACTGTTTTAGAGAGCAGCCTGTGCCTGTGAGGGCCCCGAATTCTTAAGACATTTCTCAGAGCCATGTAGGCTATTCTCAATGGTCTCTTAAGAGGCACTTAGCATCAGATTTGCATTTTTCATGGATCTGTAAATATTTAGGCTACAGTGGTGACTGATCTTCCTAAGTGACTCTGTGCACAGGCCATAGTTCCCTTCAACTCTAGTGACCCAAAGCCACTGGCCAGTTTCTAAAGGCAACTCCATGTCTTTCATGAGGAAGGACACAAACCCATGGGACAGAGAGCCGTGACTCACACTCAGACCACACACTTCATGTTCTCACCTGCTGGCCATGTTCAATCCTCTACTGGTGACGCAGCCCATCGCAACCAGAAGCTGAGGCAGCATGGTCCTCCCATGAGGATAAGGAAGGCCCCTCTCCCACCCCAACTGATGCCAACAACCACCCTGGTATATATCTTTGTTTTCAGCTCTACATCTTTAAAGCTGTGAGAGCTGGGGGTTCGAGTGAACGCAGTACTAACATGCTGCTCTCTCTGCCCTTTCCTCCTTGGAGCATCTCTTATTTCATCAAAATGTCTGTTCCATGCTATGCTGCTGAATAATTGAAAAACTTACTTCAACATTTCTTACCTTAATTTCCAGAACGTTATGGTTGCCTCTTGAGATGAACACTGGCTTTTCAAAATGCTTAAATACAGGATTATTTACATAGTCAAAATCAAAGTACAAAGAGCTGACACCATCAAAAATAAAGAACACTTTGGTTACAAAGGGTGGTTGGAGATTGAAGGCTTTCAGTGAAGGAGTTGTACAGCAGATTATCTCTGAGCTGGAGCGGTGGCTACATGGCTAGAAGAAAGAAAGAAAGAGGTAATTGCAGTATGTACGTGCATAGGAAGTCACCAATGAACATAACTGTTCTTTAACAATGGACATATATATTGAGAAAATAAACAGCAGAGGTCTTGTTCTTCTTTGACCAAAGCAAAATCCTGATCAGTGCTACATGGCATTTATTTAGAGCTGGGAGAAAAGTATAAAAACTTCATGTCAATGGTGTTTGCACTCTTGTTGAGGAAATGTTCAAGTAAACAAACTTCCTGGCCTGATTGTTCACAGCACTTTTAAAGTAAATATTTTGCAGATAATTAATGGAAAATGATTTCCAAAGCCAAGAACCATCAGGAGGCTAGCCTGGTGTACTGAGCAGCCATAATTCAGCTTACCCAGCCTATGTCAGAGTGACTGAGACATGGATTGCTCTTCCTTTTTTGCTACTAAAGCAAGAACAAGGGACCAGAGGAGAAGGTAAATACAGGGCCAATGAATACGTGTGAAATACAAGAAAACAGAAGTAAAGCAATGTTTTCTGACAGTGTAACTAAGTCACTATGATTCTGGAAAGGCACTACGACCTCTGTGAGAAAGCACTTTAAAGCCAAAACCACCATGGGATGCTGGGTCATGAAAGCTCAGCAAAGTGTATCTGTAAGGCCCCAGACATGTGGCATTTAGTACTCAGGTACACAGGTGTCATGCAAGTCCCTCGTGGAGTGTTGACTGCTTCACACTGCATCTCAGACCAGTGGGGATGAGATGTTTGCCCCTTACTGCAGTGCAGGAGCTGCCTGACAACAGGCATGAAGCCACGCTTGCCCCACATTCTGCTGTTAGTCCTCATGAGGGCCTGCTCTGGAGGTGCTTTCTGGGGCAAACTGTTGACCATGTCTGGCCAAGGTGCTTTCTTCTACCCCATACCACCTTGTCACAGGGCTCATGAGACAGACAAGATGGACCCAGGTCCTTCCTACAGGATTGCTGTGTTGCAAGTTAGGACAGAGGGGATTTGCAGGCAGCTTCACCTGAGGCTGAGTTTGGGCAGTTTGCAGGGATAATAAGGATTCTTGCAAATGGGATTCAAGAAGCTTGCATCCAGACACTTGTGTTGCAGTTGTCTAAACTACCTTTATAGTCAACTGAAGGAAAGAGGCTCACCTAGAGTGGGATTCATCTAATCCATTTTAGACAACAGCTTCAATTAGATTAACAGTACTCTAGAAGGGTCAGCTTTCTGCCTTGACTGTGAAGATTTCTATATAACTAATTTGATTATAATGTCAACAGCACATCTACAAGCACCGATGGGAGGCACGGTGGGTGCTGGGTAGCATCACGCAAACCGCAGTGCCTTGTTCGTGACTGCACTATTTACTCCCTTCTCTGTGCCTCCCTTTCCTGATGCCTACCGTGGATATGGTTGAAGGACTCAGGCACAAACAGAGTTATTTCAGCTCCACAGAAGTGTTTCTGTTCAAATTGTATAAACCTTCTGTAAGTAGCTCCCTGACAGCAGAGATCACACTTTTCTTTTTTTTTCAGTATAAATAGAGTGTCTGACATATGCCCTGGTAAGAATGGGGCTCAGCTCCTCATCATCATAAATCTTACACTTGTTCCACAAGGAATTTTCCTGGAAAACCAACAGTGCTGTTAAATACCTTTGTGCATCCAAAGAAGGCCAAAATTACATGTTTTTTGTTTGTTTTTTCAAATTAAATTGGTTCTCAATATAAAACGCTGCTGAAGGAGCTGTGAAATTAGTTTAAATTTGTCTCTAATATGCTAAATTAATGCAATTTTGCTGTTTCAAATGAGTGACATAACCGTTCAAGTTGTTTCAGTTACATACCCACATTAGCGTGAAAAGCAGGATAAAGCTGTCTACAAATCAGCACTTTTTCTTATTGACACAGCAATTCACGTTTCTGTGCATAAAATTGTGAAGTCTTGAATCTGACAAGGGAAACATTTTCAAGGCTCTGAAACTGGGCGCTGGAGTTTTAGAACTCCATTACAAAGGTTACCTGCCTGTGAGCTCGGCACTCAGTTAAGTAACACGCTGCAGCTCTCAGTGATGCTAAAGAGACTTGCACCCGTGTAACAAACAGCCCATTTCAATTCCTAGCACAAATTCAGAAATATTCGTGCATCCCCCATGACAACAAGGTAATCTCTGGGATAAGACAAGGCAGATTTTCGCTCCATTTGCTTACAGTATTAGACTGTTCTTTCTCTTTTGAATACCTAGTTATACACCATTGACCATATCTCAGGCTTCATTATATCACACGGACCTAGAAATTCATTTAAATCACTTTGGTAATAATAAGATGCATCATTAGTATAATGGATGATCGAGCCGTATTTTTCCATGATACATGAATATTCATAAAGATATATATCATATTGCGTCTATTCTAAAAAGGGATTACTAAAATATATATCTTTGTAAAACCAAGTATGTCCCAAGGAATCATTATATTTATTTGATTAATGTAAATTCATTAGACTTTTTATCTACTGTAGAGTAGTGATGTCTCTTAAATGAATAGCAGTGGTATTCATAACTTTGTTTGTGGCTATCTATTAGAATCAGATACTTTACTTTATCAGGCTGGTCTCTGAAGTGGAAGCTTTCAGAAAATGATAAAAATCTAATAATACTCTTTGGAGGAGATGCAATGTGACTGATTGGTAAGGTCAAGAAAAATCTTATTTGCGATGCCCTTATTGGTACATGATTTGACATGACATTTTTACCTTGAAATTGGTTTTAGCAATTGAAGAATATGACGGTTTAGTTTTCAAGAAATATTGGATTGAGGATCTATAGGAAAAAAACCCTAATTCAATCTATTGCCTTCTCAATTAAGATACTGCCTATCACCCAGCACCTTTAACTTTTATTTAATTAGGCTTTAAAGTACATTCACTTTAAAAGCTAAGCCTATATTCTTCTTGTGACTATAATCTACACCTGAAGACAGTAAGGAAAAAAGACGTAAAAATTATGGAGCACTTCACAAGCATAAGTAAATACTATACCCCAAAGGGAATAATAATCTATTGCGCAATGCATATGACTCATCACTTAAAGGAATGTATTCTTGTTTCATTTGTAAAATATGACCCTTGAAGCAATTCATTCGAACCTGACCTACAGAATCTGAACCTCGGTGCCCAATTCAATTTTTTTTCATCTGACAGGACAACAGGAAAAGTATGAGGGAGGATCTCTGAGCTCCAGAGGTCTCCCAGCAGCTGACCCAGGTAAGAGAGGGGTAGTTGGATATGTATTGCAGGATCTGCCTCAGTCAGATGGCAGAAAAGGGACGATTTGTCCTTTCACAAAAAGTAAAGTTTTGGATTTCAGTGAGGAATGAAAGATGAATGAGGTTAAAGACAGACTGAGACTCTCCAAACGTCTTTTGCCAGAGGTGAGAATTAATGTCCGATTTAAGGAAAGCTCATTCAGAAGGCTTTTCTGTGTAGGTGAGAAACTGAGCAATGACACTCAAGCACTTCAAGTTTTGAAGAACTCATTGGCTTTTGCTGCCATTTCAGGTAGTACAATGAATGGCCCTAATGGATTGGTAGCATTTATATTCTAGTTTTCTTCTTGGATGAAAGCATGGGAGATGATACTTCTAGTCTGTCAGACCACTGGACCAGAAGGTAGAGTAAAACTTCCCTTGCTCCTGGGTCTGAAAGCCAGCCTTTCTCACAACATGATCAATACTGACCAGGAGTCTAAATTTCCCCCTGGGCTTTGGATGGTCTTGCTACCACCACATCCCTGGCATCCCGGTGATTTCAAAGCATAGGCTTTTCCCTGACACCAATTCCTGCACTCTTTCCTTGGCAGGAGATGTGCATGAAATGCAGTTTTGGCACACAAACAAAGGCCAATTGTTCCCCTTTGTGAGGGAAACTCTTTGCTGGTTTTCTGTGGCAGCTTTCTGCCACAGAGTCAAGACAGACAGCGGACCTAACCCTGACTGTCTTTGGATAGATAGTCAGGAAAATCTTCAGTAAACACAAGCTCACCACAGTTTCCAGAGAATTTCTTCTATCATTATGTAATAAACTTAAGGAAGACACTCGCAAGTGAATTCTAGGCATTTTGATGAGTATTAGACATATGGCTTGTTCATGAACTTGTAAATATTGAAGGAACTTCAGGGTGTTTTAAAATTCACCTGTAATACAGCAGGAAATGGCATCTAGCAGGGAGTAATTAAGAAATGCTAAACATCATTCAAGGGACTACTTACTAAAGAAATAATTAAAAGTCTGTGGAAAGAGATGATCTTGCATAACTACAGAGTCAGTTGTTCAAGATCATGTGTTTATAAACCTTAGGGAGAAGATTGCTTCTCCCTGATTTTACAACTGTGCATATCTTGGGATATTTGTGGTTAGAAGAGATTAAGCAGTGTGGATTTCTATCCAAATGCTACAGCAAAGGATCCCTGAATGACCACTTATCCGCTATTGAGGAATCTATGCAAAGTACAGGCTTTCGAAAAGAAAATATTGGCCTGAAGTATGCAGATGCACAATTTATAGCAGAGGTTAGAAGACACTTATTTTGTAAACAAGCTCCTGATCAAACACCACTCCAAACTGTGCAGTTTGTTTACAGGCACAGTGCACAGTGAAAGGAAGGAACAAGCTGGTTCTTCCCCTGTGCACCTCTCACAGGAACTGGACATGTGAGCATAAGTGAGAGGGTTTGTGTATCCTTATGCATTTATCTACAGCTCTTGGGAATTTATGCAGCACTGCCTAAATTTTTTGTTCCTAGCCAAAACTCATGAGTCAAAAGAACTCATAATATAGAAATTAAAAAAACCCAACACATTGCAAGTATCGAAACAGATGGTTCAATAAGTCTAAAACCTTTTTTTTTTTACTCATTGAAGTATCAAATTCAAAGAAGGCAAAATGTATTATTTTGATAGTGCTAACATAAAATGTAATATAAACACAAGTAGTGTGAACACAGTATTGAACAATTTTAAGGAAATTTAAATAAATATGAAATGAAAATGATAAAGTTGAAAGAAGGCATTTTTGCCTTATGGAAGAAAAAGAGTTTCAGAAATACTAAACTTCAAACATGAAAGCTGAAGTGCTCAACTTAAATGTTTCTTCTATAGGGGCCTGGCATATTGCCCCCAAGACCTTCCAGTCTCTGTGACTGCACTTCTTACAGTATGTTTTTCCAGAAAAGCTCTTTTACCAGTTGAACCACTCATTTCTTCCAGTGGGATGGAAACAGGCAGAGAAGAGCAAACGCCCCAGGGCACATCAGCTAGCTCTGCCTCCTGAGGCTTTGGGATCCAGAGCATCCCCTACAGCTCCTGCTGCTTACAAAAGTGACCCTGCACTCACACTGTGACTCTAGGCTACAATTATGGCTGAGAGACAGGTAACTTACAGGAAAAGGTGAGACCTCTTTTAAATTGGGTACCACCAGTTTTAGGCAAACGGGAGAAGGCCTCAGAGGTGGTGGGAAAAATGAGGAGAGCTGTAGGAAACAACACTTAGCAGGAGAATTGGGAGTGGTTTGGTTTGTTTTAACTGGAGAAGAGAAAGGCTGAAACATAATGTAGTGCAAATATGAAAAATTAGCAGGAGAGACTGGTAATCTGTTGTTTGTGTCCACTGAGGGTTAAACAAGAAGATAGCTAATTAGCAGCCAGGATTTGGGTTAATTATTAGAAAGGAGTCTTTCCAAACCACTAGGTAAGCAGGTAAAGCAGCTCTCCATAGCTTGTTTAAGCAAGGTTGTGAAATTTCTTTCACAAGGAGCTTTATTAACAACCTAAACAAATATCTGTCGGGCAGTGGTCTGCATACATTTGCTCCTGCCGCAGGGAAGCGGGGCCAGGCAAGGTCTTTGTGGTCCCTCCTAGCTGTACTTTCCTTTGATGCTTTGGGATGTGTTTCAGTGCTGGCTTTGTTTTTCCCAAGAGCCAGAGTTTCTGAATGCTGACAAAAGCAGCTTCTTGGAGGAGGCTGGTGAGAGAAAACTGAAAACGGCTTAAATAACTATTAAAAAAATGACTCAGTTAGCTGTCCTCTCCCCAGCTAAGGAAACAAAAAGATAAATAACCTCAGCTATAGGACTTCTTGATCATCTGGTTTATATTGTACTGTTTGTCTGGGTTGGTTCTATTCAGGACCACACCTGTTTTCTCCTTTATAAATGGGATAGCTGGTCATTGCAGTGCTCTGGATCCCTGCGGGAAATAGTTCCTCATCATTGTTGATTCTTGTTTTGACTGGATGAAAGTTTGTTTTTCTGGCATCTTGCTCATGCATAGAGCCCAGAATCTCCAGTGCAGGATGGGGCAGGCTGCAGCCATAGGCATCCTGCACCAGCAATTTCCTCAGTTACACAGTGCAATCTTGTTTTGCCACTTATAAATTTTCCCCTCTTCCTAAGAATTAATATCCTTCCTTGAGAAATAAGCTCGAGGCAAAGACTAATGGCAGAACAAATGGCAAGCAGAGCTGGGCTGTCACAGAGGTAGGGAAAGCCACTGAGTGCCAGAAGCCTTTAATTTCAATAGAGCAAAATATATTGCTTGGCAATGTCAAAGTATAAAACACTCCAGATTAGCTATTCCGCCCTTTGTGCAGGGAGAATGAATTTGTGTACAGCTGCTTTTACTCTGGGGCAGATTTTTAGAGATCAGCAGCAGTGGGGGACAGATCCCCCTATACAAAAGGGGGTCAGACAGGCCTCTTCTCGTCTGGCTGCAAATATCATGCGCACTGCAAGGTATGAAAATAAAAGGAATAAAGGAGATAATTCTGTCTATGTCCACTCATTTTTCCAACAGCAGATTAAAAGTCAGGATGGCAGCAAACCGCTGCTAAAAGTAAAGGTTGCTACTGAATATTTGGGGAAGAGAATAAACTTTGCAGTGTCCCTTGCCTGGAGTTGTGAGTCACTTTTACATAGTGAATTTAGCTCCTTAAAACTTCCAATACCTTCAAATTCTGAGAAGTCCCAAGTGTTTGACAAGCAAGGTATGCAGAACCAGGGCTTGAAAAGAAGCAGCATTGCATAGTCTCACAGAATAACAGAAAAAGTTGAATGATCTTTACTTCAAACGAAAGTCTGCTCAAATCCATATAATGCAAAATCCAAAGAGCCAATTTCAGCAATGATCTTTTATTTGGACATCTCCTGTACTTAGAAATAATCATGCCCACATTACTTAAAACCTAATAAATTTTGAGTTCGGTTGATTTCACTGGAATGTTTTGTTTTCTGACTTGTAGGTAAAGTGTCTTTTCAATAACATTGAACATCGTGTTTCATTGCGGGGGCACTGATTTTCAGATTAAAATCTGAACCCATTAAGTTATAAGCCATGATTACATTCAGCTGAAATTCAGGTCCTGACACTCATAGTATTATACAAATTAGGATCATGAAGAATATTATGACCTTGAAGCTATAAAAGACTGCAAATTTGCAGACATACCATTTAAAATGCTTTGAGCAAACCTAGGTCTAATACTTAGAATTCAATACAGGAAACAGTGTATGATGATCATTAGAAATAAGCCAGGAATATAAGCAGTCACGCAGCATGTCATAAAGAATGTGGGTCAATTTAGCTCCAGTTAGGCTAAACAGGCCTTACAGGATAAGAAAATGTTGGAGGTGCAAGACAAATGTGTAAGCAAAAGCCTACAGGAAACAAGTTTCAGTACAACTAGCCAATAAATGTCATCGTTGCTTTACAAAAATTGAAGTAGATCACATGGTCACATCTGAACACTTAGATTTAGACACTGTATTATCAACGCAGGTAACAAAAGAAGGCTCAGATCCCTGATTGATTTTCTGTTCATGCAGAGGTACCCAACTGCAAAAGGCTTAGCATCTCTTAAAACTCAGTGGCTGAACTTGGTAAATTAGGAAAGATTTGCTCCAGTAGGTAATTTGGCAATCAGGAATTCTTCAAAATAATACTTACTTCTGCTTTTATGTATTTACTTTTCTTCTTTCTTTGATGCTTGTTTCATTTTCCTCCTATATCCACAGTCACCATTTAAATACATTTCCTACCTATCACAGTAGCACCTGAACTTGCCATGTGATGAGACATACCCCTATTGCATTGTTTGTGTTTAGTCACGGGATCTACATTGTTAAACTGCAATATAAAAATCTTGTTATCAGATACTGTGAAAGCTTTATTTCTTTGGAGGAGGCTCCTTGGAAACTGTTGTTCCAGCTTAATTTCAAATTTGTTGCTGAGTTTTGCCTATGCAGTGGAAACAGTCTGTGCAGAAAACACCAACATGTCGGTGGAAGCCCTGAAGTTCCAAGGCAAAAATCAAGGTTTTTTGACTGCAAATTCTGTGCCATTCACCACACAAAGATGACAAGATAACAGATTGTCTTCTCCAAGACTGACTCACCACAGAGAAGTTCATTCCCAGTTTAGGTACAGTAATCACCATCTGAGGAAAGCACACTGAGTTCAAGTTGATTCCCTGAGCTGTGATTGTACTTCCACCGCTAGGAAAGAGTAAAAAAAAAAAAAGGAAAAGGAAAAAGAAGATGAGTAGGATAATGATACATCTGCTATGATAATCTTAATTACAAATTATGTTTTAGAGTAAATGACAACATAAAGCCAGAATTAGGGATATATGGGGTGAATGCAAATACATGGCTCTTAGCAGTAAGTGTAAAGCCAGAATTAGGGATATATGGGGTGAATGCAAATACATGGCTCTTAGCAGTAAGATTATTTTTCTGGGAGACAAATTTTACATGTGCTATAACTACTAATCAAATACAAGAAAAGAAAAATTTTTAAAATTGTGGCATCACAGGATGTAAAACAAATGCGTACATTTTAAAGGAGGGTGTATGCTTGTGCTTAGCATTTGCTAACTTACATAACTTATTGCTTTCAGCAGTGTTGAAAAAGGTGTCTTTTTTACTGCTGACATTTTCTTGGCAAAGGAAGATGGCTTGGATTAGAGCTACTGAGACCATAAATATGTCACTTAAAAACACACATATGCTACCATACATATATATTCATAATATTTATGTAGGCCTGGATTTAGACTGTTTTAAAATCCATTTGCTCTCCTGTGTCCTGCTAACTTGTCACATTAAATGATTTTCCTCACTCATCAGTGTGATGTCCAGGCGCAGTGTAGGAGACACAGTTAGCTGTACCGTATGCATCTCAGCAGGACATCAGAGGTACACTCAGCATCAGCTACGAGTTAAATCACATAAAGAAAAGAGGTGCCCTTCTCCCTTCTCCTTCCTCTCTTCCTCTTCTCTGAGAGGAAATGATCTGCCCTCTGCAACTGCACCATAATAGAAGCAATTGGCATGGCAGATAGAGATAAAAATGCAATTTCTTTTAATAGATTGCTGCACACTGTAGCTATTCTTTTTTCATTCCCTACTTTTCTTATTTCTGTAAGAAACTTTTACTCACCTAAGAAAAGATTTGGCCGGATGAATTTTTAAAACAACGGGGTCTTCTCTGTATGTGAAATGTCCGATCGCATCTCGAATGGCTTTGTCGATTCCTACCCTCACACGATATTCCTGAGGAATTCGCTGTGCCGGAGTGTAGCACTCCACAGTGCTCGCTGATACACTGGAAGGACAGAAAAAAGCTTGCTTGTCAGCACTGTAAAACATGTAGTTGGGTTGAAACACTGCCCTTCAGTGAGCCCCAACCTCTCCTAAGGATCCACTTGCACAAAAATGTCACTGAGACTCCCAGTGGATGATTGTACTACAACAAACAAACATGGTGTGAGGGAGAAAGAGCAACACTGCTTAGGCTCAGGATTCATCTTAATTGGATTGACTAACACCTTGCCTGCTGGAAGCTATTTCCCCAGTGCTTGTGACAGACCCATCAGCCCCTGCACCCTGCAAAGGCAGCTTCCAGCCTGGGAAACAACAGCACACTCCAGGTTTAAGGAGAATTACTTGTTCTGCTGTAACCATGGGATGTTGTTCCCTTTCAAATCCACAAGGTTTACTCTGTGTTAAAAACCTAAAGAAAAGGTGTTGGAGGAGGATGAACCAGCATGTCCTGTCTTGGGGGCACCTGCTGACTGGGTGCGCTGCCGAGGGGTATGCAGAGGGCAAGGAGAAGGGAGGAGAAGGGGAAAATTCAGGGAGAGCTGGCTGAATTCAGCACAGCAGCAGGGCCTTTGGGATATTTGCCTTTTCATGGCTCTCTCGTGCTTGGCCCTGGAAGTCCTCCTCCTACACTGAGCTCAGTGGGTGAGTGGGCAGCAGAGGCATGAAGGATCATGAAGTGCATGAAGTGTGGCTGCAGGGAGCAGGGCACATGAGAAGCAAGGATAAAAACTGATTGGAGAAGCAAATGTAACTCTACCACCTGGTTTCAGTGATTTAGGCCCCTCCAGGAGCCCTCCAAGTGGGGCCATTCTCCAGGGATGTGAGAGATTGCCCCCAGATCAGGAAAAAGGCGCATTTGCTGGCACTTCTGAAGCTTTCCAGGAAAGTGGGGTTTACCATGTGCTGTAGAGTTCAATCGCTTGTTCATATGTATCTGGAAGCTTTCCACCAAATATTAAAGGGAAAAATAAACCCTTGATTTGCTGCCCTCAGAACTGTGGAAAGCTGCCACTTTAGGTAGAGAAATACCTGCCCTGAGAAACTGGCTAAGTCCTGTTAGAAGTCTCCAAGGCTGGTGAGAAAGAGGGGTGTTGGCAACGCTAACTGGTATCGGTATACCTCTATCAGTTTGATACCTAGAGGTCCACCTGACCAAAGCAGATGTCTGCCTCTGATATGGCTGTCATCTCACCCCCACAGCAGACTTCTCAAATGGATCAGACGAATCATTCCCTAAAGGTTTATATATTTATCCATTAGTTGACCAGCTGAAATGATGACATCAATAAATGCCACCCTAAACTATTAAGTAGCCATTGAACAGAAGTGCTGAAGATAGATCTTGTTAGTGATTAAATATCAGACTTGAATACCAAAATTCCCTTCTTGATTTAGTCAGTCTTAGCTGATTTGATCAAGAGCATACAATAAATCATCTAGCAGCAAAGAATAAAATGTATCTTTCCTGACTGGGTCTGATGTTAACTAATAGGCTATTGCTTCCCCACATTCTCTGCAAGTGTGGCGTTTCACCACTACGACTTTCCATAACCATTAGAAGAGACTCAAAATTCAGAGGAATTGCTGGACATCCTCTTCCTGGAACACAGTGAGCCAGATTCTGCCCTTGGCCACAGAGGTGACAATTCTAGAGGCACCCTGCTGTACCTGAAAACAGGACTAAGCAAGATTTTCTTCATGGTAGAACAGCTACCAAATTCAGGATGTTTCTCTGCCCATAGGAGAGAATATGTTCTTAGTATTTAACATTTATATTCATCTGGGATTGAAGGCATTTCCATACAGAGCATGTCAAAGATTCTTGACTGAGCTTCTACTGGATCCAGTACAGAGCCACAAGATATTCTGGCTTGATCCTCAAAATAATTTTACATATACCAGGAAAAGTCCCAGACTGATGCTGGTTTGGAGGCTGTTCACTGATAATAGTGCAGAAATAGCTGCTCATCTGCATGAGATCCACACTCCCACACTGGTCAGGTTTCCACAGAACAAAACAGTAGGAAACGGTAACCTACATCCATCAGATGCTCACTGGGAGCTGATACAAAAGAGGGGGCTCAGTGTATGGAAGTTGGGATGACAAAAATGATGGGAAATGGGCAGTTTCTAATCCGTTAGACTGATTTGCTGCTTCTCTATGCAACTTTTTAATGAGGTTAATGAAGACTTCACAGAATAAACAAGTCTTCCAGGGAACCATTGTTCCTTCCAGAAACCTTCCAGGCATCCTAAATTCAGGATGTAATCCAGAACTGAAGGTTATTGCAGTATCATTTGTCCATTATGAAACACAAGGGGAGGACAGCAGTGCATGTTTGCATTTTTCTTACTCCAATACATTTTAATCAAACCATTCCAATATCATAGGCATCACTTTTTAGTAAGTACATTACCTTTGCAAGGTGCACAGCTTCTCACCAACAAAAATCCTCCGGGTTTTTCCACTGTTTAGGTATTTTCCAGATATAGTAAGCAATGTTCCTCCAGATTTGGGGCCATAGGTGGGAGAGATACTTGTTATTACAGGATTCTGGGTGGGGTAAAAATAAGAACAGTGTTACATTATTTTCAAAATGTGAAGAGGAAGACTCTTAAAACATTTATTAGTGTTTCCATGAAGTAATAATAAAGCCAACAGGTGGATTGGACTCATGAGGAATCTCCTTCCAGTTAATATTGAAGCTAATTTTGACAACAAAGTTTGAATCATAGTACTTACCACATATGAAAATGTATTGAATAGTGTTTTGCCATGTCCAACAGAAACACTACTGGATATATTAAAACTTGGATTTTTTGCAGCGGGAACTGTGCATTCCAACCTTTGGAAAACAAGGAAAAAGATTGGATTACATCTTTTTTTCTGGCTTGATTTTCTGTATTAAAATAGAACCACTTTAAACTCATAACAATGGAGGATCCATACCAAACAAATAATCTATCTATGTGTGTCAGGAACATTTCAGAAATAACAGCTAAAAGAACTGTGGTCGTCTTTTTTAATGCTTAATACAAACATTGTGGTGTTTATACTTGGCCAGAGAAAATTTTAGTGTATCAAATGCATTTTGGATAAAAAGAAGCATGCTAGAGAAAACAAATACCTCCCATTCAATGGCTGAGTTGGTTTTTGGAATTTTCCTTATGTGCCAAATTTTGGCAGACAACAGGATTAGAAAAAAAAATGCATCATATACAGAAGTTTGTTGTATAAAACGAAATATTACCAAAAATCAAACTTGAGCTTTTGTGGCATCATGTGTCTATGTATTCTGTTACATCTACAAAATCTCACATATAGAATTCCAGAATCAACTAAGTTGGAAAAGACTCTTAAGATCATCAAGTCCAACCATTACCCCAGCACTGTCAAGGCAACCACTAAGCCATGTTCCTAAGGACCTCATCTACACGGTGTGTGAACACTCCCAGGGATGATGATTCCACCACTTTCCTGGGCAGCCTATTCTGATACCTCAGCACCCTCTCTGTGGAGGAATTTTCCTGATACCCAGTGTAAACTTTTCCTGGTCCAGCTTGAGGCCATTACCTCTTGTCTGATCTCTTGTTACCTGGGAGAAGAGATTGACCACTACCTCACTACAACCTCCTTTCAGTTGTAGGGAGCGATAAGGTCCCTCCTGAGCCTTCTCTTCTCCAGACTGAACAACCTCAGTTCCCTCAGCGGTTCCTCATAAGACTTACTCTCCAGACCCTTCACCACCTTTCTTATCCTTCTCTGGCCCCCGCTCCAGCACCTCAATGTCTCTCTTGCAGTGACGTGCCCAGAACTGCACACACAAGCTAGTCTGCTTAAATAATTTTGTTTGCATTAAGACTTCAGAATAGCAGATGGGAGAGTGCTCAGTGCTTCTGCAGGGTGACTTTTTTGCTGTTATGTATGTGAAAATTGAGAAGCTGTGCCATGATTTGCACACTGCTTTGGTAGTAGACAGTCACACGCTTAGAACTGAGAGAGGATGCTCACTGAATCTCACAACCAGCAGAACCTCTGTCTTAAATTTAAGCCATTACCCCACTGTCTCAAATACTTCTTTCTTCTTTCTGAGAAGGAGGAGGAGTGGTGCAGCTGAGGGTCACAAGCCTCTGAGTGACGAAATACCTGCATCTTCTCACATTTCTCTCCAGCAGCTTCACAGATCAGGAAGACGGAGGTGACATAACTGAGCCCAGCAGGATCCTGGCCAAAGGAACCTGCTCCCTTTTCGAACCTTTGAATAGCTTCATTCTTGCCAGCTCCCACAGATGTTGAACAGCATTTTGAAGACAAATCAGAAAAAGCTGCTGTAGAAGCTATCAGCATTAACTAGATTTATTTGATGTCCATTTCGAGCCCTTTTTTTTCTTGGGGAGCTTATCAAACCAAGGGATTGTTTCCTCTTTGAAATCTCAGGATCAGAGATGACACTTATAGACTGAATGTTTATACTGAAAATATATATTGAAAATCCATCCCACACAAAGAACATCTGTATAAAGGGAAATTCTTATTAGAGGTTTCTTACTTGTTTTTATTACTAGATTTTGCTTCCAGGGCACAAATTTGTCCTCCGATATGGACTACTGTATTTTTGACTTCAAATCTACTGGTTTTGCTGAATCCGAAGTCCCATCCACACAGCGTCAGTTTTGTCCCGCCTTCTAAGGGAGCACTGCTCGGAAGAATCTGTTAAAAATATATTGCGTTAGTTCAATCAGGTTTTCTTGAACTTCAAATGAAGTTAAAGAATGTGCAAAGGAATAATTTTAGAAAAGCATTTCTTCTGGTAGACTATGTCCTACCATTCATCTTAATTGTTCTTCACCTTCCATTTGTCACATTATGAGCTTTCCCTGACAGTGGCAATAAATAACAAAACCTATACTCGAAAGCTTTGAAGGATAGTGTTTAGGGGCACTGGACAAGCTGTGCATTGTAATAGTCTTTTAAATCCTACCGTTCTTGTCTTTCACATCTTATTTCTGGCATGTTAAACATACAACGTACTTATTTTTTAGAAGCTGAATGCTGAACACAAAAGAGCCCAAAATGACCATTTTTTTTGTCAGCTTGATAAAAGTCAGGTTCAGAGTGAAGTAGCTTCAAAGACACCATAATCCGATATCGCATTGGCCGCGATGAAGTTAACATTACTTCTGCTGTTCTTTCCTGAAATCTTTTACATTTGGTCACCTCTAACTCTGAGGTAAAAATAAACCACCCCTCAGAAACAGAGAGACAATCTACAAAGGAAATGCTTTTTTTTTGTATATTGTAAATTGTCCTGTAAAATATAACAATGGTGGGAAAAATGTAGGAACACTATAGAAGTCTTACAAAACTCAGCCAAAGTACTGGTCAGTACTGCCATTAGAAAAAATAAAAATGAAAAAGACATTGGTTCAGGGTTTATGGGGACTTTTAACAATACTCCTTAATTTTGCAAACATACCAGTACCACTGGACAAACAACGCAGAATGAAAGACTGGACTTATATTTGTGGCCATAGTGCCTAAACGTCTTCAACTTAATGCTTTAGTGATACTAATTTTCCCCCTAAAATGCAATACAGCTGTGCCTTTCAGAGGACCTGACTTAATTTTCAAGCTGAAAGGGAAGTGTTTGAGAGATACTTGGCTATTATTTCATCTGGAAATCCAGTAAGACAGCACATTCCTTTTCAACTCTCTTGCAGCTATACTTCAAGACACTTACAAATGAACTATTGTAGATAGAAAGGCAGCTGAAGAATACTTCAAAAGAATTATACCATATATTCTATATAGGGAAATTTACTGCCCCCATTAGAAACCAGACAAAGAGTCTGATCCAAAATGCACTGAAGCCAGTAGGAATCTCTCCCATTTTAATGAGCTTTGAATCAGTTCTCAATAAGCAAAGAAGAGGGAACCTATGCAGGAACGGTAGTTTTGCACAAAGCCCATGAAAAGACAGTGACGCTTGCACAGCCCCCTGACACAGCGCTGCAGCCAAGAGCAAGCAGTAAAGTACCCCATGGAGTCTGTGCTATTCCCAACTTTAACTTTCCCTTATTTCTTTGGGTTATTTCCTTCCAAATCTGGATTGACTTCAGATCCTAGTTTTCCACTTTGCCTAATATCTCAGCACACCATCTATTTTTGGAGTAACAAAACCCGAGCAGAAACTGAAATTGCTCTGTGGGGGTACACGATGTTTCGATGTTTTGTACAATAATGCACTGACGTGTGGCATTTGAAGAGTTTGAATTGTAATCCACAAGTTAGCAAAATAAGGGAGTTAAAATCATTAAGCCATACAGAATAAAAACCAAAGGCACTTAACTGGTTTGGAGTGATCTTATCTGCCAAGAGACTTGTGATAGCAGCCCATGTGCCTTAACTGAAGGAAAGTAAAAGTATTTACTACATTCTGCCAGAAAATTTAGGAGGCAAGACCTCTAAGCAGAGTTTTCTAAGTGCAAGTCCTGCAGAAATTCCGCCAGTGTTTTTATTCATATCTTAATTTTTGTCCCATTTGTTCTGTACAATGAAACCTCTGAAAGTTAAATGAGATTTCCCAGGCTTGTTCTTGGGAGTATGCAGGAATGAATACTGAACCAACAGAACCTCCTGGACTTTGAACCGAGGTATACATAGGCATCTTCTGTGTGCTTATATTGCACAGGAAGCAGCAGAAAGTAAGCAAAGCCCAAATCAGTTATAAATGCAATGAAATTCAGGGTACAAAAGTTCTCCATAGCAAGAAAACTCCACTGATAACATGGAGCAAGTCTTGCTGCAAGGCCTGCCATTCTGCTTGTCCCTGCTGCTCTCTGGACTTTAAGGCTAATAAAGTTAACTTTTCTGTTTCCTTTTGGAAAAAATTAAAACATCATGTTTTCCTTTTGTTTATGTTGACCAACATTATGCTAATATCCACTCACATACTTTATAAATTGTTGGAAGAAAGTATCTATTTATTCAAGTTTCATCAGCCCGTTCATTTTAATTAAGAAGCAGGAACATGTACAAGGCCACATGTGAAATTTCCAGCAAACCCTCCAGTCTAAATAGTCAGCAGAAGGCCTGATGTTCTCAATAGGTCTGAGACGAAAGCCAGCTAAACTGACTGACTTTTAAAACAGCAACAAACCACGGTGGATTTTTGACCACAACAAAGAATCAAAAGGGAGACCAATTTATTTCTTCTTACATACCGTTCACCTTTCAGCGTGACCTGAATGATGCAGGCAGATGCCTGCAATTTGTTCCGGCAACAAGTGATCTTCCAGGAGACTCTCGAGTCCCCCACCTCTGCTCTAGCACCGCTTGCCCGGGCTGACAAAACACACCTTGCTGTTGGCAGAGGTGATGGATGGGAGTGGGGTACAGTGCCAAGGTGTGGGGTGGGAGCCTGTGTCCCGGTGCCAGCCCTGCTGTGCTGTCAGTAGCTGGGGGATGCCTGGGCAGAGCCCTTCAGTGTAGGGCTGCTCTCCATCACCAATGGCTCCAAGGAAAGTGCTTAAAGCAGGGCAGAGAGACAAAGGTCTCCACAGGAGGACACTGTGTTCCTTCTCTGCCATCACTCCTGAGATAAAAATCCAGTTATTTTTTTCCACTCTGCACCACCTTGTGCAATAACCCGGGAAACTTTGTTGAAGACTCTAGCTAGCTCACATCCACAGCAACAGACCCCTGGAGAAGATATCTGTTCCCCTCAGGTTAACGCGATCATATGACATATCTCAAGCAACCTCTCCTTATGAAAGCTGCAAAATATCAGGGAGATGTTCAGACTGAATTTCAGACACTATGCAAAGAAGGTCATCCTCTGTTTGTTAGGAACAAAACAAGCTTGTTTCTCATATTTTATACATATGGGTTTAAAGACAGATCAGAAGATGATGAATAATCTGTTTTATATTTTTTTCAGTAATCATGTTAAATGTCATGGTCCAGTAGAGCATGAAATCTGTCTTAACAGCAGCAATCCAAAGGGATTTAAGTACTCAGCTGCATTTTTTCCCTTACAAGCCTTCTAGAAGCAACTTCTACCAACGTGGGCATGCTGTAATTCAAGATTCACTTTAAGATCCATCAGTGCCACAGATGCATATTCATTACAAGGGCAGACTGGACTTGGCAGGGCTGAGCCACATGGGGAAGGGGAGCACCCACTGCTCCACATCCAAGGCATGCTCTCCTGGATGAGTCCTGGTCCACCCAGCAACTGCATAGGGATGCAGAGGTGGCCCTGGGGACTCACCTCTCCATCCAGGCACCTCCGAATAGGCTCCAGGCACTTGGTTCTTAAAACTGCTGAGAGCACAGACTCATAATTGAAATTAAAGAGGGCTATGTGAGCTCAGCACCTCTGAAAATCAGAAAATAAGCAGTTCAGAGCCTTAGAAATCTTCTAGAGGCACAGCAACATACAGCCATTGCTGGAAAGTTTTGCCAAGAAAAAAGACATTAAGGGATGCTGCTTGTGCTTGGGCAGACAAAACAAGCTGTGCAGGATGGGCAAGTCGCTTAGGCCTGCAGAAGTCTTCAAAAATGTGTCAGGACTAACTCTCATTGTACCCCTTTGAATTAGTTTCATTCAAACTAAGGCCAGAAAGGACTATTTGTTTATCTAATACAGCCTTTTGAAATAAGCATGTTCTTGTATAAGGGAAAAGTAAACTATTCACATTCTGCATTAGCAATTTTTTTACATCTCCTTTGCCCAAAGGTAAATGGCAACAGAAGGCAAGGCAAACACACACACCCCTTTCCATCTCTTTTATGTTTGATTTCTATGACGTTTCACTGTTCATTGAATTTTGCCTGTGTTAGTCCTAAATTTTACATCTGAAAGGTGAAAACAGAAAAGAAAAAAACAACCCATACATGTGTGTTTCTAGGTTTATTTCTAGATTATTAGCTGTTGTGCCTGTCTACTCCTTAAAAAGTTGTACATAAAATCATCTGACTGGTTGGAAGAAATACACGATTCTTAAAAAAACCGACCCTTTTCTCTCCCTTTCTCTCTGAGATTTTAGCATGTCAAACTTTCTGTATGCCCATAAAGGAAATCTATTTTTAACTACATGTTGTAGGTTAAATGCACTAACAAACACGAATGGGTATAAATGCTACCAGAAAGTTTAATGCTTGTCCTTCCCTCAGTTTTCTGGTCTGTTACGTGCCCCACAAACCTGCACCTTCACAGCTCTGTCACACTTCACATGGGATGATTTGGTTACACGTACAGCCGGCCAGTATGAATCCTGTATTAACCATAGCTAAACTAAAACAGGACTGCCTCAGCATGGCTCTCAGCTCATCCATGCGGTTGTGTTCTCGCACACCCTTGATGGGCTTTGGCTGGCTGGCAGCAGCCTCCTGCTGTTCCCTGTCCCAGGCAGGGGTGCAGCTACAGGCTCGTCCCCCTCAGTGGCTGGGGGTTCCCCCCATTGGACTGAGAAGCCAAGGAGGGGAGTTGGGAACAAACATCTCCCCCAGGGTGGTGCTTTGATTGACTGCTCTGTCACAGGGCTGAGGTAGGGCACAGAAGTACTTTTCCCTACACCATGCTTTCCTCCAGTGCTGGAGCTGCATGGGGATGGAAGAACAGCAGGGCTGGAGAGCTCCTGTGTTAGGTCAGGCTCTGGCAGCTGTGGGTGGGAAATGCTTGCCTCCCACTCCTCCCTTTGAGGGGGGTCTGAAAGGAAGAGTGCTCCTTTTTCACCAGCCTTTCCCATCAGATCCCTGCCAGGCTGGCTCGGACCCACGTTGTTTCCTCCCTTTGAGCACTTCGCAGGGCTAAGGCTCTCCTATGGCAAGCCAGGATGATCAGGCAGACCTGTCCACCACAGAATCATAGAACGGTTTGAGTTGGAAAGGACTTTAAAGATCATCTAGTTCCAAACCCCCTGCCACAGGCAGGGACAACTGATGAGGTTGCTCAAAGCCCCTTCAGCCTGGCCCTGAACACTGCCGGGGACAGGGCAATTACAACTTCTATGGGCAACCTGTTCAGTGACTCAACACCCTCACAGCTGAGTTTCTTCCATATATCTAATGTAAAACTACCCTTTTTCAGTTTAAAGCCATTCCCCCTTGTCTTATCACTACTTGTTCTTATAAAAAGCTCATCTCCAGCTTATATGTCAGCTCCTTCAGGCACTGGAAGCTGCTGTAAGGTCTCCATGACCCTTCTCTTCTGCAGGCTGAATAACTCCAGTTCTCACTGCCTGTCTTCACACGAGAGGTGCTCCAGCCCTCTGAGTATCTTCTTGGCCCTCCTCTCCTGAGCAGCTGAGCCCGCTGCACTCAGTAAGAGCATGTGCATCCAGCCAAAGGCTTTAGGGACACTGTGTCCAAAGGGAAGTCAAGGAAAGTAGACACTTCATTTATCATAACTGCATAGAAATAAACAGAAAATGTCCCTGGAGCACAAACCACATTCTTCCCTCAAAGGTAAATGTGCAAAATCCCCCGTTTTACCTCATAAACCTTAGGCAAGCAGGTCTCCTGGGTCCAGGTGCCACTGGTGCAGGCAGCAGACCGGAGGCATTGCTGGCCACACCAGCCACACTCCATGAAGGGAGGTGCCAGCAGGCACTGGCTGCAGGACCTGAAGTGATGGCAGCCTGGCCCCTTCAGCGGGATCTTTGTTACCTGTTGATGGAAAGACATGATGCGCAGATCCTTTAAATACACACACTAAGTGGCAGAGAGAGTCTCTTTTTATTCAGTGCACCACGGTGCTACTCAGATTTCAGATGTGCAAGCCACGGTTCGACTTCTCTTTAGCTCAGTAATTATAGGATCTTATAAGTAATTTAACTGACATGATTTTAAATTCGCTTGGGAGAAACCCTAAAGGCATCTTACTGTTATATACAGTTACTACCAGCATCTGGTGTTTACAGCAAGATAGCATTTTTTGCTGATGGAAAAAGAAAATAGCAGTGTGCTCCTCCCAGTTCTGCATTAGTTCTTGGAAAAAACAGTGCATCTCAGTGTGCCTTAGTTCATATGTTTGTTAAAATAGGCATGATGGGTATTTCAACCTTGGCAAGGCTGTATTAATGTCTGTGACACATTTCCAGCATGTGACTGCCCATGTACTTGTTTTTTAACACTTATAATAAACCCCCCTATATTATACCTAAAATAGGAAGTAAAATGTATGTTATTTAAGATATCAGGCTATTCATGATAACAGTCATTCTAAATAGATAACAATTACTTTTAGTCAAAAAATTAAAATCAGCAATTACGACATAAATACATCATACTTTACACCTCAGTCAATTCCTTGAATTTATTTTGGACATTTTCTTGAAGATTACTTTTGTAAATATCTCATACATTTCTAATAAATGATTAATAACCACCTTTACTAATGGCTGATGTATTTCTGTAAATTCTTATAGAACTCAAGAAGTCAAATTATTGCTTACGATTATGGTTTAGATTATCTGTAACATTATCTGCTGATGTTTGAAACCTATTCTACAATGCATATCTACTTCTGACAATAGCATATTTATGACAGCTCTTCATCTTTTGTTAACCCTTTGCAGACTACACAGTAAAGCAATTTTCAAACCTTACTATGAGCACTGACTCCCCATTTCAAACAAACCCACATAACTCTTGCCCCTCCTTCAAAAGTTACGATGCTCTGACACAAACCAACAAAAGCCAGGAAACTGTGAGCACCATTCTTTTCTTAAGCCATTGTGTGTTTTTTCTTTGCAAGCACTTGAATTATGGACAGGGTTTCAGCCTTAAAATTTGCATTTCCTGGCTTTTGTTGGTTTATATCACAGCTCTTGCATTATTTAAACATTTCTCAATATTAGGCCATTGGTTTGTTTAATTGGGGGAATAATCTTGGAGGAAACTTACCCCTCCAATGTTCCCAAGGGAATGGTGAGGCTGGGAGGATGCAGAGCATAAAGCAGCAGAGTGAATAGTTGCTGAAGGCAAGTTTCCAGAGTGCACAGAAGGGTTAGATTATGAACCACTCACCTTTTTCCCAGTCACTACTAGGGTATAGCCATCATCTGCTAATGAATTCTTGACGACAACTTGGGGAGAGACGGGGTGGGAGTCAAGCTGAAAGCTGACATGTGGAGCTGTGGGTTCTGAACGGGAAACCACTATCTAAGAAAGAAAGAAACTGGGAAAGTCAGCAGGCAGTGTGTGACACAAACGCATGCTGCTCAGTGGTCTCACATTCCTACCACTTCTCTGCTTGCATAAATTACTTTACATTACATTGCATAATATTTTGCATAATGTTCCATCATGATCTGATTAAAGAGCTATAAAATCTACTTTATTTAACACAGCAAAATCATCCTGTTGGAGGATCCTCAAAATACATTGTATTTATTAAAATATGAAGGACTCATTGCATGTTTTCTAGTCTTCAATTTCAGGTATTTATAAATCAACCCTAAAAAATGAAGATGGGTCACTTAGCCCTGTGCATTGAGGAAAGAACAATTTTATCTACAAGGCCTATTTAAAAGAATCTGAAAACTCCAGGCCTTCACAAGTCAAAGGTATTTCCATTTGTTTTCACTTTGGTCCTTCAGTTTGAAAAGTAAAGTTTACCCTGTGTCAACCATATCTGGTCTTGATGCACGTGAGGCCATTAGAATGCAAACCTATGGCAGACACAGGTCACCACTGTGAGCAACGCTACAGTGCCAGAAATACACGGAGCTTGATTCCCATAGCTGGTGAGGTGGCTGTTGCTGTAGGCAAGATCCTTGCAAAATATGGCTGGGAACCTTGAGGTCTGGGTCCTGCTGATTTCTGCAGGAGCCAGGTGTGAGGACAGAGTGCTCAAAGCACATCTTAAATGTTAGGGAGAGCTGGAGACTTCTTTAGAAGATGCTCCAAAACAGGAGCCTAATTTAGTTGTCCTGAAGCTCCTTTGCAACAGCTTTCTCTCTCTCTCAACTTTAGGAGATCTTAGGGAGATTAGTCACACCAGCATGAAATTCCCTGACTAGTCATCTCTCTGCATCTTGAGTTACCTAAATACTTCTGAGAATTTGGGCTTACTCCTGCAAACACACGCTTAACTTTACTACTGTAACTTTGTTGACTTTAATGGGATGAGTCATGGCTGTTAAGCAGAGGCATAAAGCATCTGCAGATCGGGGGGGATATTTGATAGTGAGGTTTTATAGGCTTGTGCCTGTGATCCAGAAGGATGCGCGCCCAAATGTGATAGCATCAGGCAACAAAGGCAGAGGATTGTTTACATGAGGGAAGGTCATGTTCATGTTTCAAAAGCTGAATCATGTGTAGTTTGCTTAAGGACTTAAGATAATCAACATTTGCTGAGATTCAATGGGGTTCATTATTTAAAAAGATTGAAGCCATTCTGGAAATAACTTGTATGTCAAATGTTTAATTTTTCACTATAATGAAGCTTTTCTTTTGCCTGTGAAGGCAGCATCAGAACAGCTAGGACATTGACTTACATGATTTCACTGGCTTTTCATACTGCCAAGGTCTTTCAACAAAATGGCGAACTCCAAAACGACTTAGAGATGCTGTAATTACAGCTGATGTTTTGTTGTAATTCAAGACTTAAATAAAATATATGAGGAATTAATTCATGGCAATAAGTGCTTCACAACCCAGAGGTATTTATAGTTTGGTGTTATAAGAGGTTTTTCTTTTTCTTTAAAATGAACCTTTTTTTTTTAAAGACTGCTACAGGTTTGTTTCAAAGTACAGAAAGCGCAGCTTTTCGAAATCAATAAGGTCTGATCATTTTGGTGACACAGAAGTATGGTCTCTCACCCAGTGTATTAGGGCAAGAGCTCTGTTTTTATATTCAATGAAAAATAGAATGGACTGCAAAGCTGCATGAAAAAGCTTGATTAATGTTGGCATTATGAGGAGAGGTAGCACCACAGCTGCAAATACCTTTTTCGTTGATCATTAGCCATGTCTCATCTCAAATACCCACTGCTATAAAATGCTAAGAATTCTTTTCTATCATTAATCCAGGCTTCCTCTTATTGCCAAGCATTCTTTCAGATTGAGGCCCAGTGTTAACCCTTTAAGCACATCTACATTGCAACCGCAGAGCAATACATAAAGAATTGGATCCTATCTCTACAATCTTGGAAAAATTATTCGGTACTTTAAACACTGACTGACCTTTATTGTACTGAGGCTGATAGTCAAATCACCTGCTCAAAGATCAAGTAAAAAGGCTCTGACCTTATGACATACAGGGAGCTCAAATTACACTTCCTAACTCATTTGGGAGTATGGAATAAAAGTTAGGAGTTTGCTACCAGCCTACAGTGCTGCCATAACAGATACTAGCTGCAAAAATGCTCTTTTTGGTCTATGTAACACTGCATTTTTTGCACCATCAGCCCAGTCTTTGAAATTCTATCTTACCCTAATCCAACATAATCCTTAAGGAAAAAAGCAATTTGAAGACAGCTTCTACATCAGGAAGAAGAGGCTACTTAGGACTTCAGAAACCTCTGATTTTTATTGCTTGGGACCAAACTAGTATGCATACAGTGTGGCTTTAATCTACCACGGACACACTATCATACACAGGCTACCTCTACCATGGAAATGCTTCAGTACTACAGAAGTGTTTCTCTTTGCAAAGACTGTAAAGTTTTGATTTAATTTATTGTTCTGCTTGTTTGTTTTTGGTTTTGTTTCTTTTTTTTTGGGGGGTGGTGTTGGGGTTTCTTTACATTTTAATAATAATTTAATAACCAAGCATTTTCCAGAGCATCAGAGATATCCACGTGCCTGCACCCAGGCAGTTAGGAAGGTCTTGCACAGCTAAATAATTTGTCAAAAGAGAACAAGCAGGTGTTAGCAGTAAATGGTCAAGCCTTGCAATAGTGAGAAGTCAGCAGATGCATTCTGCAAGGTGTCTGTGTCGGGAACTGTACTCTTCAGCATACTCATAAATGGGTCGGAAATGTCATTGAGCACCCAGTGACAAACTTTTCTGATGATCTGAAGGTATTCAAGGTGATAAGGATGATGACAGACTATGAAGGATGGCAGAAGGTCTTTACAAGAGAGCACGTCAAGGCAATAAAATGGCAGCTAAAATACAATGAAGAAGATGAATTTAAAGTGGTATATGATAGATAGCTCCATGAAAACATCATCTCACTGCTCAGCAGCAGTCAAAAAAAAAACCGCAACAAAACCCAAACAAAGAAAAGCTTAGGAATTACTGGAAAAGGATTAGAAAACAAATCAGGAAACATCCTGATGTCATACAAATTCATGGCTTGCCCAAACCATGAATTCTCTGTGCAGTTCTGGCTGCCCTGTGACAAAAGGAGTATGTTAAAATGGGAAAAGGTTCAGATGATGACAAAAGTGATAATAACAAAGATAATAAAGATGATGAAAAGGCTGTAATGAATGGCTGAGTAAGGGTAGGTGTGGAAATGATATGTAAAGGGCATACAGAATCATATGCGGGTAGCGACTGACTACCTACTCTCATCTAATAAAAGTACTAAACACCATCAAAAGACAAAAGTGAGAGTCATGTTCAACGCAAACAAAAGAGTAAGACTTCCTAGCAATGTGTGATGACCTATGTAACTTCTTGCTGAAGGATGTGAATGCAAGAGAGAAGGGGATGCATTCAAAGGGAAACTCCACATGTACATGGAAACCTGTACATTCACCCTAAACAGACAAAACCCAATGGCTCAGGAAATCCTCAGAATGGAAAACAGTTGGAGGCTTGAAGGAGAAGTTATTACATATTCTGCCTGGGTCCCTGGGCATTCACTTGCTACCACTGCTGGAGGCAGAGCACTGAACTAGATGGACCTTTCATTTAAACCCATGTGTCTCTTCTGATGTTCTTACAAATAGCTCTCCTGAGAATTACATTCATTACCAGTAACTACAACCACATCCTTCTCAAAGCAAACATAATAATGTTCCTCTAAGAGAAAACCAAACACGTATGTGGTCTTTCAGCATAGCTCAAAGCATTTCCATGAAGGTAACAGTGAACAGTTAGTTAATAAATACATTAATATTCTTTATATTTGAAGTCAGTGACCACTTAGTTCCATGAGTATGAAAAGAACTCATTTAAGTATTATTTCATTGCCATCATCTAGTATTAATGTTTAGTAACAAGACTTGACTTCAGGTTTGTTTATGCATAATATAGCAAATTAAGACTGCAATAACTTGAGTTAAAAAAAAGCATGCAACAGCTTCTTCTAAAAATCATTCTGGTGCTCAGTTCTGCTAGTCAGCAGGATTGAATTACAAATGTTATTGTCTACATGTTGAAATATCTTCTGCAAAAACGAGAGGCTTTCTACAATCAATCCCATCTAAGTATCATATTGTTATTTTTTTCCCTGGATGTCTGGCAGGTGTATGCCATTACCCAGCAAGAGATAGGCTCAGGGTTAGCTTTATTGTGTAATGCCTCCAATGTGCTGGGATATGCAGCATAGCCTTGCAAAGGGCACATATGTAGCTCTCTAAATGCAGTATATCATTCTAATCCATGGAGAGTATAATGGATCTCCTCTGAAAAGTGTAAGCTTTACTACTCAAACTGAATATTAAAACATGTGTGCTCTCAAAACAGTTATCTGGCACCAGGTGTTAATTTTAATGTGACTATATGGATTTTGCATTATGCAATATTTGATGGTTTGTTTTCTGGCAGCATCAAGATACATTCTTTACCACAGAAAGAACTGCTATTACAAAACTTTTAAAACTTAAGCTATAGATAGGAAAATGTTACTTATCAAGAGTTTGAGAGTTTTCTGTTTGTTTAAAAATGACAAAGTGGGAAGGACTGCAATTATTCACATTCTTATAAATGCACATATGCACAGTTAGTATTTAGCCTTAAATAGGTCAGACTGCCAGTATTGAAAAGTCAAGGGAATTGCTGGACCACAGAGGAAGGACAGCCTCTGCAATGACTCCATGGGCATCCCACCACTCCTTCCTCTTTCTGGCTCTGTAAGGCTTAAGGTCCATGCTCATGTATTTCTTAACCTCCTTGCACTTGCTTCCAACATGCCTCTCGCTTGCCACTTGCACTGGTGGGTTTCACTATGACTACATTTGTCTAGTGGGACAGGAACTAAATCAAAAGAAGTTTGATCATTTTGAAGACAGAAATGGCTCCCAGTACACTATGATATAAACTGGATCTGAACAACCATACTGAAAGTTGCAAAGCTCTGTACTTCTTTGCTCTGCATCAACTCATTTTGCTGATAGGAACCATGGCTTTGAGCCTCGATTCCTGGAGTGGTGAGGACTTGTCACTTTGCTGTTTCCAAGAGGCAAGCAATGCTGAAGGCTTGGCTCTCTTCCTGCTGAATTCTGGGTGAAAGCTTTCCAAGCCTTGACTGCAGTTACAAATAAAAAGAAGATGTGATTATTTTTGTCTGTACTAATTTTTGTAGCATGCATTATGTTCCCTGGCATGTAATCTATGAAAGCAGCTATGACACATGCTAATTTCTCTCAGAGAAATGAGATGTGTGTTAAAGTTTGTTGGTGGTGATGGTGTTTGTTTGTAAGTGTTCCTAGGAAATGAATGTGACTATCAATTGTTCTGTCTGCTTCGATGTGAAGCCAACAAGTTGAAGCTCAGTGTGTGAAAACTTCCCAAACCATTGATATGTGAGAGCCCTGTCCCTATTCCTCATCAGACAGAATCAGAGGCACCAAATGAAATGATAAGGCAGCAGGTTAAGGAAACCCCAAAGGAAGCTCTTCATCATTCAAAGCAGAATGAAACTATGGAAGACATTGTCAAAGCCGACCATAGGGGGCAAAACAATAATTTCAGAAAACAGTAAGCAAAATGGATGGAAAAGAAGTCCATAAAGAATGATTAAATGCCAGATATGGCTGCAATTTCCAGCTCAGGGAACCTCTGGGCCACTGTGTGCCAGAAACAGGAGAGTACTGGGAGAAGAATCACTGTGTGCTTTTACTTGCCTCATACCTCTCCTTTACCCATCTTAGCCCCTGACAGAGACAGGAATAACTCTGCTCCTTGAGCCTTTATTCTAACACCATACATCCTTTCTCGGGTAGAAATTTGTGTTTAAAAAAAGCAAACAAAAAGAGGAATAGAATTGCTCTCTAGAATAAGGCTTATGATTCTCTATTGTTTCATGTCTAACAAGTGCAGAGAGGCCCTGAGGAGGTTGAGTAGCCTGTTGCGTGACATGCTCTGCTCCAGCAAGGCCTGTCTGTGCCATCATGCTTTGGTTCTTGTGCCCTAAGCCATTTTCAGTCCAGAATCTGTTGAGACATGACAGTGCATTACCATGTTCTGCTAACACTTGGCTTCCCAGACAGAGCTGGCTCATGTCCAGCTAGATTGGACACGACTGCTGCCAGAATGTGGCTGACGGCATCTCACAGAGTATGTATGCCCACGGGAAAACCCTTTCCTTACCTCCAGAAGTAACTGATGGCTGTCTACTGGCCCATGAAGAAGAGAGGGCACATGGGGGAGCCCCTCACTCCACATGCAGCCTAGTGCTGCCCCACTGTGCACTGAGTTTCACTGGTATAGTCAGAAGGATGAGACAGCCCTGATGCCAGAATTGCATCTGAAGAGAGTGGTTGCTCACAGTAGTTGTAAAACACAGAGCAAAAAGTTCTCTATTACTCTCTTCCTCATGAAGAGAATAGAGAAGCTGGTGCTCTGCATGCACCAACAAGCAGCGTGTTTGCTTGGGCTTTACCTTCAAGCGTAGGGAGCACATGCAGCGTTGTGCTTCCAGGTACAGCGTTATGCTGAAAACCAGCCTCTGCACGTGTGAAGGGCATCAATCTCTTGTTCATTAAGGCCAGACCAAATGTGAGCTTTTCAGATAAATCCTGCAAAACTTTCCCATATCCCACTCTCCCCAGAGCTATCAGAAAGATTTCCCCTTCCTGAAGAACTTTGCTCTTTTCTTCATAACTCAAAAGTCGCTCTCTGAAATAATACCAAGCTCCAGGCAGGGGGAAAAAAAAAATCACACTGGTACTGAGCAAAACCAGAAGATATTTTATCTCAATGTATCATGGGGGTTTTCATTTTACAAACCATAATTTCACCGAATCCTGCCTGGTATTGACAGTGTCTTCCAGTTGTGAGTTGTATTCTCAGCACAGCTACTTTGGCTTGAGCAGAGCAAGGCTGCTGTACACCAGCTGAAAATCTGATTCGTCAACTATAACAGTGTGACTGGGTGCTGTTTTCTAATCAAATAACCACTGTGAAATACCTGATTCACTTTGCACCCAACAGCTGTACTTTCAGTCTGTGTTCCCAGTCACACTCTGAAAACAAGCACAATAAGAAAGGCTGAAACAGCTGCAACTTCTCAACAGAAAAAAAAAAAGAAAAGGGGGGGGGGGGGAGCTTGTTGTCAGGCTCCAGCTTAGGAAGGAAGTAAAACCATTTTTCTTTTCTGTCTCATGCGTGTCAGCTGTCTTAGAAAAATTATTACTGCTCTGTTTTGTAACAGAAACTCCACAATATTTGGTAAACTACAAACTCCAATCTATTCATGGCCAAATACAGATTTAACATTTCTGATGGAGCCAAAATATGCTCAGTATGTCAATGGGCTGCAATTACTCTCCAGGAGAGCTTTGGAATTCACCTCCTGGCCCCAATTATCCTCTTTAAAAGAACTCATGAATCTTCTGTATTTGGACCATCCACATTGATTTTATTTTAGTTTTAGATTTGGGCTGAAAAAAAACATTTAGTGAAAGAGGTTGTATTTCCTTTCCAGTATTAGTGCTTTCCAGGCTGTTTAAGTGAATAATTCTATTCAATCAAACTAAAAGCACAAGCAGAAAACAACAGGTGACTAAAAACATACCTGAAACAGCAGGTGACTAAAAACATACCTGCTTTTGCATTCTGAATATTACTGGCTCCTCAGATTACTTCTTTAAAATAAGTGGAATATAGGCTATAGTCTGAGCTGGACCTTTAGCACAGTTTTGATGGGTAATGCCCTAAGTTTCAGTGGAATCACTTATAAGGATAGGAACTATTAGCTGTAATATGTCTCTAAATACTTCAAAATTCCAGAGTCAGGTAGCTATCATGTACAGAAAGAAAGCCTTTGTTCTCAGAAACTACATGTTAAACCTTCTGTTGACTTTTGCAGCAATGCTGTGCTATAGTCATGTGGTAAAGAGAGAAAAATGGATGGAGATGGAAATAGAGACAGATTAGGGGGCAGTAGGAAGACAGAAAGTGATGAGCAGAAGAAATGCAAAAGGAAATGAAAAGATGGCAAGAAAAAGGGAAGAAAAGAGAAGGAGAATCAAGTGATCGGCTGCCAATCATGTATAAGCAAGAATATGAGAAACATTTTCAAACAGATTTCTTCAGGTTCAGTACCAGTAGTTTGCTGCTGCATCCACTGGCTGCTACAGCACAGGCTCAGAGCTTCAATTCAATTTTGGTGACATGACCACCATGTTTTAAACATCTTTCCAATCCCCCCCCCATAACAATTAAAGGAAACCCTAAATTAACACAGCAAAAATGTGAATTAAATGTTCATTATTTTCATCAAGCTGCTTCATATTTGGGCACTTCAGGGTGCAGTTGTCAGAAACAGAGCTACTGTACTACCATTTCTTCTAATCTCATGGATGACTGCTAATGCTGAAATTGATGTCACAAGCTAAATTGTCTAAATATGGTGAGGTTTGGTATTTCAAAGAGGATACAAGATAAACTGAATTCACTGGAAGGGCTGGGTTTATTTTCTAATTTTAGAAACCTATATATGAATACTTTTTATTTTTTGCTTTTAAATAGTTGGCATGAAAAATTGTTCTCAAGATGTTAATACAGTACAACCAGTTTTAAAACAGGTTCCCTGATAGAATTTTGTAGTTAGTGTTCTCTGAAAGCATACCTACCTGTTAACTTTGAAGAGGTACAAGTTACAAGGAGACTGCATTGGAAAATCTATTATTTGCACATATAAACAGCTGAAAATACGAGTGCAAATGAGTGCAAAAGTGAGGTGCGGAAAAAGGGAAAACCTGAGGCTTCTTTGCAACATGTTTCAGCAGATTTGTGAATGAAACAAAAAAGAACATCATTGCGTTTCTTTGCTGAAAATGTGGGGAAGTGTTTGGGGGTATCTTTTTGATAAATGAAGTCACTGTTAGATTATCCTGATTTTTTTTAACCCATTATACTTCAGTAATGGTTGTTTAATAGCTCAATTTTTAATGATCTCCATCTCATTGCAGTTAATAGCTATATTTCCATAGAAACACTGCAAATCTGCTTTAGTTGGACATTTGTTAATGAACATGTTTGAAAGCATTTCCTAGATAACTATTAGTGAAAAAAAAAAAAGATTTAATGTAAATGAACATTATGTTCTGAAAAAAGCTGTGCCTGCTGTATGCTGCAGACCTGTATCCTTTCCAAGATCATTTAAAGGCAAAACAAATACTAACCTTTTTATTTGGAAGCAGCCTCATAAAAGGTAGTAATTATGCTTATTCTCCTGCTAGCTTCACCAAACCCTCAAAGAAAGAGCTCCTACTTATTACAATATGAGCCCAATGCTGACTTCCCCCTGTAGCTCAAGCCAATCTATTTCAATGATGAGAATATTCCTGCTAATGGCAGTATGCAGTTTACACAATAGCCTTTCTTTTGATCTGTAACTGAACCTGGAATGGGAAATGTGTTCTGGAAATGTTTTAATTGTTCCTTGAGTTAGGCAAATGTCTGAATTAAGTGTGTGGTGCAGGATTTGAATGAATAATTTAGAGAATGCTACAGATAAAAACAATGATGTATAATGCTGCCTTGTGCTCTCCACCAAACCTCCCTAAAAGCTTTGTGACAGCCCAGAAAAAAAGCTGTAAGAAAGTAGTTATTAAATGTATTTTGCAGATAAGGAAGTGGCTTCAGAAAGGTTAAACAAATTGCTCGTGTTTGCGGTGTGAGCCAGTTACCTATATTTAAGAACAGAGCATAGGCTGGTCCTGTGTTTAGTACGTAGATCTTAGCATTTGGCTTTCCTGCACTGAAGACAAACTGCAGCTTAAAGTTATGGTGGTCATCATGGGAAGTTCAGGTAAAACGGGCATGGTTGTCACTGAACATTTTATTAAATTTGTATCTTTTAGGGGAAAAAAGAAACATGATTTTCTCCAGCTTTTAATCTGTCCTTTGTGGTAAATCACTTGACCTCTTTCCCTGCAGGAGCATTATGGATTTGCATTATGGGGCAGGTTCTGTGTCCTGTCAGTACAGCAGACAGAGATGGAGGTGTAGGATTCCCTTTGTCCAGAAAGGATGCATATACTGGGGACAATAGGTAACTCTGCTTACAGGAATGAGCAAGGGCCTGAAAATCTAAGATACACTTAGAGAAACTTGAAAGTAGGTAGAAGAGGAACAAATCTCAATTCTACAGATCTGAGTCATAGGTTATGGGTGCATTCGCAAGTAATTTGGTGCCAGAGGAGTGGATCAGTACATAGAAACAAGTAATGCTGAGGTTCCTGCTTCTACATTATAATCTGTCTTGGCATTTTACACTGAACTAGATTTAATTTGATCCTCTAGACTAAATGGCCATCTGAAGTGTATATCTGAAGTTGTTTGAAGAATCAGGCATTGTTCTAGACCTTTCTGCCCCATCTAGGGTTGTAGTGTATTTGATGTGTACCCAAGACAGAGCTTTCAGTTTAGTTTCCTTTGAAAGAAATCTGGTTTGTATGGACCAAAACTGCTCTGTGGACTGAACCAGCTGGACTAAGTGAAGATCATGGTAGAATTTGCTCCAAAACCATGTTCCAAGCCACAAAGCCCGTATAAATACTTAAGATTAATGTTCTATTAGGCACTTTGTTTATATTCCAGAAGCTCTATTTTACTCAGCAATTTCAATTTTCTGTATTATTTTCTGTTAAACTGGGCTAATACTGCTCCTCACTTTTCACCATTCCTGCTGAACTCTAGTATGTATTTTTATTGTGAAGGTGTAGCATATTTACCTGCATGAAGCGGCCCTCTGAAGTTCCCAGATTAGCAACAGTAAGGTTCCCTTTGGTGAAGACAGATATTGAAGTTAAGAGGACACTGTTGAACTGGCCCATGAACAAATCAACCCTCTGCAAGGGAGTCGTAACTTCTAAGCGATATTCATCCTCTTGTGCTCTGCAGTATGAAGCATTTCTTGAAAAAGCCTGTTAGAAAATGAAGTACAGATGAGTACTGTCTTTACGAGTAGGAATAGATCTTTGTCAGAGTGAAGTCATTTAGCACAAATGCATTTGACCAAAAGTATTTTAAAATGCTTCAAACTTAATTGCTTCATCAGTTATGATGTTCCATGAGGAAGGCAACGGCCTCTTAATGTTACGGGAATGTTTCTTTTAACTTTTTTCTTTTTATCCTGTCTGTTGGCTGTAAGACATAGGATCTTTATTTAACCAGATGAGATGAGCAGAAGAACATGTTTCAAGGTATCCTTTCCCTTAATGACTTACATAACGCTGCTTCTCTAAGGGTCTCAGAATCCTTTGGCTGCAAAGCCTGCCCAGTGACACACCTGCGCCTAGAACATTGATTCCTAGAAAATGATGCTCTGAAAACGCTGCCATTTTTTTTAACCTTTTTTGCACTAAAATAACAATTTCCAGTACTCTTCTCCTGCTATTCTCTTTTCAGCACCTTTTTTTCAGTGATAAAAGAGAAAAGAGGAGAAAAAGATGGAGAAAGAGAAAAGGGAGATAAGCCAGGAAAAATATGCTTCTGATTGTACATTTGAAAGAAACGATGGGGAAGTCAGCTTCTTATAATTACTTAGGCTTACTTAGGCTATTGCATTGATCATCTATGCCTCATGCACTATTTTGTCCAATCTCAGTATGTGTTGAGTGTACTATAATAGTTGCTGCATTTGTAGGATTTTTCTCTTTCAGTTTGGGAACAGAGATTACATGTTTTTAATTTTAATTGGAAAAATTCTTGCACAATACAGTTTAAGTTGTCTCTTGAGAAGAATATAACCTGCTGTCCTGATAAGTCAATAGTAATCTATTAACTGATAGTTCCATTACTATTGATACTACATCATCTGTTTTCATGAGCTCATACAGATAACAACCAGGCACATCTTGAAGGATCTCTAACCAGCTTAAATTTGGAAGTCATCTAGCATGTTCCCACTGAGACATAGTTTATGAATAAACATGTAGGGAGATTATAAAGGATCTCACAATGGTTTCATCTGCTGAAATCAGTCAAGAGCCTTGTTTTTCCTATTTTTTTAATTGATCTGTTGTTACAAACATGTTTTAAAACTTTGAATCAAACCTTTTAAAGAAGTCAAAGTCTTTCCACCAAATTCATTAGATCTGGAACATATCCGAACAAAACATGTAGGAGTAAAATTTTATTTTCTTGTTTTCTAGGTTCAGGTGGTTTTTCCACAAAGTACTATGAGAAAGCACGCAATACACCAAGAGCTTCTTGCTGGCTTAACTCTGGTGAATTCCATGAAAAGCCCAAGGCATTGAAAATGCTATTAACAAAAGGCTAAACCTAATAGCTCAGTCCTTTGCTGTGGAATCATAACATTTCTGAACTGTGCACAGCAACATCACTGGCAGGTGAAGGTTTCTACAATCTCTAGGAGCTGCAGCTTTTCTCCAGGTGCCCTGTCCATTTACTGTATCACTTAGGTAAAACCCTGTGTAAGACCAAACAAGAGCAACAGAAATCTCTGCACAGTGCCTTAATGATGCAGAAAGAGGGTTTCTAGATTAGACCTGATACAGCAGTGATTAACAGTTTGGTATCCACATGCTAAAGGGTTTCCTGTATTACTTTTATTATTAATCGTTAATGTATGGTGTGTTTTGGACTAACTTTTCACTAGGAACACAGAATACACTTTAAATATTATTTAACCCAGTATTTGGGTTAAATTATCGACAGACAAATTTAGCTTTTCCTTTTTCTGGCCAGCAAACAAGCTAAAAGCTTTATTCTTTTGCACTCATATTTTACCCAGTTTAAAAGTATTTCTGAAACATCTGTGCAAAGATTACTCATACAATGAGTATGAACAGCTCAAGTGCAGAAAATGTACAGTTTTCATGCTTTTTGAAATAAGGCAGATTTGTGAATTTACCCTCCCCCAACCTGGGATCTCTGCTCTTTGCTGTAGCTCCTTTTCTTCTGTAAGCAAATGACTTTGGGGAGAGATGTTTCTGTGCTAACCTTGAAAAAGTACTTCCTCCTATGCAGTCATCTTGACACAATTTAAACATCCTGACATGCCACATGAAATCCTGTTCAAGCTCATTTTAACAAGTGGCTAAGTTTTCCTTCTTGCCCTGACACCTTTCCTAGCTTCCCCGAAGTCCGTTCAACCACAAAGTCAGCTCAGCCTTCCTCAGAGATGTCGTAATTTTGGGTATCTGCCCAAGACCTGCAGATTGTTCCACATATGGCTCTCTTACAAAACCTGGCGCTTCATGGATTAACCATAATGTAAGGTTAGCTGTTTAAGAAATAGGAAGACTTTGATCTTTGAGTAGAAATGCAGAGATTAAAAGGCTACTGAGAAAACTAAAGGAAGATTGATAACATGGAAAACTTTGGCAAAGAGGCTGCTTTAAATTAACTCTTTGAAGCCTGACTCCCTCCCTTCTTTCCTCTCAGTGTACACATGAGTATCCGTTTGGCTGCCACTGTGGAAAAATAACTGATGTCAGATGATGCACTCTGGATATTATGCCAAGTTCCAGTGACAAATCACACAACTATTGAAATGGACGATTAGTGTGTGGGTAAGTGCTCAGGTTGGGCTATACTGCTTCTCTTGTAGGAGGAGAGGTGCCAGTTGTGTCTGTGATTCATAGTGAGGGCTTTGTGAAACTGGTGTAGGTGTGCCACTGGAATGCAATGAGGTATGGGCAAGCCCTGCCTCTCAGAGTTCAGATGTGTAGGGGATAGCTATCTGATTTGTTCATAGGGGAAGTTGTGGTGTTTTGGAATTTACACTTGATTCCATGCACAGAAGATGAATGCACCTAAAAAGTCTTTCTAGATAGATATCATTGGGCTGGGCTATTAGGAGCGATCACTGTTTGGCAGTTAACTGATTATTTATATGTCATATTCAGTGAGTATAAAAATCATATTTTGGACAGAGTTGTACATTTAAAGCCAAAAATGCAAAGTTGGGAGGAAATCTTCAAGTCCCTAATGAATATCTCACAAAAATTACCCAGTTAGGTCAGTGTCAGAACCAATCAGTCTAGTCTCTGGTCTGAATACAAGACTCTGAGGAAAAGAAAAAACAAACAACAAACAATAACACACGATTTTAACCTTAAACTTTTTGTGAGCAAAAAACTGATTTTTGCAGCAACTGCAATGTGGAGAAACACTCCTTCAGGCTCATCCTTCCAGAGCTGGCCAAAACCTGTTCTTCTTAGTTAAATGCAAGGCTCAATTAGAAGGACATATTATGTGTAATGCCCTGATGTTAAGTTTAATGTCTTAAATTAATGTCTTAAGCATAGCAGAACATCCCATGCTGTCTTGTGAATGATTTGGAGGACACCATTAAAATTAAAATTTAATCTGACAAATTGGAAAAATGGTCTGAAAGACAGTAGGTAAAACATCCTAGTGTCAACTGTAAAATACTACTGTTACAAAGAACTCAAGTGAAAGTGGGAATAAGCAGGAGTCTTATTTCCTGCTGTTTGTTTATATAGCTTTTAACTTGCTGGCTGTCAGGAATCAGATTCCTACGTATCAACTTTTGTTTTCTGGGAGTTCCTCTCAAGAGAAGTAGGATCCTGGGAGTCCCTCTCAAGAGAAGTAGGTACCCACAACTGCTGACTGCAATTCCCCTTTGAGCCTTTCCATGTCTAACATGGAGTGGAAGGAAACGAGCTATTCCTAAATGAGCTGGATCCTGCTATCTGCAAATGGTAAAAATTCTTTTTCAAAGAAACTACTGTAGAGTGAATGGATAGATTATTCTACATAACAAATTGATTCCCAAGATGATTAAAACCAGAGAGGGTGTATGAGTTGCTTATCTCTTCTGTTGTGGAGGTCAGTGGATTAAGATAAATAATAGAACTACAGTTTTCAGCAGTGTGTCCTATTGGAATCGGGCACATAATGGTGAAGAATTTACATGCACAGCAGACTCTGAACAGGAAGAGTAACTGTGAGGAACGAAGAAGAATATTATCAGATTTTCCTCTCTAAATGTTCTTGTGTATTTTTAGCCAACACAGTTTTGCTGTTCCATAATTCACGTTAATTTTCTGGGCAGTTTGAAGTATTTCTCATCAGGTGAGAAGTGCATTTGATCACTGCTTCTCTCCATGTGAAATATAAGAAGTGAAATTCTGGCCCGTCTCTTCCATTGCCAAAGGGACTATCTCCCTCCTCCTTTCTTATGTGGTTTCATGCCATAGCTGGCCAGAGTGAGTAAAGAATAATGGTGAAGAAAAGAAACATATAAATAGCTGTCTACTATGCTATCACAATGGAGTATTTTTTTTCTTCAATTTACAAGACAGGAAGTTTGTGAAATGGACAAAATTTTACTACTAGCACTTCAAAAAAGTCATAGTCATGTTTATTGTTCTCACTATACACAACTGTCAGAGGATGTCTGAATTCTTTACTGTTATGAGTACATTCAGTGATGACACATAGAAAAAAGATGGATGCATTTATTTTTTGGAAGTAATTGACCAGAAAAGAATCTCTTGTGAACAAACTCCAGCACTGCACAACAGGCAGAAGAGAAGCCAGCCGTAACTGAGAAACATGAGAAACAGAAATTCTTTGGATGTAGCATGTTGGCTTCTGCCAACATGATCAACTACAAGTCTACAGGGAGACTCCTCACCCCATGGGTCAGTATAGATGCAGTGTGATTTCCCAAAACTTGCTGCTACATTTCCAAGAGAAGCAACAGTGGGTAGCAAAATAGGGTTGACCATGCATCAGTACAAGTAACATGTGCTGTTCAGCAGCATATGCACATGAAGAGTGCCTTATTGGCACCAACATTACATTGCGTTCATATTCATTTAACTCTGTTTATCAAATATTCTCAAATATGAGATCAAGTCTTTTGTATCAAACTATTGCATGTATTCACACTGACAGGGGCAGTAAGACCTCAGATAGAGGGATCACAAACAGACGAGGCAGCTATTTGCAGTAAGGATTGCACAGAATCCAGCCTAGAGCAGTCTCTGGGGATATGCAGTGCTTAGCCCACTTGCTGCTCTCACAGCACAGAAAGACAGCTAATTTCCATGTTAATGTGGCAGTGATAGGTACTAAGTATGCTGAATTTCTTTCTTCTTCAAGCCCTATTCTTCTCAAGAACTCCATGTTCTTGAGAAATGTAACAGAAATCACTCAGAAATCAGATCACAAGGGAAAAGCATTTGAAAACAGTATTCAAAATGCTATGCGCTTTGTAAAACACATTTCTGCACAGTAGCAGCAGACATCATTACCAAGCATTTCTTGTAATCCTAAGGAAGTGAAAAAAACCAAATAATAAATGCAACAGCTTGATTTTACCAGTGGACACAAACTTATGTGCTAAACACTTCCCATAGACGCAGATCAACCATGTTTCTGGCTTCTTCTTGACCAGTGAAAGACAACTCAAGGGTGTAGGTGCTGTGAACTTAGTCCAGTGTCCATGGAAAACTGAACATGCCTGGGGCAGGGTACTGGTTTCTCCTGTTTCTAAGAACTGCTGAGGCACTGAAGTTTTACTCTAAAAGGCTTTTAGAGCTTTTTCCTCTGTTTTAAACAAAGAATTGTTTCCCTCTTCTTCCTTCCTTCTGTTCCCAATATTCCTCATGCATTTGAAAGTAATTCAAAGGACAGTTTTTTATATAAAATATAGAAGTATGTTCCTTTTCTGAGAATAAACTTCTCAAATCCCAACTGTGAAGTAGAAGACGTGAAGAGAAAACAAGCAACTGGAAACAGTCCTTTAAGACGGAAACAATCAGGCAATCCTAACTATGCAGTGGCCACTACTATGAGTTGCTACTGCCTGGAAATGGTCCCAGTTACACAGGAAACTAACCCTTCAAAGTACCGCTTGTTGCAAAATAAGGAACAATTTAGAGGGAATCGCTGAAGGATTAATTATCTTAATGCTATACTTTCAATTTCAAGGACTTGATCTAGAACTCACTGAAGTCAAATGGAAAGATGACACAAATTTTTATGACCCCTAGAGAAAGAGATTTTTTTTTAAGAACTCCATTGATGTAAAATATTTGTAGAATAACAGAATAGTTTGGGTTGGAAGGAACTTTTTAAAATGTCATACAGTCCCAAGCCCCCTGCCATGGGCAGGGAACCTTCCACTATACAAGGTTGCTCAAAGCCCCTTCCTGCCTGGCCTTGAACACTGGCCAGGGATGGGGTATTTTACATAGTATCATCCCTCTTATTCTTAATACTCATTGCTTTGATCTACTTCACTGCTAAAATAAGAGCAGGAAAGGAGGTTACTGAACTGGTGCTCCACTTAAGGCAATAGGTAAAAAGACATCCATGTTAAATGTAATTAGTTAATACAAATTAAGATGACTACATGTTCTATTGTCAAGATCATTCAAAGAGTTATTTGCTTTTGTCATTGAACAGTGCTGCATTAGTTCTCATAATTTGGTTAGTGTGTTAGCACTAAGTATATCCTATTGATTCAGGAGATAAAATGGACCTAAGTAATCTTTGTATTTTGCTGATTTCCCTTATATTAACTTAGCATTTAACTCAGTATACAGATTATCAAAGGAGAGGTGTTGATTAATTACATATTTTGAAGAAATAAAACAATGCATTGGAGCTGTTGTGTTGATAAAAATTTGTAGTGTACATCAGGTGCATTTTTCACAGAAGCCCTTATTTACATGGAAGCTGTGATGAAATTGAAAAGCTGTGAATTCCCAGTAGACCAGTTACCCTAAGATGATGCTGAGTGTGGAGACTCTTATTTCAAGACCGCATTGCACAACAACTGCATGTCTAGCCAAAACAGTGGTGCAAGAGATATGTGGGATACAAGGGAGTCCAAAACGTAGAAGAAAATCATGTAATTTGCCCTGTTTTCCACAGGCTGTGTACAAATGCATGGCAACATCTGCCTGAAGAAAATGAAGCTCTTACTATCACTTCCCCCAGGATCATTCCTCTCCAACATCTCATTGTTTCAACCACTCCATAGACTGTGCAAGTAATAATTCTCTGCGACCTACACCGGCTTTCTGAACCATCTATACCATGGATCGTCTTCCTTAGCAGTATTTTTTAAATTATTTACTGTGGGATTTGTCTCTGGTTTTACTTGCATGTTTGGAAATGAGGAGTAATTCCACTCTGATGCAAAAGCTGTCTGAGGTCAGAAACCCACATGCCACCTAGAAAGTTCAAGTAACACAAGCACTCTCTTGGATCATAATTACCTACTGTTGCTTTAGTGAGCAATAATGACGGCAATATGTGGTCCTGAGTCAGAACAAGTAGAGTAAGCAGAGAAACTGCTGAGGTAAGGTTGGTGCTGAGTGAGCTGAAAGGTAGATGTCTGCTTTGTCAGGATTTATATGTCTCTCCATCATTTGGCAGCAGAACCAGGGGAAAATTCATTGCTTATTTAGATGTTTCAACTACCTACCAAAGCCAGGTGGGATGAGTCCAGGACTTAGATCTGCATGAAGTGCACTGCAGAATCAGCATCTCTTTCTCTGGAATATCGAATTGTTTATAAAGAAATCCAGGCAGATCTCTCAGGAGGGGCTGACAGTCCCATTTCAGAATAGCCATGAGCAGATTAGACAGGAACTTACTCTGGGGTAAAAGAGACTTAGAATTTGGTTTGAACCCAGAAAAAGTATCTTAGATCTGAATATTACACACTTCTAGTGAGTGTCCTTAATGTTATACACCTCCTAGTCTACATTTGGACGTCTTGTGGGACTGTAAAGGTTTCCAACTTTGAAAGGTTACACAGGATAATAAAATTATTCTTTGCCCAGTTCTAGTCTTTAGAGTTATTTAAGGGCCTTCAAAAACTCTGAGACATAAAATACACATGTCCAGATATCCATGCTAAAAAAATAAAAATTACTTTCTGCCTGAAATGATTTCTGTGCAATTCCAGAGAAAAGCGGAAGAGTCACTCTTCTGCACTAATAACCAATAGGGAACTCTACCTTAAGTGGAAGAATCTGATTAAAAAGTCTGGAAATGGAACATTATTAGTAACTGGCTGATAAAACAGTGCCCTTTGCAGAAAATGGTAGTTTAACAGATACTACCTTCTCCAGAGAAATCCAGCTTTCACCAAGAAGATGATAAACCACTAAGTAGCGGCACTGGGAGGCAGAGACAGGCCCCTAACAGGACATTAGGAGAAAAAGAAAATGTTGTTTTTGCAGCACTTGGGGACCAAGAGGTCAGCCCCGAAACTCCATTGCTCCTGGAGCTCGGAAAAGTCTTTAAAGATACCTACTACTCCAGGTGGTGTGATACTTTCCAAAGAAACTCCCAGACCTGCTTTTTCCTTGCCTTGCCTTTTTCTTGGGAGCTCCATTGTGGAGGTGTCCACATGGCCAGTACCAAGTCCTTATGTTACACCATGCTATTTACCCTAGTTAGGGATCTTGGATGGCCAAGTATCTAGATGGTCATGTACCTATTGGTGGTGGGGAGCTGGGTGGTGAGCACACCCTGCCTTGCATGCCATCATACAGGGCAGCACCCTTGGGGTACTGTCTGGGCTTTCAGCAGGCAGGCAGTGAGTGCAGAACAGGATCACGGATGCAGCCTGTCAGCTTACTATTATGGTTTAAGCCTGTTTGAAGGTGTGTCAGTACACATTGCCCATCACCCAGTCCCTTTGTCTACTTTTTTTCATTGCCCAGTCCCTCTTCTTCGGGGTCTGTAGCAATAGTACAAGGAGTACTCGGTTCGAACTTAAACAAGGGAGATTTAGGTTAGATATAAGGAAGAAGTTCTTAACTGTGAGGGTGGTGAGGCACTGCAACAAGCTGCCCAAGAGAGTTGTGAATGCTCCATCCCTGGAAGTGTTCAAGGTCAGGCTGGATGAAGCCTTGAGTAACCTGGTCTAGTGTGAGGTGTCACTGCCCATGGAACAGGGATTGGAACTAGATGATCTCAAGGTGCTTTCCAACTCTAACTATTCTGTAATTGTATGATTCTATTCTCCTGAGACATCAGAACTCCATAGAGAAGCCCACACAAAATCCATATGGTCAGGAGCAGGCTTTGTGCACAGAGTGCTGTATGCCATTTCCTACAGCATTTCCAGAGGGATAAATGACTGAACCAATCTGATGCATTCTGATGCCTGACTTTTATGGAAAATATTCAGGCACATTCCACTCACAACATGAAAAACATCTCCAGTGCTGTGAGATTATCTAAATAAGCCACATCAACTCTTCCTAATCAGAGAGAGGTGGTGTTATTTTTAAACCTGCCAAAAAATTTTAAGCCAAGTGGTATGGGACGTTACGATTACAGGGCCTCAAAAGAGTTATTTGTCTCTCTTTATTTTATTAAATATTCCTAGACATACCCTTAGGATGACAGATCAATAAGTGCCTTTGCGGTTTCCTGATAGAAGGCAGCAATTATTTTCTTCCATTACAATATAAGCATAACCCAATTTTACTCATCTATCATGTGTGTAATTGTAATAAAGAAGCATCACCATGTGTTTATTTTACTGTCACTTTATCTTTTGTTTTGTTGATCTTCTGTTTCCATTTCACATTCTTCCAATTGTTTGTGCCTTTCAACTGACACAGGAGTTGTGACCAGTTGCTCTTGCTTTAGGACACTTGTTGGGAACATGATAGCAAAAGCCTGTTTCTCTTTTCCTGTAAGGTGAATGGAGTATTTTAGGCTTTCACGTGAACGTAGATGCAGAAGAAACAAAGCCACAAGATCTTCACAGAACTGAATTTGGATTTCATTTTTAGAGGTGCTTTTCCATGGAAGTCAATAGTGATTGAAGTCAGGTATCAGAACAACTGGACTCCCAACTGTTTAACACATAAGAGACACAGTAAGGCTAAACAAAGCCTGTAAGATCATGAACTAACTAATGACAATTGAAATGTATAGTTGAAATTGTCAAGGCTAAACTCAACCTATTTCCTCACTTAGAGAATCATGTTTAATCCATACTAGAGGTGCACACTACTGAACTATGTCTTCAAATGAAGTAAGCAGCATTTGTCTCCCCCTCTAAGTAACTTCTCTGTTTTGAGAAGTACCCTACCAGGACTGATGGTGACTAACTGTGACCAAATAAACTCTGCTAAAAGCCTACATCCAGTTTTCTCTTCGTTGTGGGTGAGGAGATTCCTGAACACTGATTCAAAACCCTCCACAGCAGCTACCTTTGTCCTGATTCAGACAATAAAACCCCGTTACTATTGCTCCAACTTTTCCTTTTAATTCAAAGCCAGTTCTGTTTCCTCCTTGCTGTCACTCAAGTGACAGCCAGCTCTTCACTGAAGGAAATTATTACAAAGCGCTAACTGGTCACAGCTCTGCTAAGGTACATCTGATACCAATCAGATGTGCCATCGGATTCACTTTTCCTATCCCTGACTTCAGTGAGCCCAGGCTTTGACTTAACATGTATTTCACTTAAACAGAATAGGAAATGTTGTATTTTCACTTTGTAAGGTTTTCCATGAGCACTGGAATAACTAAAGCACAGTTGTTTCTGGACTTACATCTTGTGGTTGGTTGACTCTGCTGTCCAGCTAAGCTCTGATGGAGACTTTTCCCATAGGTGAGTAATACCTGATTTGGTCCCTGTGTGTCCTTTTAGTGTTTGTAAAGGGGCTCCTTAAACTTCATCAGTTTCCACAGCCTGAGCATATACTGAATCTGTCTCTGGATTCACATCTTTTAGATTTCTTATTGTTGCTGCTGTCAGGTCAACTGCTAGAAAGACAGGTATACAGTAGCATAACCACACAGCTTCATTCCCTCACGAAACAAGGTTAAAAACTAGCCAACTTTGTCAATCACATCAAGATGAGTTGAGATATTTACTTTTTTAATGTTTAAAATATGAGAAGAATGAGTTGAGGAAGTGTTTTGGATGTTTTATTCTGGTTTATTTTGGCCTAATTCTACCTTCAGAAGCTCCAGACTAAATAGTCCTGAGGGACAGCCACTTAAAAAGATGGACTACCCAAAGTCCAACAGAATTATGTACAATTGTCTTGTGGGACTTCTTTTGATAACATGAAATGGCCTTCATCAATCAAACTCTAACTGTAAATTATCAGATAGCAGTCTCTTGCAAACATTGCTAAAGGCTCATTTTTCTTTTTAACGTTGAAGTTAGTGGTATACCATATTCACTGCTGCTGTGTTTTCACTATCCTATGACTTAATCTCACAGTGGTCAGTGCCTTCCACTTGCATCAGTGGTCTGTGGTTTCGTTTTCTCAACATCAAAGAGAAAGATCATCTTGGCTACATTACAAAAAGCAAGTTTTGAAATTTGCCAAAATAAACTGTGACAAACTCTCACAATTTATAAAAGCTTTCTTTTAAGTTGAAGGTGACTTACAAAAGGGGAAAAATGGGTTATAACCTCATGTACGTTTTTATAATACACAAAAAAGGGCCTAAGAAGAATTGAGGGTTTGGGACTCTTTCGTTTATTATTATTTTATCTCCAGCAAAATCAAGGAAGACCAGATTTGACATTCCTGACACAAGTGTAAGAAATAACGTGCTTTCCTCCTTCTGCCTGCTCTTTCCCTTCCTTCACCTTCCAACCTTGTACGTCTATTTTACACACCTGAGAAAAACAGATGTATAAAGGATGCTTGGCAAATACTTGCCAGCCTTTTTAACAAATTAAAAACTGAAAAAACTCAAAGGATGCTTTTTATAGCCATAATGAGTCCTCTGGAATAAAGAAAAGGAAATGGAACAAGAAACCTTGAAGGTCTTGATATTTCAGTGTTAAGCAAACAATCCTGACAAAAATTCTGCCTGCCTTTATGCTGTTTAAAGGAACCACAAGAAAAAACAGAAACATTTTCCTCTTTATCAGTTTAATGCAACAGAAATCAGGTTTCTGATGGCATTTCTTGAAAATGGACAACTATAACAAACATGTCTGTAGTATTAAGACATTCAGTTCTGATATGCAAAGCAGCAGCAGCCCCTGGAAAAGCTTTTGAAACTGTAAAGTACAACCCAGCATGTGGAAAATGGCAAATTATTCTGTCAATATTTTAATGGTGTACTTTGCTATGAAAAGATCACCTTATGAAATGGGTGTACAGGCAAGTACAGAACGAGATAAGTTAAAGGCTATGAGCTTTAAAGACAGTCACTCACAAATAAAATACCCCAGGAATAAGGAGAAGAAAAGTACTTTCAGAGAAGAACAATATTCATTGTTAAAATGAACTGAAAAATACTTCAAAAAGGATGGTGAAACCTAAAATGAAAAATTAGGACAGCAATAACAGTGAAGAAAGATAAGAAGTTACTGTGCTAAATATCTGCTAACTGGCTTCTAGCTCCTGAAAATTGCTTTTCCCCCTAAAGAAAGGGAATAAGATGCTACGCCTGTTGTGGTTGCTGTATCAGAATCCGCTGGTGATGTCTATATCTGTGTCGAACACCTGGAGCCTGCGATAAGCAGCTGTCCCCCTGTGGTGACGAAGCTCAGACTGGGCTGGACCCCACCTTGAGCACATTCTGCTGCTGAGGAGGCACCACAGAAGCTCTATAACTGATGCTTCTCCCCAGACCACCCTGTCTCACCCCTGGCAGTGACACACAGTCCTTCTCTATCGTGCAAGACATTTCCACCTCCAACTGGGGCATGTGTCAGCATCCTGTCCTGGCGCCCAATGCTGGGCAGCTGTGCTGAGGAGGACTCTGGTGGCATTGGGGTGATGAAGATCTGCAGTTTTCACCCTCACTCCAGCCATCCCAACAATGTGACATGATAGATCCCATCCACCTTCACTGTTGCTCCATCCTGACGCAAGCCTCCTCATGGCTTGTGAAGCTCGACAGAGCCCCATCATAGTGACTCTGGCCCTGCCCTCTGGTAGAAGACAGCATGCCAGCTATGAGCTCCAGTTTTCTTGTATTTGAGAAAAGAAAGCTTCCCAGAGAGGACATACAAGGTCCTGCTACATAAGCAGGTACAATTCAAAGCTTTTATGTTTCATGTTTCAAAATGAATGTTGAAAGTATTCGACTCCCAGATTCTGTATTTCCTTACAAGAGCTGACAGTGGCAAAGACACTGGCCAGAAGGGAAGAAATAATTTCTGTGCTACCTTCACTCACAATATTTCAAGTGGTTGGAGAGCAGCAATCACCCAAACACACGGTGTACAGAAAGGCAACCCTCCCATCGACTACCAGTACCCACATTCAGGTACACTTTCCATAGGTATTTCTTTCATTAAGAAAACTGGTTTCTGTGGGACTGTTTCTGTATCAAATATGACTAAGTGAATTACAATTTGGCTCTTCATGGCATGTTCCAAACAAGCTCTTTCATTTTTTTTTTCTAAGGAGGGCAGTGATTCAGCATTAACATAGTTTAAAATATGAGTGGTATTTTGAGGGGCTCCTCAGTGCACATGAATGTTACTGAAAACTTTTCTGAAATATTAAAAGAAATAACTGCCTAAATATTCCATTTATCCGCATCACACTGTAAAGAAACACAGTTACTTACAAATTAAGAAAAAAAGGACTTTTTCCCCCCCACTTCCACTAACACTTTCTTAGTTCCATAATACGGACCTCAGTGATTTTCATACTCAGTTTACATGAACTAAGCTTTACAGAGATGCATCAGCAGCAGTGCAAAGTAATTTGAAACGATCAGGGGCTTATATTCTGTAACTGAAACTGAGGAGAGGGCTACTTGGCAATGGAGTAGGCAAAGGGATGAGGAGAATCCCAAAATGCAACAAATTAATTGTCACTTACCCTGTTCAAGCAGTATTTGCTCTCTTTCCCATAAAAGTGCTGGAGACATTTCATATTCTGCTTGTCGACAATCTTGTTGAAGAACTCGTTGATGGTTCGCACGGAGACGGCGCAGACAGCAGATCTGTTGGTTGGTTCGGAGGAGTCTGGTTTGCTTTGTGCAAAAACACCGTAGAGAATATCATCGTTCAACCCAAGGCCCATTTCATACGCTAAAGCTGCACCCGGCTTGCTGACGTAGGCAGCTTGCAAAATGTTGAACACCTCCTTTCGGATGGACCTCCTTCTCCGCTTTTCAGTAAAAATACACTCAAGAGGCATTTCCATGTACGAACGCATCTCTGAGTCTAAAGTGCAGAAGCGGATAATTCTAGTGTGAAAAGCCTGGGAATCCAGAGATTCTCTCTGGACAGTCAGAAAATAGACAAAGTGATCGTGTTCAAAGGCATGGACATACCTTATGGGATATGAGTCACGGAACTGAGGGAGGATATCTATGTAAGACTGATCTGTGAGAAATTCAAAACCATCCTGTGTTTCTTTTAACCTTCTAACAGATATTGAATGCAGCACACGGGGAGGTTGAAATGTGGATGATACAGTATTTCCAACAAAGAAGTTGACAAACCTGTCCTTTTCGGTCACCAAAACTTTGGTTCCTAAAGTGCTTACAACACAGTCAGGACAATTATCAGGTTCTCCATCCACCCGGGGTGAATACATGCAGTGCACCTCACTTTCAATGTCAGCAGGGTTGTCAGGGTGAATGATGTGGCGGTGGCAGACGCCTCCAGACATACTACCACAGCTGATGAGCTGATCATCATAATAAGTTTCTAAGAGCAGTGCCATGTTGACATTATCCTTCCATACGCTGTTAGAAAGATTGGCTTTATCTCTGCAGTCTTCACACGGTGCACAGTCAGGGTTCTCCAAAATGGGCCCAGTCTTGTACACAGAAATGTTCTGGAGGGTTTCATTTAGTACATAAATTTTGTTGATTGCTCCAATATAAACATGATGCTTGTATAAAACTACATTCTGAATTGGTGTTTCTGCGATGAAGTTAGGAAGATCATATTTTACAGTCAAATTCATCTCTGATTTTTTAGCTGCTTCTTTACATTGTCCGTGGCTCCTCTGCAGCAAGGCAAACAGGAATACAATAAACCCAGAAGGATATGCAGTAAAAGGCTTCATTGTCAGAGATTTAATCTGTCAAAATATATTTAAAGGAAATGAGTGGTTACATTTCATATACTCAACCATCAGTTTATCAGTCAACACAAATCTGTTTCTAGGCTGCATTTATTAGCATAACTATTTCAGTTTAAAAAGTGTAATATTGCTCAATGTAATTAATAGGCTTGTGCTAGAAACTGTTACAATTACTGGGTTTTGTGGGTACACATTTCACTCCTTTTAGAACAATTCACAGGATTTTCTTCCAATAAATTTTGCAAAACCCCTCTGTGTGTTGTACAACAGCAGAAGAGAGATGACTGCTTCCATACTGGCAATGAACCAGATGACTGACAGGGTTTAGAACAAGATGGTGCACAGGTAGCTAAAAGCAAATCTGCTCAGGACACTCAGGACACAACTCACACAAAGCAGTTGTAGCACTTTGGTGTGCAGATTTAAGACATTTGGCAAGCTCCTCAAGAGGCTGAGCTGGTTCTTAGTGCCGCTGCTCAAAAATGATAAATAGAAAAGACACGAAATTGTGTGAAGATTTGAGCTGGAAGTGGGCTTCTTTATTCTGCTGACATTTTCAATTAACCAAAAAAGAGATTTTTTTTCCGCCAGACCAAACGAAAACACCCTCCTCTCCCTCCCTTGAGATCCCAAATCACTGTCTTTCATGAGGGCCCAGTTTGGAAAAAAGAATGTTTTTTTTCAGCCAGCTCTACTTCTTGGAATAGTCATTTTCCCTAGTGTTGACAAGGTTTTGTAATATATTAGAATATTTTATGCATCATGTGGTGCCTGACATGTACAAGTTTTATTTTAGGTCTTGTACCACAGCAGTAAGTCACTCTGGTGAACCTTTACAAGATACAAGCATATCACTGTATTGTAAACAAAGGGATATCAAGTGACCTACAGCCATTAACTGATGAAATCAAACAACCTAGCATTTTTCTTTCTTTTTTTTACTTCTCCACACAATTGTTTGATGTGGCTTGAAAAACCAAAGGCAGATGACTAGTGTGATATTTCACCCCCTCCAAAGATCAATTAAATGAACTGTGGTTATGAGCGTTTCAGCAGTGTCCACACTATGCCTTGTCACACCAGACATTTTCTGTTAGTGCCATGACACAGTTCTTAAGCCAAATTTAGCTGCTTCATGGAGAAAACAATTATACTTTCTAACAGCAATATGATCACATACTTTTGGAAAACACTTCTAGTTTGGCTGTGGTTAAGCAATTTCTGCTAATAAAAAATTGCTCATGATTACTGAAAGGATTTAAAATAGACAACCTTCAAATTCCAAGCTAATAAAAGGAATATGTACTGACTTTTTACTTCATTAAGACTGAGTAAAATGAAAATATGACTACAGACCAGAGCTGTTTCCGCTGTGTATAAATTCAGTGTTTTCACAAGATTGGTTAAAACAGCCCATCAATATAATATTTCTCCTTCCTGCCTTGTGACATTTTATTTCAATGCCCATAGAACTCTTTCTGTGGATTACCTCATTAATTACACAAAATAATAAGCTTTGGAAACAAAGAATTGTTCTTCTTCCCTGTTATCTGATAAGAATAATGATTGAGAGCTGGGGATAAAAATCAGAAAGACTATTTGCAAGTATTAGCTGGTAAGAACAAGTCACACTTCTGCTACTGAGAAATTAAGATCTTCCTTTAAATCAACAACATTTTCTGATACTAGTGATAACAGAATCCTAGAAAGAAATCAAACATGGATTTAAAATAATAAGAAAATAAAGCAATAATAAAAAAAACCCCGGGAGACTGCTCTAATTAGAAAATAGCCCTGGTACACAGAGCAGTGACTTCCGTATTGTATGGGGCAAGAAACAGTTTTCTCATCCTCTGAAACTTCTTACTGGTACAGAACTTTCCCTGTTCCGCACTGGGATGAAACCAAGAGCTCTCAAAGTTTGTGTGAAACACCCAGAAGTCACACTGAATCCAAGAACAACCAGGTTCAGGTCCCTACTTTCCCAGGGAATGTCAGCCAGGGAAGGTCCCCTGCAGTGGGAAGAGTGGGAGCCTGGTGTGACTGTTTGCCTCCTTCAGCCAGCACTTCTACCCAAGAAACTGCTACAACTGATGCGTTCCTGCAGATTCACTTCTGACGAGCCAACGTGTTCTGACAAATACTAGATCAAGCAGAGAATTCCAAAAGTGCTCCATTTCTGACACAACGTGGAGGCAGGCATATCACTTACTGCAACAAGTTTAAACCCACGTAACTAAGGTGGGACTGCAGTGGAGAGAGAAAACAGTAGGTGGGACAATAATTAGATGAGGCTGATCAACTAACAACACAGGAAAAAAGATGCAAGGTTACCTGACAGACACTTGCACTGTTGCTGTGTACTGTGGGCTATGCTCCTGCTTTAATGTGTTCCCAAATAGATTTTCCACCCAGTATGCCCCTTGGTCTTCAAGTTACAATCCTCCCCATTGTTTCAGTGTCCAAAAAAGAAGATCTCTAGCTGTCCAACAGTAAATGCCACTGGACACTACTGAGACATTTCGTGCCATAAATACCATCTTGACTTATTCTTTCCCTCAAACCACATCTTGGGATGTGAGGCCAGTATCCTCAGACAGGCTATTCTGCCTGCACTTGGTGAAACAGCGCTGGTTTGAATCTGTGCTCTAGAGACAGAAAATTCCTCCTTCAAATCCTTCAGCAAGTGAGATTGGAACTGAAAAGCTGAACAGCAAGAGCAAGGGCGGGACTCAGTGTAAGGCAAAGGATGCCAGGAATAATAGGTACTGTATTTCACCAACTCATGAAGGAAAATATGAGCAATAAATGAAAACCAAGTCATCTTTGCTCTCATATTTGAGCTCCAACATTGTGTCTTCCTCTGCATGCTTTTGAAGCAATTCAAGCATCTTCCCTGACAGAAATCTGCTGATTTGCACCTATGGGAAGCTCAGACTCATATTTATGGGCAGCTCTAGGGAAGATGGTTCCTCACAATGTATGTCTCCAACACACTTTGAATCTTTTCTCTGGGTGCCTGAAATCAGAAGGCACGTGTTCTACTGTGAGACATTTATAGCTTCGGGAGAACAAAGGAGTTATGTGAAAAGTACAATGTGCAATTCCTTTTTCTAGGTATTTGTTTTTTCACAGTCCTCACACCATTTGAACTCCACTGTTCCTCAGTAAGACTCCCATGACGTTTGGTGCCTATTTTTACCTCCATTTGACCCGAGGGTCTTTCTCTATTGCACTGCTGCAACCTCCAGTGCAGAGCTGCTTTTTTGTAACCTCCATACCAGATCATTGCAAACATACTTTACCTGAATGCCTCCTGAAGTAAAGGAAAAATAGGGAGAGTTAAAAACTCATTCTCACCTCTCTTCAACAGTCCCAGTTCTCCTTAGCGCATACTCAAATGTAGTTTCAGTGAAGTTAAGCACTTAGAATTCTGCTGAACTAAACCCAAAATACTTAGGCTACAGATATACTTTTTGAGTACAGGTCAAAGAACTACCTGCTCTCTATCACTTTCAGAAGGAAAACAACTAATCCCTTTGTTTCCGTAGCTGGTTTGAATGATGGATGCTGTTCATTCTTTTGTGACCTTCCCCTGACATGTGTGTCAGTGTGTCTTTCATGTGTCTACAGAAGACTTGCAAGCTTTGGCCTGTGATAACTATCAGCAAGCAATAGCTGTGGATGGATTATTCCTTTTGTAAGAGATATTTTCAAAGCCTGTGTCATGATGTACTCATTTTTCCATCCCTCAGCAGACAGTAGCTTGTGTAACTGATGAGAAAATGGATTTTGGTCAACTGTTGCAAGTGGCTACTAATGATGTGTCATATTACTGTGCTTGGCAACCTCAAGTCCTATGGCTGATGCTTCCCACCAGGCTTGGTCTTGAGTGTTTGTGCACCATTAACGGCTTCCTAATGGCAATCTTTTCCCGACAAGTTTCATTCTCCCTAATTATGGCCTGGGTGATAATTTGTAAATATTGAACATTGTGTCTCTCTTTCACACTGTTTGCCATTGTACTGACAAGTCAGGCCTGGTCTTACTGTGGAATAATGTTCAAGCTGTCATATGCAATGAAGCCAGAAAACACAGTCATGCTTGTTTTCCTAGCTCTCATTTCAGCAACTCAGGTCCCATTTGACTCTGATCACAAAGCACTCCATGAATCTGCACAAGCTAAGACAACATACTGACATGAAGGCGTATTTTTAAGTTTGAGGCATTTTCTTTTTCCTTGTTTTACTACAGAAATGGAAATGACCGGGTCCTGCATATCCCACATAGAGTGTGTTTGTATAACGGATTTAGTCCTCAGATAGGTCATGTAAGGTAACAGCAGAGCCATATTACTTCATATTTCAAAATCACTACTGCCAGCAAATGGTACCCTTTTTCCCTCCTCAAAGAAATACTTGATAGTATAGTTTTATATTTTTTTCCAGTGGGACAGTACATCTTGCTACTTTGGGCTCTGACAGATTCACACTGGCAAATTTATATAGGAGAACCCTAGTGATAACTGCTCCTGAAAGCTGTTTGCTTGTCTATCCTGATCTGAAATCTGTGCCAGTTCAGGACCTGATTCCCTGTGGATCAGAGACCCTGCCATGGAGACAGCAGCATCATTTAACAGGACAGGGCAAATAAGAAAGGGAGATGGTAACAGCTCCATCCATCCAGTTTAATCTGTTGTTGCAAATCTGTCACAGCACTGGCATTAGCTTCAACAGACTAAGCCCACAGTGGACGTGTCTTCATCAGACTTTTCAATTACTAATTGCACATATTCTTTGTGTCCACAGATTAAAAATGTTCTTAAGCCAGAATTGCTAGTCTGAATTGGCTAACTTTAGATAAAATAACCAAGAGAACAAGAAAATTTGAGTGAATAAGTGAGCAACAAACATAAAAATGATCCATGAGTTGATTTCAAATGGCTAATCTGAGTTCAAATCCATGCTCCCTTGTCTTCAGCACTAGTTTCAACTCTAGTTTATGGTGCTCATGTTGACTAGGGTGGGAACATAATTTTTTTGCAGCATGGTACATACATTAACATGATGCATTTTCCCAGTGCATAGTCATAGGACTGAGTAGCAGTGATTTAGGTCATGAATTCATTTGTAAAAGTACTGAGAGGTTTCTATGGTACTCTGAGAGGTAAGTGTGCATGCAGATGGCTGATGGTGAAGAACTGGAGGGCAGGACAGAGCCTTAGCAATTTCTGGAGGATCTACCATTAACTAAGTCCTTTGCATATTCAGTGCTGTGGTGTGTCAGAAGAAATTGCTTTCATTAGCATGTTCAAATGATCTGTAAGCCTTTTCTTACATTGTTCAAACATAAAAAAAGAATCTAAATTCTGCCTGCATAAAATATACTCTTTAATATATATGGTCCATTACAGGGTCCAATATACCACTGAAATTTGCAGCAGCTACCAACTGAAGCATTTTCACTGTCTGCCAGGTTTATTTTTACCAGGCATTAAAGCACAAGAACACTAACCCATCTTTCACAGTGGAGAATATTTTATTCTTATATTCATTTAGAATTAATTTTCTGTAGGTGTCCTGCACTGCAGTGAAGCACAGAATGTTTTCCTTGAAACTTGCTTCAGACCTTAACACGCTCAGGCTAACTCATGTCTTGGGTCTGTAGCACAACTGGATTTATTTAATCATCTTCTGCTGTCATGGGCTACAATGGTGCTACAGGCTCTCATAACGAGCCTCAGCAAACACCACTATATTACAAATGAGTGGATCAGATCAAGAGCTATAGATTGCTCAAAAAGACTAATTTAAAAGCTGGTATACAGCATTTGTTGTGATTCAGGAAAATCTCTCATGTGAGGAAGTAGTACTCATTCTAAGGGCTGAGAAATCAATTCCACAAAGAACAGGAACCAAAAAAGAAGTTCAAAATACACAAAGAATAATTGAAAAACAGGGAGGAAATACCCACAATAAGGTAGGTCCTTCGTTTTTTGTTTATATTTCCAGATGGATTTGGATCTTTAAATACAGGAGGACAGCTTTCCACATCTGGATGTATAAGGATGGGAGGATTTAATTATTATTATTATTCTATTGTTTAGTGAAAATATTATATTGTTTAGCAGGAAAATGGAAAGTGAACTTTGAACAACACAACGCTATTGATCTAATCCATTCATCTGAAATGCAAGTCAGCAGTTGTGGACATTCATTAAGAAAATACCTTTGATCCTGTTGTGGCCCATTATCACTACACTGGTAATAAAATAAATCCAGTTCCAGCACAGACTTAAGCTTGGTACCTGCAGCAAATAATTCAGCCTGACAACTGATACGGGAATATCTTATTCAGTCCAAGTAGAAAAGGAGCTGTATGTGTGTGTGTGTGTGTGTGTGTAGAATAACATGACGTGCTTGTTATTTTACATGTCATTACCAGTAACACAGGGTAATGCTGGTCTTCTACTTCAGGTTAGTGAGTACACCAACCCAATTCACTAATTCCCTCCCATTTCTTTGTCTGCTTGGACAGACTAATTAATCTCTTAATATATTTTCAATGCATAAGCAATGCAATGACCTTTACCGACTTTAGCTAGTTGAGATAAATGCAGACATGTGGTCTGGTTCACAGAGGAAGTCACACAAGCTCAGGTAAAGATGCAAGTACACCTTACAGTAGGAAAAATAAGTTTTCTTGTACTTCTGAGTCAATCCTGTTGATCAACTTTTTGCATGAATGTGAGCATTTTGTGGTTGTCTGTACGGAATGGGGACAGTGTAATTTCCTCGGAATGTAGTTCCTCCTTTCGTGAAGAGCCAAGTTGGCAAACCTGGCTGCGAGCACAAGTTTTAGCTCAATCCCTTAAGTACTTGCAGCACTTACTTAGATTTTCTACTTTATGCTTTTTGGTTATAATACCCATCTACCTGAATTCTTATATTGAAATGCAGAGCAGATTTTGGAAGCCTTTCCTGTCTTGTAAAGCTAATAGCTTTCCATACTGTGATAATTAAAGGAATAGCATGGGTCATAAAATGAAAAAGATTAAAAGGCAGATAGCCATGAGTAACCACGACAGCATACAGATTTGATCTAAATGTTCCAACAGCAATTATGAACAATCTTGATGCAGGGCATTTCCTGCAGTTTAATTGTCATTTGGTGATAATGGCTCTTAGGAGTCCCTGAGACAATAACTCTTCATAGGCAAGCATTAATCTCTTTTATGTTGTTTTTTTTCTTTTTTAATATAACAAGTTCTGTGCATCAATAGATGGCGATGATAAATTACATAAGAACTGTACCAAAGGATCTACGTGCATACCAAATTATCCAGTTTTCTTCTGATGTCATAGTAAATACAATAAATATAATAATAACAGCAACTAAAACCCAGTAAGTCCCTGAATTCCTTCCAGGTGTGGTACAAACACCTAGGATATCAAGCAGAAGAAATTGTGCTGGATCTGTTCTTTTTTCTGAAAGAGGTAGCAGGACAGCATCAGGCAGCGGCTTTTCTGCTCCACAGGCACACATAAAGCATACCACGGGGTGCCATGACTTCACCCTTCTCAGTCAATGTGTCTCCAAGAGCCACAAGGCAAATTGGTGACAAAACCTAGGGTCAAGGATTTCCAGTAGGTTGCTGATGCCTTGTTTGATACATTGCTTATGAAGCTGAGATGTCATGGTCAAACTGTGTGCAGGGCCCCAGTGAGAGCAGCACATCTGTACACATGAGCTGGGCTCCTTGACTGAGAGTTCATCCAAGGGCTGGAGTGAGACTCTCAGCTCTCCTTTACTCAGCCTGTTGGGGGTGGCATATCCAGGTAAAGGAGAAACTGGGAAAAAGGTCTGTTTGTGCACCTGCACAGCTGCCTTTAGGCTGCCTCCAAGCCCCCTCCTTGCATCTAGGGAGCTTTTGTGAGGCTGCTGCACAAGTCTGGCAGGGCACAGCCCGCTGGCCTGATACTGTGATTTGTTCACATGTATTATATTTAGTGCTAGAAAGTTGGCTGCACCCTTTCCATGCCCAAGCTGGCTCCACAAGCTGTATAACCATGATTGTGTAGTACTGTGTTTGAGATAACTTACCCTGCCAAACAGTAACTGCCTCTATGCAAACTAACTTGGTGGTCTTTGCCCCAAGTAAAAAAGCAGTGCAAACTCTCAGAGCAGCTACAAATAAAGACAAATAGATTCTGTTTGTAAACCAGCAAATGAAAGTAAGTCTGTCTTTATGCCTTAAGTTTAGCAGAATCCATCCTTTACCTGATATCAAAGTTAGTAACCCGATGGTCTACTTAGCTTCATAGCTGCTTTTTGATAATCAAAGAGGAGCAATGTGAAGGATAGTGTTCATTTCCCATCTGTGTTTGGTTAGGAGGTTATGACCTTTTCTTTTTAATGCTGACCTCACTTTTGTCACTGCAAGTTTACATTATTGCAATGCACTTTAACTGATGCCCTACTTTCACTCAGTTTAGAAACTGAGTTAATGATGGCTCATTGGCATGACTGCCGCTGTGCTGTGAACCTGTGATTCATGATCTGCTTCCAAGGACTTTACGGTATTGGTGTTCATAAATCCCAAAATGGCCTGGGACCAGCCTATCTGACATCCTGGCTCTCACCAGAGGCAACGGTGTCACAGCTGCAATCAGCAGAGTGGCTGATCTGGAGCAGCCTCAGCTCCCATTTTTTGGCAGATGTCCCTCAGTGAGGGTCTGTCAGCCACAGCTTTTAGTCTGAAATATCGTGCTGACCTTCAGGAGATGCTGAAAAGCTCAATAGTTTGAAGAAGGTGTTCAGGGATGACTGAGCAGCCTGAGATTTTACATGCTAAAAGGGCCTTGTCTTTTTTCTTCTGAGCGTGTTTTTCAGCTGCTTCATTTACTTCCCTTCAGCCTCTTCCCCCCCCCCCCCATCCTGGAGAGACCAGAGGAACTTAAATGTGCAACTGGCTGCTCTCAGGGGTTCTCATTTGTACAGGGCCTGGTACCAGGGTTTGGACTTGTTCAGATTCTGGAGTGTCTCCCTTGGAAATCTGGAGCCAGATTCAAGGAGTTTGTGAGATAAGCAAAGAGTCTGTTTCCAAACTTCAGAGAGTATTTACCTTTCTCGTAGGGGTGACATGAGGATAAATTAGCTTACTCTTACGAAACACCTCCAAAATATGAAGGGCTTAGTGCTGGTGTTTACAACAGGCACAACATAGCAAGGCTGAGCTGTAGGACAGCACTTGCCATAAAAGGGATGATTTAAAACCATGGTCTTCACCCCCACAAGAACAGGTTGGCTACAGATCTAAACCTGAGACTAGGGCTTGGCTTTGCCCCTCTCTGCCACCTGCCCTCCCTGGGGTGTAGGCAGCCCCTGCTTGCACGCTCCTGCCATGAGAGATCCAGCATCCCACCCCAGTGGTGGTTCCTTGCTCTCCTCCTCCTGTCCTGGTGGGAACAAGCAGACAAACAGCGGTAGGCAGGGATGTGAATCCTCCCAGGCAAAGTGGTCCCCATGCCTTAGAGCAGAGTAGGCCAGCAGGAAAAAAGAGGATTGAGCATGGGACTAGAGGTTGCCTGTCAGCAGCAGGACCCGCCTGTGGTGGCTGGCTCCACCCTGTCTGGGCACTGCAAACGAGTTTAGCATGGAGCTGTAACCCAGCCAGGACCAAGGGTCTCCTACTGCTCCATGTGATTTCCTCTCCGGTGGAGCTCAAGCTCAGGTGAGATCCAAGGAATATTCAGCACAAAGCACAGACACTGGTTAATCTAAGCACCTCAGAGCTTCATGGCTAGGAAGTGTTAGATTTCTTGGATCGCCTTCTTGGACTTATGCCCTGAGCTCACTCTAAACCCTATTTTAGATGCCAAAGCAGCGTGCCTGGATCTTACCCATAATTTTAAGCTTGGTCTGCTTATTCAAAAGGAAAATAAAATGGCAGTGATAAAATTGGAAATGTCAGTTAATGTATGACTTTATATTACAATTGCTTCTGAGTGTGAGGTTTTGTTAAACAGTTGATACCACTTAGTTCAACACATTCTTTTACACTCCTGCTCCTCCTTAAAATATTCAAATTATATTGTATTGGTTATTAGCACCACGTATGCCCTGTTCAGATAAAAAACTGGACTACTCCTGCCATTGATAATTACTCACTTGAGCAATTTAAATCTGAACAAGATACAGCTGTTGCAGATGACAGTGGGACAGATCTAAACTCTTTTGCAACTGGACTGTCACACAAAAGCCTGGTCTCAGACCTAAGGTTTGTCAGGGTAAGTTACATTCCTTTACTGTGAAGACTCGACTCCACAGTCTTCATGCAAACAATATTCTCATTGATTTCTGTGATAGCTGAGCTGACTAAGGACTAGAAAACGGGGTGCTTAAAACAGCCTGAAAGGCAGAAGATCTGTTGACATGACAGAATCTCAATATTACCTCATTTAAAATGAGCAATAGATAATACAGGGTAAATACTGAGATGTAGAAGGCATAACTTAACAGGGATGATAGGTGCAGAAGAGTGAATCTTTAAAAATCTTATATATTGTTAATGAAGATAATCATTACTCTTTAAAGAAAGACTGAATTAACCTACACTGCATTTCCAAGTAACTAGCTAATGGACACAGGCATTATCTTTTCATATGTCTTTGAAATCCCTATAAACCATGCCTAGTCAAATATTTGACTGATGGGCTTTTACCCCTATTAATAGCATGTGATGGAGGTCTTGGTAAATAACCTACCTTTAGATTTGCCTTTTCCAGATGGGAAAGTGGTACTTTCTTATTCTTTAGCCATCTCTTATTGCTCCTTGCTGCTTCCTGAAAGGCTTTTTGTACTGTGAAAACAATTCACTGGTTGTTACCTTGTTTTAGTGCCCTACAGGGATTTTGGGTGCGAACTCTCCTGAGATAAGCAGGAAGCCCTCCTGCAGCAGTTGGGAGAACTTTGGAAGCCATGTGTGCTTATCTGCAGGCAGAGGTTGGGCCAGCTTGTGTTTAGTTTACAAAAGAAGTGTGGTATTATTTGCATAAAAGGAGTCCTTTCAAAGCATGCTATATGAAAACCTCTGGATTTGAAAACAAACAAAGGAAAAGAAAACACACGGCAATTTTCAGGAAGCAGCAAAGATATCTCTGAGCTCTCCCCCAGCTGATTTTATCATGGCAGCTTACAGCTGAAGAACAAACACATACTTATTTTCGTAAATGTGTTTTCAGAAGGAAAGAAAACTCCAGAGAACTGGTAAACAGTCCTTCTGACTGATAATGATGTTGCACGGTGTTTTCCCTTTTTAGCCCTGCAGGAAAAACATGGGATTCAGTTCTCCAATTAGAAGGTCATTAATGATTTCTGTGATTTCATGTGCTCTGTGATGACTTCACCTACCTCCTGCCTGGCTCTCATGTCTCCCAGCAGCTATGAGCACGCTCTGCATTCAGAGCTCCTCCTCTCACGTAGCCTGCCATAGCTATCCAGGAAAAATGATAACTGTTGTTGGTCAAATCTGTCTGAATATAACCAGGAGAGGGAGAGAATCATCCCTTTCTCACAAATGGACATGTATTGCAATCCGTCTCTTTTGTATACATAAGATTGGAATAATAAGGGCAGAAATCCAATGGAATTTGATATAAAGAATAAGTAAATGAATTCTATGGGATTTAATGGAAAATGAAATGTAATGGGGTTTTAACATACTGCAGTTCTGAAGCATGAACAGAATCAATATTAAATTTCATAGAATAGTTCAAAAACTTACAGTAAGGTTCCTACACTGAGTATATTCAATAGGATTTTCCCACTGTGGAAATCTGACTAATGAGCCAAGGTGGCAATGTGGCAAGATCTGGACATGTCAGAGGAGAGGACAACCCCAGAGAAGTTGCTATTTAATCCTCTGGGAAGGCAAAATGACACAGTGAAATTCTGTCACTGTGGCATGTTCTCTGGTGATTCGTATGTAAGCCCAGTGCTTGCAATACCAGGAAAACCAGACATTTGGGAATTTCAGATTCAGATTACAATATACTTAATAAACACTAAATACTAGGAAGCAAGGAAAACAAAGCAAAGCATAGAAATAAAGCCATAGTACTACTGTGGATCCTGTACCTGTTCTCAGCACTTGCATAGTCTCCACTGAAGGTGGATCCAGATACCCTAATGAAAGGCACCTCCATCCTGGCTGGGGGAACACCCCATTTAATATTTGGAAGCACTGCAAACTTAAACAAGGATAAAATTTATTATCATGCAGCACTCTGGCCTTGAGCACATATGGGAAGGCAACAGCAAAGTGAATGCCAAAGCTTTTTCTTTATCAGAAGGGTTAAACAACACTTAAGATAAAGTCTTCTGTCATCTACTGTGGGTTAAACTGCATCTTCAAACATGCACAACATTTTTCACTGATTTGAATGGAAGGTAAACACATTTTTCAGAGTGAAATTTGTATTTTCTCTGCTGCAGAAGTCCCTAACCTCATAGGGAGCTCCACACTGGCTCACTGCTTCACTGAGTCCAATACTGTTTGATTTCTACCTACTCTTTAATGCATTATTAATATTGTGATTTTAGTTTTCTTTTTATTATTTAGTTTTTACTGCAGCTTTGGGCATTTATAAGAATGATATTGAATACCAAGTATTAACAGAAAAAGATAAGCCTCAAATCCAAAGAGCAAAAGCAATAAACCCAGAGTTTAAGCAAAGGTTTTGCGGGATGGTAATATACAACATTTAAAATGAGTACCCACCTTCTAGAAGCAGACAGAAAAACTGACTATAACTCCAGCAATTCATTTAACACTTTCAGCAACATTAGGAAAGAGCAATCAATCAACTTTTGACATGAATTCAATTACCAACACCTTTCATTGTCTTCAGCAAAGATGCCTCTCTGCTTTATCCTGCTTTCTCAGACCTAACTAAGAGAATCTGGTATTACTGAATGAGAAGAAACATGTCACGAAGACACATTAAAATGATAAAATAATACCCATAACAGCTATGGACATATATAATAAAAGATAAAAGGATATACAGTTTCCATAACTTAAATCCTAATACAATTTTGGCTCTATAAGTCTTAAAGAGAAATCCAAGCCTCAGTTAACCCAACACCTATCTGAAGACAGGTGAAGCTTGTGAAGTTATTTCATTTTACAGAGAAAAACATGCTCTTTCCTAGTCATGCATTTGGGACAGCCCACAGATTTGGGAATTTTCTTAAAAGCTAGGATTACTTGGAAACCTTCTACCTTTATCTTCATAGGATCATCCATGGTCAGGGTGTGAGTATGAGAGAAGCCAACCATGGTGACTTAGTAAGTATCTCTAATGGTCCTGAAATTTTAGTGATTTAGCTTGGCCCAACCAATCCAAAAAGCATTCTTACTCATGCTACAGACAAAATAACATGTATGTCTCCAGTCGTTCTCATGGCAGAGCAGACCTCTACCATGACTGAAACCATGCTAGCTAGAATAGTTTCAATATGGAAAAAAAGTAAATGAATGGTGAGGTTCAGCATCCAGCTCAAACACACTAAAAAATAAACAAAGAAACAAACATTTTATCCCAAAATAAGGGGAAAATAAGTAAGTTTGGAGTTTTATCTGTAGCTGGTAATTATTTTCATCTGCTCTTGAGACATGCTCAGAAAGGATTTCTGTTTCCACAAAATTTAGACAAAAATAAATAGTTCCTGCAGGAATTACCAATTTGTAAAATATTAATGAGAAAAATTTCATATGGAAAAAGATGCTTCAATCTCCTATTACAGCTGAGGGAGAGGAAATCTTTTTGCCAATACTGTACAAACACACATAAAGGCAGAGTTAAACCCAGTGTCCATGGAGAGTCAGTGGCAGAACTCCCAGGGATGACCACGAGGCCACAGTCTTACTCACGGTTCCTACCAGGCAAGTAGCACAACCACAAAAGGAGGTATAAAAAACAAGAAGTTGCTTAAGACCCACACGTATTGTAGGTCCGAGCCACTGTGGTGGGTGATAGAGGGACTGGAATTCAGCTGTGGGCAATGTTCTGCCAGATGTGGGCAGGGGCAGCAGCAGCACAGCTGGGGCTGGGCGCGGACATCCCACACCAGGGCCATGTGGCTCTCAGCCCTAACAAATGCTTGGCGTAATCAGTCCATTAGTCCAGGTTTCTCCCAGTCCCAGACAGTTGTTTAAAATGAGCATCATTTGAAGCAAACCAGAAGCCTTAACACTCTATTTAATAAATAACTATAACTTTACTGCTTAAATTCAGGGTGGTCCAGACTCACTGCTGTTATAGCCAACATGCCTTTCTGAGTCTCATAACACCATCCCTCCCCTCTGAAGGGGGTTCAGGTATGGCATGTAGGGTGCAGAGGCAAGCTACAATATCACAAACCTAGGCACCCCAGATAGCAAGAGGCAGGAGTATTATATATGCTTTATTCCTTGGTCACCTGCCCATGTCTACACAGCTGAAGGCCCTTCAGGTACTCTATGTAATCCTCCTGTAGTTGGGCTTTTGCCTGGAGGCCACCTGTTGGGCCTCTGCTCAGAAAGATTTTTATGAGACTCTCTTAAGGCGCAACCAAAGCTGTGATTCTAACCATTTTATAAAATAAACCATACATTTGGCAAATTTTGTATCCTTATGCTGAAGGATCAACTGACTGAAGCCAAAAACTTCCTGTGTGGGAAGTAGAGAGCTTACATTGTATAAAATTGTCAATAAAAGTTAATTACTTATGGTCTAAATCTAGCTATCTTTATAACTATGTGGCCTCAATTAACTGAGTCTGGCTGTAGAAGTGTAACTGTGAGGCCCCTATGCTTGCTTCATCATCAACTCCAGAGCCATGCTATTTTGAAAAGAAAAGACCTGTATCCTGTCCAAAAAATAACCTCTGAAGGTGACTTGCCATGTTGCCATTTTGGATTACAAAAAAAAGTAAAAATACTCAGCCAGCACACAAGGGAAGGCTTAATTCCAGCAAACACACACATAAACAGGAAATCTCTCTCCTGTCAGAAGGTAGTTTTCCTTCTTACAATGGGGTTCAAAGATGTGTCATCATATCGTTTAAAACAATTGCTAAGGAACCTTACCATTTCCAATAGCTTAGGCATAGAGTTGGCTTTCATGGCCTGTCCGAACTTGCATGGGAAGCACACAAACACTAACAAATATGTGCCTGCTTAGGCCAGTGCAGAGTTTTTAATCAATGAGCATGTCAAGCTGGGGGACAGGGAGGGGAGGGAATCAATTTTCAGAAGGCAAATGGTAACAACTGTAGATTTAATCAAATTGCAGATGTAATCCCTTACTATTCTCAATATTTTTGAAAGAAAGTATCTCCATGGCAAAGAATGAATTTCAATAAATGTCACATATTTAGTTATATTGCTGATTTCTTAAATTTATCAAGCTAGGTCACTGAGCCTTCACAGAAATGATACCCGCACATGTCAAAAAGATTCTGATACTATTTAGCTGGATAAACGTCAAAATGAAGGAGCTACAGCAGAGGAAAGCAACTTACATAGAAATTGTTATTTCTCTCTGACTACAGGAATAAAGATACGCCAACGTGACCCTTCTGAGAGAGGTTAAAGCTACAACGCACGCAACAAAATGGATAGCTATCAAATACCATGGTGATGGCCACAGCGTGAACACTTGAGCAAAATGAAAATCTTCTGAAAGCATTCAGCAATTTTCCTTTTGCATGCATTTGTGACCAGATTTATCATGCATTCAAACAAGATTCCTTCTGCTGCCTCCCATTCAAAAGGCCAGTTGCATGTTCATTTTCTTGGGACAAGCACAAAAGACTATCATAGAGCTGTGGGGTGCAAAAAACCCAGTATTCTGTTTAAGTATCTAGAGCTTATTAAACTCCTCAGAATTACAGACTCTTCTGTTATTGACACCTGCTTGAAAAATGAAATGCTCTGAGGCATTTGCTTCCCTGGAGACTGGTGTACAGGGAAAGGTGGAGGAGAGGGTTCAGGGCATTCACCACTTCCTTGCTTGCACACAGCCTCTCCTTAAAATATGAGGGTTGTAAACCCCTTACAATTTGAGGGTCATAAACACCTCAAATTCTTAATCTCCATTTCTGTTCTCCACTTTGTTATTTGGTATGCTCAATCACAGCTAATTCAAGGAAAGTCCATCTGAGCCAAGGGGGCTCATTCACCATCCAGCCACATCAAGTGGCTGAAAAAGATCACAGCACAACTAAAAGGTCTCAGAACAGATCAAAAAAGTTGGCAGTCTACTTGGGAACAGTGTTTCCTTCAAAAGAGTTATATCCTAGACCAATTTGGTCTGATAACTTTACCTCTCCTTTATTTTTCTAATGTTTAAAATTGGAGGAAAAAAAACCCTTTATCTACTTGTACAACATCATAGTTTTCCTGAAGGCAAATAGCTTGGCAATTTGCTAGATTTGTTAATGCTAGAGGAAACAAGTTAGCACACATACCATGTGTTTGAATGCCTTTGGAAATTAGATTGAAACACTGATTTGATTTCCTAAAAGGTATCTTAAACAAGGCAAGGTTAGAGATTTGGAGAGTAATGAGAATTTGTGTGACTTCAAACAGCTCTACATAAAACAGACCTGATATTCTGGGGGGAAAAAGGTCACCTAATTATTCGTTTCCTGAAGGCCCTGTCTATACTACATTTCCCCTGGGTAAGGAAACTGATTTAAAAATGGCTTCTGCGAACGTGCTTGCATCAGTCGCTATGTATGATATACAGATTTGTTAGAACTATTGCCAAGAGAAACAACGTTTTTACAAGGAGAGAACAAGAGAACCTGCCTGGCTTGGCCATGGCAAAGAGGTGCCATCTGTGGAGTCTTCCATGAGCTGTGGTCCTGCCTCCTTGCTGATGTTGTGCTGCTCAGGACCACGTGGTGTGACTATCAGTGTTGAGCTGCACAGGTTTAATCACCAGCTACAGCCTTCTTGTGGGAGGCAAAATCACAGGCTGTGGCCATGGCTGACAACATTCCCAGGTTGATGGCTTCACTGAGTGTAACAGCCTAGTGAAACATGAAATTGTGACCTTGGCTTGAAGGCCAGCCAGAGAGGCAGCAACAGGGAGGTGAGAAGCCTGGACTCAATGTTTTCATAGGAACCAGCCATGAAGGTGTGGTTGCCACCCAATATCTTAGGAAGGTTTGTTTGAAACATCACACACTGCAACCCATTCCTTCTCTTTTGCACAAAAACAGATCCTGGAACTCCCTCCTGGGTTTTGAGTTCTTGTAGTTCTGGAGAACACTATTCAGCTACCCTATTGATTCCTCACTTGAGATGATGTGTATTTTTGTAGTGCTGAGAGAGACAAAGCAAGATCTCCCTTACACACTAGATAATCCAAAAACGCACATGGAGATGCAGAACCTCTCATTGCTTTCTGCCTGGAGTGAATAAAGTCTAGACACACCACTACCACAAAGCAATTGTGGTACAAAGCAGATCACTCTGGGGCCTGGGACTCCCACCGCCATAGTTCTGGCTAGTTGGCTACCCTGGTGCACCATGCTGCCTGCATTAGGTTCCCTTTGCAGCTGTGAAGGCAAGGCTGCTGCTCCTGCACCACAGCCAGCTGTGCCAGTTGGTCTCTGAAGTCCTGGAAGCCAGATTTGGGAGGCAGCAGCCTTTGAATTTCTCCTCTGAGTTGAAAAACACAAAGCAGTTCCTTGCAGATCACAAAAGAATGAGTGAGAGTAGGTGGGCTGGCCCCTTCAATTGCACTGGACCAGCAGGAGGAGGTTACAGGTCACCAGTTAAGGTACCAGAAAATGATAAATGCAGGAAAATCAGGATGGGAAAGGCAGTCCTGGGATGACAACGTTTGCCACTCAATTTTGCATTCATGAGCTGTTCATTGAACCTCTGCTGAATTTTGGCTTCCTGGCTGGCTTGCCCTGACTCACTGTGCTCCCGGCCATCTACAGGCTGCACTGCCATCTCCCCGAAGCCAACGGCACCTCCACGAACCACACTCCAGCCACATGTGCAATTCAGTTTACCAGTAAAGAACTGCCAGGCAGTGGTAACCCTTTGGAGGAAGGACAAAAAAAGCCCTATAGGAAAAAAAAGACAATTCATTCCCTCCCCACCAAAAAGGCAAAGAAGCTGACTCCCTTTTCTGTAAATAGAGAAATGAATGTTTTACACAATATTCCTTTCTCCAAATGATTCAGTTTGCATTAGAAGACAGTCACAAAAAGAATCCGACAGTGCTAAGAAGGATTAGGGCACACAAAGAACAAGCGAGACAGTCATTCTCTAACTTACTTTGTTTTCAGTGTGCAGCTCCTGCCAAAGGCTGGCTTTTTGCTCTCGCAGTGTATGATCTGTAAACATTTAACCAGCTCTTAGAGAAGCAGGCGAGACACTTTATCTTGCCTGATTATGAATCCAAACCTCTCAGATCTCAAAAAAAAGAAAAAAAAGGAAAAAAAAAAAAAGGGGGAAAAAAATCACCATGCATGCTGGTTTTTTTTTTGTGGACAATGCAGAAAGCACCTGTAGGATGAAAGCAAATAGACTACCGCATATGGCATAGGTTCTTTGGGAAAAGCATGCATTGCAGCTTGAATAACCTCCTACAGGTTACAAACGCACAGTTTGTTAAACATTGCTGTCACTTGATTATTAAGCTCTATTTTAAGATGTATGTGCGAAACTTCCAATTTCTCAGAAGTGCATTGAGTATTTATAAAGCCAAAGGCCACCTAGTTTAATGCTGACACAGAAACAGTGTGGAATGCCATTCTATAGCGCAAATTATTTACCATTTTAAGCAAATTATGCTTTCAAAAATGTGAAAAAAAATATTTGAAAAAAAAAAAAAGGCCAAACATCAATACGAGTGCGAGGAAGGCTGCGAACGCTATACAGCCACAAAGTCCAAGTCCCCAACTCAGGGAACGCTAAGGGCTCACCCCGAGAACTCAGCCTCACAGCGGCTGCTGGACCGGCCACCACAAGCCTACACCTCGGAGCCACCGTTCACGAGTGGCCACTTCCACTCCGCGCTTGCAGACAGCCCCGCTGAACAGCCGCGGGCGCTGCTGCCGCCGGCCCCGCTCCGCGCTCCCGCGGAGCTTCCCGCAGGAAAGGGCGCAGCGCAGAGCGCTCAACCAGCGCGGCCGCCGCCGGGAGCAGCCCTGGAGCGCTCTCCGTGCTCCGCCCGCCCTGTCCTGCCCCTGCCCGCGGCAGCGACTTCGCGGCCGTCCTGTGGTGCGGCCATCCGGCGGAGCCCGGCCGGGCACGGGCAGCCCCGCACCGCGGCTCACCTGCCCCGCGGCACCCGCCCGGCGCGGAGCCTGCCTTCCCCGCGGGGGGCAGCGGCAGCCGCCGGGCTCCCGCGAAGTTACCGGGCGGGGCAGGACACAGCACCCGGGCCGCTCTCCGTGCTACACCCTCCCCTGCTCACTGCGCTCCCGCGTTCTCCCCTCGGTCCTTACCGGAGCGGAGCGCGCTGCGCGCCGGCACCGCGGCCGGAGGGGCGAGCGCTGCACCCCAACGGGCTCCCGAGCTCCTCGCCCATTCACCCTGCCCGGCGCAGGCGGGGCGGGGCGGGGCGCACCTCCGCGACCCCGCGTCGCTCTGCCCTCGCCCGTCCGCCCCGCGGCCCCTCCGCCCCCCCGGACGCAGCATCCCAGCCCCACAACGCAGTCCCTACCTGTGTCTGAGGGGCTGCGCGCCCGGGGAGCAGGGGCCTCCCGCCCGGCACCTGGGCTGCGGGGCGGCTCTGCGCGCCCTTCCCTCCGGCGCCTCCGCCGCGCTGGTGGCGGCTCCCAGCGGTAAATCAGCCGGTCCCCTCGGCTCCCTCCGCCCCTCCGGCGCGGTCCTGACCTGCCTGTGACTCACCACATCGCAGGAGCCCGGGTGCGCGGCGGGGGGAAGGAGGGAGGGGGCGCCTCCTTCCTTCCCTCCCTCCCTCCCTCCTTCCCTCTTCCCTCCCTCCTTCCCCTCATCCTTCCCGGCCAGGCTCCCCCAGCCCGGGGGCAGGAGGGACGGCTCTCTTTCCCTAGACGAGACACGGAGGCACTTTGGGGCACCGTACTCTGCACTCGGGAGCACGCGGCTGCTGGGCCCGGCAGGTGTCTGCACCAGGCTGATGCTGAAGCCTTACCCTGAGAGGACAAGACCTGGGCACTTCCAGGGGTCTCCTCGGAGCCCTCGGAGGACAGGTTGTGTAGCAGCGAGGAATTCAGCCCATGTTGCCCCTGTCATGATGTCAGCGCTGGCTGTGCACCTAACGTTGGTTCGCGTGTAACCCAGAGTAAATGACCTCAGTTCATACGGACCATCACATAGCTACCTCCCACCCATATGTGCTTCCCTCGAGTACTTAACGATGCAGGCTGGGATCTCTCCCTCTCTAGGTTTGCAAAGCAGATGGTGTCATCATCTTTTAGTGGTGCAGAGAAACCTAGTGACTAAGCAATGCCATGTACACTTGTGGGGCTGCTGAGGGTCTGCAAGTCTCAACACCGGGGCCTGCACCAGAGAACCCCTCTTTTCTGTGGTAATAAGTTTCAGCAGCTCCTGATTTAAACCAGATTTTAAGTGGAAGGTTCCATATTCCAATCGAAGTTATTGGAGACATCTATTTTCCCTTTGCATGCCTCCTTTTTTGGCCCCAGCTCTGCTGCCCTTAATCATACCATTTAAACTGATGAGTGTTTTGCATGGGTGAAGTACAGGGAACTGCAAAAAAACACTGCTTGGTTTCATGATTAACCATGGGAAAAATGTCAGACTTCACATCAATACATTTTGAAAGTAAAATTAAATAAAGTATTGTATGTATTTGGTTTAAGCCTGGGATGTCACCATGATGTGTGTACAGGCAAAGCTGTACATCAGAACAAAATGCTTTTAAAAAGCAGTTAGCCAGCCTTCCACTAATCTGCATCAGCAGCACTTTCACAATTTGTTTATCTGTCTCCTCTTTCCTACGGGCTTTTTGGCACTACTAATAAAGACATCTAACCTAGCTATATGCCAATTTTCCGCAAAAACAAATGTGCGATGGAGGCAGCATGTAACCTTTTATGTATTTAACTTGTGAAATTCTTACTCTACGGTATCTTCTGACAACAGACAGCAAGACAGCCCATTTCAATAAGGAAAGGAAAGTATAGGATGGCTACAAGTGAGGTTATACTTATTACCTCCTTATTTCATTGATGTTTAGCTACGTACTAAAAATTATACTGAGTAAAAATAAGGCCAAGTCCTTTCTCCTCTTCACTGTTAGAAAGCTAACCAGTGATACAGATGTTCTGACTGATCTGATCTCATTTCTTTGAAGTCCTTGGAAATCTGTCCATTTGCTTCAATGACTTTTGCTTCAATCAATAGTCAGTAGTATTTAGAAAAGGAAGACTGAGAAGCAGCACACACAGTGCCAGCCCCTAGAGGGAAAAGCATGGTTATGGTTAGATTGCACTCCTCCTTGGGCTTCAGCTGGTGATCCACTAATTGGTGTGCATCCATACAGTTACACCAGGTTTAGAAGAATCTTCCTTATTAATATTGAAGGAAAATGGCAAAGAAAAGGGTTTCAGCTTGGTGTTCATCCCTTTAGGGACAGCCCCACATGTTATTTGTTCTTGGTCTGCTCCTCAGTTCCCCGTGCACCTGCCCAAGCTGACCAGCCAGAGCTCGGGCTGTTATCAGTCGGACAGCCTGTGCTATTCTAAAGCTAACAAATGGATTGTCACTAACATAAAAAGGAGAAACAGATGTTTCCTTTCCATTTTGACCATGCTGATGCCATGTTATTTTAGGTTAGCTGTATGAGACAACTACACTGCAGCAGGGCTTTGATGATCCTCAGACAGTCCCTTCACTGTGCTTCCAATGATATGTCCTCACCATGAACAGCTTCTCCAGGGCCTGAAGCAACGTTAAGGTGCAGGAACTGGAGAAAAAGAAACTATGACCTTCTTATTTCTGATCCTGTTTTTCTTATCACTTTTCCTTGCTTCTCTCTCCTGCCCAAATGGAGCTGCTCCTCTGCAACCTGTTAAGGCATCTGGAATAAGTATGACAGTGTGGCACATTTTAGAAAGCTGACGGCACTGGAAAAAACAATTCAAAAGTGTAAAGGAGAGTCTGACGGGTTCAGCAAGAGAACTGGAACACACTGGAGAGAGTATTGGCATGTGCTTCCCAGCCCTGACGTGTTTCGAGATAGGGAGCTGATGAGAAAACACTATCACTTGTCCAAGGATACAAACATACAGTTAGGAAAATGAATTGCAAGGCTGTGTTTAAGTTAAACTTTCAAATATAAAGATGAGGAGTGAAAACACAGGACGATTTATATTTCCATGCATTGGCAGCAGTGCCCTCTCAACACACTGAGGGGCCCTGTTCAGTCCTATGCATTTGATTGTGGCTTTGTGAGCTTAAAAAAGGATTTATCATACCTGCAGGTAGCAAAATAGAGTCCAAAGACCTAAGTAGAGGATTTCTACTTAATTTCAGTAAGGAGAAGATATTAAAATATTTCTGTAAATTTGATCTAGCCACCTTTTTTAAATCCACAGAATCAAACATGGGTGCACTATGCATTTCTGCAGGATCACACTACACTAAGTAGCATCATAGCTATATGATACCATCAGTGGATTTGCTCTTTGCCCTCTGCTGCAGTCATTCACACCTTTGGGAGCAGATATAAAATGCAAATGTCATTCATTGTGAGACTCCAGAGACTTCTGCCTTAGTGGGGCTTACTCATGAGTAAATGATTTCATGACGAGCAAGACTCTGGAAAGGAATTAATTTAATGCTTAAGAACACACGGGACAAAGATCTCTAGACCGGAGCTCAGTAGCGGTAGGTAACAGGTACCCTTCTACCTCAGTACCCTGCAACACAGACTGTCAGCAGCTCAGTCTGAGTCTCCCTGGAGGGTGATACAAAAGGAAAAGAGCGTTAGATGACTCCATCCAACCCAACTGCCTTACAAACCAGTGATCCAAGGGTAAAATATCAGTGCAAGAGGCTGCTGGGGCAATGTGGAACTGTAATTCCTGCAGACCCATGTTTACTGGAAGGCAGCCTGGCTGCAAATGCCAGGGGCAGCTCAGTGAAGGGGTTATGCCTGAGGCACATTTCCCTCTGACTACTTTTGTCCCAACAAGTCACTCTGACATCATCTGTCTTTCACTGTTTTTCCTGGGCTCAAAAAGCAGATGGTGGCCAGGGACAGACAGTGCTGATGGGGGCACTGGGCTGTGGAGAAAGCATATTTGTGATGGTTGTTCTGCCTCTCTGGAAACCAGACTTAGTATCATAATCACTACTTATATCTGTAGGCTCCAAAGATTTGATCATCACTATGCTCTATGGCTATTTACTAATTATCTAGTCATTTATTAACTAAGCCTGTAGATTTTGCAAGCTAAATAAGTACTTTTTGTTTGTGAGAGGGTCAACAATGGCACCAGAAGAACATTCAGCCTGTGGCTGAAGGTTGCAAAAGTTCCTTGCAAAGCCAGAAATAGAAGACCACAGTTAGAAATCTTAATCTCTAACCACTAAGATACTCCAGGCAGTTCTCTGTTTGCATGGAAGTACAGATAACAACCAAAGGTGTTTGCACTCATTGCGCTGTGGATCACAGGTGATTTCTTGTCTCTATTTAGTGACTCGGCAAAGGGAAGTCCTATGTTTAACTTGACGGGGTTTTTCTCCTTCATTGTCTTTCTATTTGTAAATGAACACCACAAATGAGTGATTCTGAAATCTGAATAGTACAGGCATCAACTAACCGGACTGTTTAAGGATGGAGAAAAACATGGATGGGGTTAGTGCATCTGAAGTCTGGATTGCCACTGTTTGTGTCCCTGTTGAGCCAGCCCCAAAGCCCCAGTGACCATGTGAGAATTTGATACATGAACTTCAAGAGCCCAGCAAAAATTAGTCACTCAAAAGAACAAAGATTAGCTTACAGACAGATCAGCTCTTCAAATCCATCTGCTATGCAGTAACATGAGTGCTAGTGCAGCAAAAGGACGAGGTCAGAGACTGAGGAGGAGGGTGTCTTGCAGCAACTGAGATTAACATTAATTTAAACTGAGGAGGGACCTGACCCTTGTGAAAGCAGCAGGGGAACTGGGAGGAGATGGTGTGGATTGCAGTGCTGCTCCCCACCTTAGCCTTGCCTCCCTTCCTAATGTTGTTGAGATGCCTGGCTAGATTTGCTGTTTGCAAACAGAGAAGGACTGCTGGGTGATGTGATGGTTGGAGGCCATCTTGGGAAAAGTGATCACAAAATAACTGAATTTTCAATCCTTGGAGAAATCAGGATGAAGGTCAGCAAATCCTTCACCTTAGAATTCTGAATGGATGACTTTGGCCTGTTTAGGATGCTAGTTGGCAGAATTCCTTGGGAAACATTACTACTTCTGAAAGCTTCACTAGAGATAATCTGATGCCTAAAGTTAAGCACATACCTAGGTTTGGTGATGCCAAGAGCCAGGGGCATTTGCAACCTGGTTTCTGCAGTTGTGCTCATCATTGTAGGCCACGATGCAGCTCCGCAGTGTGCCATTTGCACAAGTATTACCCTTGTGAGTTCCTGCACATTGAAAGAGAACTGTCACCTTCAAATTTCTTCTTTCATAGAATCAGCTAGGTTGGAAAAGACCTTTAATATCACAAAGTCCAAAGTCAAGTGCTTTATCTGAAGGCGTCTCAGAATGCTACTGCCTAAGGTAATGCTGCTGTAACTATGCTGCACTATCTCAGAGGAGTGAAACTGACAAATCTGAGGGGAAAGAGAATCCCCTTTATTTTCTGCTGATTTCTTGCATTTATAGCACTTTGCCTGTTACCAGATTAACTTGAAGAATTATTTTGTTCAACACATGAGAGAGGAAAGCGCTTTAAAAAAGAAAGAAATTATCATTGTAAAACTTCCATAAACCACCAGCAAATGCACATGCACAAAAAAATATATGTATAGATCCTTATATATATAACTTGTATTTCCTTGTCATACTGTTGACCAGGCATCACGTATAAAGAAAGGCGAGGCATCACAGAACATGTTTGTTCATGAAATCGATTGCATACAGAAGTTCTTGCAGACTTTGGAGATTGCATCTTAGCTCTCTGCAACTACCAAAGTGGAGGTCTTTGGCAAAACCTCAGACTGATGTAGTTTATAGTGGGAATTTGCTTGGCATGCTTAGTTTTTGAGAACCGTGTCTAGGTTTCATCATCATCTTTTCACCACCTCTAGGGGCTTACACACAGAATTATTAGTTGATTTGGAAAACCTGGTCCTTTACGCACGTATGAATGTATCAAATTTGTCTTCTACATGGCCAGGAAGAAGAACACAGTTCTAACAACTCATAGTGACTTTTTAATTAATGTTGTTAAATATGAGCTATTTCACAGCTGTGGTTTAGAATGTATTGCATTTTATGTACAGTATGTACTCTGATACATTTTTAAAGATAAAGAAATGTATTCTGTGGCCAAGCCAATTTATTGTAAGTTTGGCCTGGATTTGGTTCATTATCATTAAAGAATCTGCATTTTTAAGTTCACTTTAGAATAACATTGTTGATTCTGTAGTGATGTAAGTATATGGTATTTGCCAAAAGCTGTATTTCATGAGCCTGGTTTAGGATATGGCCCAGCTCATAAGAATCTTGATAGGCCATTATTCCTTTCAATAACTTTCATAATTTAATTAGACACATGTGTTGATTATGGTTCTAATACTATGGAGAATAAAGTCAATGTTAAAATCCCATTATTTTAAATTAGGTAGGAGCACACCCATAAAGTGTAGCCAGGAAATATTTGTGCCCTTCAAAATCCATCTATACTGCTAGCAATATGTTTCTTAAAAAAATAAACATAAAAATCAGAATGTCCTTGTACAATTATTAAGATTTTACCTTTTGTATTCCTTTGGGACCTAGTAACACTGCTGCATAACATCCAGAGAGAAGGTACATTTAACATACCAGCACAGACTTAGACGAGTTTAAAGTTTAACTTTGAGTTTGGGAACATTTTCAAATCAAATGAAACTAGGAGTTTCTAGGTAATACTGAGCCAAACCAAAAGTGATTACTTCAGCACTGTATTTTTATGTTTCACTTTTGTCTGTCTGCTGTGAGTTTTTAACAAAGGCAAAATTCAAAGTTAAAATGTGGGTTTTGTAAGAACACCCTCCTGGTTTCAGTCACTTCCATAGATATAATTTTATCTCTAAGAAGGAACAAAAGCACCCCACCAAGAACTGGGCAGCAGGAAAGAGGGGACCGGTAGGACAAAACCCATCCAGCTCAGAAGATACATCCTTATAATGAGTACATCAGATATGAGGAACTGGAAGGTGATGCTTTGTTTAAAGTTAAATCACAGTACTGGCCCTGCCTACCTGCCCAGTCTGCTGCAGAGGGCCAGGGAACACTCGGGCATTGTGTGCTGCTCTTCACCCGGCTCAGTGGTAGCTGTGCATCTGTGCCAGTTCCCTCATAGATACCGTGGCTGTGTTTGCCCTCGGTTTGGCAGGGGTTTTTTTAATAGCATGCTCATTATACAGAAATATTTTCATTTGACAGACAATTTAAATGATCCTATAAAAGCTGCAATTACCATCAGGACAAATCCAGTTCTGATTGACTCCCACGTTAGCTCCCAAAGTTTGACTCCCAAGTAAGAGACAAGAAAGGTTTTACCTTCTTTTTTCCTCTTTTCTCATATACCCTCTTCTCCCTTATAGCTGTCTCCCATGCCAACATGCTGAAGAACATCTCAGGCTCATGCTGTCTTAATCCTGCCCTAAATCACTGCTGAGAAGTCCTGTTAGGTTCATTTTTACTAACAAAGGACTGAGGAACAGAGAAAACCACAGTCTTGTCAAAGGTAAAACAGGAAGGAAATATCTAGAGAAGCAGAGGGAGGAAAGTAGGTCTAATGGAGAATTATCTTTCTGAAGGTCCAAAAATACTAAAGGAAATGTTTTTTGTTGATTCCTGAATAGATCAGGGTGGTAAGACTCATGTGAAAATAAAATTAAAGACAATTTTGTAATTGGGACCTTGCGTTATGAAGCTAATCCTGCAAATATTCCCTTTGCCAATGTTGTGTTGTTAATCTGTGCATTAGTAACTTATTTTCTTAGCCAGATGCTCATATATCTGCTTTTTTTTTAAAAAAAGTGTATTTTTGTCTGCAACTGTTTCTAGAAAAATGGGGAAGAAATCGGAATTACTTGGAACATGTGTCTTGAGCATCCAGATGAAGAAGGTCACCTTGATTGCTGTAGTCAAGTCAGCTTGTGAAGTCAGCTGGCCACTTTGAAGCATGCTGGTCACTTCAGCCTATCCTCTCAGTCCCTTGGAGAATTAAGGGTCTCGCAAGTTACGGTGAAGGCAATGTGGGAAGAACGGCCATTTGTTGGGGGCTTTCAATTTCCTCTGAATGTGCAAGCCTAGACAGATCTTTTACATCTTAAAGTAGTTTTTAATGCTTTTCTCAGAGCTAAAATGTATTGCAAACGTTTTGCTGGTATGTGTTAGTGTTCTTTAATGACAATAATGATGTAATAACTGTTAACATTATCCTAAAAGGCTGCAATGTGTCTTATTGCACACATCCTATTGGCATTAATCAGGAAAGAGGCCTAATCTCAACCCAAACATGTCAGGGGAGTAGTTAGGGTGGAGGTGTGTCTGGAGATAGAAAGGAAACACTGCTCCTTTCTAGGACGGAAAGGCAGGTCTCCAGCCCCATCACCCCGTTCACTGTAGGGTGGCCTCTGTATTTGGAGTGGGTTTGCCTCTGCCATCAGCCTCTCACCTCATTTGGGCAAGACTCAGCTCACTTTGTGTGCCTTTTGATATGCCCAAGGTAGGAATCTTGTAATTCTAATCCCCTTTTATAGTAAACAGCAGCACAGAGAAAAATGCCTGAAAAAATGTAATTCAGCACATCTAAAATACAAATCACCTTGTTTTTCCTCATACACTACATTCAAGATGCAGGACATCTAATGCTTCCTATTTGGGTCTCAGTTAAAAATGAGTAGTCATACAAGAAGAGCCCAGCTTTTTTGCCTGGGGTGCTATGAAGGAAGCACTCAGGCAAATGTAAGAGATGGAAGTTTCAAAACCATTTAATTTAGATCAAGTCTCCATGGAAATATTCTCGCCAAGTTTTGCTATTTCTAATGTTGTCCAAGGCATTTTGAAGCAGGTCATTTTGGTTCTGAGGGAGAAAGATAAAAACATAAAACCCCAACACTTACACAGCTCCAAAATTTCTCCTAAATTTCTTGGATCAAGACTTCTGATGTAGTTTCTCATTATGAAAGGTAACTTTAGACCTCGCTGTAGAGTTCTGTCTCTTTTATTGTCTTTTTTTTTTTAAGCTTAAAGTTGCAGCAATGTATACAGGGATAATCTCACTAGTTGTGATAATTAGCAATTTCATGAAAGTTTCATTAAAGGTATGATTAATGAGAAACCTTTGGACCGATATATTTCTGACACAATAGTTTTGGAGACAGTTCTTAGGTAGACATGAAGAGATGACAGAGATTTTTGCTCATGGACCACTTTGTCTCTCTTCTGCTGTTCATATCCTGGCAGTCCTAATAGTCTGTTCAACATTTACTTTATGTGGATCAGGTTGCCAGTTTAAAATTTGAAAGTTTCCAGTAAGGAATTTCCTAATCAATTCTTGATGTTTTTTCATCAGCCTGAGTGTAAACCTCGCATGCCTCTTTCCTGGATGGGAAGCAGCCTCCATGCCTTTTGCTGGAATTCAGAGTTGGTTCTGCCTGTCTTCATCCACTTTGCACAGTCTTGGAGCTGAGCGCCACTGTTCTGAATACCTACAGATGGGTTTGAAAGGCTACAGAGATCTCCCTCAGACAGAACCCTCAGTTTAGGGACAGGTCAGGTCTGAGCATCTGGAGGTAGGTTTGAGGTGCTGGCGTGCTTTGAGCTTGTGGAAGAACACAGGTGACAAAGCTTTGAGGAAGGCTGAAAGCTGTATCTCAACCAGGTTTGACCCGAGCTGCTGGAGAAGGGAGGTGTTCACAGACAAGCTGAAAAGCTGACTTAGACAGAGGGTGAAGTGTGTCTTGTGGATGCTGAGCCTCATTTTATATGTCTGGATGTTTCCTGAACTGAATGACTGTATCAATTACACTTCCATACCCAGCTCACATGCAGACAGCTGCAAGTGGGCACCTCCACATGGGTGCCTTCATCACTGAGCTTAGTCCAGAATGGCAAAAGATGTAAGACCACAGCTGGGGTGTTACATATTGGCAAGATTACCCCAGGAGAGGCAGAGCCATGTGGGGAGCTAGAGAAGGCAAAGATCACACTGAGGAGTGGTCAGGAGAGAAGGAAGAGGTACAATCACAGATGTGAGTTTTCAAGAAGATGACTAACTGTCACAGAGCCTAACCAGTTGTTTTGGAAGGAGGTGGCAGGTTAAGCTAGCCAACTGTGCAGCCCTTGCTCCAAAGGTGGCTAGGAAATCCCAGTGCCGGCTCTGCTGAGATCGTTTGTATATTCCTGGCCTCACATCCCTGGAATTTCTTGAAGGTCTTGCTAGAATAAGGGTGGAAAGCTTGCACTGGGTGTAGGAAAGATTGGAATTGATATAGTGTGTTTAAATAAGATTACACTAATTAATCATCCTCCTGGGAATCCGACAGATCCTGATGGATGCAATCTATCCAATCACATTAATCTTCTCAATGTGGCGGCAGCTCTGCATGGGCTACCCCGCTCCACCGTGGCACAGAGCCAGCAGCCAGGGTGATGGCCACAACCCCAGCCCTTAGGACAGAGCAAAACAGCCTGTGGGCTTCTTTACAGCGGGTGCAAAGGCAATGGCAACCAGGGAATTCAAATGAAACCACTTGCTAAATGCTGCGTGACCTTTTCCTTCATTTGCAACAGGGATGTTGTGTTTCCAGGGGAAGACTAGAATAGGACAAGGGTATCTCTCCCTTTAGAAATTCTTAGTAGTTCTGTATTCTCAGTGTTTTTCAAAATATGATGAAGCTACATTTTCAGGGATATAGGGACATATTTTATATTCCAGTTTTAAAATAAGGGGCCTTTTATACAGATATCTGATATAAGCAAACATAGGCCTAACATTCACTAATCTGGCTAAATAACCAAGTCAAGGCTTTCTAAATAAGACTGAATCAGGGAGAAACTGTCATTAATTTTTATTTTACTTTTAATGTAAATGAAAGAGTGTTTTGAGGACTGGTGGATTTCAGGGTGTGATGTTCTGATTTTTGTGCAGGATATGATCACATTTGAATTCAGCATTCTTCATAAGACTCCATAGGCACCCCAGCACTGAATACCCAGGAACAGGACAGATGCCTCATAGGAAGACAGCTCCTCATCTTTACACAGTAGTCTCTGCTTTTTCTTAGGAATATAATTGTGAGGTTTTGGAAATGAGGGAAGTGTCTCAAATACTTCAAAATTTGTCAAAACTGAGGTGATAAATATCACAATGACATATAGATATTTAAAGAGAAAATTCGTGTTTCAGGGTGCAATACTAAGAAAACTGTGACACTGCCACCTCGTGGATTCTGAGATAACATCTAGATCATATTTTACAATTATTTACATAATGGCATAAATATGTCACATTTCATGGCTAAATAATAGCATTTTCCTTACCCTCCGAATTTTGAAATCTAAAATCCATATTTTTGTAAATATTTGAACTTTTAATAGTACAAATGAGCATCTTACTATGATTTATGTACACAACTCCATACATTCAGTTCCTAACTCTTTCTGTTTGAAAGTTAGAAGGCATATTCTCACATAAACAGTGTTTTAAAAAGCACTAGTGGTCTAAACTTGTCAATTAGTTCCTTTATAGCATTCATAAAAACTAATATTGCATTGAGATGTAGTGATTCTTGCAAACTGTACCTGGGATTTAATTCTTCCAAAGTTGTTGAAGGCTGATAATAAAAGACTTCTCCATGTGTAATTGTTCATTGTAATATAAACTAAATGTCTTAATTCACCTCTGAGAAAGTCTGAGGTATGTGTATCTGAGGAATACTTTCACCTGTGGTCTTCTGGTATTTAAACAATATAGACTGACAAGTTCTCTAGTCTGTTGGACCCAATGAATCAAGAAAAAGTAAAAAACCTCAACAGAATCTCTTTATTCCTGAGCTGTTCCTTCAGGACCTCACCATTGACTGCCTAATGAATGGAGACACAAGGGAAAAAAACACATATTACAGCAACTTTAGTGCTGTCCTTGCTTTTTGAGTTTACTGAGAACACCACCAGGATGGCCAGATCCCATATATGTGGCAGCCAGTATCTGAAGCAGAGCTTCTTATAAAGCACTGCTGCAGATTGGTGTGCAGCATGAATCTGTTCTGAGACTGAGATATTGGCAGCTGTAATAAAACAGTGATATCAATATTTGTATCAAGATAACTCTTTGCTTTAGTGGAATGAAAAATAGTACTTCTGCGTATTCAAAATCAGCCATGAAGACATCTGTGAAAGAAGAGCTGTTTAGCTGTGCAAAGACAAAGCAGAAGCTAGGGGAAGGACCTTAAACCCTTAAGGAAACAATGCCTGAAGACTGCTTTAGTTGAAAAATGGGAAAACAGACACCAGAACTAAGATAAACTCCATTATGGTTTATATTTAAGGCTAGACAGTGATTCATACTGTTTCACTAGACTCAGCATGCTGCAAAAGGCACTTGAAATAATTAACACTTAGAATTAAACTACTTAGATTTCACATCATCAAACATTTAACTTTCTGTAATTCCCTCTGCAGCTGTGATTTATTTGCATTTATTATTTTCTCTATTTACCGGTTCTTGCTTGCTTTTAAAGTTGCTCATACTTCCTCTTTCTGAGAGTCTGAACACTGTCTTATTGTTTGGTTTTAGCTCTTGCATCTTACTCATGATCACACTTCTGCTGGCTAGTTAAAAAAATGCATTGCATCAAATATGGTCCTCAAATTGCTGAAAGGAGTTTTCTGTTTATGTATTTTAATCATTGCTTTTGCCTTGTTTGCTATTCATAACATGCTTACTTATTACTGCCGTTTGATTGTTTAATATTGGCAGGAATACCAGTAAATATATTTTTCCTATTTCCGTCACAAAAATATTCATTTTGTTTCGATAAGGTTTAAGAAAGAACACGTGTGAGGAGGAAGTCTCATTGTATCCAGAAGCTTGTATCAAGAAATATAGATCAGAGTGACTCAATATGACAAAGTGAATTTGTGGAGACAAGGCCTGATAGATAACTTGAGAAGAATGGACTTGGGAAATATTAGAAAATTCACCAGCTTTGACAAAATGCTCTTTGAAAGTGTGGTCACACTGGCAAACTTCAGGAAGTATTTATAGCCATGGCAATGAAAGAGTGATCCAGAAAGAGACATTGAATACCTAAGTGTATAAAAATTGCTACACTGGATTAGGACAAAAGTCCAAAATACCCATCAAACTTCTGACAGTCACCACAGCATATGTGTGGGGAAGAAGCACAAGAACAAGGAAAACATAGAGGAATGTTTTCCCCAGTTTTCCTGCCCAGTTTCCAGCAGTCTGTGTCTGGAGAACATTCTGAGCTCACTGTTGATTCCCAAAGATGCTGTTTCTTTACTCTTGGTGGACATTTCTTCAATCCATTTTTCCTGTCATGTTTTGTACTTGTGTATACTTCTGGCCTTCAGTGTCCTCTGCCAGCGAGTTCTGTTTAGCTAAAATCTGCATGGGAAAAAAATCTCCACCACTTCCTCCTGTATGTTTTAACCCCTCTGCCTTGTCATTTTGTTTGATCTTTTCTCCTGTAATTTTAGAAATAATTAATATTTTTCCTTACATTTTTTTTTCTCTGCAATGCTTCAATTTCTTTGCACCTCTTACATTTTCTTCTTATTGTCACTTTTCAAGCTTTCACTCTTACCTACAGTGTTTTATTTATTTTCTCAGTTTCATTCTTAATTTTTGTTCTTAGGTTATATTTCTTTCTTAGGTTCTTTCTGGAATTTATGGTGGCGTCTTGCCTCCAAACACTCTTAGTATCTTTCCACTCTCAAAAGTACTATGGTAGGCAAATCTTAACCAATTTAGGTTTTTTGGACGTCATCTTTTTCATTGAATTTGAAGCCTTTTTATTTTCCACCACGTTTTTATGTCAGTCCCAGAAGCCCATGAAAACAAACCTCTTCCAAACCAATAAACTTTCCTTCATAATAATGTAATGTTTCAGATTTTGAGCATATACAGGTTTTTTCTGGAGTATGTTTTCATTCAAAGTTAGCCTAAGAGTTCATCACCCAGGTCTCAGAAGCCAAATTAATACAAGCTGGGTGTGAAATGCACACCCACATGTGCACAACTTTCTTCCCTGTTTTTACAATTTGTTTCATTTATCTGGCTGCATAATTCTCAGCCCTTGTGCTTTATCAGTGTGTTTGGGGAGAGTTTGTTTATCCCTCAAGGGAAATTATGGCAAAGTACTAGCAGACTATCAGCTTTCAACAGAGTTAGTCAGCATCCTTGCTGCAAAATACCAGGTTGAAAAAAATAAATGAATCTAACTGTAGTCTGCAGTGGGATAATTTACTTGCTCTCAAGGTACTTCCACAGGAGGGTAACATTTTTTGTCTGTGTGTGTAGGTGGACTTCAGAGTGAAAATTTGAAGAAGTGCTTTGGTTTATACTGCTGTGTCTTCACAGGCTACTGTGAACATATTTACTAACCTCTGAGAATGCTGCTGTTATTACCCTTGGTATTAGTGAAATAGTTATAGTGAGAAGATTGCCCAGAGCACACTTAGGTTAAAACCTGAAGTAAAGAAAAAATGGTCAACATCTCACCTTTGAAGAGAGCAGGAGGCTCAGAAGAAACCATGTGCTTCAATCTGCCTCCTGTTGATACTCCCCAGAGCTGTTATGAAGACATAGGCCCCCAAATTTCATTGATAAGCTTCTTTTCACAGAGCTCATCACCTCAGAATTCAAAACCTAAAGCTCAAGCTCTTGTAATTGCTGAACATGAGATTCACCTCACCTAATTTTGAGAGCGTAGAAAGCCTGGTTAGTAATGTAAGCTAGTGAAATCCTATCTGTAGTCTACAAAGAGAGATGGATCCATCTGAAGAGTGACCATTCTGCCTACTTCCACCTTCACTTTTAGCTTTTTTGGCAGCCCAGAAAACACATGTGGAGCTGACTTCTTAGAAAGTTAGCATTAATGCCAGATGAATCCCATCCTGAGAGCCATTGTGACTGGTACTCAACTGGAAAACAAACTTACTTCTAAAGGGGACAAGCTTACTTCAGAAAATGAGGAACCTAAGAGGAAGCCTGACACATAACCTAGCCAGTCCCATTATTGCCAAGGCAGCTGGAGCCACCTTGTAACTACACTCCTCACTAGAAGTGTAAAGTATAGGAGTAGAAAGATGGTAATTACTTGGCTCTTATAAAAGGTACAAGCCAGAAAGATGTAAACTAAAAGATAAGTCAGCAACGATTCTCAGACAGCAGATATTAAACATCTATATAGCTCTAGTTTCTTGCAACTTCATCATTCTCTTGGCATTTTTCAGACTGGTATTATTTTCTTCCCAGCAGCTCACTGGGTGGACATGTGGGCACATGCTCTGGTTGAGATCAGGGGCTGGATGAAGTGAGCAGCATCCTCAGAGGGCTCAAATTCCTTGCCTTCATTCCCTTCCCCCAGGGCATACCTTACCTGTCAAGGAGTAGGTTTGGTGCAGGATGCTTGGGGCTGTGTGACTGTGCTGCAAGATGAGGTGAGGCTGCACAATGAATGAATTAGTCTGTGAGGCTGACTTCTCCATAAGGCAGTGGCTCTTGTCTCAAGGCTAACTCCCAGCACTGCAAAATGGAAATGCACTTTTTAATGCAACATTTCACATAAGCACAAGAAACTACCATAATACTTCTGAGAGTGGAAAGATGTTATAAAAGAGTGTTTGGAGGCAAGACACCACCATAAATTCCAGAAAGAACCTAAGAAAAAAAATAACCTAAGAACAAAAATAGAGAAGAAACCTGAGATAATAAATAAAACACTGCAGGTAAAAGTGAAAGGCAAACCCAACTGTAATAACTGTGATAATATTTTGAATCTTACAACTGTAATTAACTATTTGAAGAGGCACAACAGTTTTTTTCTGAAGGCAGGGAGGACTTACATGCTTAGGCAACAATAAAACTAGTTTATTACAGACTTTGATAACAAAATTTTCCATGATCGATAGCTGCACTTTAAACTGTATTTTGGAGAAATATGTGAGTTGGAAATCATTTAGGAAGTGCATTAGAAAAAGATTTCATAACAAGTCAGCTTTGATATACCTTGTAATATTTAATTTTAAAAGGAAAGTTTGTAAATTTGGATAAATAGAATCTTTTTAAGAAGTAAGTTTTGAGGAATGAATTGGCAATTTTTATAACTTACCTTTTCATAGAGAAACAACTGTCTTTCTGGAGGCAAATATACTGCCTACCAAGTAAACTTTCCCGTTTTCCACAAGAGAGTATTGTTTTCTTCAAGGATGATGCAAATATTATTAAAATGGATACCAGGAGCTTATTACTGATAATTTTTTAAATTAGCCTAAATATTAATTGGGTTTTTTATTACTTCCAGTAAATATTAATGTGTGAGAACAGGAGTGATTACTGTCACCTCAGGTCTGATATTGTCATCTTGATGTTCTGTTTTAGAAAGAAGTTCCAGGTAATAATTATGCACTTGTAACTGACACCTTCCATGATACAGTCTAACTTGTGCTCTAGAAAGCACAGGAAAAACCACACAGAATAACATTATGCAGTATGTGTTGTAGCTGGTCTATACAACCAGAGAGAGCTACCTCAGGCCTTCTCTTCCAAGGTTTCTGCATGAAGAGCCGCCATTGTATTTGACAGTGAATCCAGTCTTCTCTTTAACACAGGAAAGACATCCTGTAAAAGAACACTTCTCTCACCTCTCATTCTTTTCTTCTTTCCTTTCCTTTCCTTTCCTTTCCTTTCCTTTCCTTTCCTTTCCTTTCCTTTCCTTTCCTTTCCTTTCCTTTCCTTTCCTTTCCTTTCCTTTCCTTTCCTTTCCTTTCCTTTCCTTTCCTTTCCTTTTCTTTTTCTTTCCCTTTTTCTTTCCCTTTTTCTTTTTCTTTTTCTTTTTTTCTGAGCTTCTCTGAAATAGCACCAAGAAACTTGTAGGTAGGTACCATAAAAAGGTTCACAGAATGTGCTGTAAAACACAGCTTGGGACTAGAGGGATTGTCATCAGCATGTTAACATGCCAGTGTTGCTTTATTTGAAATTACCTTTATACTTAGTTCTCCAAATACACACACACATACATATATACATATACAGATATATAAATATATACACTTTCTCTGATGAAGGGAATGGATTTCACGAGCTGGCTACTTATTTAATCTGGTTTTGTTTGACTGTGAAGACCAGAGACACACTTATATGGGTACATAATCTAACCCTGATTACATTTCAGCTGCAAAGATGCAATTGAGTCCATGAATAAGATTTTGTCTGATACCGGCTATCCTGTCTTGCTTTTCACAGAAACACTGTTCTTGTTACTTTAAGAAATATGGGAGGTGAAAATGTATTATTTCAGGCAGTTGTAGCTTAAGAAGTTTAGAGACTTGAGTTGTTTATAGTCTTGTAATAGGGAGGGGTTGCTTAGAATTTTACTCCCTGAAGCAATGCCACTCCAAGTATGAATTTTTCTTTCTGAAGAAGTTAATCACATTCTCCCTAACACTGTTGAACCAATGAACTGCAGCGGGAGAAAGAGGAGCTATTTCTCAGAGCAAAAGGATGGTCTGTCTGGAGCTGCTCAAGGGAGATGTGAGAAGGTACAAGGTGTGACAGTGTTTCTGTGTTCTGAACATGTTTACTTGAAAATGGGCTTAGACTCTTGAAATGGTTTCAGAAGGCAGCAGTTGATGGATGGTTATACCCAGGACTGAACCTCTTCCTCATGTTTTACACAATATAAGTTAATGATCAGTGTTCTCGGCAATAAGGAACTGCCCTTCTTGTAATGAGCTTCATTATGAATTGTAAAATTGCCAAGAACCTTAAGTATTTTGACCTGTTATAGTCCATGTCTCCTTAGCTCTGCTGTTGTCTGTACTCAACATAACTAAGCTAAAACTATCTTGGAAACTTCTTTCAGAACTGGAAGCATTCATAGCAAGTATAGTGGAGATGTATCCTAGGGTTATAGCATCCCCGAGATATTCAGATTTCAAACATTCTAATTTCTCAGGACAATTTTTAGCTCGATCACATGCATATGCAAAGGATTTTAGGAGGAGAGCACAGTTCGGTTGTGACAGTAAAAATATACATTTATGTGCTATATCCATCATAAAATGAGCCTCTGCTCTTGCTGGCGTAACTCTGCTTTGGATAATTCTCAAGAGAAAAGGTAAGAAAGACAATAATCAATTGTATCATCAGAAGGAGATGGATTGTAGCTAATCCTCCAGAGACTCCTGGCACAGGAGTTGGCAGATACCTAGCCAGCGCCCTATGGCCACCTTCCAGATTATCCCATCCCTGGCTGCCAGGCTTCTTGTTTGCTCCTCTGAACTTCTGCAATGCTCCCAAGGCTTAGTTACAAGCTATGCACACTCACTGCTTCCCTGCGTCCTGGGAGATGGTGGGATCAGCAAACCCACTCTTCAGAAGTGGTCAGCACACCTGGTTAGGAGTGTTAACACCACTGATGCACCTCTGTGCATAGGGAAGGCAGAAGTTAGTTGACTACATTCTTTGAGATGGTTTGACTTTTCTACCATAGTCTTTACCTATAATGCACATGGATGGCAGTATTATTTATTTTCATGTAGGATGTGCATTATGTCTAAGAGGTATTAGCTTGATTTCAAACAGACATAAAATCACAATTGTACTGCTATAGACCTCGCTGTTTATGTGATAAAACCACCCCAATTGTGCTGAAATGAAATACAATGAAACAGTGCAGATGCTCAACAGTATGGAGGAAAACTGTCTGGAGTTTACATTCTGAAGCTGGGAGTCAGCCTGAAGATGAATAAAACAATATATGACATATTCTTGGTGACTCCAGTCAAGACAATTTCTTCTGCCTAGTTTATTTTGGCATGTACCTTTACTTTTTCTCTACTACCAGCTTTATTTAAATGCAAATCTATTGACTTTAGCAGAGTTCTGATATTTATCTCATTTCCTCAGTGTATTTTCCAGCCTTACATATGACTTTTCTCTCCAGAAATACACAAGGAAGAGAAACCCACCAAGGTTTATTATACACAAACTGAATCTCAGCATCTGCAAACTGCTGGAGGCTGAGGGGGTATTACTGGGTGCTGACCCTGTTTCAGCACCCTTTCACAGGCCTATGAGCTAGCTTTTTGTCAGATAGAGTAATGGGCTGGGTGGACCTACCCATCTGACATGGCACAGCTTTTATCATATTCTTCAGATGGTTGCTCTACTGTTAAATTATTTGAATTCTGTCTTAGGGAGGCTAATGTAATTAATCTGGTTTTTAGAGTTTGAAAATATTAACACAAATTACAAACCCCAGAGTAATTATTAATTAGCTTTCTTTTTCTAATAAAAGACCAATGCCCAAAATAGAAAAAGCCCACCAAACTCCATTCCTCCTTACTCTGCAATGATATATGGCTAAACACAAGAAAGAGAAATAATCAGTCTTTTCATATGTGACAGAAGAGTTCCTACTGGATTTATCACAGCAATACTCATTTGACGAGCCAGAAATCATGGAAGCATCCTAGGGAAGAATTTTTGTTTCTAGGGAGAATGGTTAAGGTCACTGGGAAAACAAAGAAGAAAGCTTGTATTCATACTGCTGCTACTAGATCCTCGGATTAACATTTGGGGCTTTAATTTGAGCAGTCTCAAATACCATAGTGCTTAGAAGCAGAAGTACAAATATTTGCACTTAGAATTAAGGCTTTTATTCTTTTATCATAGTGTATGCGCTTGTACATTTTTAAATATAGAATCACATATGAGATAAATCTGGCAGCCATGGATGCTAGAAGATAGCAAGCTATCATATCCAGGTACAAGCTTGCGGGCTGGAAGCTCGGCAACCTTGGCTAAGTTAGGTGCTGCGATTCTCCCATCTCATTTCTCGTCTAGAGCTTTCCTTCTACTTTTTTGTCTGATAGCCTGGCAGTCTGCAGACTCACCTGAGGTGAAGAGGATCAGCACTCAGATCCTTCCACTGCCCTGAGGGATGGGATTCCAGATCTCACATTCCCAAGGTGTTCCTGGCCATTTTCTCTTGTGCATATGCTTCTGCATAAATATTTAGCATTGTAAGAATGGCAGCTAGAGCTTTCATGTAGGCTGTAGAAAAGCCAGTCTCTGCCTCCTCTAAATGTTTTATGCATGTGATCAGAAGCATCCTCAGATGGGAAGAACTAAGGGTACCCATATTTAGGTCCCAGCAGTCCCATTGTTAACACTGGAAGGTCAGACACAGCCACTGATGGGGAGAATACTGGTGTCACTGGACCACTGATCCAGCTTCATATGGCTTTCTTGCAGTTTTATTTCTGCTGACAGGACAGCAACTCTGCCATCCCAAATAGGTGCAAATAGGTACTTCGTCCGAACATTAATTAGGATAACAGCCTATTCATCACAGCATGGTTTTGATGGGATTAAATGCAATCCCAGTTATAAAGTCAGTTCTCAAAGGGTGGCCGAAGACCACAATATTGTGGTTCTGGGTGTAGAGCAGTGCTACTGGGATTTAAATGAAAGGTGTGTGTGCTCAAGCAATTCAGTGTTATCAAACTGTAGGTAGTTCTGGTATACCTATCTACAGAAATGTAGAAAGGTTGAAGGGTTTTTCTTTTTGTGTGTTTCTCTAGTGTTAAATGGAGGTTTGAAAGAAGTTAGTTTGGGACTTCATGAGTCAGGTAGGAGGCTCAGTCCCTGTTGTGAAGACAGTGATTGAAGTCAAAGAGCTTTCCCACACAGTGTAAGTCAGATTGCTTGGACTGCATGCATGCCTGGTTTACATAATGCAAAGTGTCCTCATAATTGTACCCGCTCAGCTGTGGTCACCAAATGATAAAGAATAGCTGTCTGACAGGCTGCTTGGCCTTTAGCTTTTTTTTCAAGCCTACAAGGCAAATTTGGCCAGCACAGTGGGAGAGCAGCTACACCCAAGTAAACAGTCTGATTCAGAGTTTCTTTCCTTTGCCTAATGAAATGTGCACAGGAAGGACTTGGCAACCCCCAGTTTGGAGATCACAGGAATCACAAATAGCAGCTTAATGCAGAAATACACTGTACTGGTGAGGAAGGCTTTTTTCGTTTTCTTTTCTTCATCCAAGATATAGTGATCATTCTGAAAACATGATGGTTATTCACCCTTTTTGCTCTGGCAATACTGGCACTCCTGGTTTCCAAAACTATTCCAAGAAATAGCTCTCATCATTGCCAGGATGACTGTGGCCTCTCCCAGATGCCATGGATTATCCAGGGTGCATAGCCAAACAGGGTCTCCTGGGGGGAGCACCTTGGGAGAACGCAGCACAATGTCCTGCAAACTGCCCCCGATCACCACTGGCCTGGGCTGGGTTACTGCTGCAGAACAATGGGCTGAGCTGTATTTCACTGTCAGCACAGTGACAAATGGTGGCCCACTGAGACTCTGAGACATATGTAACTTGGCTAGCAATCAATGGCAAAGGTCACAAGTTGTCGTCTTACATCTTAAACCTCAATGAGATGGTTTTGTGCGGTATTAGTCTCTGTGTATTAAGTTTCAGAAAGGAGGGGGCAGGGGAGGAGGTAACAGATTTTTATCTGGGGTTAGGTGATGTTAAATGTTCTGAATAATTAGATAAGATTGTGTTTGTCAAACTCCGTAAAGAACAGATCATGTTTTCTGATAAAGTGCCTCTGATTCCCAGTGCCTCCCTGCCTTCCAGTACATACATGCATGTATGCACACACACACCGTTTTTAAATGCTTTCAGGGCTCATTAAATAAGCTGGGCTGATAGCTCTGGAAAATATTATTTCTCAACAGGGCAATGAATACATGCTCTGCACATTTTTTGGAGGCCTCAGAAAATAGCCAAAGTAGGTGAAAATTCACTTTCCATGGCTGAGTTTTTATTCTAGCATGTAGCTCTTAAAGTCTGACTGATCAGCCATTGCCTGGGCAGTGTCCCAGAGCTTACACCACAATGACTGCTACCACTTCAGCTCCATTTACTTTCAAAAGTCCTATTGAATTTCCAAAGAGGTGTGCAAACCTTACCAGGAACAGGTGTATAAGGATACCCACAATGTTCTGGTCTCATTTGAAAGGGTCTCATCTGCAGCTCCTTCTGAGATTAGGGGAGAAGCCAAGAGGAGGACTTGCCTTATGCCTTCTGCCTGAAGCCAAGTCCACCCTCACCCCAGGAATTGGCTTCTCCTTAAGGAAAGAAGACATCTTCCTGAGTAAAGTGGCATTTCGAAAATTTCTTTTATTCATATCGTCTTACTTCCCTGGCTGCTGTCACATCAATGTTATTAAATTGGGATCTATGGTAGTTTATCAAGCAGAATGACTGAAAGCTTCAGTAAGCAAACACATGACAGAGGTAGAAACACTGGGGAAATCACAAGAAAATCATTAGGATGAAGAATGTTTTAAAGACAGTGCCACCACTCCAGAGGTCTACCAGCCTGGGAACTCTGCAGCTTAGCTGCTTTAGTTCATTACAACCCAGTAAATCTGGTGTCAGTAGAAAGCATATCTAGGGATGGACTTGCTGTCACTCTTTCCAGACTGGGATCTTCTACTGCTGAGTGTTTCTTCTTGCACCCTACTGTGTGCAGGGGGAAACATGGGGAGCATCAGTTCCTGTCTGTGGATTGCAGAGGAGCTGTTGTGTGGAGAGATATCTTGAGCATCCTTCTTTCACAGTGTGGGCAGTAGGACCAAGCAGGGAGTTTGTGTACTCCTTTCCCACAGATGTGTTGGCTGATGGCTTCCACTTGTGATGGGGTTACAGTTTCTCATGTGGTGTCATTGCAGTTTACTCCTCACATATCTGCTTGGCAATAGTTTGCCTTGCTCTAGGGCCTTATTACTATGGAGAAAGGTGGTGGACTTTGGCTCAGCTGCATGCTGTGCTGGGCTGTGACAGGAGTCCCAGGACACATGTGAACAAGTGCTCCCTCATGGCTGATTTGGGGCACCCATGGGCAGCTGCACTGTGGCTGATCATGGTATGTTATGAAAACTGAGACCACCATACTCTGCTAGAAACTGATGAATAAGGCAAAAAGTGAAAGCAGCAATCCACATTCCCTTTCACATTTGTTTTTCCAGTGCAAATACTTTTATGAGTACAAATAGATGAATGTTAGGCATGACATTGTTATTCACTCCTTCAGGCTCCTACTTGTCTGTGAATCACCAAACTATTAGAAGAGGCATATATGCTGAACAAATCCAGCACCCGATGGATATGAGCAGGTATGCAAAGCCCCAGGTCAGGGCAGGATTCCACAGGGTGAGTGGAAAACACTCTGAGATAGTGCTCATTTGTAAGAGATGCTGAACAGGACTAAAGTCAACCCCCGCTCTTTTCTGATGGGAATTTTGCACTTTGTATTGATGCACCCTTTAGGAATTAAATACTATTTGAAAATATCTATACATACAGGCTTAGTGCTGCCATGGGAGCAGAGAGAGGGTGCGGAGGCTCCCCCCTTCCCCCCTTCTGCCCTGCAATGAGATGATGCCCGTGAACAAAGCCTTTGCTTACAGCTTTCCCAAGGATAGTTTAAAATAAGGAGAAAGATAATACTTTTGAAACCAGGGCATAATTACTATTTATTTCAACAGCAATTTGCCTTATTATGGTGCACAGCATTTGTTACCTAGGCAACAGGTTTCTGTAGAGGCCCAGCTCAAATTAAAGTAGAACAGGCAAGATCTAAAGTCAATATCAATAACATATTTTAAAACCAAAGGACCAGGGAGTCAGCAATTTCACCTAAGTGTTGTATTTTTATTGTTGTCATAGGCAGGTACAAGCTGCACAGTTTACATCCAAGTATCAGTTTTCTCTACTGTGCCTGACGGATTGCATACATTTGCAAATAAAATGATTTTTACAGAGACCTGCTCTTTCCTGAGGAAATAATTGTGGACGTGGATGAGTGACGTGCAATAAACTTCTGCAGCTGTGTGTAGAAGAAACACCACTGACGTGTCTAACTTGCTATTTTAGTTTCAAACTCTTGCTCAAGCCCAGCCTCCATGTTTATGAGCAGGTATGAGTTTTACTGTGGGCTCAGATGAATATCTGAGTGTATACCCATGTATACCTGGGAGGAAAGCTTGGGTCTGGTCACTACCTTGGTACCTGTGCCTTCTTGGGTGACCCAAACAGATGAGCATGAGGTCAGGCTCCTTGGGCCAGTCTATGGCCAGAGCTTGTTTGTGGGTTGCCCTAAACCCAATTGCTTTGAATGAAAAAATAAGCAGGGATATGCATAGAAAGCACCTCTGTGTAGATGGAGAGCATGACATGAGGTTCCATGTCCTCATGCTTGTCTGCAAGCCTGTCTTGATCTCACAGCATAAGCAGAAGCCTAACGCTACTTTACGAATTCATAAACAGTGTGGGGTTTAATGTTTTTCTCATCTGTCAGCAGACAAACTAAAGGGTGAACATTTACAAGTGGGATTTAGGGAATAGTACACAGATGTACTTTTAAATGTAGCTTCTGGGGAAGAAAGTGTTGTATTTTAGGACTATGTTTTATCTAAAAGAAGACTGGAAATGTAAATCAGTGAAGGTATAAAGTTTTTAGGAAAGGAGTCTGACTCCAACAGATCTTTTAGAGTCCAAGGCAGAACGAATATACAAAGACAGAGCTAACTACTATGAGCTATAAAAACTATAAATATATTTACCTATAAATTCTGCTTTAAAAAATTTGAGGCAGCAAACACTAGACAGCTTAGAAATGAACCATTGATCATTCTAACCTTCTTTATTGCACTTTTTTTTTGTTTGATTTATTCTGTTTCTTTTTGTTTGTCAAGTATAGAACTTCTGTAAAAAATGTGTCTTGAAAGTTTGAATGTGTCTAGAAAAAGTGATAGGAAGTTTGTATTCAACAGCAATGTAGGAAGGCTCAGATACTCTCCTCTTTTAGGCAGCTCTGCAAATATAATCCTTTAATGGGGGATTTTGCCTGCAGTTTCTTGATTTATTATATAGATTTGACTAGCTGTTATAGGCTTTCCTTTTTGGATTTGGCTTTTACTCTTGGCAAGCCACCGTCTTTATTACTTAACCCTTCCTTAATGTATCTCTGTCAGCCTTTCTGCATCCCAGGGCTGCTGAAACATCAGGACTGTTGTAGCAATTACAGACAGACTCCCTGGCTGCTTTGTGGCTGTCTGTCTGTCCTGGTCGCCTGTCCTTTGCACCCCTCCGGGTGCCGGCCTGTGGGGCTGGAGCTTGCTGTCACCCATCTTCTGGTGACGTTCTTCAGGGCCATGCTGCTCCTTTTTATCCTGCCTCTTACACAGTTGGTGAGAGGACTGAAAAATCACCAAGAGGAAAGAAAGGTCCTGACTGTTACAAGCATTGGGCAGCAAAAATTTGCTGGAAAAACTCCATTAAGATGCTGCAATGTGACCCTAAGGTTGTGCCTACACTCTGAGAGCCTTTATGAGTTCACAGCTGCCAATAAATCCCATAGTGGTAAACAACACCAGCGCCTGATGCTGATGGAACAAGAGCTTTTTAGTACTCTTAAAGTACTTTGACTTGCTGTGCTGCACTTGCGTTTTCAAACATGCACTTGTGGAAATCGTTTCAGTTTGTGCTGAAAACCTTAGATGCTTTTCTTGCTAATATGCATCTTGTCTGTTGGTTTAGTATGTCTAATAATAACAGCAATCAAATGTAGGAAAGACTGTTCCATCTTAACAGACAATATTGAATCATTTGCTTGTTGGCAAGAGAAAGGGGTTTTACTCAGATATGCCAAAAGCATTTATCAGTTGCTAAGTTTCCCTGAATCCTTCCTGATCACCTCCTTCACAGAGTCTTAGGGAGGGCAGGACTTTGGAGGTAACAGTTTTTGGACAAGGTGTTATCACTGGCATCCATGACTGTTGATGATTAGCAAAAGTCCCCTGGTTCTTTGTTCCGAGAATATCCTGGCCGTGCCCCAATTTCATAACATGCAAATTCCCCACTTCAGTTTTAATAAGCCATTGAACTGTGTGTGCCACTGGACTGTTGTTTTTGGAGCTCCTCAGAAATTATTTTTCATAATGAAAATTATGCTTTATGATGAAAAATGAAGCTCATGTTTTCAATTGAAAATGGTTTTGTTTTGATACCTCAAGCGTCTCATGGGAGCAGTAGTCTGCATGCTTTGTATTCCAAAGCCTTCAGATGTGTGGGCTTCTTAAACAAACTGCTCCTCCCTTGACCTGCTCTATGAGTTCCCGGCCGTAGGACTCGTTATATGATATCTAGTCCAGCGAGAAAACCTGGGCAACAGAAGGGACTGGAGACAGCTATGGCTTTCATGTACCACCACAGGGACAATCCTAAAATGTTTTGGGTTTTTAAGAAAGAAAAAAGGAAAACAAAAAAAGATGTTTAGATTTCTGGTAATCAGCTTTAAGAAAAAAAGAAAAAATGAGCTAATACAGATTTCTGGTAATCGGTGGCAGTGCGTTGACCCTGGCTGGATGCCAGGTGCCCACCAAGGCCATGCTATCTCTCCCCTGATCAGCTGGTCTGGGGACAGATCACTCACCCATTTCTGTCATGGGCAAAACAGACTTGACTTGCTCCAGCGTGGGCTCCCTCCCACAGCAGGCAGTCCTTCATGAACTCCTCCAACATGACTCCTTCCCATGGGCTGCAGTTTTTCATGAGCTGCTCCAGCGTGGGTCCCTTCCACGGGTGCAACCTTTCAGGAACAGGCTGCTCCAGTGTGGGTCCCCCCTGGGGTCACCAGTCCTGCAACAAACCTGCTCCAATGTGGGCTCCTCTCTCCACAGGGCCACAGGTCCTGCCAGGAGCCTGCTCCAGTGCAGGCTTCCCATGGGGTCACAGTCTCCTTCAGGCATCCCCCTGCTCTAGTGTGGGATCCTGCATGGTCTGCAGGTGGAGATCCGCTCCATTATGGACCTCCATGGGCTGCAGGGGCACAGCTGCCTCACCATGGGCTGCACCACAGGCTGCAGGGGAATCTCTGCTCTGGTGCTTGGAACACCTCCTCCACCTTCATCTGCCCTGACCTGGGTGTCTGTAGGGCTGTTTCTCACATATCCTCACTTCCTCTCTTCACTGTTGCTGTGCAGCATTCTTTCCCCTTTCTTAACTACGTTATCCCAGAGGTGCTACCACCATCACTAGTCGCCTCAGCCTTGTCCAGCAGCGGGACCATCTTGCAGCCAGCTGCATTGGCTCCCTTCGAAACAGTGGAAGCTTCCAGAAGCTTCTCATAGAAAACATCCTTGTACTCCCCCTCACTACCAAAACTTTGCCATCAGACACAATATATCTTTTTTTTGAAAAAAACATGAAATTTTGCCCACTAAAAGACTAGTTCTAACCAGTAAGTTAATTTAGCTGAAAACTCGTCAGAAAACTGTGATAAAAAGAGTTTGCATACCATTAACTGGTTTCCTATTTTAAGGAATAATGCTAATCACATCAGAGAGCTGAGCTGGGCCACACCAGAGGAAAGTTTATAAGTCACATACTTGATGAAATTATAGATGGCTGCACTTGAGATGTACATACACAAAGCAATGAACACTGGAAAGTGGGAAATGTGAACTGCCCACCTGCACTTGGGTGATCAGACTCTTCTGCTTAATAAACCTGTAGCATAAGCACTTTGTCTCCTGAAAATATTGAGCCTTTTATATTAGCCACAACTGCTTTCAAACAATTTCAAGCTGATTTTCAAGGTACCTGGACTAGAAGGTCTTGCATGAAAGGCTTTTTTAACTTGCTTGGATAGTAGTTTGTTGAGACTTGGCATGACTGCCTCTTGAATGTCATCTGTTTTCATGTCTCTGTTCTCATTCTTTCTTATTGTAGGGAATTAGATATTTAAAACAATAAATGTACTTTCTTTTTAAGTCAGAACCTGGGTGGTTGTTGCACATGGGGCTTTCTCTTGCTTTTGTGCACTTTGCCACAGGTCTCTGAATTGCCTGAGTTTCTGTCTGAGGATTTTCCTCCTCTTTTTATTGCAGTGAGCTACCTCAGCCAGGCTTTGCAACGATAAAAGAACAAGATGAGGAGAAGCTTCCTTCTCTCCAAACTGTGGATTTAAAATCCATTGTTTCAGGGTATGATCAGTGCCAACTTTGCTTTCTTTGTGAGGATCAAAGATTTTCCACCTATAATAAACTGATCTGTTGGGCCTTATGGCTTTGTCTAATGTGCTTTATGCATGTATGATCTCTACTAAACTTGTGTCAGCTGAACTGCTTGGTGAGGTATCTAATTTCCTAGCTTCCCTGTGTTAATTTCTTTCTATGCCCCTTTCCCCCACACCTTTTAACCACATAGCAGCAAAAAAGGCATTCTTTGGTTAGTGGAAGTCAAGCATAAAGTTTTTGGAGTTTCAGGCCAATTAGGGACTTCTGTACTACTTTAAAAGCAACAAGACCTGAGGAACAGTGAATTCACATAAAATTGATGGGATTTAGGCATGTTAGTTGATTTTATCCTGAAAACAAACTTTCATGTCTTCCAAGATACCTTATATCTTTTGTCTCTCCCTTATCCTGCTCCTGCGAAACTGATGGAGCAGACACGATTCACTGACTGACTCCTTTGATGTCAATGGGATGAAAGTCACAGCTGAATTGGGCTGTGGGCTTTCAAAATGACTTGCTCTATTATTTTCTGATTGCCTTAGTTAAGTCTCTGTAGCAAATCTACAGCTGCCAGGATAATTTTAATGCAACAACTGTCTTTCTTACAAAGGTATTATGTAATTATAATGTACCCAGGAAAAAAAAATGCCTTCAGGATATTTCTAGAAGCTGCTCTCCTACAATATTCATTTTGATTGCTAATCTAATAGGAAAAACTGTTTACCTATCACACAGTCAGTCTGGCTTCCTTTGTTATTCATGACTATATCATGCAAGATCTACCTCTGATTCAAAGAGCTTGAACTGGCTGAGTACTACTCTGAAATGTAAGCATCTGCATGGCAGCATTAGCTCTGATGTTTGTTAACTCTTTGGCATGTGACCAAATCTCAAATTCAAAGGTGATACTTTTTTAAAAGACCTAAAGGTGATTTGTCTGCATGGACAAGTCAGGTTTGCTTCTTCCTGACTCCTGCCAGCTGTGTGGAATCTGCCTGTGTAACCTGTGTAACTGAGAGTGCCGCAGCTCCTGCTTCCCCATAAGCAGACACAGCTGGCTGTCCCTGTAGGAGCCTGTAGTGGTTCTGCAGAACTACAGTAAAGAGTAAAAAATTAATATTGTGATCAGAAACTAAGTAGGTATCCATCTACTAAGTGGACCATGGTGCCTTCTGAATAAAACAGTTTAGTTGCTGTGCAGACACAGTTTGAAGAACAAATGAACCTTTCCAGTGATTTTCATTTCTTAGTCTGCTTTGTCCAGCGCAGAGGTAAATGTTGATTCTTGCTTCCCAGAGGACTGCAGTGATTGCAAACCTCTAGGCATTTTACATGTTTATTTAATCTTTTCCAAAAAATTGCCTAGAGCTTCTTGGAGATTAAAATTAATCAGTCTGGTTGTAATTGAACTGTGTTTTAAAAATCACAACATGTATTTTTATTCCTAAGGTAGGTTTAAAAATAACCAGAAAACATAACTACTGAGACTATAATTAAACAGTATTTATCTTTTTAATCACTTGCTGGTTATGTTTGAGGCTTAGCATCTATGAGTGAATAGTCACAAAATATCATCAATTGTTTCTTTCTGGACTCCTACTTTCATGCTCAAATCATAAATAAATTCTTACTTTTGACTGTTAATAACCCAGCCAACACTCAGTACTTAGTATTCTGGATCTGTCATAGAAACACATCCCCTCACAGGCAAGTGTCTTTGACTTCAGTACAGTATTAAATAACTAATGTTGTGACAATCTTTCAGAAGTGTCATCACTCCTGCTTGCCACATGGCTCTTCAACATGTTCACAAACCGACCGACAGCAACGTGGCTTGTTAGCTCAGCTTAAATAGTGACTTCAAAGCTGTAACTTCATTTACAGATCAGAAGAGACTTTAGACTTCAGTCAAAATGCTTTTACAAACCATTAAACAAGCTGCCGGGCACAGGGTTGCTCTCAGGAAAACCAGGAGGATCACCAATGCCTCTCAGAAGAGGACCCTGTGCGATTCCTCCACCTCAGCCCCTAATGTGTCCCTGCCATGAGTGCCAGCACTGTGAAGAGCTGCTCCTAGGAGAGGGTTTCTTCCAGCTAAATAAATACATAGGCATCCACACACTCTGTCTCTTCCTACTCAGTGAAAAAAAGATAATAATCTGGAAAGTCTTTCTACCCATATTGCTGTACAGCAGCGAAATGGGATAACTGCCCATGGCTCAGATGCAGGTTCCAGATGCAATAGACTGGGCAGCAGATTATCACTAACCCACTCCTATTTAAGATTGGGTGACAGACTATTCTTTTCCATTAATATGTTGATGTGTTTTTTGTTTTTCACAAACAACAAAAGGAGATGTATGGGATGAAATAAGGAGATGGATGTGGAGCTGAATTTTCTTTTTATCAACAGCTAATTCACCTTTCAGCTTTAAAACCCATGTAACATCTCCAGTGGCTCTGAAGATGGACTTCTTATAGCATCGTGATGCCTGTCTCATATTTTCCCTGTTTGAATGAATTAATATTTAATCAGGGTATTACTGCTTATTTTCCAAATACTACCTTGCCTGCAGCTATGGCAGCAGGCTTTTAGAAGAGTCTTTTAAACTGTAATTAAATAAAACAAATACACACAGAAAGAGTGCGGAATCTGTTCATTGAGGACAAGAGCATTTGGGATGCAAGAACTGCTATTTTTCTGTGTTGACCTCTAATAATTTGCATAAACCACTTGCCTTAGTTTATGCAACTGTTAAATTTTATGAAAGCCCATTTCTTCCCCAAAGGTTTGTGGACAGAACTCACTGATGTTTCATAAACACTTACAAATGCTTTTGTAAGATCACCCCACTCACAGTGGGTCACACTAATGAGATCTACTAATAAAAGGTAAAAACCAGGTATTATTATAATATTATTCATTTTCAAACGCAATATTTTGTTGGAGTATAATAATTGTGGCAACTTCACAATGAGAAATTCATCACTATTTGTAATTAAAAAGTTATATCTAATGAAACCACCAGTAATTATAGAGCAATAACATTAATTTTTCCATTGACAAGCCAATCAAAATTCTGACACTGATAGAGATTTTGTAATTAAATTCTTTATAACACATCCCAGCTCTGACTCTGATTTTTATCCGTCTCAGTACACAGCTCTGCCAGCAGCTTTCCACAATAATGTAATGATTTCTGAGAGAGCAGCCATTCATTTATAAGCCACCCTCCCCACCCCCAACGATATAAACCTTTCCTCACAATAGAGCCTGGATTTTCTACTCTCTTCAGCCTCAATTCGGAAGGTTATTGCCTATTTCCAGCGTTTCCTGAAATGGACTAGAGGCATCTGTATAAGCCAGGTTGACCTTCTGTAGCATCTCTTGGGTGGCTCTGCTGGGACCAGGGGAGGGTGGGACACCAGAGAGCAGTGTGCCTCTAGCGAAGGCACAAGGTCAGGGTGCAGAATGGCAGATGTGCTGAGATACACAATAACATCCTCACAGTGCAATGAAAAGTCAGCTTAACTACTAATGCACAGACACAGACAGGAGCTAGAGCTTATCTTCTTCTGAAGCATGGAGATTTAAAAGATTTGCTACATTACTTTAGTTTTCCAAAGAACTATCTGCGTTTTCAAAGGTGAAGCTTCTTACAGACAGGCATTTCCAAGTGCTTTTTTCCAGGATACCCTTAACTTTTCTTTAAAAGGATCACTGGTGGTAATGCTTAGTGCCTTCAAGAGGATGCTCAGTTCTCCAGAGCTGGGCATGAAGTACAGACCGCATATGCTCAGACAAGGTTTGAACCTGTTCCAGCCATAGTTGGTGGAATTATGGTAATCAGGATTTCAGAAATACACAAACCATATGATTATATACTGTCATCTTGATCTTTTTTCTCTATTTTCTGTCTTGGGACTGCCTAATAGATGTTAGCGTTGTTTCCACAAGGTTTCTGGAAGAAGTGTCCTGCAGATAGAGGTATCTATGCAAAGATTTCCTCTCTATCCTACACATTTTTAAAGACAGCTCTAAAGCAGGATGGAAAAGGGAATTAATTCCTATATTTTTAGTTAATGGATCATAGTGAAACATTTGAGAATGCATGTGACATGAAACAGAAAAGCTGAAATGATAACAGTGAATTGTTTCCACACTGCAGAAATCAATTTGCAGCTAGCTTTTTAATTTACATTTCCAATGAAATTAAAAAGTTGCTGCAGAATATTTTGATTTATCTGAAACTCTGCTTCCAATGGAAAAAATACAATAGCAATTGCAATACTGAATCCTGCTGGTGATTTGTGAGAGTATTTGACCTCAAATCACCTTTCTTAAAAATACCTTTTTTAGGAGGATTTGTTGGGTGCAGGCAATGCACCTAGCAGTTCAGAAGGAAAATTCAGCTTGGGTGCATTGTATTGTCCTCCAGCAAGAGTCTTTCTCCCTCTGGCAGGATGCCTAGGAAAGAGCCTGCAAATGCAGGCATCTAATTTAATAACTCCAAGACTACTGTATGTATGTATATAAAACACTTCACTGTGAATTTTTCTCAACCCCACATAATCAGTTTTTGCAGTAGGAAGATGATATTATGAAGGAAAAAGAGGATATTACGTGGCACAAAGAACATCGTGACTGCCCAGTGACATTTCCTTCATTAATTGCTTGGGAAAAAATATATTGTCTCTTTAAGAAGTCAAGCAGGCCCAGATTTACAGGGTTACCATAAAGCCGCAAGGTATACGTGCTTGGAAGACAAAAAGAAGTTTTAAACATAGGTACTTGATATCCATTGGAAATGAGCTGATAAAAGGTTACACTCTCCAGAATGAAGACTACATTTGTCAGGTGTTCCTATGGGAAGAGCTGCTGAAACACTGTAGTTTTTCTAACTTAATGTACAAGTCATTAAGTCTAACTTAATGTACAAGTTGCCTGTTAATCTGAAACAGCTTTCAAGAATTCTGAAAGTAGAAGGTAACATTGATGTTGCTGCTTTATGAAAAGTATTGAGGTACTAAAGAGGCCACTTGCTTTGCTATTGACCTACAGAATGCTATGAAATCTAAAAATGTGTCTTGAGCTGACCTGGATATACTTTTTCTTTTCTTTTCTAGAGAGATTGAAGGCTGTGAATTTCTACTACAATGACCAGAAGAAGGTAACAGACCATAAGGGAAATCTACAATCTTACTGTCTTTTTACTTGACTGTGAGAATGAAGACCTTGAGCCTGCTGTAGGGGAGGATCTGTTTCAAGACCATCTTGAGAACCTGAATGTGCACAAGTCCATGGGACCTGATGAAATCCATCCACGGGTCCTGAAGGAGCTGGCAAATAAAGTTGCTCAGCCACTGTCCATCATATTTGAAAAATCATGGCAGTCAGGTGAAGTTCCTGATGACTGGAAAAAGGGAAATATAACCCCCATTTTCAAGAAGGGGAAAATGGATGACCCAGGGAATTACAGACCAGTCAGTCTCACCTCTGTGCCTGACAAAATCTGGGAGCAGATTCTCCTGGAAGGCATGCTAAGGTGCATGAAAAACAACAAGGTGCTTGGTGACAGCCAGCATGGCTTCACTAAGGGGAAATCCTGCCTGACCAGTTTGGTGGCCTTCTATGATGGGGCTACAGAACTGATGGACAGGGGTAGAGCAGTTGATGTCATCTACCTGGACTTGTGCAAAGCATTAGGCACTGTCCCACACAACATCCTTGTCTCTAAATTGAAAAGACACCAGTTTGATAGGTGGACCACTCGGTGGATAAAGAACTGGCTGGATGGCCACATGCAAAGAGTTGTGGTCAATGTCTCAATGTCCAGATGGAGACCAGTAATGAGTGGTGTCAGGGATCGGTGTTGGGACCAGTATTGTTCAACATCTTTGTCGCTGATGTGGGCAGTGGGATTGAGTGTGCCCTCAGCAAGTTTGCCGATGACACCAAACTGTGTGGTTCGGTTGATATGATAGAGGGAAGGATTGCCATCTAGAGGGACCTCAACATGCTTGTAAGGTGGGCTGATGCCAACATCATGAAATTTAACTATGACAAGTGCAAGATCCTACACCTGGGTCTCAGGCACAGCTACAGGTTGGGCAGAGAAGAGATTTAGAGCAGACAGGGCTTCGGGGTGCTGGTCGATGAGAAAATGAACATGAGCAGCCAGTGTGTGCTCACAGCCCAGAAAGCCAACCGTATCCTGGGCTGCATCAAGAGGAACGTGACCAGCAGGTCAAAGGAGGTGATCCTGCCCCTCTACTCTGCTCTCGTGAGACCTCACTTGGAGCATTGTGTGCAGTTCTGGTGTCCTCAACATAAAAAGGACATGGAACTGTTGGAACAAGTCCAGAGGAGGCCACGAGGATGATCAGGGGACTGGAGCACCTCCCATATGAAGATAGGCTGAGAAAGTTTGGGCTGTTCAGCCTGGAGAAGAGAAGGCTGCATGGAGACCTCTTAGCAGCCTTCCAGTATCTGAAGGGAGCCTACAGGGATGCTGGTGAGGGACTATTCATTAGGGACTGTAGTGATAGGACAAGGGGTAATGGGTTAAAACTTAAACAGGGGAAGTTTAGACTGGATATAAGGAGGAAGCTCTTTACTGTAAGGGTGGTGAAGCACAGGAATGAGTTGCCCAAGGAAGCTGTGAATGCTCCATCTCTGGTGGTGTTCAAGACCAGGTTGGACAGAGCCTTGGGTGACATGATTTAGTGTGAGGTGTCCCTGCCCATGGCAGGGGGGTTGGAACTAGATGATCTTAAGGTCCTATCCAACCCTAACTATTCTATATGATTCTATGATTCTAACTGTGGAGCATTAAAGATCAAATGGCCCATTTCTCTCTGGTGAGCTATGCAGATACAGCTCTCAAGCAACTCTCAGAGTGACCCTTCCTTTCTAAACTTCTGTTCTTGTCTCTAAAGTACATAAGGCTTTCCCCAGCTATCTGCATGGCTTTCTGGACCTTTGACTTTTAATGGAATACAGACACAAGTTGCTCCTTTGCAAACCTCTTGACCATGGAAAGAAACTTCTCTTGCTTGCAAGCTTTCCATTTTGCACAACACTTCTTGAAGGTCTGCCAACTGTATCAACAGCAAAACAACACTGAACTGTGTTCAGCAGATGTTAAAAATATGGTATGCATGCCCCAGGAACTATGATCACATTGTTGACCCTTGTAACACAGCTGTGGCACAATTGCGATGAAACATACTCCGTTTGGCTACAGGAGGTCTACAGTTCCTACTGACTCCTGGAGGTGGAAGTACCCTTAAAGCTACGCGAATGGTGATCCAGGTGCAGCAAAACCTCCATCAGAGCAGCTGAACCCTGCTCTACTGAAGAGATGGAATGAGACAGTGAAGGGCCTCAACTTTGCCCACGGCGCTTATAGAGACTGAGAGCTCCCCTGTGAGCTGGAAGCCACTGACCTGGCAAAGCACTGCCAGCCAAAAGTGACAGCTGCTCCTGTCACCTTCTATCTTCTCTGCAGATCAAGGACCAAAAGTAAAAACTCACTGTAGGGAAGATCCAGTTTCTGACAGAGCCTGGCCATTACATTGCTATTCTTCCTGCATGCCATAGAGGAAACAAACAATGCCTTTATGCCATTAAGACAAGAATTTGGGACTCCTTCAAAAAATTGAACCCATAGTGTGAATGTATCTGATTGATGCACTCACTGCTAGGAGATGCTACATCTTTCTTACTGATATACTCAAGAAGGGCAAGGTTCTTTGTTCTCAAAAATGGAAAGCCACCAAGTGATATTATTTATGTTTTGATAGCTTTCATGTTGACAGTCTGTGAGCTTATGGAGGAAGTTTTGCTGGCTAGTCCTGCCACCAAGATCAGAGCCACACTGCCAAGGGAACAGCCCTGTTCTGTATGGGGTTAAAATTCCACAGGCAAGATTTTGTTTTTATTAGACACCTTCTACTCCCTTAACAGCAATAACACTGATGGATTTAGCTGCGGGGAGGAACACATAACTGTGCAGCTTTCAGCATCACCCACTGGTATCATGCACTGTTGGCTGCACTGGTGAGCAGCCATCTAAACTGCATGTTCTGGACAAGCATGTGCACCTGGATGTGTTGGAGAAGGCTTACCAGGCCTGCTCCTCCCCTCTTCAGCATCTACATTTTTGTGTTAAGTTCCTTTGTGATGATTATATCTTCGTAGCTCAAGCCCCCATTTTTGCTTAGTTCAAAAGAGTGGTTACACACTTGATGATTTGGAAGCTACACTCTTCCAAACCTCACTACTAGCTTGTTAACTATTGTTAACAAGAAAAACCCAGGGCAGAGCTACTTACTATTTGTTTTTGCTGCCAGCAAGTCCAAACTAAATCTCATTTGAAGCGAACACGCATAGCTTTGGACTGAAGATTGGCTTTAAAATTCATCTGAAAAATACATGAGAAGACATTAAAACTGATATCTAGCCTCAGGTGCGAATACTGATGCTGATTTACATGCATCTAGAAATGTGTGAGCTGAGTGTACAGTGTTTGTACTGAACAGATCTCTGTTTCTGTAACTGAATTAAATGAATAAAATAAAAAGTGTTTACCCTCTGTGACACCCATTTTGCAAATCTTTTTAGGCTCAAGCCTTTGAAGGTTCTTAAAGCTCCTGCAGAGCCTCCATCCAGTCTTCAGGGCCCGGTGCTGCTGGTGCCCCAAGCAGACCTCTTACAGACAACAGCAATGGAAAGTCTTTAAGCATGAACACATCCTGAAAATTACAATTTGCACTGAAGTGCTTCAGAATATTGCAGAACAACTTATACCTTGGGAAGGTAAGGATGATATGAGCAAAAGGGTTGGTTACAAGCTGGAGACTGCAGCACGAATGAATGTTGATGACAACTGTCGAATGTGTTTTACACTTAACAACAAGCAGCTTTCAAAACTGTCTGTTTGTAGCTCACAGATCTCAATTTAATTAGCCAAACGTGTTCTATAATTTCTTTCTACATGGACATCGTGGTCTTTGGTGTGATTGTTATCAAGAGAATAAGGGTATTCTCCCCAGCACTCCGAGCTCTCTGCTGCGTTAACCAAGAGATCCCTCCATTATTTTGTACTAATAGCTCCAAAGTCCAGGTATTGTGGTTACCTAAATCCAGTAAATCTGTACTAAATGGCAATGCTAACAATTTAACAATCTAGTTACAAGCAGTAAGTTACAAAAAAAGTAAAGTTGTTTCTGTCTTACTTTTCCCCTTAATGGTCTCATTATTTTTTGTAGTTGGGCATAGCCATTAATGGCCTCAGCAATAAATCCAGCAAAGTGAGATTTGAAATCATCAAGGTAGATCTGCACTACTGGTTTGTCTTGTTATTTTCCACATTGACCTCTGTTACCTTTATTTAGGTCATGCTCCCTTAACTTTAACTGTTCTGGAGTCTAACAAGTGATAACTAACTCCAAAATACTAAATCTTGATCATGTATATGCCAGATCAGTGGGTGCTCCAGGCTCTCCAAAATGATGTATCAAAGCCTTCCAGGATTACAGTAGCTTAAAATCAGAAGCATTTGAAAACAGTGACAGTAAAACTATGGTTTCTTTTTATTTGTTTCTTAAAGTTTTGGACTTTATTATTCAGATTTTTTCCAGCAACCCCATAAGGGACAGAGAGTCCCTTTTAAAAAATAAAACCAGCACCAGCCACCAATTTTTATTTAAACATGAGGACTTTGGAGCTTAAGGAACAATGATGAGGAAAACAAAAATAGCAATCAAAGCTCAAGACTGATAGCAATGTGCCTGACACAGAGATCTTTCATCACAACTTCTGGATCTGTGTACTATGATAATAATCAGATTAGTGATAAAGATCATCGCATTTCTTATTTCCTTTCCTTTGACAGCTTTCATGTCTGATTCACTGTGGTGTTTATTTAGTCCAGGGATGTTCAGTCAGTGTACAACTAGAGTAAAACAGCCATGAATCATGCCCTTCAAGTGCTCTTTACTGTAGCCACTAACACTTTATAATGTTGTCTAGAAATTCAAAAGAATGATTTAGTCAAACCATTGCTTCTATTTCATTTTTATTAAACCTGGCTCTCTGCCTAAACTCTTGGCATTTTGAACAGTGAACTTAGGCTAGAATATATTGCTTTATCCTGAACATTTGTAACCTTTATTGATCCACTCAGGTAAAAGCATGGAGTAAAAGTTCTTTATTATTGATGTGGAAAATATTACTTCCCCATTGCTTTTCAGTCCACAAGCATCTGTCACTTTTCCTGGATAAATCCCTTTAAGTCTTCCTTGTTCTGTGCCTAGAGATCCCATCCATGGTTATTCTGTGGGATCCAGGTGGTGTTCCATACAGAATTGTAGAATAGTTTGGGTTGGAAGAGATCTTTAAAGGTCGTCTGGTACTACCCTACTGCAATAAGCAGGGACATCTTCAACCAGACCAGGTTGCTCAGAGCCCAGTCCAACCTGACCTTGAACATTTCCAGGGATGGGGCACCTACCATCTCTCTGAGAAACCTGTTCCAGTGTTTCACCACCCTCAAATACTTAGGTAACACTGGTTAGCAGCATTTTTGTCCACATCTAACTTTTGAATACAATCACGTTGCACAAATACAGCTTCCTGTGGTCACTCCTCAGAGCACCATGGTCTTTTCCTGCAACTTTGGGTTCCCTGCAGCAGCACTGCTCCAAGGCACGCATTGTTCTAGAGAGCGCAGCAGCTCTGCTGCCTGCCCTTCCCAGTATGTACACATTTTCCAGGGAAAAATATTGGCAGTAAAGTGTGTTGTGTACAGCTTTGCTTTCTGATTGTATCACCCCTGACTTTATCACCCCTGCCCCTGCTCTGCCAGGACTGTGAGAGCTGAGCTCCCCCCATCAGCAGGGAACCCAGAACCTGCACCTGCTCCAGAAGCTGTGGGTGCAGTATCACAGCAAATGATTTTTCAGTTTTGTTTTTGTGCCTGGTACCCCATTTCTCTAGTCCTGGATCTGACAGTTCTAGCACTCGAAGCAGTCATTTCCATACCTGCCGCTCTTCCTGTGACCCAGTGGTGGCCCAAGTGAGCTTGCTCAGTGCCTCCACCCTGCCAGAGCTGCAATTCCAGCACCCTTCTTGTTCTTACAACTTCTGAGGCAGAAGAAGCCTCCCAAGGTTTTCGGTCAGTGCATGGCTGTCATGTCTCATTTTGCCTAATACACATCAAAGTGATACCTTCAGAAAGTGCATTTTCCTATGCCATTTGTCGATTTCTACTTTCTAATTCCACCTGCTGGGACCCGAACTGTCACCACATCGGTCAGAGGGGCACAGACAATTTCACTGGCTGTTTTCTGTGTTTGAGTACAGTTTTTTTACTTATTAGCATTTGAAAGGATTATAGATTACTATTTATCTCTGTGTCTTCTGCAGATATGAGTATGCCTTCAGGCTATTTATATTAATTGCTTGTTCCTTTTTGGGCTGCATGTTAAATTTGCATTTGTTGCATGTTGAGGGAAATGTCATTCATTTTTGTATAAACAAGTTGTGTGTGTCTGTGTGCACGCAAACAAGTTAACCTATTCATCTCTTCATATATGTACAGCATGTTCCTGTCTGTGTTGCACAAAAATGAACTAATGCTGTGGTTTGTTCTTCTGCATGCAGTATGTCTCTATGTGCATGTCAATACTTCCCAGCAGCCTGATGTTTGAATCATAGGTTAAGTAAGGAAGGCAGCGCTGCTTCCCAGTAGAAAACATTTGTTTTAGGTTTCCATTTTCAGAAATGATTGTCCACAATCGTGAAAGTAAGAAAAAACAGGTGTTTCACCTGACTGAACTATTTACTCAGACTGGGAGATATTCTCCCAGTGCACTGAAGAGGACCACTGAAGAACATCTCTGGATCCAGAAGTGGCTGGGTTCCATATCACCTATTGCTGGCCATTGTAAAGTCTAACTAGTCCAAGCTCATCATCTTGACTTCTTTTTGTAGTCAGTAAAAACCCACAGATCTAGAGACTCCTTCTGTAGACATTCCATCTTCCGATAGATGCTTAAAGCAGTTGGGAGGACAGCTATGTAGGGACAGGTATTTGTAGTCAGGCATTGAAGCTTGCTGACTTTTGCTTTGCTAACATAGGAGGAGAGCTTTACTCGCATCTTTATCTGATGAGGTTCTGGGACTCCAGAGAAGCAAAAATATCTGAACTGAACCTAGCAGCTTTTCTCTTTATGTTTCATGACCACAATTTTCCTTGCAAGCAGGTTTTTCAAGTCTGGACATGGCCCACACTGGATGAAAAGCATTAAAGGGAGTGGACCAGAATATGTTAACAGTAAACAGCACAGGCATTTAATAGCATAGATCCTGGAGGGAAACTTCAACAGAGGAACTGTGGACACAAGACTAACCCCAAAGCCAATGAAATACAACCTCCTTAAATTTATGGGCTTACATGTGGTCCTACAGGTGAATGATGATTATGCTGAAAATGATGAAATCATCTGATTTTTAGTACAGGGCAAGGCTAATGGCTAATATTTGTATTGAGCTGGAACTGCTGGGCAAACAGGACATCAGTGCTGCAGTTACTTTTTGCAGCTGTTAAGACATAAAACAGATTTTGACTAAGCAAAACTAGAAGGTGTTTATTATCTAGTGGAACTGGAACACCAAAAGGGTCAATAGGCCATTCAAATTTGAACAAAAGAGAAAGAGATGAGCTTTCACCTTTTTGTCTTTGTTATGCTTGAGACAACCAGTAACTTGACAGATCAGGAGAAATGCACTTATTTATAGAACAGCAAGGTTTTTAGGTTTTTGATTAATACCAAGTTGCTGATATGCATAAAAAATATAGAAGTGGACTTTTCCTATGTTTCTCTCTCTTAAGCCTCTCTGTTTAAGTGGGAGTTTTTATATATTATCAGCTTAGTTTGTCTCTGTTCAGGGTACCAGAATAGTAAAATTTGTGGGAAATAGGGAAAAAACTGACAATGCTTATTTTTAAGGCTGAGAATATTTTTGTTCTTCTTCTTTTTTTTTTTGTTTGTTTGTTTGTTTGTTTTGTTTTTTTCCTCCGGGGGTTTCACTGGGCTTTGGGTGGAACAGAATCCATTCTTCTTCTTTGATAAGAATATTTTGCATATGGCTGATCCTACTATTCTATATTAGAAAATTATTCAGATCAATATATATATATATATATATATTTTACCTTCAGGACAGTAGCCCCCAATCTGTTTTAGGCATGCCTCTTAACTGTAGTTTTTCATCATACACTGTTTTCCTTCACTCGTCCATCATCCCATGATCCGTGACACCTCAGTGTCCCTGCCTTCGAGATCTATAGCACTGTTTTCCTCACCACGAAGCAGCATGTTCTTTTTCTCTGAGATTTGAACTTGGGAGTGAAAAAAAGAGCGAAGAAACATAATAAACTTAAGAAATCTCTCTCTTCTGTTCTTCAGTCTCAGGAGTACCTCTGCTCTCTCTTCTATATCTTATCTTCAATGCTGTCATGGCTCACTAAGAAGGCTTGTTAATGGCTTGGGAAGTAGGGCTTTTGGTGTTGACTTGTTACTTTTTTTTTCCCTTTCTGTTTATCACATCTGAGCTAACTCGACAACTTTCAGTCACTGCCAGATTGTCAACACTGGTCCCAGAAGTTCCCTGTATACAGAGTGAATGTGGTCATAGCTGTCCAAGAGCAGCATCTAAAAGCCTATTGCTCCCTGCTTCTCTCCACACCAAATATGCCTCAGTCCTCTCCTGGAGGGATGGCATCAGTGGCGGGGTGGCAGGAGGGGGGATTTGGCTCCTTTGTCCACTTGCCTGTCAGTTGAGATGCCAGCCTGGGAGTCTGCAGTGATGCTGGTGTTGGGATGTGGCTTAAAGCAGAACTGGAATGGCTGTTTCCCATCTGGTTCCGAGCAGCTGTCAGATGGCAATGAATGCCAGTATCCAACGGCAGGAGCCTGTTGTCGTTGTGTGTACATGTTGTGTCGTGCATGTGTAGCCCCTGTGCTGGGAAGTGGTTTTCTTGTTTTTGCTAATGAATGTACAGAATGGCTCATGTAAGGGTGAATATTATCCTCCGCCATGGTTTGCAAACCATAGTTTGCATTGCTCTGGCTCACTAGCTGAAAGGCCAAGTTAATATGTATGTGTTAAAGTAATTTAATTAACTATTAACTAGAAATACATTTTATTTATGTTTTGAAAAGGGAGCTGGGAGAGATGCTGGCTTGATAACTTGACTAAGAATCAGAAATGACTGCAACAAGTGCTTGTTTAACATATAATGTGACCCAGTACCTAAAAGATCAGCTATGGTGTTTATATGTGGTGCTTAGATATGAAACATGCATGTGATGCAGCCTACCTGCAGGTAGTCTTTCTGCAAAGATATCATGTTTTCAAGAATTGTAGAAGTATCTGAAAGCCTGTAGCAAACCTATAAAATGGGAACATGTTCAGAACTTTCTCTAACAGGACATTTTCAAATAAAAAATAATATTTCTCCCCTGCAGCAGGTCCATGCAGATCCCTCCTGAGGAAAAGTGAGGGCTACTTCAAAGCTGAGTACGGGGAAGCAAGAGAAACTAAACAAAAGGCAGATTGTGTTAAAAACTATCACTGCTTGCTTGCCATTCTGGCCAAGTTTTCTGTGAAGTTTTAGTTACCTCAAGAACTGACTGAGTAATGGGACCAGCTTTCCAGTGCTTGTTCTTGCCCATCTGGCCAAGGGGCTTTGTGTGCTTGGCCAGGACCTGACAACTTTTGGGACTGCTGGTGTGTGGCATTTAACCAAGGAGAGCAGCTGTTGCTTATTGTAGAGCCAAGATCTCACCCAGTCCCCAACTGTGAGCTTGTCATATAACCTATCCCCATAATGGAGATAATGTTTGCCCTTCTTTAGAAATTACTTTGAGATCTGCCAAAGAAAAGGGCCTATTCAAATGCAAAGCCTGATGCTTTTATTTATTAATAGATATTGTGCCAGAGTCACCAATCTGCTCCTGATGCCTAGTGAGGCTCTGAAAACAGAGGATCTGCTGGCTTGCTTTAACCCAGGCGGCGAGTTGAGGCCGAGGGCTGCCTCGTGATATTGGAAGCATGAAACAGCCAGATGTTAGCCAGCAAGAACTCAAGCTCAGTGTTATCCTGCCTGTTACTCCTCTAAAACTTAAGCAAACATTGGAGTGTCTAAGCTTGCTGGCTGGCAGCACTGCTGCTTCTGACGCACAGGACTGGGCTTTGCTGAACACTCTTATTCCCTTACAGAGTCACGCATTCTTACAAAAGGAAAAAAAATAGCAGTTACAGGTAAAACTATTATCTCCCTTGGGAAATAAATTCTATCTACTCCATGGGATTCATGAGGGTGGCTGCTTTGTGCTGTGCTGGTAAGCACAGCACAAGAATAAAGCGGGTTCACCTGCTGCATTGACAGTACTACAGGACTACCTGCCATTTCTGGGGCATCTGGCTCAGCTCAATCCCAGACAAAATTTCCAGGGAAGACAGGCAGGAAAAGAAAAATAAAATCTCTTTTCAAGCTCTCTCTGGCTTGATCCCTCTCCTGTCAGTGATTAGCAGGTGGGAGGTCTGCTTGTCTGATCTTCTACCTTCCCTGTTCTCTTTCTGACTGCACTTTCCTGTTGTGAAAAGCCTGGTACTGATTTCAGTCAAACAATAGTTTGCATGGCTGGGTTTATTCTTGCTCTCCTCAAGGATTTTTTTAATTCAATCGCTTCCCCTCTACACAGGTGACTTTTTGAAACTGTTCTATGAATATGAGCACAGGGGGCACATTTCCACTGATCAACAGTTTTACCAGGTGAAGTGTGAGTGGAGGTAACTTCACTGACATGTTTTACAAAGTTGGTTCCTGGAAATGGCATATTACTTCCTATTTTGATTTCTCATATTTAGAATCAAGTTCCCATCTTAGAATATTGCTTCTAGCCACTGAAGCATTTTTATCACAGAAATCTCGTAGGCTGATGCTTAATTTTAAATGCATCGTTAACCCTCCCTGTTAACTCCGAGGGAGTACAGTAGAGCCCTGCGGCTAGATGTACATCGGCTTGTTTTGATAAACGATGAGTCTAAGCAGGATCAATTTTGAGCTCCAACTTAGCACCAGCAGGAGCTGGAGGTGCCGCCAGGAGGTGGCAGCCTCGGCATTGCAATGACGCTCTCTTTTCTTAGGGCGTTTTCCAAGTGGAAATTCCCCCTCCTTCAGCATAAAAATAAAGTATTGCGTATCGTGTGTTGTCATGGATTTAAAGAAAAAACAAAGGGGTATTCTCAGGGGAAGGTTTTGCCTTGCCTCTGAAGCTCTGCTCCGCCTGCTGCTATCGTGTGTGGATGTTGCACCAGAAAGAAAGAGAGATGGCAGCAAGGTGAACACCATGTATGACTTAGTGAGCTCATTTCAGTTGTCAAGGGCTTAATTTTCAGGTGGTTTAGGTCAGTATCAGTCAAAAATGTTAGAAGATTGTCACTGGAACAAATCAGGAAAGAAAAGAGCAAGTATTGAAATAAGTCCAGTTTCCCTTGTTCTGATTACTGATACCTTGTAACAATGTTCTCCTTCTTTATGGGATTTTCCTTGGCTTATTTCAGTTTCCATTGAAGTAACTTGGAAAATTCCAACATCTTTGGTGGAAACAAACTCTAATAATCTGGGATTCTCGGAAGTGTTCTTCCTTTCCAAGATACATCATTCTTCTGCAATCAAGAGAGCTCTATCTTTCACAGATGTTTAATGCTTCTTCACTTTTCACACTGAAAATGTACTGCATCAGAAATTAAGCCCAGTGCAAATGGGATTATACACTGAGCTTCCAACTCGAAGAGATTAAATTGTACAGCATTTTATATATCTTATATTAATATTATTTAGTCTTCCGTTTTATTCCTTTGTCTGACATTTGAAATTTATCGGACAGTCCGAATCACCCTCAGTTTAATTCATTGTCTTCAAGGAGTTGATATATATATATAGTGAATTTGGCTGGCTGTCTTTAAACAGAGATTGCTACCTTGTATGAGCAAATTCCTGGAGTTGTAAACGCTTCCTTGGTTTTCATACATCCACAGCGTTGCTGTGAATTGACAGAATCACTCAGAAAGCAAAGCTATTTTCGGGTGACTCCCTGGTCAATAAGGAAAAATGTTCCTCTCGCAAAAGAAAACTGTTTCTCTTCTGTGTGAGTCATGACTTTACTTGTGTGCACAGAGGAAAAGATTTCCAGCTTCTCAGGCTTCACTGGCATTCAGGGTAAGCTTCAGCCCGCCAAGATTCACATGTGGAAACTAAATATGGTCATAGGGTTACACTCCCATTTTTTGCCCATTACTCAAGCTCCTGCATGGTGTATTTCAGTGCCTACTCCCTCTCTGCTGCTGTGCATCTCCCTCTGCTGCAGTAGTTTACTCTGTGGTTAAGGCTAGTAAGACCTTAGACAGCACCAGTTACAAACAACTAGTGTGCTTCATCTTCTGCTTAGAAGAAGTATATAAATAAAAGAGACCCAGTATTAATCCTGGAAGGGAAACTAAAGCCTAGATACTTTAATAAAGCTCCATGCTAAAAGGTGTAATCTTAAGTCTTACTTGAGCTTTCAGCTGTAGTAATCGCCAGTTTTCATGGTAGAACCTGCCAAAAATAGAAAAACAAGAGGGAGAGAACATGTTGTTTTTTTTAAAAACAAAACAGCCTGTGTATTTTCAGCAACAAGAAGTCAGAGGGACATTTTTATAATTATATACAGCAGCAGAAGGGTTCTGATGTCATGGGAGCCAGAAAATTACATCCTAAATTACACTGCATTTCACCATGGGGGTTAATCAGTGTGGCAGCAGCATTTTCAGTCAAGAAGGTGTTAAACCCCTGCTCAGGACTGGTCAGCACATGTGGCTGTGGAAGAGCAGTGGTGAACAGGAATTACTGGGATCTATCAAGTAGGCGCAGCTCTGACACAGTGACACAGCTCTCAGGAAGGCTCTGGTTTGCTTTCCATCAGCCCTCCTGGGGAGCCCTCTTCCCCCCTCAGGCACTTTGTAGAGCTGTGTGGGAGTAGCAAGGGGCCTGATCTCATCCTTTGGGCTTGGATTTGACTTCCTCAAGAGCTCTGTGTTTTCCATTTGTCTAAAAGTTATGCCATGCTGCCAGGAGGCACAAACTTTGAGGCATCCTCCAGTGGACAGCTGACACGTGCTCTGGTCTCAGTTTCCACCTTCAACCTCCATGCAGAATTCGTTACAGAATGGTAATGGCACCATGACCAAAGGTTTCTATGAATCAGGCCCATTTTCAGAGGCTTTTACATAGTGTCAAATGCATAAATTCTCCCAATAATTTATGTGAGACCATTCTTGACTAAGACAAACTTATGGTCAGACTGGGTTACTGTTTTGATTGGGAGATATTTTATAGCTGATAATTTGCTTTTGCCCTGTACAACCTCCACATGACTTGGTGGCTTGGTCTAACATTTCTGTTAGAACACAAGCCCAAGGTTTTTTTATACAATAGCTGTGGTGCCTACATGGATTAGCAGCCTTGAACTAGAAGTATCTTTCACGATGATTGCACTGGTACCCTCTGACTACGGCAGGGTTTGCATGGCAGGAATGGATCCAGTTTCAATCCTAGGCCCACACAACACAGAAGTTATCAGAAAAATGGTGTCAGTGTAGGAAGAAGTAGGAACTAAAGAATCCTTCAGTTTATTTCTTTACCATGAGAACCAGCCCTTTGAAGAGACATGGGGTAGACATTTCTGCAGGACAATATGAAAGTGTTTTTATTTCTGTTGTGTGTAGCAATATTTATGCTGGATACAGACAACTTGTTTTGTAAGAACTATTTCATTTCATGCCCTTTTCCAAGACTATTGAACTGTCTTTACAAATATTCAGACAATCCTTATGCCAACTATTTGCACCTGTTACATTCTTTATGCAAAATTAAGTCACTGACTGTAAAGCTCATAAGGGGCTTACGTTCTGCCTCAGAAAAATCAGTTAGTGTTTATACATACTGAAATCTGATAGTATGTGCCATGAAAAGGGATCAGCATTGCTGCTCATCTGGACTGCAGCTATCCACAAATCCTTGGTTGACAGATAAACTATTACTTCTTAAGATGGAAATGACATTTCTTAACAGACTTTCATCAGTAGCAATGTTGGGTAACCCAGCTTAGTTTTGGGGAGCTATTTTAAAATTGCATTTGACATACTTGGTGTTCATGGGGCCACAGCAAATAGCATCATGAACTGGAAGAACTGAATCTAATACATTGGTCATTATCTGATGACATTGGTCATTAGGTGATGGGCATTTGGAAACATCTTACTAGGACTCAGCAGAGAGCAATAAAATGGCTAGCTTGTAGTTTTTACCACTTCAAATGTGTTTTTCTTTAAAGGAATAAAGGCTTTTTGTTTCTAGCTGCTGTTTGTAAACAGAGACAAAAACAAATGCGAGATCCATCTAGGAGAAGGTAATTAAATATTATTAAACAGGGAGAGGGGGCAGCTGGGGAGTGACTTTATTTCCTTAAGCTTTCTATCCAGGATCATCTACATAACTGCTGGATGCTCATACTGAAAGAAAACAGAGAGGAACAGAGATCAGGACAGAAACAGAGCATGGACTTGTTTTAAGACCCCCAGAGTTCTGCAGGCATTATAATTAGCTAATTCAGAGGTGGCTTTGGAGGGAAAGAAATGCCTTGAGCTGAAGCTGTTGAGCATCCCTTTGAGTTAGTGACATATCTGTGTAAATTAAGGGATTCCTGGATATCATGGTGATGTGACCACTGATGGTGACATAGGGAGAAGGGCTAGCTGAAAATGACAGTAATGACTACAAAACGCAATAGCTGAAGCAAGTATCATGTTTGTGGCAGTGAAACTGAGTAAAATCTTAGTGCAAAGAAGTACAGCATGCACCTTTAATCATTGCTAATACAACTAATTTATTCTGCATTGCTAATTCTTCCCAGGTTTATTTTACTTTCCCTTCTCTCTCTACAGGCTTAATCTTCTGAATGAAAAATATTGCTTGTCAAGAGAGCCAGGGTTCAGTGTCCCCAGTATTCAAGGTAAGAGGTCAAACTGGAGGCTTTTGCTAGTGCTATGAAGAATCCCTCTGCATTAAAGCCTGGTTCTTGTTTCCATTACCACAGGGTGGCTTTGTGTTTCAGTCTCAGTAATCCATGATTCAACAGGTCATCGACAATTCAGTTTGGTTTCTTGCTTGTTTTGTTTTTTTTTTCTTATTTTGAATTATTATCCACCAACACAATAGTTTAAACTATAGAATTTTTAGTCTCTCAGCCAGGGAGAAGTATACTGATACATGGAGAGGTCCAAGGTTCTTAGGAACTCTGCAACAAAACCTAAAGAGCAATGCTGGCTTTAACCTCTTTGTGCTGAATACTGGTATTTGGTCAGACAAACCTACAGCCTAGAGGAGTAAATCTGTATTTTCAGTGGCCTTCCTCAAAGGATGCTTGTTAGAGAGACACAAGGAAACCTTTTTTTAACTATATAACTGATGCTCCAAAGACACTCAGATTCAGACCAAAAGATCCAATCCTGCTAAAATCTGACAAAAATAGCTCCAGATTTTTGTCCCTAAGCATCTTTGTTCCAGGCTTCTTTGGACTGTTTCAGAAATTGAACACAGATGAAACAGGCAGGATTTTATCTGCTTCTGAATGTATTTGAGTCGTTGTCTAATAGGGACTAATAATAATTGCTCTTCCTAGGAGAAAGCAGCTGAATTGACAGATGTCTGTAACAGTTGAATCAGAGTCTACACATCATGAAATGCAAAGATAAAATACTGTACAAGCCAGAAGATTACAAGTCAGGAGATGACAAATTATGAACAAATGTCAAAGGCACTCTTCTAAACCTAAAAGAACTCATGCTCTATTCAGTTGTCAGTTCCTATTATTGGGATATTTACTGTCCTGTGAGGAATCTAGACTACAACAGAGGATTTCTGTCGGTGAGATTGAACATATTTATAAAATGCACAGTCTAGAAAGGCAGCATACACTTACTGCAGGGAACACAGGCTAAGTATTGCCCACCAGCACACTGGGATTGGGCTTTGGGACTACATGCAGAGAGTTTTCATGCATGGGTCAGGCTGATGCTGACAGCATGGAGTTATTCTCCAGCCTGCTTCTCAGTGTCCATTTAAAGCCAGCTCTATGTGACCTTATCTACAGTCATTCCACTTCAAGGCAAGCCACACTTAAGTAGGAATTTGCACATCTTGAGGACACATTAATGCCTTGGTTATTGCTGCGCTCTACTGGTACCTATCAATGCACTGTTCATATTTGCTCTCCCTAATGAGTCCCTTTCAGTTCAGAATTTACCTGCAAAACATTACAGGTAGGAACTGAAGAGAGGTATGTAAAGTCCCCCCTCTCCTTTTTTGCTTTCAAAGATCTCCTTCTATCACTTTCAGATGGAAACACACCTGCTGTGGACAGCTTCTCATTCCTCGAGTATGAAAGCAGACCCCTGAGATTCTCTCATCCCCTTGCTCTGTAGAATATACCTGCTCCTTCTGATGATGTTCTTCATTTTGTTTTTTCTCTTAGCACCAACTACTCAGTTTCCATGTCACATTTTTCACTTGGGATTTTCTGCTGGTATGATTTCTGGCCATGTGTACATCTGGCAAGCTGCATCTGGAGCTCTGGTTGCGGGAGATCGGCAGGCTGTTTTGATGAGTAATAGTCACAGATGAACGCCTGTATTCTGATAGCTGCCAAAAAGTTACACAACTACAGATCCCTTGGTCCTTGAAGTTTCCTCTGAGCTGATCCTCTGGTGTAATGCATTTTGTAGCTCAGAATGACTCCAGGAAAAGACTGTCAGTGCCTACATCACTGTAGGTGTACTCCATATCCTAGATAGAGGCTCAGAGATGCAATCAACTGAGAAGGTAGCAGCTATGACAGCTAGATTTAAGCTAATCCCTGGGTGCTATAATAACCCCTGATAGATGCTGTCAGTTTGCAGAAAACAAAACAAGCTTCAAGCTAGGTTCCTAGTGTTTCAAGCTGGAAAATAGAATCACCTCTAGAAGTGCTACAGCTGGAGACTGTAACACCTTTATTTCCCTCTGCACTGACATAGTTGTCAGCATACTGGGTGGTGAGTAGCATAAGTTTACACCTAGGAGTGTAGGGTGAGGGGTTTAAGTCTCCTCTGTCTCAAGAAGTGAGATGGTAGACTAGAAGCCTCAGAAAGGCATAATTTCCCAGCTCTTGTTAGTGATCACTGGGAATAGCTATTATCTCCAGTTCCTGCAGGAGACGGTGGAAGCCAGATTAACCTCTTATTTGTACCTCCCAGCACTGTGTAGGTGTGACCTGGCACCCTTGCGGTAAGTTTTACTGGCAATTATGTGCCATGAAAATTCAGGTATAGGCAGGGTTATGTAAACATAGGTTCTCAGAACATAAGCAAATTACCTATTGGCATTGAGCCTAGGGCCTTTTGCGGATTGTGTCTTGAATTAACACTGAAAAATGCCTTGACTATGAGAGAGGACACAGGCTTGTATTGACTCTAATCAGTCTCTTCCCACTTTTGCCATCCTTAGTAAAATCAGTTACAAATTTAGTGGGAATACTGTGCATTTATATATTGCCATAGTTATCAAATGTGCAACATTCTATTACTGTTCCTTCAGAAGGCCATAATAAAGAACCTTGAAAACAGGATGTTCTAGCTGTACTATACAACTGAAATTTTAATTAAGCATTCTGCAGAAGAAAGCAAGATAGAAACAGCATAACCTGTATCATGCTTCCTACTGTCAGATAATGTTATTGCAACTGCATTACAATAAATATATATATTTAAAAATAATATCTGTGTTTAGTTAGTTCTTACATCAGGAAAAAGGGTGATCAGGCATTGGAACAGGCTTCCCAGGAAAATGGTGGAATCACTGTGCCTGGGAGTGTTCAAAACTGCGTAGATAAGGCCCTTTATGACATGGTTCAGTGGTGGACTTGGCAGTCCTGGGGTAAAGGTTGGACTCGATGATCTTAAGGGTCTTTTCCAACCTAGTTGATTTTATGATTCTATTCTATGATTAAACAATCAAATTCAGAGGGGTCAACCACACAACCAAGCAGTTCACGCTCTTATTTCCCACAGCTTGGATGCTCCAGCTGGTTTAATTGCAGTGTCCAGCTCCCCCATATATTGTCTCAGGGTGTTCAAAGGAAAATAGCTAAAACTACATGGCACAATTTAAGAACTGGTGACCCAGAGAATGAGAAAGGTGACCAATGGCACCCATGAAAGTTTTCTGGTAGGAGAAAAAAGTGGTGTTGAGGCCACCTGGATCCACAGGTCCTGAGGCCGCTTATGACACTGACTTTCATATAGAGCAATGTAAGACTGTCTACACCACAGTAGCCATGACAGGAGACTGCCTGATACCACTGTCTAACAGCCCATGTCTATTCCTCTAGCAGACAAACCTGGATCTTGCCATGGGGTGGTGAGATTCATCCACTGAAAAGCCCAGTGATTACTGCCCAGTGAATCACCAGTGACGGTGCAATTGCAGGGTGAACCTGCACATCTCTTCTGTAGAAGAGTCTTGGAGAAGTGACATTATAAATGGTTAAGATGAATAGATATGTCTCTTCTGAATCTACATAGCTCTTTGCAAAAGCAAGTTGGTTTTGAATACTGGAAGGTTCATTTGCTTTATTTTCACATTTCAGCCTCTGTTTTACCTTTTAAAATATTTTTAATTTTCTTACATAGTTGAATTCAAAATACTACTTGCTACCACTGGACTATTAATTGCCATTAAATACACCATTCTTCCACTGGAAAATGTATGTCAGATTATCTTAAGCCGGTATCTACTATTTGAACATATAACTACAATTAATAGATTTGTAGGCCAAAATGTAATACTTTTGTGTAGCAGTTCAATGATGACAAGTATTGTGCAATAGCCCCGTAGAAAAGAGCTGACCTGTCATGTGTTAGTCTACAGAGAGTAGGATAAAAGCTGTCAATCCTATATTTCCATACACTAAATGCTTTGGCTAATGAGCTTTTATTAAGAGCAATCTTGTTTCCACTGGACTGAAAAAGAAAGCTTAAATGATTTTAACTGAGGAGCTATCATCAGGACAATCCAGGACTGAATTCTGGGTGGCCAAAGCCTTTAACATAAAATGAAATAGAAACAACTCCCTATATTATGATATTCTGGTTATTGGAGATTAAAATTGTCTACAAGTAAGCATCATTATCCTAATTTGACATGTAGGAAAACTGAGGAACACCAAGCATTTAAACCAGCTTAGGCTCCTTGTTCAACACTGTATTCACTAGTCTTACTGCCTACTAATTTAGTAGTAGGAAATATTTACTTAGGAGGAAAAAAAAAGTCATTTTTTTGCTGGGAAGAACTTTTCTGAGTCAGATCCTAAACCACAGATCAAGATGATATTGTGCATTCTTTCTTGAGAAACAAATGATGTTGCTTTCTGCTTCTTTATCAAGAAATACTGGGCTTTTCTTCCTAATAATATGAGACTGTCCACATGACTTTCAAGGAAAAAGAAGTCAGACAGCAGCTACCATTAAACATCTTTTTATTGTAGTCTTTAATGTACATGCAGAATTAAAAAAAGTGTCAGTTATATCTGTAAGCGTATAACAATATAAATGTCTTGGATCAGCAATGTATTTGGATTAGGGACTAATGACTCTAAGTGAACAGACATCTTTCAGGATATACAGTTTATATGGTAAATCAAAAAGGTTTTCTTCAGAGTGATTTTCCTCATAAAAAGATAAAATATTTCTTGTTTACAATCTCGCTTGTTTTCAATAGTGAAAAAATCTATAATAGTACACTCTTCATTATGTACATAGAAAAACATAAAACTATATCCATACCAGTGTCTGTTTTAAATGCAAACAATAGTAGTTAATAGCTTTGTAATTCTTTTCGTGCACCCTCTCCCCTGTTCCCTCCCTTCCCCCTTAAAAAATGCAGCATTTCCTAAAGAAATTGAACTGAAGGCACTCCTGTGTTAGGTAAAGCAATATGTGAAATATCAGCGCTAAATATAAAAGCTGTAGGTGTACCAGACAGCTTCATGCTCATCCCAAGGGCATGCACTCTCCAAGGTCAAGAACTGGTTTGCTGGAGATTCCAAGCGGAGCAGGCTCAGGCCCCAGCTTGGTTTACAATACAGCTGATTAGCCTCACAACTATTTCTCCAAATGCTTCACACAAACCTTATGAGGATGCAGAGAGCATCTCTGAACACAGTACTATCATGAGGGCAAAAAGCTCTTGCAGGTCACAGCATCAGAACATGTTGCAAAGGCTTTGCTTTCTGGGCCTTGTACTTTGCAACACGGTAGTTTCACACAACATCCTCTGTTTAAGATTTCCTGATTTTGCAGCTCAGCTAAAAATGAACAAACCAACCCTCAAATGTGAAGTTTCTAAACCATCTCTTGTGATGGATTAGTTTAGACTCAGCAAAGCATCCTGAAAACAATCTGTGTGCTAGTGGCATGCTGACTTCTGCTGACAGAGAAGTTTTGACAGCTGATAGAGAAGTTTCTCTCAGGGGAAGCTTCTCCTTGGCTGCATGTGGCTTGTGTTTGGCACACCTTCATTTTTCTTGTAACTTGGGGTTACCTCTGGCAAATCTGCGATATGTATTTATATGAATACTTCGCAAAAAAATGCAGAAGCCTACGACAAAAGCACCTAAATGCTTGCTAAAGGATGTGTCATAAGTCACAGTCAGGAAAACGTTTCCATAATAACCAGTTTTAGTTCTCAGCTGCAGTTTGCTTCTGCAATCCTCACAAGGGTTGAGAAATGACTGGATGCAAAATGATGAGACAGAAAGGCACTGACTGAAGCTTTTCATGCATGTGAAAAGCTTTCATGTGTCAATATGTCCAACCTGACAAATTGTTAGATTTTTGAGACATATATTAGTTCAGTAATTTGTTTACTTAACTAATGAATTCATAGTGCACCATATCTGACCATGCCTGTAAATAGCTGCAGTCAACTGACAATCCAATTGAAAAAAGAACATTCTGCTAAAACCTGCCAGCTGGTCACGTTCATCCTGCTGCAATAGCTCTACGCTCTTTGGCCACAATAAAATGAATGGCTTTATAGTGTTGGAAAGCATTTTTGTCGTTCTTTAGTATCACTGTGGATTTATCTCACAAGGAATGAAGGGTGAGATAGAAAGGCATCCAACAACACTTCAATCTCTGAAATGAACAGCCAGCAAAATGATATACAGCTGGCATGGAAGAATAGCCATTTAAGGTTAGTTTGAAACGCAGAGTGAAGGAAGAAAAAAAAAAGAAGCAAGAAGTAGTCCAGTAAAAACAAACAGTAGAAAAAGAAACTGAGCAAGTGATTCTTTGTTTTGGGCCAGTATATCCACCACCAGTTGCTGTATGTTGCTTTGGGAAACACGAAACTGGCATCAAAACACTACAAACACAAAACCCCCGACCTCTTCCTAGGCTGATGGCTTTCCTTGAAATGTCCCTCAAATCTCTTTCCGTACTGTGGCTCGGATGCTGCTGAACATTTTGCCTATGGCCTCAAACATTGGATCGCAGAACGTGTGGATGCAGATTGAGTAGACGCGGCTAATGCACTGTATTTCAATCAGGTAGCTCCTTATGCACGGCACCACTGCCCAGATGTGCAGGAATGACAAAATGGCAAAGTAGATGCCCCAGACGAGAGCCATAGGAATGCCAAAGATTGCTGACAGTAAACGATAAAACCAGTATTTCGTTACAGTGAAGGTGGTAAAACTGGCCTTCCAAATCCCATCAAAGCTGTGTGTTCCCTCTGGCTCAGCAATGACATCTTCAAAATCAATCTGCAGCAAAGAACACAAAGTCAGGTCAGTCAGATGTTTGTAACAAGGGTGGATTCCAGAAGCACCTTTCCTGGAGAACAATGGTCCCATGCAACAAAACACTGAAGCATGTACTTCCTACATTCCAACATGATTCAACCCATCTTAGCACATCAATTTAAGCCATGAATCTTCTAGTAATTATCTTTTTCCAGAGATTACCAGGGAGCCTCAGTGATTAGACATCTAACTTCTAGGTGGAGATGTCCAAAAACTGCATATATTTTCCCCAACTCCTACAGTCGTAAGGGTGTGCAGTGCCCTTAAATTCTACTTAAGGGACAAACCAGGTGAACAGAATAATTTTGCTTTCATTTGCCTGTTTCACATAGTTATGAATGGAGTAAATGCAGTCACTACTTTGGCTTTTTACACAGCTCAAGCATGTATCAATAAAATATGTTTTATTTGTCTAAATTTTCCCATCCTTCTTTGTATATCAATTGCTATATTTTGACAGGGAATAAATGGTGAGGCTAAGTATTTTAAATATATACTTTAAAACAGGTATAGAAAGTTCTTAGTAGACTGAAAAATAAAACACTGGATTTAGAGCTGCATCAGGTGGAGGTGCTCCTTAGTCTGAAAGGGTTTAGGAGCTCTTTCATCTTCCTAAACATAAGAAGGTTCTTCACATTGTAGCTGGTTTCTTTTTTTCTAAAATACCCCGTTTATGTCATAACACCCTGTTCATAAAAGACATGGCCAGGTTAACATATTAATATTTATAAGGAACACACTTTTCCACATATTTCATAGTTTTGACTATTCATAAATATTTCAAAATGTCGCCTAAGGAAACACTGCATTCCAACAGGCTTATTTTACTGCTCTCTGTTTAAGTTCACAAAACTTAATTGTCATAACATTTCTATTAGAAAATTAACAGAATTGTGATGATAGTTCAGCTCCATGTCATACAAATATGTGTTTGATATAACCCACAATACAGGATATTTAATTTAACTAGCATAACTAATTGTATAGGTACTGTATTCAACAGGAAAGAGAATATCACAACACTATTCTTCTGCAAGAAACTAAATGACTGTCTAAATCAGGTGAAAGAAAAAAAGAAATTACATTCCTGGGACTGGATCCCAAAGTTAGAGGATAATGCTGCTGTAAGTGAAGATTTACAGAAGCTTGGTAAGCATGATACTGGCTAGTGGGCTCAGAAAATCAAGCAGCAGTACCTCATCATGCTGGAAGGAGGTGAACATAAATATGCTCAGATTAAGCATTGCATATATGTGGGAAAAGGCTCACAATCACTTCTTTTAATCTGAAGTATACATAATAATTGGAAAGAATTCCTTCCTCTCTCCTGTTGAAACTTTAATCACCTCCAACCAAAAGTTATCGACAAAGTGAAAAATACTATAAAGCTACTTTCTTAAGCCAGTTTCTTAAACATAAAATTCCAAAGCAAAACTGCACAGTCTAGGTGCAAGTTACTTGAAGGGCTTGGAAGTCCTTCAGAGGAAATTTCTGAATCAGCTGTTGTATGAAATGTCTTGAATGCCTAACATCAGGCTGGCTCAATTCAGCAGGTTACTGGGCCTAGACATCACTCTCTGCCAGTGCTTCTCCCTACATGTCATACAACACAAACTACAAACCTCTTCTTTATCTGCTAGTCTGAACTAGGCTCTAGTGATCTGAAAGTGATCTATGATTCTTTGGATTGGGAATTCATTATCATCATCACCATTATACCTAATGGCAGCATTTGGATTGAAATTCTATCTCCACAGAAACCAATGGCAGACTGCATTGGCAGAGTACCCAAGGAATACACCTCATCACTGCACACTTGTCTGTAAAGGCGTGCAGAGCCAAAGGTCTGTCTGGACTTTCTGAAACTGAACAGCATTATTTTAAATGATAATTACAAAATGAGAAAATGAAAAGAGAATTTGAATTACCATTTTCTTCTGCGATAGTTCTACATGTATGTAATAACCTCTACTTCTGTAGGTCATGCACACAAATTCTTGGTACAAAACTTAGAAAGCAGTTTCCTTTAAATCAGTGCCTAAAGATAGTACAAAATGTACACTACATTCATTGCTCAGTGAAGACAGGAAATCTGAGATTATTTGGGGTCTGCAATTTCAGTGATAGGGAGACTGAAGCTCTGGTGAAAACTAATTCTGGGGAAGGCACCACAAGCAGCAGTATGCTCTATTTTCATTGTGGGGTTATTAGATATAAAAGTTTACAGCTGACAAAATATTAGCTTTATAAAGTACATTGGCCATAAAATAGTTACATGAATCAGTCCTTAAAAGTTAGATGCAGTTTGGTAAGACAGAGCAAGGAGCTTTCCTGGATGTATTGTGATCTTTTTACCAAATGAAACAATCAGATAACCCTGTATCAGTCACAGAATTTTAGGATTGCATCATGAAAGAAAGAAGAAAAGGTTGTAGATGTATATATGAAGAAGTCAATGATATCTACTGGTGGTGGCAGCTAATTATCTGATATCTGTTCCTGCCCTGACAAAAGATTATTTCAAGGTCTGTATATTGTTCACTGAAATCATTCTACTCATTCTACTGAGCGTACATGTTGCAAAACATATGCCTGAGTTTCTGGAGCAAGTATATTTTTGTTCTAGAATACACAAGCAAGCATGCTGACAGTATCTGTTTCTGCAGCTATTCAAAAGCAAACTTTTCATGGTAGCCCATATCCCATGTTAGCTCATCTTCAAAGTGAATGTGTGTTCTTGGCTTATCACCAATAGTTGTCTTGTAATCAGGTAACAGAAATATGCAGATGATGGCAAAGCCCAAGATGATAACAGCAAAAAAAAGTTGCTTCTCAAAAAAATGCTACTATATGAAGATTACATGGTTAGCCCTAAAACTTCTGGCAATTTATTGCATGCTTCCCACCAGTTGATGCTGTGATCCTTGGCAGATCCAGTTTGTGCACACAGCCATCACACAGCAGTTCAATACACAGAGGGTTATTCAAGGCCAACTTTGAAGTCTTTTTATTCAGTTCAGTTGTGTAGTCCATCTTGTATTTTTTCACTTGTCTGACAAGGGGAATACTAAATCTCAACAGGAAGGCAAGTTAGCCCTGAGCTCCATCAACCCTTACATCTTTAATCTAGCTAAGTGGGACCTCTTTTTATCAGCAAAGCATATTTTTGGCATGCAAAAAGAAGCCATAGGTTAATGTCAGTTTCTTAGAACTGGCACATAATTTGACTCCTTTCAAAATAATTCATTGTAATGAACGTTTTATTGAAAAATGGAAGCCAATAAACTCATTGGTTTTCAAATCAAATAGTAAACGTCTGTAATTGTGATTCTCAGTAACTGTTTTAGCTTGTTGTGTGCTCCAAGATGTCCATGGAGTTAATCCTGGGTTGCTGATAAAAGAATAATGCCATATAACATTTCCAGATGGACAGCCCTGTCCTCATTCCAGGAGATGATGCTAATATTAGAATATTTATGATATAGCTTTGGCCAGGATTTCCCAGCTCCTGTCATACACAGTCATCCTAAAAGTATTCAAGAATTAGTCTCTCTGTGAGATTATTATAGTTGTATTCATGCCACCAATAATTTTCAAGAGGTTACTCTCTTGGAGCAATTTCAACAGCTCTCAGAATGTTTCTACCGATGCACAGAAGCTGAATACATGGTCCTGTAGGAACCATATCTGATGTCTCACTACCGTAACCTCTCCCATTTCAATATTCCTCAAGTCCCATGTTCCACATAGCTCCAGTTTGAATAATGGAGGTGATGCCAAACCTAACTTGGAAGTGGAAAGACAGAAAAACAGCCTGGCAACTCAAAAATCTCTCAGCTGAATAGTGTTAAAATGAAGCTGTTTTCTCCCTGAAAGCCATAAGAATGTCATGAAATTACATAGATGTCAAGAGAGTCCAGGTATGACTGGAACGCGAACTTCCACTGTCCAAACTCAGAGTCAGCTGCAGCACTGTACTGTCTAAATAAAGATAGGCAAGGAACTGAAGTAATTTGGGGATTTTTTTCTCAGCTGCTAAAAGATCACGTACAGATTCACTGGCTGGGAAACACTATTTTTTTTCACTGTTCAGTCTGTACAGATAAGTCTTTATACTGCAGGAACTGAGATATCACCCAGGTTCTTCCTGCACTGAACCACTCCCATGAAAGATCCTGTTTTTAACTCCTAGGGATCAGTCCTCCACAGGCAGCAGGAGCAATAGGTGACTGGATGCATTTTGCCTTGCTATGGATTACATTTACATTACTCAGATTACTCATTCCTTGCTCTATTACTTTCCTCTGGTTTTTAGTTCAGCAGCACCCAATGACGGTGAATGTCATCAGACTGATAATGGGAGTTCAACTGAACTAAGTGGAGTAAAAATAGGACTGACAGGAGAAAGAGAAGGGGCCAGAAATATGATCCTAGGGAAGAAAGACACTCTAACTTCTGGAAATGAGTCTAACTGGCTTGCAAGGATAAGGTACCTGTTTTAGGGTATTGCTCTTGAGGCCACTTTTGCCAAAACATCACGTGCATGTAGATCTGTGAAGAGCTCTGTTTAATCTACACAAAGGCATGCTCAGGTTAGACACAGGTTAGTTCAGTAGACTGCATTTTCAGCATTCGGTTTGTTCCTCCAAAATTGTGCTGTGAAATCATGCCAAGTTATTTGCCAAGCTAATGAAAATACAGGAAGGTTCACTTGCAACAAGGAGAGAAGTAAAGAAAATTTGTTTTGACCCTCTAAAGGATGCTAATAACTCATTACAACCTTCTGTTTCGGCCAAACACTATCAAACTCTATCAACTCCTGTTCCATGCCTACAATACACTTCCTGACTTCAGCTATTCTTTGTTTCCTACTATTCAGTTCAGCAAAGCCAGATTTTACATTGCTTGAAGCCTTTGTCTGATTCTGCTATGAGAATTACCGCAGCTTCTTTTGCTCTGCATATGTTTATTAAACTCTTATCAGGAAATTAAGGAACCTGCTTTGATTCTCACAGGTTTATTTACAAGAAAGGGAAATGGTATGGGGAATTTGTTTTCCCTTTTTTTCAAAGTCCGTTTAAAGAAAAAATTATTAATTAAAAGCTTAGCAGTGTGAAGTTACTGTTTTTGCTTAAAAAGAACCCAACAAACCCAGATGACTCAAGAATATAAGCCTTATATATGAAAAAGGTTGACCTTGCCACTTTAGTCCCTATGTATCAAAACCTGGCAGGCTGGAAAGGTGTACTAAATGGCAACCTCAAATCGCCTAGCTGCACTTCTCTTCAAAAGTTTGTTCTTTGAGGTATGTAACATCTATTACATAGAAAAATATACTGTGCTGGGGCTACCAGAAAAATATTATTAATGCCATCAGCATTTTTTGGGAACTTTGACCTAATGTAGATTTCTGTGATTGTAACTACCATTATTAAAATCTTGGTGTGTGGTAGCTGTACATTGCTATTGTGTTCACAGCATGCAATTTGCGTAGACAGGTACCACCTCTACTCCACCTAGGAGAAACCCAAACAAGTGTTGAGGATGCCAGCATTTTTTAATGCCATCAGTATCTTTTGGATTCAGTCAAAGGATACTTAGATCCTGACTGGATCTCTCTCAATTGACTACTAACACCTCCAGTCAGGCAAACCACTGAAATATGCATGCAACCTGAAAAACGTGAACTGTCTTACTGATGTCAGTCTGCTCTCCGACCAGAGCTATAGTCAAGTATGAATGTATATGTATGTAAAAAAGAGCCCAATCTGGTTTTCTTTACATTTTTAGCGCAGAATGCAGAAAATGTCTGTACTGTGTAGCCCATGTTGTTTTTAATCAGTTTGTTCCCTGACTGTATTTTCACCATATTATACTGTGTCCCTATGACACTTGAAACAGACGTGGAAAAAAAAAACAGCCTTTTTTTTTATGCTGTGATAAATGCAATTTGTAAAATTTCCTGAAGTCTTCAATGTCCTTTAAAGAAACATTCAACAAAAGAAAATGTATACAAGATCACAAACTGACAAGCCATTCAAAGGCACGAGTCACATTTGAGAGATGGCGTTCAGGACAGGTGCAGCACTAGTAGCTTTGGAGAAGGCCGTGATGTGTGCTATTAAAAATAAGAAAATACATTGTATGAAATCATTATTAGTTTCTGCACTTCTACATACCATTTGGAACTTAAAAATTGCCAGTTACAGTGCTTGGAGAACAAAAGCATCACAGCAGCATAAAAGACCTTAGGCAATAAGCTCACATCCATTCTGTTAAATCAGTGACAAGAGCTAAATATCTAAACGTTTCTTTGACCCTTTGAAATATGTTTCCACATTCACTGGTGGTGTCTTCCTGATTACTGCCACAGTTTATCAGAAAATGATGGAAAAGTGTATAATGTTGGCATCATGACTTCATAGAATCATGGAATGGCTTGGGTTTGAAGCGACCTTAAGGATCTTCTAGTTACAACCCCCTGACATGGGCAGGGACACCTTCCACTAGACCAGGTTTCTCAAAGTACCGTTCAGCCTGGCCTTGAACACATCCAGGGATGGGAAGTGCTCTTCCCATCCTTCTTCTTCCAGCTTCTCTAGGCAGCCTGTGCCAGGGCCTCATCACTTTAACTGGGAAGAACTTCTTCCTAAAATCTAATCTAAATCTACCCTCTTCTAGTTTACAGCCACTCCCCCTTGTGCTGTCACTACATGCTCGTGTATAAAGTCCCTCTCCAGCTTTTTATAGGGCCCCTTTAGGCATTGGAAGCTCCTTTGAGGTCTTCTCTGAGCTTTCTCTTTTACAGGCTGAATAAGGCCAACTCTCCCAACATGTCTTCATAGGAGAGGTGAAACAATGATATTCATGTTGGAAAGTAGAGTTGAAGGACTACACTCTTCTAGCCAGAGAAGAAAGACCAGTCCTGTCAAAAGTGATCCTTACTGCACACATAACAAATATTCAGATGGACTACAAAAAATTTTAATTACATGACTTAAAGAAAGTTGTGACTGCAGATCACCATTTCACAAACTGAAAAGCAATGAAAACAGTCAAAAATACTTTACTACTAGTTACTGAGAGAACAACCTGCTGCTCCCTGCCCATGCGGAACTACTGATTGCATACCAGAAAAGACCTGGAGATGGGCAGGGTCGTCAAAATCTGCGGAAGTACTCAAGAGAAAAATGCAACTGATGCCAATGGGTCAGCACTGTAGCAACCACTCATTCTGCAGAGGTCTCTTTCTGAAGCACTTGTCTGTCCCGTCTCAATATAGCCCAGCAGAAGAAAAGACTAGCAGCTTCAAGGAGATCTGCACTCCTCTGAAACACAGAGAAACTTCCTGTGCAGGTGGGGATATCGTGTCAGCCAGTTCCTTGGAAAATACACTGATGTCGTTGGAGTAAGCAGTCAGAAAATAAAGTGGTTATTTTCCTCCCTGGATACTGGCCTGATGGGAGGTTATTGCAGCTTTCTCAATGAGAAACTCTTCAGAAGCTTCCTTTGCTTTACTATTTATGTTCTGCAGTTCCTTGTTTGATACAACTGTTTTAGCAAAGCACTCTGATATGTCTGTGTGCATGTACTTCCACACACTTCTGTCCATCCGTTATGTTCAAGGATGTATGTTCATCAACATAAACACCAGGGTGAAGTTTTGACTATGCTAAAGATAATGGGATTTTTTTTTACTGATTCCAGGGGGGTCTGATGTTAGCCAGAGTCCACAGATGTTAATAAAAGTAAAGATACCTTCTAAAGAGATTTCAGGTTATATTTCAGTATCTTATTTTAGCTGTATTCTATATGTAAATGCAATATTTTATATTATATTGCTCTCAGTGCAGGTTTACGGACTGCTGGTAAGGTAATAAACTGCTACTAAGTAGAACTCTTTAGAATTTGCCCTAGCTTCGTCCCTCCTAAATTTAGGCACTAACGGGAAATAAAAATCTAGTGATCTTAGACTCTTTAATAGCATGCTAGAGAGACAGGCACCTCTGGAGGACGCTTTAGGTGCTTTCTTTATAATTTTTAAGGCAGTCTAAGGAGAGCAGATTCTTAACTAGGTATATAAACACATCCATGTACATTGCTACAATTCTTTTTAGCAAATTCGTGTATCTTGTTCTCACCTCTTTCCTCATTTCTACCTGAATGCATTTACTGCTGACAGTGAGGGTGCAGTGATGCCCAGCTGCCTCTCTGTTCCTTTAAAACAACAGTTGTCTCTGCATTTCTCCTTTTAGAAGGTTGTCTTTGTTAGGGGAGATGTCAAGTTACCAATCCTTAAACACTGTTTAAGTAACTGTTTCTTAACAGAAACTGTTACCAGTTAACTGGTAACTGTTTCTTAAGTCTTTCAAGAAAGTCAAGATATCATTAGTCTACATATCTGATCTTGTCATAAACAGCACTAGAACAGAGACATATGAACTGGAACTTCATAAAACACCAGTAGACTTTATGGCTGAGGTCAACAGGAGATATTAACCTGATAGTGAAGGAAAAATGTTGTTTGTTTGGTTGCTTTTTGGGTTGTTTTTTTGTTTGTTTTTTTGGTTTGTTGTATTTTTTTTTTTGTAGCATTTGTTTGAATTCCAGAAGGGTTTTCAAAGTTGACAGAGGAAGTGTTGTAATCTGCCTATGAGACTCCCTTAGATTTCTATGGGACTCTGAGTATAGATTCAGCACAGCAGGAGTTTGGAGAGGGAATGTGGTGCTTTCACCTTCAGCTCTGAGAGCATCTTCTCACTTCTTATCTACAAAGCTGAATTTATCAGTTCCCATTTATTTGAAAATAAAGTACATGGGCCTGATAAACAGAAGACTGTGGACAAACCCCACTGTTGTACAGCCCCACTAACACCTCTAGCACAGCTCCTTGACTATCTGGAATAAACTTAGGCATAAGGTTTATTAATTAATATGCTCATTACAATGGGAATAATGGTACTGAAACTATCTGTCCTTTAGAATACTAACCCAATGACATTTCTGACAAGGATGATACTGCCTAAAATTCAAAATTTGTTTTGAAACTGTTGAAAGACATTTTCATAGGAAATATGCAAGTAAAATATAAAGAAACTAACTGAGCTAAACCTTCCCTCCCCCCAGAAAAAAAAAATCAATAAAAATTAAATGGCATAACTTCCCTTTCATCTTCACAATAACAAGTCATTTTTAGTCCAAGATGGGTTTTATTACTATCATTTGCCTGGAAAAGACAGATGGTAGTTCTGGATCAAAAAGCTAAAAACCCCTCATTTACTGATGTAGATTTCATCCCACTGTCTGTTTATCACAAAGGTATTTGAGAGTTGTGGGAAATAAATACAGACTTATCTTAGTTTAGAACTATACATCTCTTCAGCTTTTCTGAGATCACAAGTTTTACAGAATCACCGAAGTTCATTTGTATTTTCTCTCTGTTGTCTAAAACACAGCAAAGATCACATTCTTATTGGGGAACCCATGAGCAGACAGCTCTACTATACACATGTATCCCTCCTTCCCCTTGAGAGTTTCGGATTTCAATTTTTGTTTGCTTGTTTGTTTCAGACATCCATACACTCTGCAATAGAAGATGGCAATTTCTATCCATAGAGTAGGCTAAAAATTCTAAAATGAATTCAAATTGAATTCTAAATTCTGTTGGATTTATTTGAAACAAAAACTATTTGTCTCCTGTGAATCTGAGATAGTGCCCAATAAAGTCTAACAAAAAGAGCATCCATGCTGAATTGTTGGCTCTGTCCCCACGGCCATCAAATCAACATTTTCCTATGGAGTTATGAGTCATGTTCATCATGCTAAGCAAGAAGACAACACATAAGGCTTTAATAATACTATGACCTTAAACGCAAATATTTTTTGAGAAAGAAGCTTTTGTTAGAACAGATGTCATTATTATCTGGAATCTTATGGACATTCAGAGGTTCCATGTCTGGAAACTCCTAATTAACATGCAGGAAAACTGTTCTACAGAACTCTAAAACCTTGCTCAGTCCTCATATAAGCTCGCATTCATAACGACTTGAGTTTTCAATCTCTCACTCCAAGACTAGCCTTGGAAGAAATATTTGAAACAGAATTGTATCATGTGGATAGCAAAGTCAAACATTCAGATATTCTTGCCTTTTAAATCTAAACCCCATGCAAAGTTTCAGAATAATTTATCTGTAGTTATAAAAAACTAAAGTGTTGTGTCTGAGCTACATAGCTACATGTATCATCAATGGAGAGAAACATGCCCCTTGAGAAGACCCTGCATCCTGTCCTATGGCTAGGTTTAAACTCTGTGACAGGAATCTGCCTCCAGAGGCATCTAGCTTCCATCACTGCCAACAGCTAGAGACTAGATTACAAGCTTGGATTGGAACATATGTTTATATTTTTATACAGTTTTTAATATACATTATACAGTTTTTAAAACTGTACATTTATATACATATATGCATATATATACATATATATGGGCATGTATTGACATATTTAATATTATTTATATATTTATATTGGTGTATTTAAACTCACATGTTCACCTATTTTCTCGTGACTTTTAACCATACCTGAAAAGAAAGGGGTCTGCATTAAATTCCATGTAATTCCTTGTTTCAGAAAAAGCACTAGACTGAGCTCTGCTTTTCTCTTATTTTACCAGGTTGAAGAGCAGAACTCTCTTCCTCCAGGTTGACATCTGTTGTCACATCAGAGTGACAATCCTCCCATTCATAAAAAGCGGTTCACAATGCTGCCTTTCCTTCCAGGAGGTGTGGAGACAGGAGGTGTTACACCTAGTCATTTCTCTGTGTGTCTTACACCATGATCAGAGCAACAGGGATGCACCATAATCATGAAGGATTAAGTAAAATGACAAACTAATTTTAAAAAAGCACCCTTTTTTTTTAATCTAAAAGTGACAGAAACTGTAAATGGCCTTAAAATGTCTGAGTAATACTTTCCTCCCTAATGCCTGCATAAGGGTGACAATGGTATTTGTCAACATCTGACAAAAATTCCAGACTTTTGCTTGCAATGAGTTGAATTGCCCTTAACTCCATTAGCTTTAAGTAGAAGACACAAATACATCACTGTTTAAAGCTTCGTACAAAAGCTCTGCATCCTTATATTTGTAGCCAAATACTGGATTATTTTTTTCCGGAGAGAAAAGGCCTCCTAAACAACAAACAGCAGAGAGACAGCACTTTAGAGCAAAACAATAATTATGTTTGGGATGGTAGACCAGGCACAGGCTTTTCCTCCTGGCACACCATCCCAGGAAAAAACTGTCCCTTGGCTACAGATGTGACTTCGTTTGGTCTTCACTTGTCCTAAAGGAGTAGACTTTGCAGGGTGAGCTGCAAAAGTCCATTCCCATTCTGAGCAAGAGGCAAGGAAGTACTGGGAAGTGCAAGCTGCAGGAGAACTAGCTCCTTCCTCTGCTTCTTCCAAATTCAGTAAACTTTGTGCAGACTTGACCGCAGATACTTTGAGAAACTTTGAACTCCGAAGAGTTGGAAGGCTGTAATTTAGCTGTACTCTGGAAAACACAAATATTGTGCTGGGAAACAGGAGCTTCAGGCACCTTCATATGAGCCTGGGTCATTGGGGAATGAATGAATGAGAGAAAAAAACACAAGAACTATCAACTTTCTGTCCTGTTTGCTGTGCTCATCACACATATACAAAAACTGTGGTACACAGGTACAAAAGTAGAATTGTCCAATGAAGGACATATGAAATAGAAACAACTGGAGTCAGAATAGCTGTATAATCACCAGAATGATTTCTGGAGAGGTCCCAAGTGCACAGAGGCTGTTTCTCCCTCACTAGATTCCTTTTTGCCTCCTGTATAACCAGCCATCTTCACAAGCATGCACCTCAAGGAATGGGAGCACTGTTGCACGTTCTCCCTGACAAGGTGACGCATGAGGGCAGTTGTATGAGGAAGAAACTCCTTTCTTTCCGCTCCCCACTGAAGGAATTGGAACAGGAAGGAAATTCTGGTGATTTTACAAGATTGTGCTTCCTCCAGCACAGAGCTGCCAACTCCACTGCCTGCAGACCTCAGGCTCAGTAAGGCCTAGCTTCCATCTCTCTCTGAACAGAAATCCTGATGGTTTGCCCATAAACCTCCCAACACCTAGCTGCCACTTGATAGCTAATTGGAAGATAAACAGAAAGCAAAGTCAAGATCACCAATAACGTTGGTATAAAGCTGCTCCATGTGTCTAGTTCTTGCCTGGATCCCCACCCTACTGGTGCCTGTACTGTGTATCTGCTGCAAGGAAGCTATGCAGATGCTCTGTGTTGCACATCACGGCAACATGTCTCCTGCTTCTCACAAGCAAGGGTTATTTTTAAAATGTGCTATGGGAAGTATTTGAATGCAGACAACACTGAGGCCTTTTAGAGAGCTGCTTACGGAGCAGATTCCTCGTTCTCTGTCTCATCATTTCTATTTCATGGCTGACTGGTTTGTCCCCAGTTTCCATGCTATTGTGCCTCATAGTCAAGTTGCAAGAAATGCATTAAACACTGGGTAAAAAGCAGAAGGTTCTGAATCTAGAAAAATGCAACAGCTCTAAATAAAACTGAGTTAAGCCTGAGCCATATTTCTTGCTTCACAAAACTCCTGAAGAGGTTTTTTTTCTCTGACTTCCAGTAGTCAACTCAGACTGGGGACTCCTATATTTTTTACACTCTGCCTGGATGATTTACAGCTGAAGTAAGGAAGGCAGATGTGTGACAAAAGGGGACCACATACTGATGTCTGAGGCAGGAACTGAATCTGTGTATCTTCACCCCAGTCAGAGCCTGTCCCGCAGGCACTGAGTCTGAACTTTATTGCTATGTCTAATAGGCTGAACTTGAAAGTGTTGTCCAAATAAACTCAATTTGTGCCAAAATTCCTCTCTGCTTTTCACGTTGGACTATGAAACACTTATAAAAATAAAAGCAATTCTTATTTATCTTTGCAGTAAGACAGAAAGGTGTTGTTTTACAACACCCACAGTTTTTTACAAACACTGCTGGTTTTATGATGCAAAATGGATCCTGTCTGGTTAACATCAAATTCATTTTGGTATATTATTGTGTCTTGATGTGAATACGTGCACTACCAGGAGCTCACTTGCTGACACTGAGTATTCTAGATGCTGGCCCATGATTACTTCAAAATTACAAACTGAAAAGCTTAGTTTTTCCATTCTTGTAATTCCTGTTTTTCAACTTTCTTTTAGATGATTGGACATCACAAACTTTCTTAATCATTGCCCCTGTGGGAGGCAGAGAGGGCAGAATGGGCTTTGTACATTTCAGCTTCTTTTAAGTCCATTAGGAGTTTCTTCCGTCAGTGGTCTCCCTTTTTTCCCAGCAGGATCTTTCTTTCCCTGGTTAAGTTTGTGGACACCCAGATTCTGACTTGCTTGGGGCCTATGACTCATCCTCAGAAGGTTTGGTTGCTTTGGGGATTTCTTCTGTTGCTGTACGCAGTAAGCCATAATGCAGTCTCATTCTTCAGCTCTTGCATTCCCTGTCTCCTCAGCTGCTCCTCCATGGGTAGAAGTCAAAAGAATGGCTTGCTCCTTTCTAAAATCAACCATTTTAATGGAAGTTTTGGACCACTGGTACACAGCTGTTTTTTTTTTCTAAACAAATAAAAACTTTATGCCTTGTCTTTGTCAATCACAAAGCTGATAATGGCTCCTTAAAGATATAGCCTGCTCTGGGGGATAATTGTTAGTACTGATCCAGCACAATAGTTAGTCATATTCAGCACCTTGAAATTGTGTTGAAGTCCGTGGTATTTGAGGTTTCTCAGGACCTTGCTATATTGTCTGTACATAGCATGCATCATTTTATTGACATACGTTCAGAAACTAGAATACAACCTTTTGATTCTCTGGAAACAATGCAATATTTCTCTCTTTCAATAACAGGTCTTCCTGGTTAACAAGCATCATGAACTGCACACACTGACTGCTGGACAGTAAATAAGCCAGTTAGTCACCCACTGTGACTGGGCAGCTCCTGTTTTTTCCTAGGTTCTGACAAACTCAGATGACAGCATCCACAGTTTTCATATGCATAGCATAAAATTTCGCTGCTAAGAGAAAATGCACCTTTCTTCTTTTCCTGACCAAAATGAATTCAAGCTAAAACCTCTATCAACCCTGATTTGTCAAAGCAGTGGAACTCTGATTTAAGAACTCAAACTTTGTTTTAAGACCCAAAAATGTCTTAGGCAAGGGCACCGTCAGATTTTGCTTAGCTTGCTTCCATTTATCATTTCTTGAGGGAAAGAAAAACACCAAGGAAAACAAAACAAACCAAGGACACATTCCGAACGACCACCGACACCTCCGATCTTACAGCCCCTTGACTCAGGGAGTGTGATCTGTCCCGCAGGCCGTGCCCAGCTGCGCAGCAGCTCCGACTGCACTGGGCTGGTGCCACCTCCTTGCCTCTATACGTGCCCTCAGGGGAAGGAAAATCCCTCTACTGCTGCTCCATAAGGTCACAACTTATTTTCCGCCGGTCTCGGGTGGGACATCCCGGCTGCAGAGCGGACCTGCGGGCACACAGCCCCTCAGACTGCTTGCCGGGGACAGCCCGCGAGAGGATGCGACCCTGCCGCGCTGCAAGCAGCTCCAGCGGGCTGCCCTGGCCCTCTGCCCGCCCCCTCCTGCGCGCTATTCTTTACTTTACAGAAAAACACACGACACCCCCCACACCCTCCCCGGCTTCCCCGCACGCAGCAGGTGAAGGGAAGCGGTTTGCAGACTGCTGTCGCCCCGTCAGTGCCCAAGTACTGTGCCCCGCACTGCCCCTTGCCCCGTCTCCCCCTCGCCCCCCTCACCTTGACCACGTCGTCGTTGAGGTGCTTGGGGTCTCGGTTGACCAGGTCGATCTCTTTGGTGTGCACGTCGTGCACTGCCTTTTCGCTCAGCTCATCTGCCATCATCTTGTTGTTGGGCTTGTAGATGTTGCCCTGCTCCCTCACGGGCGCAGTGTATAGAAAGCCCTGCGGAGAGGGAGAGGGAGAGCGGGCGGGAGGGGACAGCCGAGAAAAGCCCAGGAGGGCTGGGCCGGGCCGGGTCGGGCAGGGCAGGGTAGGGCAGGGCCACGCCGGAGGGCGGGCTGCGGGAGGTGGCGCTGGGTGCCGCGGGGTGCGGAGCTGCGGGATCCTCGCTGCGGGCGGCTCTCTCCGGGCTATATAACCGCGGGTGCGCACCACCCCCGCGGTACTAGCTCGGCGCTGCCTCCCGCTCCCGCCGCCAGGCGGCCCCTGCCCCGCGCCGCGCACTTCCCGCACCTCCGGGACCCGGTCCGCTCCCCGCGGCACCGCCCCAGCGCGGAGTGGGGCCGGCACTGAGCCGGGAGGGAGCAGCTGCGGCCACCAACGGGCAGTGCGGGGAGCGGCCGGGGGACCCGCAAAGGACCCTCCCCACGCTGCCCTCCCCACGCTGCCCTCGCCGCGCTGACAGGAGCACGGTGCCCTTATCATGCCACCTCCACCCTGGAGCCCTCACTATACTGTCCTCCCTATACTGCCCTCACTATACTGCCCTGCCAGCACGGCCATCACCGCTCCCTCTTCAACCCGGCTCTCTCTCCGTAGCGCCCCTCACACATCTCCCTCACCGTACGACAGCCACCACGGTCCCCTCGGCGCCCTCGGCCGGTCGCGTGGGCGAGCCCCTCGGGTCCCCCTGCCCCTACGTCCCTGCCCGCAGGTGCCCGGTTGTCCTCCCTCCCCCCTGGGCACCGGCCGCGGGGTTCCGGCGCCCCGCTGCAGGAACTGCAGCGTACGTGGAGCTCAGGGGGGCCAAGACGCTGCAGGTACCCCCCGGCGGGCAGCAGGACAGCCGGCGAGGAATTGGCAGTGCCGCGGCTCCGTCCCCCCTCGGCGGTCCTACCTCCGAGTCTACGTATTTGGTACCGGACATGCTGTCCCGGGCTGGCTGGCTGATCTGCCGCGGGTTTCTCTGCGCTATAACGTGTGGGACCGGAGGCAGGAGGATCCCGCTCTGCGGAGCTGCCGGCCAGGGGGAGGTAGCTGCCAGGGAGACGGCTGGCTACCTGCCAGGGGCTGCTCCCTGCCTCTGCCTGGGGTGGATGACAAGCCGCGGTAGGGCCCGGCATATAGCAAGGCGGCGGGGAGCCGCCGGGGGTGGGAGGGGAAAGCAGCCCTGCCCCGGCAACCTGGGAGCTGCCGGACCCGTCCCGGATGCTTGGGCCACGTCGCGCGGGCACAGGGACACGACACGGATGCGGGCACGGACACCAGCACGGACAGGACCAGAAGAGGGGGCAAAGACGAGACGGAGACGAGGGAGCAATGAGGGGATGGAAAACTTCAGTGGTAATCCACGTCCAGAGAGAAGGCGTTTGTAGGGCTCCCCCCGCCCCCCTCCCGGCATTGACAGCAGTTTACATATAGTCATCGCTGCCCCGGGAACAATTGTGGAAACTTGGACATCCTTGGGATGAAGAAAAAGTGATTTTTCCCAACTGGTTCATTTCAAAACTATGCAAATATTTAACAGTTTTGCACTTTAGCTGTGCTGATTTTTTTTCCCGGGAGGAGACTGACCCATGCGTGTCTACCATGAGTATTAACCACTGGGATTCAGATTTAAAGGGGAATGGTGGGACACTGACCTTTTGCTACACTCTGTTCTCGAGTTCCTTTGTAAATTAAGGGGCATATGTTGGTGTAAAAGCTATAAGGATTCATCATTGTATTCAAGATGGTTCATATTGGCACTACACATCTATAAACTATGAATTATATTTTGCTCTATTTTTCTTTTTTTTTTTTTGGTATTTGCAGCCATCAGTTTTCTGTTAGGAAATGGGACCATGGTGAAAGATTTATAATATTAAAAGAAAAATTGTGACCTTAGTGTTATGCCACTGAGCAAAGAATTGCAGCAACAGAAGTAGAAAATTCTTAACTGTGGTGTATTTGGCTTTGCCAACCCAACAGAGAAATGACCTCGAAAAAGTCAGTGGCTAAGATGGATGTAGGAATCACAGATGTAAATAACTGCACCTGTTGAAAATGCAGTCCACATGGGCATGTATTAGTGATATGGTCATGAGTTAGCAACGAACTTTCTTGAAGAGTTTATATTGCTCATAAACTTTAGAATAAATGCTTTGGGTGGATGTTTTCCAATTTTCCAAGTTAGTTGTAATTTTTAAAAATACATTTTTCTTATTGATGCAATAATTCACAGAGGCCATCATTAAAGTATCTTCATCTGTCTGAGCGTTTGAGTGTGTACACAGTCAAATGGGTATATTGAAAGATTTAGTCTCTGCAATTTTTCAACCCATCTGAAAAAAAACTCCATAAAACAGTTGTTTGTTTCTATCCCTAGGAACGTTTTGCAGTTAGTCAGTACCCTGCACATGAATCAGAAGATTTTGATCCATCATTCACTATTACTGCTTTTCTTAATGTGACTCAAAAAAAATTAAATATTTGTTAATTTGAAATGCTGAATTGGCCCTGAAATGGTTTCTGCAGAACCACAGTCCCCTTTAAAAGCAATTTCTGAATCACACAACACTGCTGCGACTAGAAGAATATTGGAAGCTGGTGGAATTTATAAACTTGGTGAGGTGAATTCCAGAATAGGCTGCATATGAACTCAAATGAACCATCACATCTAGTGAACCTTAGCAGTGCTCACCTCAGCTTGAATACCAAGACAACAGCCTACAGAGAAAATGTCATGGGTACTACTAAGTTGTAAGGGTGAGGAAGTGACTTCTGCAGAGATGGATGGGGTAGAATTGTGGCCAATTGCCTCCAGCACTGCTGTATGGGAAATGCAAACAAAGTTAACAGCCTGGGGCTCAGTATAGATGTGTGCAGGAGTTCTGCAAGGAGCTCCCATTGCGTGCAGAAGAAGAGCGTAGCTCAGCAGGAAAGGACCTGGTAAAGGCTTGCAGGAATCTTCTGAAAGTGCAAAGGTCCTGGTCCTCTTCTTAGCTATTGTGAATGGATTATCCAGGGGTGGCCTAAAATTGACAGGAGTTGTAGATACACAGGCTGGTCTTGAAAATGCCACCCAAACTGTCTCCTCATTGAGCTTTGCTGTGTCTTTTGAAGCCCAGGTCAGCTGTTGAACAGGATTACCTACTACCTTGGCTGGCCATCTCACTGCCTTTCTTCCTCCATCACATCAGCCTTAGGCATGTCATGCCCATTTTTAACAAGTTCTTATAGCTCCAATGTCTTGTTTTAACCGAACTTTCAAACTTCTGGATTATCTTAATTGAGAACTTGCTCTAAACATGGAACAAAGTGTGTGCAAATTATGTGCTGTTCTTTCCATTCTGAGGAGAGGAAAGGTTTTGGTAAGGGTAGGAAACAGCGCAAGAAAAAAAAAAAACCAAAAACTTGATTGGACAAAATTCCTCAAAAAAACTGTCAGAAAATGAGTCATGAAACTGAAGGGAATGTGCGTGACTACTCACTGAGTGTCTTTGTGTGGTATCAAACACTCCCTCTCCTTCCACTCCTCACTCCTCCCCCCCATTTTTTTCCCCAAGCTTGTGTAATTATTCCTATTATGGTATTAGCAATACTTCTGATATATTCCAATGTCAGCGAGATCAGAATCAGTCCTGGGAAACTGTATTCTTTATGTATAGTTTCAACAGCAGTGAGGGTGTCAAGACACTAGACACTGTCAGCAAGCAGCCTGCCTTATGCGGAGCATTTAAGAACCTGAAGCTTAGAAGAGGAAGATCATTGCATTTTTTGGGTTTTTTTTTAGTGTCTTCTGTTCCACTGCTTAACTGCCTTGTTTTATGTGCGTTTTTTGATGTTTTGCTGGATGAAAGCCTGAGCTGCCAGAATTGCTGATAGTGAGCTGTTATCAGTGATGCTGCTGTCGTCACCTGCTTCATGGTAACAAGCATTGGGACGGGTTTGACATGCAGGCCACTGTTTCACTCATTCCATTGTTTGCAGACAGTGGTCATCCTTTCTCCAGCCTCTGGAGGATTTCTGTATTTAAAATTATAAGTCATAGAATCAGGACTTTTCTGCTGAGATGGGTGCCCCTCACTCACTACCACTATGTATAGGACTGCACTTTTACGTATGCATTAGTTATTTGGCCTGTTTGTTCCCTGTATCAAAGGAGTTATGCCAGGAGAAATTGTGAGATCCATTCACATTCCTTCATCCTCACAACCTCTAGCTAGGAGTGATTTCCTTTTACATGGAAGCACTGCTGCCATAAAACATTTCACAACAGCCTGAGGGGTAGAAATAATCCAACACTTGATAGACCCAAAATAAACTTTTCCTTTTCTGAGGTGTGTTAACATATTTGTCTTACTCCTGGGAAAGCTTATTTTGAGAAGCACCTTATTCTGCTGATGTGCAGTTGGTGTATTTTAAGGGGTCCAAGGCATTCTCTTTGCTTGCTTCTAAACTCAGTCTGGGTTTCTGACTGGGCTTAGATGCAAGTAAGATGCCAAGTTGCCCAAGTAAGGGCGGTTCTGAGCATGACTGAAGTAAAAGTGTAGGTACTGAGGGAATGTTATGTGAAAGGGAGGTGCCTTCTCAGTTTAGACATGTTCCCGTTTGGGTGGCAGCTGGGCAGGGATTACAATTTTGGATGTAAATGCCTGACTCCCAGTCCTCTGGGAGGTGTGTACATCTTCTGTTAGAGCTAGTCCCTGTAGGTCTTGATCAAGATAGCTAGTAATTGCCTTGGCTGGAGTGGTAAATAGATTGAAAGCTTTAATCCTGCCAGACATTGTGCAAATCAAGACACGTTTTGTCAACTCTTTTCAGTATCAGATTCCCTGATAAATACTGAGGTGGACCATGAACACTGGTCCATGTCAACACTTTTCTGAACCATTCTGACAGTTCTAGCACATTATTAACAGTTCATACATCTTATAGAAATATCACCCTGCGAGAACTAGTCTTATTAATGAGACTTAAATACCCACTCCTTGAGGCTTATGTATGATCATAGAATCATAGAATCATTTAGGTTGGAAAAGATCTTTATGATCAAGTCCATTAAACTAGGCCAGTGAGGCCCTTATCTACAAGGTTTTTGAACACTTCCAGGGACTGCGATTCCCACTACCCTGGGAAGCCTGTTCCAATACCTCATTACCCTCCTGTTGAAGAAATTTTTCCTAGTATCCAGTCTAAACCGCCCCTGGTGCAGTTTGAGGCCATTACCTCTTGTCTTATTGCTTGTTATTTGGGAGATCAGCCACCTTCTCTCTCCATCCTCTGCTCAGGTAGTTGTAGAGAGCGATAAATACCTCTTGAGCCTTCTCTTCAGACTAAACAACCCTAATTCCCCAGCTGTGATGGGATTTTTTGTCAACAAGCTTTGCTATCTAAGCATTTCATGACCAACAGAGCTTATAGTTGTAGCACTGCGATAGCTCTGACAGTGCAAAGTAAAAAGCAAGGTGAGGCAGGTACATGGGGTGAAAAATCAGTGCTTATTAAATTGAGCCAGCTGGCAAAGCCAGACATGCTTTCCTGAAAGTCTGAAACTAAAGTGTGAGTCTACATCTTATTGCATTCAAGTGTCTGAAGCAGTATCTGATTCAGTGCCTTGTGGAGGGTCCTTCTTTCACCCACTTGCAGTTGGAGGGGGGAGCCAGACAACAAAAAACAAACACCTAACACAGGTGACACCCACCTCAAGCTGTGAGAGAAGTGTGTAGAACAGCACCTGCCCCTCTACTTACATGAAGTTCTAGTTGCTTCCATAGGCCTTGCCTATTTCTGCACCAAATATAACTTTTTGTGTAGAAGAGGTAAGGAGCCAAGTGAAGCCAAACATTTTGCATTGATCAGTGCAGAGTGTTTTTGCTGGAGGATGATTCAGAGCAGGAACCTATCTTAGCTCCTCTGAATTGCTTCTACAGAAGACATTTTGTTGCAATAAGCCTAGGAAAATTAGTGTCACCAGGCTAAAATTAGCCTTTATTAATTCCCCCCTTGCTTGTAAACACTTGCATAAAGAAAGCACCTTATTTTTTAATGCATAACTGCTGGTTCAGCATATTCGTTGGAGGCCTTCAGATCTAATTTTCATGAGCACAGTGTAATAACAAACTATACTGGTAGAATGTCTGGTGTTTGACCTTGTTCCATTTGCATTTCTATTTTTTTTTTTTAAGTAACAAAATACATGTATTTTTTCATATATTTATAAAAGAGAGTTAACACAGCTTAACAGCAGCAGTTTTATCTCTGCAGGTGGGGGAATGATCACACCCTGTGAAAATATGGTCTTGAACTTTGTGTTCTACTGAAAATGAGTGTGTGGTCTGAGGTCTCAGAGCTGCAGGGAAGTTCTGAACTTTTCAGTCAGTGTATGTGTAAATGAGCTTTTTGGATAGGTGGGACAAAACTCCTCATTTACCAATATTTCAAAGTTTCTATTAAAAATTTGTTCCAATGTATATAATGAATGAGATAAGACACAAATATAAAAGTTCTCTAGTCAGATTAGAATGATTTTATGAAATAGATCTCGTAACAAAGCAGTTAAATTTCTTTATGAATTGACAGAAAAAAGTCCATAAACACAAATTTGGAGTTAGTTCTGTTTATTAGTTGTGTTCTTCATGAAAAACAGTGTACTGAAATATTTTGCATTGCAGACCTGAATCTACAGCTCATGATGATAAACCTAAGGTTGTCAGCAACAAGAGGCAGGCTTTTATCCTCATTAACTCTACCATGATGATGGAAAGCCTACTCTTGTTAAGAGCCAAAACTTTTTCCCCATTCCACAGAGGAGAAGATGTATCAAAGCAGATGAGCTGAATCAGGTGTAATTTTTTCTGTATTGTTGCAGACAAAGAGACTAAGTTTCTTTATTCTCTTCTTAGCTAAATCCTCATGTGAAAGTTGCTGTTAAGGGATCAGCTGGGATGATTTGTCCACATATCAAATGCACTGCAGAAGAACTCCAGGAACCTACACTATACTGAAGATTACAGTTCTGTGCCAGTGCTCATTCAGTCCCTGTTGTCCAACAATGCTGTAAGCTATTGACAGTATCAGCTATGGCAGAGCTTTCAGATGTCTGACAGAACGCTGGAGGGAAGGAATGCCATTCAAAGGGGCCTTGACATGGTTGTGAGGTGGGCTGATGCCAACCTCATGAAGTTTAACCATGCCAAGTGCAAGGTCCTACACCTGGGTCGGAGCAATCCCAGGCACAGCTACAGGTTGGGCAGAGAAGAGATTCAGAGCAGCCCTGTGGAGAAGGACTTGGGGCTGTTGGTCAATGAGAAAATGAACATGAGCTGGCTGCAGTGTGTGCCATCCAGAGGGACCTCAACATGCTTGTAAGGTGGGCTGATGCCAACCTCATGAAGTTTAACTATGACAAGTGCAAGATCCTACACCTGGGTCTCAGGCACAGCTACAGGTTGGGCAGAGAAGAGATTCAGAGCAGCCAGGGCTTCGGGGTGCTGGTCGACGAGAAAATGAACATGAGCAGCCAGTGTGTGCTTGCAGCCCAGAAAGCCAACCATATCCTGGGCTGCATCAAGAGGAACGTGACCAGCAGGTCAAAGGAGGTGATCCTGCCCCTCTACTCTGCTCTCGTGAGACCTCACTTGGAGTATTGTGTTCAGTTCTGGTGTCCTCAACATAAAAAGGACATGGAACTGTTGGAACAAGTCCAGAGGAGGGCCACGAGGATGATCAGGGGACTGGAGCACCTCCCATATGAAGACAGGCTGAGAAAGTTGGGGCTGTTCAGCCTGGAGAAGAGAAGGCTGTGTGGAGACCTCATAGCAGCCTTCCGGTATCTGAAGGGGGCCTACAGGGATGCTGGTGAGGGACTATTCATTAGGGACTGTAGCGATAGGACAAGGGGTTAACAAGGGTTAAAACTTAAACAGGGGAAGTTTAGATTGGATATAAGAAGGAAGCTCTTTACTGTGACGGTGGTGAGGCACTGGAATGGGTTGCCCAAGGAAGCTGTGAATGCTTCATCTCTGGTGGTGTTCAAGACCAGGTTGGACAGAGCCTTGGGTGACATGGTTTAGTGTGAGGTGTCCCTGGCCATGGCAGTGGCGTTGGAACTAGATGATCTTAAGGTTCTTTCCAACCCTAACTATTCCATGAGTCTAACTGTTAAATCCATAAAATCCAGAGCATACTGTGCAGCCAAGGCTGCCTGAGGCAGATTCACATCGATGCACTGGACAGTCTGTATATAATCATGCTTTCTTTAACTTCTTTCATGGATGAAGTAAGTGTATTTGCCAAGCATCTTATATTTTACTATAAGCTCAACAGTACATTTGGTAACTCTTACAGTAGGAGCACTTAGAATTAGCACTTATCCAGAGAAAGATACTGCTATAAATCATGTAAGAAAATAACAGGTTTAATTACTTAATTACAAGCTTGCTTGAGTCTTGTAACAGCTAGAGAAATGGTGAAAAGAACTAATTAATGACATGGGTAAATCACAATAAGACCAAGATTTGTTTGTGGTATAGCCAGATGATTTCAGTAAGCTACTTAAGAATGCATATATCCAGGAGTTCATGACCTAAACCGATACACTTCTCTCTAGGGAATGGCCTCATTCTGAAAGTTTGGATCCAGACTTAAGTTCCCTCAAAGCTTTTATAGGGCTCCTTTTAGACACAGGAACTAGTACTGATTGATTTATTTTCCTTTTTTCCTTTAATGAATTCACCAAGGGGATATTGTTTTCCATGCAAAATACCTTTGTAAAAATTCTTGGATGTTGTAAAAGAAAATAACTCTCAAAAGAGTTCAAGCCTAGCCTGACCAATTTTTATTTCCAAAAGAGATATTTCCATTTTCAGCATAAGAAAGGTATCTTGCAGAACACATCTGAACAACAAGCTAACTTCTTGTAGAATAAAAAAAATCCAGACAAGTTTCCATGGGCAGTAATCATTAAGATCCAGTTTTCAAAAGCCATATGAATCCCTCTCTAAATGACATAAATGGCAAAAATATTTTTAACATATGTTAAAGATGTTAACATATGTTAACAGATGTTCTTAGTGTACAAAGAATATACAGGGTCAGCTAGTTTCTGTAGGCAAATAAGCAAGAAAAGGAAAGATCTGCAGCTCACCTGTAAAGGAAGCTTGTGCCAATAAAAAGAATTAAGCATTTTTTTAATGTAGCCAAAATTCTGCAGAGACACTTGTTTTAGAGAAAGCAACCATTCTGTATGGGCTTAATAACACAGAGATACATAATTTTTTACTATAAATATGTTAAATGCAGTTGATAACAATGGAACGGTATTGATGCTCATCCTTTACCCTTTCCTATATTTTGGAAGAACTGCATATTCCATGCTGTTCACTATTTATCTAAGCAGCTTTTTAAAAAGCTGGGAAATATGAAAAAAAAGAAGTTTAAAATGGGAAAAAGCTGACATTTTATTATTTTATTATATAGCTCTTTTTTCATATGAAATCTGTGACAACATTTTAGGAAATAACATTCTGAATCATACAAACATTTTACAATTGCAACTTACCATCTGTATTTAAAGAAAACAGTAGCATAAGCCCACCAGAAGGCTAATGTAATTTTCATGTACCTCTGCATACATTCTGTTATTCCGGTTTACAAAGTCATATTAAGTGCAGAAGGAAGAAGGGCTTTTTTTAGCAGTTAGGCTTTGAAGTAGTAAATATGTAACATGCGGAATTAAGTCAATAGGTGAGGAGAATTAGACAAGGATATCAATTACACTCACTTGCCTTCTACAAGAGCTTGCTACTTAGTTAAAGTGCTAGCATAGTGTCTTTAATTTTAAATATCACAATGTTCACACAGATAATACACAGAAATAGGCAGGGTTGCATTTACTACACCCCATTTTTAATAAAAAAACATTTCTCATAAACAGATACTTCCAACTGTTTTGCAAGGTCTTGTATGAAAATACTTATAATCTTTGCTTTTACACACAATCATATATAATAATTACACTAGAGTTGCATGGCAGCACTTAAAAATCTACATAATTTAGAAACAGAAATTTTAGTTATCTAAAGTAATTTTTTGCAGTGTCTCACTCCTGCTTCCTAATAAGTTGGTTAGAATTAAAAACTATAGAAATAGTGCTTCAAAGAAAACTATCGAGTGCCATTTACAAAGGTACAAAATATACAGCAAAGTTAACCTCTCAGAAAATAAATATACAGATTAGCTGATGTCCCAGATCATTAGCTAACACCTTATTTTAAGGGATAAACTTCTAGGGAGCTTTTCCCTCTGGTATAGGAGAATTACACAACAGTTTCTCTCCCGTATGTTTATGCAATAAGTCACATTCATTTTAACTGCTGACAATAAAGGACTGGGTTTATCACTCTGCATAGTGGGTGGTGGAACTGCACTAAAGTCAGTATGAACCCTTAGAGATCACTTTTTCCTAAGCTACCACAGCCTACTCATTGAAATTTTTATAGTAATAATGCAAATCATTATCACTGTGGTGGCTGTTAAACCTTCCCAAGAATTCTCCTGTCATCTAGCAACCAATGTACCATTAAAATAAAGTGTTGCCAACATACTCCATGATTGCTCTGTTGTTAAAATAGTGAGTTATGAAAACTGCCTACTTATTCTTAAACTGATCTCCCTGATAATAAATGAGTTTTAGGAAAAATAGCATGTTCCCTCTTAAACCAGCCATTGCAATTTACCAGTTTGGAATGAATGGTAAGTGCTTGTATGTTAGATTAGCAAAGAGGTATAAAACCAGCTACAATTACAGCAGTGTTGCACCCCTGATGTTTACTCTTGGTCCACGCGTATATTAACCATGGCAAAGCATCGGCCTATGCTCTGAAAGAATGGTACAATGAAAACATCTGTCAAGCTCTTCCATATGGTTTGCATTGAGGGCAAGACCATGAGACAAGTTTTCACGAAAGGCACCACAATCCTGTAAAAGAGAAGACGGAAAATTTAATGATTGTTTCTGTTACAGCATGGGGAAATCAGAATAACCAAGTACGAGAACTTATGGAAGAAGAAGTGATTTTCTAACTCTCTCTTAAACAAGTTAGTTTTACACTCTTGCACTCATTCTCCATCAATTTGGCTTACTCACAGCCTTACACCTGCACATGTAGAAGCACTGTATGTAACTGCATACTGTTATTCTATTACTACTGCATACTGCATACTCTATTACTACTGCATGTAGTCTTCTAGCCAGGATCACTTGTGTGCAACCCAAGGGACAGGAGATGCCAGCTTTCTTGTCATCATGTCTCTGCTTCCTAATTGGCAATGCTAAGCTAACTTGTGGACATGCCTGTTATTGAGGTGAACTCTTGCTATCCTCTCCCTGATGCTGGAAGGACTGGTGTATGTGATATGTGGCAACCTTGCTGCCACCCTGCTGTGGCTGAAGAGCAGAGCCATCCCCTAGGGACTCATTTGCCCTGTGGTTGTATCTGAATGTGGGTCTTTGGGCTTGACAGAAACACCATGTTCTCTCCAGTTTGACTGCGAACAGCGCTCATTACAATCTGCTCTTGCTCTGCTCTCTTCTGGTGTTTCTTGTATTCATTTCTTTCACCCACCCAAATGCATAGGAACATCACCATTCTCATCCCATTCCTACAGCCTAACTTGGCTGTTGCAACTCCCTACAATAAAACAGGAACAGTAAAGCAATATCTGGTTACATTGGACTGCTGTAGTACCAAGATATGCCAAACCTCAGAAAAATGGAATCCTTGAGGATCCTGTAAAGATTTTCATTTGTGGGTAAGAAACTAACCTAAAGTGAGGTCAAAACTGGCCAGGGAAAGATCTTTTTATTTGCTCAGGGTGCATACTTGAAAGTATTGTGCTATCACTTCCTGAGCACTGGTAAGCATCTGGGGATGCTCTCCATATGTCCCAATTCCAAAGCAAAGTCATTATGGGTAGCTTAAGCCAGGCATACTAACAACAGAGGTGAGGCAGAAGTGTATATATGGGCAGCTCAGAAGGGCCAGTGAATACATAACTTATGGATACATGATAACTTATTACACTATTTTAAATTACTCTCTTAATCATTTACTGGCCAAAATCCTGTGTCATTTCACTAAGCTGGATGTTCTTACTTGGGTGCAGATAAATTAAATGCATAAATAACTTATGTAATACTGAAGTGGTACTAGAGCAAGCTTTAAAAAAAAACTGTGCTATATATAACATATTTATTTCCTAAATTAGGTAGAGGAACCTATAGATTCTCCTGATACAGAATAAACTCTGTTCTAGTTTGCTGTTGCATTCAAAATTTAAGGTTCAAGTCTCACATCCACATAAGCCCATTGTAGAACTCTCATTGACTTTGGTTGGATGACAGGAAATATTTAATTTACTATTTCATTATAGTTATGGAAAAAATATACAGGCATCATGTACTTCCAATGAGTACTGCTCAGAATAACAAATAAAAAACCAAAAACAAACAATAAAACCAAAGTCAAACTGGCACATTTTAAAAAAGTTGGCACTTAGAAATGTAAAAGTTAAAATAAATTATTTATTTTCAGTGTTTATTTAACCAGATTCTCAGCTTTTATCATACAATGCAAGCGATATACTAGCATGTCTATGCTGCACTCTAAACTAACCCAGATGGATTTAAACAAGAATAGTTTTTTCTAAAACCTTCTGTTCTTTTGTCTCTGCTGAAACAGCTAGTAAAAGGCACACTATATAGAACTGTGAGTGCTGCTGGAATAATGTGTCTCTAGTTTTAAACTGACCCCTGTAAATTATGCGCTTTACAACCTACCTATAGTATCACTGCATATAGAATAGATAATTTCTAGAGAATAAAAGTAGGGCTTCAGCTGTTAGAATAAAAAAATATATCTCTCCAAGCAACACAGGGAAAACACCAGAAATGACTACTCAGCTTGTGTTGACCTCATCCCTTTTCCATTTTGGTTAGTTTATAAAGGCTATGTCACCGCTCCTTTCCTGCCATCTAAAATAAATTTGGCTTTATTTTTTTTTTTTAAATCTAACTGAACTGGAGAGGAGCAGAAAAGCTGACATTTCTATTGGACCTTATGTTGACAGGATCACACAAAATACAAACTAAACAAACATCACAGTATGCAGAAGTTTCACAGAAAGATGCAGTGAATCACCAGGATGCCATTAGGAAGGGCTGGAAAAGCAGTGATCATACCACCTGCAACTGCTGTAGAGGTCATTCAGACAATACCAGAACTCAACCTCTTTTGATAATGTTAAATACAATAAATATTAAAAGTTTTGGTAACGTTTTATAAATATTGCCAGTTTTATGCATGTGAATGCATATGAAAATGCATGTGAAAAACAATGTAGACTAGCTTGGTAGGAGGGTATGTGAGACATACTAGTGAACAAAGCTAATTAATGTAAACAACTTTCAACTTTAAAATAAAAGTCAGTCTAACTAAATAACAATTACTCAAACACCTTTCCTCAGAGAAGGAAACCCTTTACACATAGAGAGCAGTAAAAGGTATTTTCTAACTTTTAAAACATGTGAGTGTGGCTATATAGGTATCTACATGTGTATTAAGTATGCATCCTGTTAGCTCTTCATTTCCACATCATCAGAGGGTATGATGTGCCTTCTGTGGAAAGACCGGGCACACTTAGAAACATAGATAACCAAGGACCACTAGAAGCTATGTATTTGTTTTTGTGATCTGTCAAGTAAACATTAACATATACATTCTTTACTCACAATGCTGTGAGTTTACCCCAATCTGCACTTGTATTCACAGAGATAGTAACAGCTTGCTTAAGTGATGTCTAACACTGGAAGTTGGCATATCCAAAGGATATCAACATTGATTGCAATATTGACACTAGTAATGTCACCACATATGCAGCATTGGGAAGAAAATCAAAGCTCTGTTGAATATGGCATCTAAGCTGAAGCATAGACAAGATATTTCAACTGCCTATATGACCTCTCATTGAATCTTGCTATGTATAAATATAAAATTCCCATCCTTTCACTGAGTAGAAAGAATCCCTTCTTTTGGGAACTGTTGAACTGAAAAGTGCAAATTACCCCAGTTTTTCCATCTATCCTATTTTCTCTTCTTTCTGTTCAAGACATGACATCTACAAAATTATACCCATCAATCTTTTTTGCTTTTGCTCACATTACTTTTTTTCTGCTAATCTCCAAGGGATAGATGCCAGATGTGAAAGAAGAGGCTTCAAGGCAACACCACATCATAGGGTGGGTCTTCATGGCATAGCTGTACTGTAATTTCTTTTGATTTCAGACAGCCATCAGGGAGATGGTTTTGGGGTTGAGTATGATAACGTTTTGGGATTGAGTATGATAACAATAAGTTATATAAATGGAGTTGTGGAGAAAGAAGTGAGAGGTGATACAAGTCCATATTTACTTTGCATGTAAGTCCTTGGCTGCATCTGAGCGCTGAGAATGGAAGCTCAAGCTAACAGGAGCTCTGAGCACCTGCTGCTCCAGCTGATGACAAGAGCATATTGCTGCCCGACTCCTTGTGCTTTAGACCCCATCTCAGATCCAAGACTCAAGTTAAGGATCCACAAATGAGCCATTCTTAGCACACATATGCAACATAACAGAAAACTATTCAGACAGCACCACAAAAAAGCATATATGATATTCAAGCGTTAATTTCCAAGAGGTGGCAAACATGTGGCTTGGAACATCAAGGATAAGTCTCTGATCTATAGTAAATATAATGAGTTTGCATGTGTTGCCTGGAAAACCACTAGTGTTCTGCTCATGATCAAAAATCAGAAACAGCCTCAATGTAAGGAAATCTTTAAAAGCTTGCTAATATTCACAGAAAGATGTTAAAACTCAGCGTGACAAATTCTGCCATTTATAGTCTGTGGTGAGAACGACAGTCATCAGTAAAGGAGAAGAAATGTAGAGAAGTACCCTTCCTTGAACAGGCTTGTATATAGGTCACCAACTTGCTAGCTGGCACAGTTTCAGCCCATCATTACCTTTTATCAGCTAGTACAATGCTGTATTCTGTCTCACGCAGTCAGTTTGAGAACAGGAAAAGGATATGTTCCATCTTTATAGATAAAAATGTAAGTTAAAGTGAATTATTACGTATTTCTTACTCAGCTTTCTTTCTGCTTTCCATGAAGTCTCACACATTTGCTTCCTTCTTTAACAACCTTTTTGCTGGTGAAAGGCAACATTTACTATCAGGTCTGAGAGGGGCAATTCATGAGGTGCCCTTGATGCACGAGGAATGTTGAGTCAGATTTCTGTGGATTTTTAGCATCCTGACAAAACCTCAATTACATGTGTGACAACCAACAGGGTTTTGTGCCTGAGCAGTTCCAAAAGTTGCTGCAACATGTTTGAATTTAGCCTCAGGAAGGGCTCCCCTAAGATAGATAACATCATCATGTCATTGGTTTGGATGCTGAAAACGAGGCACAGTGACTGATGAGACCTCCTACAGGCAGCCATTTGGGAGGGTGTGCCCAGGGTTTTCCCATGACATTTCAACAGCTGAAGACAAGAGTTATAATGGAAATCCCTTCCTCTCACCCACAAAACAAGGAGTTACTATTTTTTTCAGACCCAATGGGGCTACATGGGAGCCATTACCATGTGTTTTGGGTCTCTACACCTGCACTGCATCTATGCTACCCTCTCCAATGCAGAAACTTTGAACTCCTTACACCAAGAAGTCTGGAACATGGAAAGCTGCAGAGAAGCTAACTTAGTCGCAGTGTTTTCCACTTTTGTGTTGGAACAAATCCAATTTGTGGTTGTGGGAAAATGAAGCACTGCTGGCTCTGGATGGTAGCACTGGATGAGTTCCAAGGGGGGGCAGGTAATGCTACCAATTTATGTGATGCTTTCTTTCACACCCATCCCAGGCATAAGGAAGATCAAAATGAAAGATCTGTAGTGACAGTGAACATAGAGAAAGAAAATTAGTTGCTGGGGAAGCAAGTGTGTTCACAGAAAGTCAAAGGAAACTTTTCAAATGAAGGGCCACATGTGGACAGTCCTATTTCAGATATGCTGAGAACCTACAGGTCTTGAGAGAGTCACTAGGGACAACTTGCATAAATAGAAACTGACCCCAGAGTCCTGACTCAGTGAAACTCATGTCCACACATCCAGGCTGTAAAATCCAGATACAAGATCATACTGAAGAACAAAAACTTATTACAGTCTTAATAAATCTGGGATTGATTAATTCTTCCATAGATATCTCACTACTGGAAGTCGATATGCTCATCATACCTTTCTGCAGTCACACAGTACTCACAGCGCAGTGACAGCTCCAGACTTGAAAGTCTAGGCACACTATACAGTGTTCATAATTTAGGGACCAGAGAAGTAGCATGTAGGCAGCTCTAAATTTCACTGCAACTCTCCTGGATGAGATGCCAACTCAATGTTCCTATATTTGAGTTAATTGGTTTTTGAAGTGGCTTATGGCAGTATCATCAACCCAAACTTCCGTTCCACTTCTGAAAACAGAAATCTGCACCTTTGATACTGCAACCCAGGGCTCAGATAACCAATGTATTCCTATTGCCTTGAGATTTTTTTCCTAGTTTCTGTATTGTATTTTGTTTTCCTTAAAAACTTCTTGATGATTCCAGTGACACTCAAATCAAATGAGGCTTTGCCCAAAATCCATGTATATGGAAAATCCTGGTTTGCAGGAATGACACTGATAATCTGCATTCATCCCTTCCTCTGCAGCCTCCTGAATATGCAGTTCTTTCCTTAACGTCATTATTTTCCCTGCCTTTCTTCCTTCTCCATGATCATCTGCCTCCATGAACATCATCTCCATGAACATCATACCTTGTCTCCAGGTATTCTTTCCTGATATTTTGTCAGTATATTCTGTTTCAATCATATCAGATTTTTTTGTGACTTGGAGTACCAGTATATTTGCCTGTGAACCAAGGCCATGGCCAGAAGCAGCTTTCCTGTGCTCACCAGGGCTTTGCTTATGTGGAAGTGCTTTGGGGCACTGCACCTAGAGATGGCCATGTACCAGATCCAAGGCAGTGCCAGTAGATTTTGTGGTAGTAGCAAAGAAAGAGTGAGTTGGGCTCTCAAAAGCTTACTTTAGTCTGTGAGGAAAAAAATGGAAGAGGTAACCATACTGAGAAGGTGGCAGTAACACTTCTGCCCAAGTCTTCCATTTCAAATAAACATGTTTGAACAACTTCTGTACTCCAGTTTTAAAAGAACAAGCAATCGTTATTATTAGTCCACAGACCAGCTGAGGCTGAAATGCACTGTGTAGATGGCATTCAAAGGGTAAAGAAGGCTCTCTGCCCCAAGGAGCTTCCACAGACATGACAGACCAAAAGCACAGCAGGGAACTGAATCACAATGAAAACACTGTTTTCATTTCTCTCCCTTTAAAACCAAAGCAGACAACGTAAGCAGATCTGACTACCGGCTGTAAAGCGGTGATCAACAGTTAGGAGTAATACTGCTGGGCTGTCTGCAGAGCCCACGCACCACGAGCAACAGAACGCACTTACCAGATGTGCAGGCAGCTGAGCGCCGCAAAGAGGATCCCTACAACCAGGGCCAGGGGTATGGCAAGGACCAAGGTCAGGAGCTTGTAGATCACGTACTTGCTGAGCTCAAAGAGAGCGTGGCTGCAGATCCAGACTTTGTCGAAGGAGTGCGTTAGCTCTGGCTCCGCGATCACGTCCTCGAAGCCCAGCTGGAACGAGAGCAGCGGGGCCGTTACGCGGCGCTGGGGCGAGGGGAGACTGGGATCACCCCGCCCGCCGCCCCGTCCCATCCCGTCCCGTCCCGTCGAGGCCCGTCCCTCCCCGCCGCCCCGGGCCGGGTCCCCGCGGCCGCGCACCTGGAGGTGGGCGTTCATCCCATGGGGGTCGCGGTCCAGCTCGTCCTCCGCTCCCTTCTCCGCCTCCGACAGCGCGGGGCCGCCGCTCCCCGGGAAGTTGTCGTCGTCCATGAAGATGCGGGTGTCCACCTTCTCCGTCTCCAGCCCCATGGCGCTGCCGCCGCTCCGCGGCTCCCGGCCCGGCCCTGCCCTGCCCCGGCTGTTGCTGGGGCGGAGCGGGGCTGCCCGGGACACGCCCCACGGGACGGGCCGCGCCGGGGCTGGGAGCAAGAGGGAGAGAGGATCCTCAGGAGCGGGCAGGGAGGAGACCTCCGTCCGCAGCGCCGGCCCGCAGCGCAGCCGTCCCTCGGCTCGGCGGGCGCTCTATGGATCGGGACCCTCGGCTGTTGGGAGCCGCCAGACGTGCTCGGCATCCCTGTTCAGCCCAGATCCCTGGCCAGCAGGCCCCGCGCTGCCCTCGCCGCGGCCTCACGCATGACTGAAATGTGTAGGAGCAAGCGTTTGTGGCGTTGCGACAGTAGGCAGATGGGGAAAGAAGTAGAGGTGAATGTGCATTAGGCCGTATGGGGTCATATCTGCTGCCTTCTCTGCAGCTGTAAGGGATAAATGAGAAGAAAGGGGGAGGAAAGGTGTGCTGCATCTGCCCATCAAGGTTGCCACATCCAGCCCTACCAGCCTGTCACACTCCAGCATTACTTGTACCATGCTCCCTCCCTAACCTGCTTAATCGTTGCTGTGATAAACACTGCATCTGTCATTACAAGGTGTTGTCGTGTCCGCCTTGGGTTTTAGCTTCAAATTATTTCCTCTTTTTTATTTAAGAACGTGTTTTAAACCTAAGAGCGATCTATATAAAATGAACAAATGGCTATAATGACTGCTGAAAGTATTTGATAATATCAATATACACCATGAGCTCATGAGCTGTCAGGAGTAAATTCATGCTGCATTCAATGCCATGATCACCTGTCACTCAGAGAAGTGGCATTACTAATCAATGATCCATTGTTAAATTAAAAGGAAGCTACTACTGGTAACTTTCTCTCATTTTCATCACAAATTAAGGATAGCTTTAAACTTTGAGAAGCTCACAGGAAAGTGATATAAAAATAACTATGCAATGTTTGTGTAGGAAATCACCTAATACAATGCTCCGGACTGCACTACATTGTTCTTGACCGGATAACTTCTGCAAAAAAGCTTCTCATCTATGTGTAACTCGTGTTGATGCCTTTTTCTCCCATGCTGATGAGTTTAGTGGTACTGGCGTCATGTAAATGGTTTGGATCCAGCACTATAGCTGTGGCTCATTAAATATAAAAGCTGCAAATACAAGTTTGCAATAGGTTCAAATGCAAGCAAAGAAACAGCTTGATGACTCAAGGCATACTTATGAGCTGCATTTCTGCTCTCCCTTCCACCTTCCCCCCCACCAATTCCTCTTTGTCCCATGAGTGGAAGGAATAAAAAGGCCAATTGACAGACCTGAGGTCCAGAGTCAGCTTTCAGGGTGCTTCTCTTCAGCAACTCTTGTTTTTCAGTTTATCCATATGGGGAGCTGAATGAAGGCCAGAGTCAATCGGACGGCTTCCGGTAGTTACTTGAGTCAGGCATGGAAATTTGGATTTGATTCTGCTGAAAAGCCAGGTAGGAATAACCAGCAGAGAATCCCAAACTAGCCCCTTGGCTACTGAATTCTGACCATGCTGGTTTATATCAACTGCTTTCTACCTTCCCCCTCACTAGAGGCATGGATCAGGGTGCATGTGTACAACCAGGGACCTGCTTTTGAACAGCTCTTTCCCAACCCTGGACACTTATAATCTGTCCAGACAGGGTGCTGGGACATCCAGTCTAGGTCATGTTTTGCTCAGAAAGGTTGGACCACGTGATCCTTGGAGTCCCTTCCAACCTGGTATTCTATGATTCTATTATTTCCCAACCACTCCTGCTGTGTCTTATTCTACCAAACAGCTGGAGCAGCAAGTCACAGCTCTACTTGCTCAGCTCCAGCTTTGCTAAAAGCTAATGGGTGGTTCTTGTAAGATCACTCAAATCGCTGTCTGCTACTGGAGAGTGGTCTGACAGTGTAAAAACCAGCACTTTTTTTGTTCATGTCCATCTGTCTTTTGAAATCCACTATCGTAATAGCTGTTAATGTAATGCCTATCAAGGCAGCACTGTGGAAAAATAAGTTTTCATTTGTAATCTCTCAGGATTTGAAATAAAGCTGCAATTGGTCCTGAAAAAATAGTATTTTTCATGAAAAGCCTGCTTCAAAGCACTGAAAGCTCAAGGCTGTGTATGACTTGGGATGTTATTAATTAAGAACCCCACAAAATATTATCTTTTCAATAATTCTGGTAGTTGTTTTGGAAATTATTTGTGTATGAATTATTAAATGAGGTTGATGACAAAGCCTGAGCGGTGTCAAGCTCTTATCCCTTAATTTTCTGGCAACTGTACAGAAAGCAAGTGGGCATATACAATATGCAGTAAGTGGGATTTTTCCAGTTTCCCTCCTCAAGACTGCCAGGCTCAGTTTTCTTGTGAGCGTGGCTGAACAGAACAGTTTGAGGGACAAAAGTGAGAGTAGAGAGCAATAATCACAAATAGCGTGGAAATCTCCAATCTTATAATGTTGTCTAACATCCATTTGAGACACTGGAACAGGTTGTCCAGAGAATCTGTTGCAGCTCCAATCCTGGCAGTGTTCAAGGCCTGATTGGATGGGGCTTTGAGCAACCTGGTCTGGTAGAAAGTGTCTCTGCCCATGGCAGAGAGGTTGGAACTGGATGATCTTTAAGGTCCGTTCCAATCCAAACCATTCTAGGATTCTATTCTTATAGAATCTTATAGATATTTTTCTTATATCTCTGTATAGGAAACAGCCAAAGAATTACAACATGTGCCATGAAATGCATGCATATATATGTGTTTCCACACTTTGACTCAGGTGTAGTTCCTTATGGTGCTAAACTTGTGCTTGACAGTACTATCAGCTATTGAAGAGCTATAATCTATCTTCATTTTCTAAGCATTATACATTTTGCTACTGTATTTTAGTAAATGGAAGGGTGAATTGCTTATTGTCACAACTTGCTTGCATTAATATAGTCTGTCAAAACTTAATGTGTTACAGAGTGTGCAAACACTGAACAAGTAGTCTCTCAAAAACTGTGTAATCAAAAATGTAGGCCCAGGGACGAATGATAGAGGTGGACAAATAGTTGAGATATCCCAGGAAACAGCTCACGCACAAATTTTTGGAGAGGGAAGTTCTCAGCAAAAAAAGCTTTCATGTTTGTCCGTGGTGAAGAATGGGTTAAATTTGTTGTATTTAGAGTCTAAACAATGTGTAAGTTTATTAAGTAATGTGGAGTAAATTCAAAACTTGTTTTATAAGGATGTAAAGATGTTCCTGCTTAATCTTTGAACATGTTGAGTGCTTTATATGCAGGTTGAAACTGTCTTTCCCAACTATGGCAGGGATCTCAGCTATATTCTTTTGGCAAAAGCTTTCACAATTATACTTTCCACTTGAGAAAGCTCCCTATTATTTGCAACAAGGCCATAGATAATTGCCAGTTGAGCCTCATCTATCTTATTTCACCTGTGATGAGTTCAGCTCTCTCTCCCCTCTCCCCCCATTTCCCTTTAAAAAAATAATTGCGACTTTATCTGAAAGTATCATTTCATTATTATCATATAAATAGCACTTTACATCTTCAAAGATGTAAAGGACAAGGAATCCTATTCATTTCTCTGCTAATTTCACTGGAGTTTTAACAGACCTGTACTTCAAATGTTATTTTCTTTTCAAGATCAGTATTGAAAATCTTAATGAATTCACAGAATTTTATTTTATCCTTATATCTCTATGACATATCTGGGGAATTTTTGTTCCTACCATTTCACAGATAAGACTATGGGGTACCAGAAGATCAAGTGGTCTTGAAGTATTTGTGTACATTAAGAGTGAGATATAAAAAATGGTGGCTGCAGACTTCACCTGGGCACGCAGAGGAGGGTGGAAGTGAGAGGCAGCTGAGATCTCAAGAAGGGAACCAGGCAGTGTTAGTGGAGAGGTTACAACCCCTTTTCCCAATTTTCCTCCTGATAAATGCGCCCCTGCATGTAAATCTATATGAAGGAAGCAGATGTATTGAACTGAGTTTAGGGGTATGCAAGATGAGTTAAAATGAAGTAAAAGTTTCACCTTGACGTTATGAAGAAACTCTTTATGTTGAGGGTGGCAGAACACTGGAACAGGTAGCCCAGGGAGTTGTGGAGTCTCCCTCTCTGACAACATTCAAAACCCACCAGGATGTGTTCCTGTGTAACCTGCTCTAAGTGGCCCTGCCCTGGAAGGAGGGTTGGATTAGATGAACTCCAGAGGTCCTTTCCAACCCTAATGATTCTATGAAAACCTGAACGATCTTGTAGATTAAAGATATGGTTTAGAATTCTGATTTTTCTTGTTTTCACAGTGGGCAGGTTGAATATTCAGATTTGACACATATAGAAAGGTATAAAGTGCAAACTCCAACATGTTCTCCTTATGTAGCCATATCTGTACAAGAAAAAAAAAACCAAAAACTAGTTTGAAGTGTGTGGATAAGAAAACCTGATGGGAGGCTTTGGAAAAAAGTGAGCGCATCATATCATATGTGTCCTAGTTTGTCACCACTGATGCAGGGACTCTTGTTCTACACAGCAGGATGATTAGATCCTGACTCTGTGCATGGAAACTCCCTTGCTCTCAGTTGCTTTTCTTGTAGTTGCTTTTCTGCCCTGTGGAGTGTAAAATTCACAATTTTCAGTGATCAATCAATGTAAATAAACGTAAGCCATAGCTGAACATTTATATTTATTTTGCCCAGTTGTATCCAACACTGCTGAACTTAAACCGAAAGCTTCTATGAAGACTGGTTTTGTATGTGTCAGGGTAAAGGCTGCTTTGAGAGTCAGAGTAGAGATAACGTGATAAATGTGACTAGATGATCTTAAGGTCCTTTCCAACCCTAACTGTTCTATAATTCTATGATTCTGTTAAAAACTGGTTGCAAAAATAGTCTGTATCTCTTTTAGCCAAGCCAGGTTAGTGGTGATAGAGATATTTATAATAGCTTTCAGCATAGTCTCTGGTTTCTAATATGAGATAGGAGGAAAGAAAGTCCTCCCATGAGGTCTCCTGAGTTACTGTTTTGGTTGTTTACCAGTTAGTGCTCAAATGGTCTCCATTGAGGGAGTGAGAGATTTTGCTGTTTAATATTAGCAACGGGAATACAATTCCTTGTGAGCAGATGGAAAACATGGGGAATAGCAAAGGGGATGGGCTAAGACATTTTTAGATACCTATTTTTTCTGTTCTCCCATCAGCAGAAGTCTGAAAATGTCCTCAGTGTATTTTCATAATTCATTCTTGTCTGGTTTAATTTTTTTTCAGTTTTTGCTTCTCACTGCAGTTTATGGGATGTATCAACAGAGTTTTTATTAATATGTCAGCATATGTTAGAGGGTAAAACTCACAATGACTCAGTTGAACTTGGATTTGAATGCTGAAGTAAGTAATGATCTAGTGAAAAAGGTCCCAGGGTAGGATGTGGGGGCTAACTGCACATCTGATATGTGTACTTCAATGGTTACAGCAGTACAGGGACTGTTATAATCGATGCTTTCTGTGATGTTAGAAGTTGTTAAAGATTATAAAGAACTGTAATGGGGTTTGAGAAAGTATTTAAGACAGGTTCCTACTAAGTGGGCCAGCTGCACATTGTGAAAGGTTGGGAAAGGGATTTAGGGTACAGAGAGCTGCTCAGCACCAGATGGCAGATCAGGAGTCTGTTTGTGCTCTGGGCCTGCCAGAGCTGGGGAGAGAGGAAAATCATCTGCTTTGACCTTGGAGCACAGTGGTCAATCAGCCAGCTGCTACTGTTGAGTTGACTGGTTGTAGCTTGTTAAAATGTGGTAACCCAAGTGTTTACAACATAAACAGGGGAAGTTCAGGTGAGATATTAGGAAGTTGTTTACTGTGAGGGTGATGAGGCCCTGGAAGAGGTTGCCCAAAGAAGTGATAAATGCTCTATCCCTGGCAATGTTCAAGGCCAGGTTGGAACAGAGCCTTGGGCAACATGGTCTAGTGTGAGGTGTCCCTGCCCATGGCAAGGGGGGGTGGAACCAGGTTATCCTAATCATTCTATTATTCTATGATTTATATAAGCAGAGCAAAGTAAGGCATTAAAGTCTGGTGTAGTGTGAAAAGCAGAACCTGAATGTGGATCAGAGTTTCAGATCTTATGCTGTTCGCCTGCTGCATGGAAAAGAAAAAGGGGAATAGTGGAGGAGATATGGAAACAGCTGTGTTGCTGGTGGGATCTGCAGGAGCAACCAGATGATTTCTCTATAAACATCCAATGGTTAAACCAGATTCTTATGGAAAATCATTATAAAACCAGTAACTGTGCTTGGCCACTCTCTGTTGCAAACATTCTGATTGACATAGCTGTCAGTGGTGGAGGGTCCTGCTCTTTAGCTTGGAGCACACCATATTCTTTGGAAATTGATAAATTCTCTGGTTTAATTAGGATTCTACTAATGACGTTTTATAGTTCAACTGATGGAGTGTTGCTTCACAGGGTGCTAATGTCCAGTAGGAAGCAGGTGACGACTGGCAGTGTGAAGCAGAGTGATGTCATTGGTGGATGACTGAAAAACCAATGAAAATCAAAGCCTTCAATTCTTCAGTAGCTGCCACAATTTATAAAAAAAAAAAAAAGATATTTTTTTCTGGAGATGCAAATTCCTGTCCATTCAGCAGCTGGACCAAATAAATCTCAAATCTGTTTATAAAAGCCATCCATTTGGAATCTTGGTTTTAAATGTGACAGTCACTTGATTTAGAGTAGCATGCATTTCTAAACCACACTGCAGGGGTTTACTACCACTAAGCTTTCCAGATGATGTCTGCAACTTGCTATGTAACAACTTTCTATATTGAAATCGCTTTGATTTTCTCACAGGTTTTGACTCTTTTCATGCTCTGGATATGGAAGGGGAAGACTGAGCGTGCTATACTTGAATTAGGTCATTCTGTTGTGCAGTTCTTTTACAGAAATTCTTACAATCTGATAAACTACTTATTCTAAGAGTGCACTGCATTTTTGGACTGTTTGCAATATGTTGATAAGCCAGAAATTCTCCAAGGAATTTAAGACATTCTCAACAATAAATTATTCAAACCATGGAGAAACAACAAATATTTTTTTTTGCTGAAATATAAAAAAAATATTTTCTGTTCTTATTGATCATATAGTTTTAGAATGGCTTACTGGAAAGCCAGAAATATACATGTCAGCTGAGTACAGAGTCGTAAGTTTTTCCTTTCCAAGGCGTTGCTTATGTCTGCTCTTAGGATTCGTAAGGCTCTGACTTTTACTTGCATAAGGAGAGGTTCACAAACACTATTGTTTGGGTTTTGTTCCTTTTATTTATACTTTATTTATGTTTTTATAGTCTGATAACTTGGTTGGATTTTGGCTTCTCTGAGTATATTAAGTGATTTTTCAGTAAAAATATTCCTTTATGAAAATGGATGCTGCTTTGCAAAAAGCAGAGTTTGCAAAATACTTTTTCAAAGGGCATACTGTTTGAAAATATGTACTTTGAAAACATCACTTAGAAGAAAGATTAGGAGAGAATGGAAGACAAATGCCCAGGTGAGCAATTGATATTTTTTGCTAGCTATCTTGAGGTAAATAACTGTAGTTCCCACTCTTGAAGGTACACTTGGATTACATTACTCCTTCATGTAACTTTTCTCTAGTATGAGTTGACTTGCCCCTGTGGTGACCGTACAACTCGTCCATGTATTATGACAAACGTATATATAATAGTTATGCATATATGTACATTATATGTACAAATGCATATCTATTACAGTGTTCTGCTCTATCCAGCTTATTCAAGTGGAGGAGATAGGAGCAGATGGAATGCAAACTTACTTTCCAGATAGGATGTACAAAATCCACAGTCAAAGTCTAGCAAGCCGTGTTTAACGTTCTCTTGGCTACTTCTTGGGGTTTTTCTTTCCAGGCTTCTCTCTCCCAAGGCTGTGTGCTCTTTCACTTTCGGTATGTCACATAGCTTTCTGTTAAATACTAGAATTATAGAATAGTTAGGGTTGGAAAGGACCTCAAGATCATCTAGTTCCAACCCCCTGCCATGGGCAGGGACACCTCACACTAAACCATATCACCCAAGGCTCTGTCCAACCTGGTCTTGAACACTGGCAGGGATGGAGCATTCACTACCTCCCTGGGCAACCCATTCCAGTACCTCACCACCCTCACAGTAAAGAATTTCTTCCTTATATCCAGTCTAAACCTCTGCTGTTTAAGTTTCAACCCGTTACCCCTTGTCCTATCACTACAGTCCCTGTTGAATAGTCCCTCACCAGCATCCCTATAGTCCCCCTTCAGATACCGGAAGGCTGCTATGAGATCTCCACACAGGCTTCTCTTCTCCAGGCTGAACAGCCCCAACTTTCTCAGCCTGTCTTCATATGGCAGGTGCTCCAGTCCCTGATCATCCTCGTGGCCCTCCTCTGGACTTGTTCTAACAGTACCATGTCCTTTTTATGTTGAGGACACCAGAACTGCACACAATACTCCAGGTGAGGTCTCATGAGAGCAGAGTAGAGGGGCAGGATCACCTCCTTTGACCTGCTGATCTTGCTCCTTTTGATACAGATGGTATAAGGAAACTCTTGCCTAAATGAGTCAGCAGCACCAAGAGGGTTCAACAAATGATGAAAGAAATTATATGTGTGTGATGCTTGCATCTTAAATTTTCCTTCAGTGTTCGTGCTTATGGGGCAGTGGTGGTAGGAGACATAGCACAGAACAGTGATAAGGCTAGGGATCATTTTTTTCTCCACAATCTTTTGACCAGAGCTAGATGATCCTTGAATAAAATGCTGGTTATGCTATCTTAGTACAAGGAATGTTGAATTGAAAGATGAACTAATAAGAACAGGAATTAGGTAGACAGGTCTAGGAGAAAAAAATCTTTGTTAGTCCTAAGCTAGCAGATCTTTTACACATTCCATGCCTGGGAGTCTACTCAGTGTATTTTTGAAATCCAGAATACATTTTTCTTTTTTTATTTATTTGCCCTTCCTCTTTTGCCATAAAAGTCCCTTTTTTTTTTGTATTCATGCCTTTCAAGTTGTAGATTGCTGTATCTCTTTAACTGTCATAGAGCCAAGGCCTTAAAAATCCAGTTCTATTTTAGTCATTCACTACGTATCAGTCTCTCCAGCTCTCTGATCATTTTTGCTGTTTTCTGGACTCTTTCCATTTTTTCTCTCAGTCTTTCTGATAGTTAGACATCTATAACTGCATATAAAATTCCTGACAGGCACACAGTGAGTAAGTTAATTTACAGATGGATTTTCACTTCCCTTCTTTTTGTCATGTGTATGTGAAAAAAGCCCAAAATTGCCTTTTTTTTTCTTTCTTCTTTTTCCCCCCTTGTATTGCAAACAGTGCATTTAGTTTTTTGATATGGGCTCCTTCAAGCATTATAATTTAAAGATAATCAGAATAAATGCTTGGCCACCACTGCTTCTGTTTATAGCAACTGAAGGTCTGCCCCTTTTGTTTTCTGTAGGCTGCTTCAATTTATAGCTGAGTTCTGTTTATTTTTTTATGTGTGTGTGTATGAACATGTTCTTTCTATTTATCACTTTTCCTTCTATGGCTTTCTTCTTTTCCTCTTTGACAAAGAATTCTATGTAAAGACCCCCATTGTCCATCAAGAAACCTGTTAGTCCTACAGCTGACATAAGTCAGAGCTCCAACTTTTTGAGCTGAACCTTTGGGAATAAAGGCAGAATCAGACACATGAATATCAAAGTACTCAATGGCTTTATCCAGGCTATATATGGTAAAACAACCCAGGCAGTACTCTGAATTCTGGGCCACTCCTGAGACCTAGCCCTGTCTTGCCCTTTGAGGCAGTTTTCCCTCGACCTGAGTTCTGGTTCCTTAAAAATCCTGCTTATGCTGGGCTGGGTGATGCTCTGTGAAGGTTCCTGGGGCCCTTCTAAGGGAGTACCCAGCAAGCATATCTCTATCCCCAAAGTAAAAGGGCATACATATCCACACTTTGTTTTCATGTTGGTGACTAAGACATATGCTGGGCACTCTGAACCTTTGAATATCAGGTTTAGTAGATAATATTTATATATTATACTGAGAGGATGGCAAGCCTAAGGCATTTCTTCTATTATGACTCATTCTGTTTTCCATTTCAACAGCCTCAGGTTTATTTTGGTGCCTTAACCAAGTACTTTAGGTTTGTTTAATTCATTTCTTTGTAGGCTTTCTAGTTTACTTCAAAGTTGTTAGTGAAAGAGAAGCAAATACAGGAGGAAACATCTTGAGGACCTTCTGACATGAATGTGAAAGTACCAGTATGATCATCTGAACACTGGGAGCAGATAGTCCAGGGGTTTTACTCTGTATATAACTTCTGGCAAGACATCTGTGTTTTTCTGTGTTATAGTCTTTATCTGTGTGACTCATTACCATTTCATTGTGTGGGAATGAAATGTATTTTTGCCAGGCTCATGTTTATTAATCCTGTGAAGCATGTCAGGGAACACATTTGTCTTTATATGTGACCAGTGTGCCGTTAAAAACCTGTTAGTGTGTGCTGCACAATACTGTATACATAACTTCCAGCTGTATCATGAAAAATCAAAACTTTCTGGCAAGCTCTCCTTTTCTCTCATACTAATTTTATAACCCACATCCTGGTAACATTGTATGAGTACCCAAATGCTCAGAAACAGTGTGTTAAAACTTTTAATAATCTAATTACCATCTTATTGGTATAGCCTTTGCTTCTTGAACTGATTTGTACTAAGGAAAAGTACTGTTCAGCACGCTTGGTAGGGAAAGCTATGAGGAATGTGAAAGCTCTTTTAAATAGACTCTGCCTGTTGTGTGTGGTAAGATGGATGCAGCCCATATCTTTATGGTGGTTTGAAAATATAGGTAAGGACTCAACCCTAGGATAAACATAAAGTCTGATGAAAGAGCAACAAATCAGCTTGTTTACCATTTCTTCTCTTGCTCCAGTGGAGATGTATTTTTTCCAGTCCTTGATTTGCACTAGATCAGATGAGTGGTATGGGTAGGGTCATAAAAACCACCACTCTTTTCCTAGCTCACAGCCTGTGCATTCCATTATTGGAAGCAGATGACTGGTTTCACCATGTGTTGTTGCCTGTGATGATCTCTGTTAATGCTAGGAGGAAAGCTGAGGTGTAAAGAGACACAGAAGAGTCCATTGCTACCCAGAGTGAATGCATAGGCTGAAGCACAAGCCTGACCAGACCTGTTATGAGTAGAAATAGCAGTGCAACCTTTAGGGCCAGGTATTCTGCAGATTGACTAGGATGTATTTTACTTCAAATGCTCGATCTGCCTGGAAAGACCTCCTGTGACAGGCTGGCTGGCAAGGATCTTTCAAAAGAAAAGAGAATGCAGTTGCAACACAAGGGCTGTGTAGTCTAACTGTCCCTCTAATAGGTGTCAGGAGAACAAGAGGCTCATCTTTGCCTGTCACACATAAGATACAGATTATCCTGATACTTTTAAAGATACCATTTTAAGACAGGCCTATGAGAAAATGGCTTTTCTTTCTGTTTTGTTCCATCCAGAGACATGAAAGGGCATGAGTATTACAAAGTATCTCTGACAGAACATAGCTGAAGGCAATATAATCTGGAGAGAGATGCCTCATAAATTCCACCCTATCTCATGACCCATCCAGAAAAGTTGGCTTTGTTCAGGCACTGATCAAAACCCAGCTATCATCATGTAAGCAAAGAAGATTAACAACAGGCAATGTGAGCATTTACCCAGAGTTTACCAAGGATTAAGCAGAGAGCAAAAACCTATAGGAAACTCAGGACCAGAGCTGAAGCCTGACCTGATTAACAGAAGCATGGTTTTGTGATTAGTATGTTCTGAACAGCTGGAATCTTTTGCTGCTAGTTAAGTGCTCTGTACAAGTCAGTTGGGCAGTGAGGAAAACTGGCCAAACATTCCTGCGTTTGCAGAGAAGTGCCACATGCCTCAGCTGTGTGCAATGTTTGAAGATGTTGCAAGGTTATTTTTCCTGTAATATCTGCAAACTATGACTAACAAATAAGGAATCAGAAGGGTACAGTAATGCCTGCACCATCCTTCCTACTGATAAACTCACTCTTATCTGCCCTGGCAGTGTCTGTGCTTTGGGCATCCACGTCTTGACAGCTGCAATAAAGCAGATGCAGTGACAAAAGCATGTAAGCAGCACAACTCAAGCTGAAGTGGTAGAGAATGGGTACAAATGAAAGGTAGGGAGAGCAAAAAGCCTTGCATTAAAGCAGCATTGTCTTTTCCCTTTGGACATTATACAAATCTCCACTAATAATCTCCGTATCATGAATTTATAGAACACAGTCCAGATGGAGAATTTTACATCTCATGTGCTCTGGGTCTGCTGGCTTTTACTCAGAGGGTCCAAAAGAATCTGAGCGCTGCCCAGGTTTTATGTTTCCCAGGTGCAGAAGATACAGGAACAACGAATGTTATCTGTGTTTTTATCTCAGCGTGCCTGGCAGAGAGAAGGGGGCTTGGCCTTTGGAGTCTGCTCAGCCAAATACTTCATGTCAACTCAAGTTCACGGAAAGCAATAAGAGATTCAGCACACACAAATTGTTTGCATTCTGGGGCTGCCCTTTTGCAGGTGGAAATCAGGGTGGTTCTGTCTTTTGAAAGACTGAAGAATGGAGAAGTTGAAAATGCTGAGAGCACCTACCCCTATTTTTTGCTATGTGAGACAGACTTATTTGGTCTGATTTCTCTGTGAGAGGGATTTGAAAGGTACTGAAGCAGAAATCCGTAAGGTAAATATACCCTATGAAAGAAGAAGCTTGAGGTTTATTAGTTGTATAATGCAGTAATTGAGGTTAACTACTGAAACAATATTTTTTTCTCTATTGATGGTTAAAGAGTTGATAGTGAAAATAAGCTGTTAAAATCATTGCATAAAGTTTCATATATTCACAATAACTTTCAGTGCAGGGTGTCAGCTCTGCCAGCACATCAGTTAGTATCACTGTTCCTGCACAGCACCTCTGCAGTCTGAACTGAGGAGAACCGGGGGCACACATATGGTAACTGAAGCAGAAACTGCAGCCCTGTTGCTTGCTGGCCATAAGGCAGCAGTGGGGCCTGGTGTTCCAAGAGAAACAACAATCCCTGAATTCTGATTTTGGATAATAAGAGAAAGGAAAAATAACATTAGGTGTTTTTGCCTTAAAATGTGCTTCAGCATGCTCACTGTTGTTAACAGTCTGGCAGATGACCTTTGGAAATAGCGATCTATCAAAGTGTAATTCCCTTGCTAGACAGAGTTCTCACCACTAAGGGATACTGGTGGTTTTTGAAGAGCTCTGGGAGCAGGCCAGGTTTGATAACAACTTGCTCACATCTGTCCGGGTGGTTGGTTAAGCATTTTCATTCCATTCACCAGATCAGAATTACAGATTGAAGACTCAGTCCATTCATTCAGGAAAGGCAGCCTCTCTGTCTACCAACTCCATCTACCAGCACAAATTTAAAAACATAATAGAACCTCTTTTATGCCTCTAGCAATGAACCACACACTTTTATGGCGTGCAGGTAATTGTTTGGGGTATGCCAGGAGACCAAGTTTAACAATGTATGACCAGATAAGAGAGAAGTAAATACTGTTTGATGGGACTGGCCAAGTACTGACCTGCAGCATGGTTATTAATCATTGTTAACTCCAGGGACTTAACTCTTGCCAGGAGAACAAAGTGTCAGCCTTAGGGGTGGCTGTTGTGGTTTCTGGTTCCTCTGCACTGGTGTAAAGGGAACCCTTATTGTTAGTGGTGGGGTTACAGTTTCATTTTGTGGCATGTAAAAATATTTGTAATTTTTTTTTCATGTGGTTGTGTGACGCTGTCCACATCTGAAGTTTGGTTTATGTGAGGTTTGATAAACCGCTGTACTCACAGGGGTGTTGATTCAGTAAGCAGCTTAATTCAGTAAGTGTACTCTGGGTGCTTTTTTTTTTTGCTTTTTTTTTTTTTTGCCTGAGCCATTTTTTTGTTTTTTTATGCTTTTGATAAAAACAGGTCTTTTTAAAATTTTCAGTGAGGTGGGAACAGTTAGATTATTGTATTGTGTGCCAGTAAAAACCACAATATCCTACTTCTTCCCCCACTACTGACTAGTGCACTTCCCTGTGATTTGCAGGCTTTAATTTTCAGCCTCCTGGGACTGAAAAAGCTGAGAACATAGAACCCAAAGCTTATTTATAGAGTGGTTCTGCTAACCACAATGATATTGTGCTAACTTAAACAGCACCATAGGCTGTTCTGGTCTCAAAACTATTAATATATGCTGACTGTGGGGATACCTACTTTGCAAATTATGTGTATTTTAACTCAACCAGAAAAGAATTCTTTTGGGTGAGAATGAATTAATAGGAGAAGCTTGATACCTAGTATTCTAATAATATAGTGCATAATTTCCACTTACAGGAATAGCTTACTGTACATCTAGCTTTAAAAGTTCAAAGGGGGTTTTGCTTAGGCTGTGAATTCGTATTGCTGCTAAGCAGCAAGGGACACAAACTGTGACCAGCTCCTTTGGAATCACCTTCAAAAGACAAGATCATTTAGAAAAATAAAGCAAACCAAACACATGTCCAAACTTCTGCCTTTCACAGCATCAGCAGTGTTCATTACTATGAGTTCCACATCCTGGTGCTCAGATTTATTTTTGGCCCAATTTCTTAATATCTTGGTTTATAGCCTGTTGTCATCAAGCAAGGAAACAGAAAGCTTATTTCTTGCTCCTAAGTTCTTGCTATAAGAAAGAAAATGTAGTTGTCTTTACATGTGCTTTGCGTTTCATTGCAGAGCATTAATCTTGAACATGTATAAACTGTCTCACAGTAAAAATATATATTTTACAGATTTCTGTTTGTCTTCCAGTATTATGTAGTGGAGAGACATGGAGTGTGCTTTAAGACAGCTTTTAAAAACTGACTTATCTCTTTTATAAGTAGCCAAGTCAGAATATCATCACTGGAAATAAAAAAGATATCTACAGGTATGAATCATGCCAAATACTACTGCTTGGTCTGATTTTGGAGTTCTGTTTATGTTATCACTAGCATGGCACTGTTCTTCTAAATTACTTTCTGTCCTGCAAGATAAGATAGTAACATACTTCCCTTTGGCTTTCAAGCTGTAATTAAATTGGGCTTAGTTTACTGTTTTAATGAGAACTCCCTATACAATTCTCTGTATCATGCATAAACACAGATTCCTGTTTATTCATACTGAGAGATCTGTTTAGTACTATATTATACTAACGTTTGCATCTTAAAACAAAATGCACCCGTTTTAAAAATCCATGAATGAGCAGCATGTGTAGTCAGGATTATGGAGTATTAAGCTGATGAAAAGTTCAAGTGTAAACAAACAGGGAAAGCCATCTGAGCTTATTTAATTAACACTCAGAAAAATGTGAATATTGGGAGAGATGTGCCTGTATGTTTTGACACATTTCTTTGTCCTTCTACCCATCAAGATACAATCTCTACACAGTAGAAGTTCAGAGATTGCTTGATGTCTGGGTAACTGCTAGCAGAATAAGGGCTGTGCTGCCTCTTTATGTGCCTTATATCTTGGATCTGTCATGGAAGTGATGCAGGCCCTATCCAGCTGGCTTAGGTTGGCTGCATTCCCATGGGAGCTACATCGTGATGGGGAGGGAGACATGGCAGCCCCAGCACCCTCCCAGGCAGGGACTGGGGATGTGGGACCAGCAGCTCAGAACCCTCCCAGCTCCTACAGGTGAGACATTACCTGTGTGAACTGGATGAAACAGAACTTTACACGGGAGGCAGTGCTGGTGCAGGCGATAAAAACGTTTCAATCCTGCATAGGCTGCAACATCAGGGGTGATTTGAATCACAGTTCTTGCACCGAAGTGAACACAGGGACTGCTTCCCATCAATTTGATGTAATAAGGTGATCTAAGAAGTCAGAAGGAAAAGTACATGGCTTCATGAAATGTCCTATGATGGAACTATTTGGATTTACTGTAAGAGGTGTGGCCATGATATCTGTTCTAAAGATACTCGCTTTTACCTGCAAAGTTTTTATTTAGGGACAACTGAATAACAGGAAAGCATTTTCAAGTGGTGGTAAATTCTCTGTGAATGCATGTAGCTACATCTGAGAACTGAGAATATTATTATTGACATGAAAACATTAAAGAAAATACTGAAATGTTGAATGCCAGGGTGTGAACAATGGCTTAAAGATATTTTTTCAGTAAGAAGATACAAGATAAATTTCATTTACAGAGGAAAAGAAAGTTTTCTCCAAATGCCTTTATTACAGAGCATGTGTCTGTCTCCATGGAACAACTTTTGATGCTACAGAACTATGACATGGGGACACCTTCATCCCCAGCATTCCCTCTAAGCATATGTTTAACTTAACATTTTGCCTAGAACATTTTTGATGACTGAATGCTGTCAATATTTTAGCATCTGTGATGCTAATTTGTATCTATGGCACATTAGGATTGTACAATATGAGATTGCTGTGTAGCTTTTTCAGGGTCCTGTAAAAATTGCAGATTTACATTCTGCATGAAACTGAGGCATTTCTTGAACAGTCATTGCCTTGCTTCATAGTAAATCAGCTCCAGTACCTTTGGTACATATGAATTTATCAAGAGCATGTCTCTGAAAGGTCAGCAGATTGCTCAGTCTAGTCAAAATGTCTTTCCAAGTTTTAGATTGCACAAACTTTGGTCTTGAGAAAGGTCCCCTTGAGTGATTCCTTTTTTATAAAAAATACTGTGTTGATTTGCCAGTGAATTTTCAGTACATGTTGCTGAGGCACACTGCTTTGTTTTGTATTCACCATTTGGGCAACACTTCAACATGGACTAAGAAAATTACCTTGAGGAACCTGGTCTGATGATTAATCAAGCACTGATGAGCTGCTCTCCACAACCACCTAAAGCATAAATGTGTCCATTGAGAAGGTGTGAGGCAACACCACTTTATTTAGTTTTTATTTGTTAATTGAGACAAATATTTCATTTTTAGCAATACTGTGCTTTACAACAGAGAAATCCTGGGTCCCTCTTCAGTCAGTAGAAAATACATTTGGCAGTTCAGTGCTGACACTGTAATTGCTATTTCCCAATGGCCTGTTGCAGTACTTTCCAGCCTTATATTGTTCATGCCTTAATTACTTCCCATCTTAACTATTCCTGCTGCCACTTTTGTGCTCATAAGTCCCATAGCTTCTCAGCGTCCAAAGTTCAGTGACTAAATCATGGGCTTATTCAAGGAAATGGAAATGTCCCACCCTTCTCCTCAGTCACTTTGCACTGGCCTTACACACAGCTTTAAGGACAATTCAAACTTTGCCCTTTGTGTTCCAAACCTTTCCTCTATAAGCTGAAATACAATGTCTATTCTGTGGTGATGGCTTTGACCAAATTTTAAGTCAGCTATTCATGGTGTTCATAGGAGCCAAATGCCACTACATTTTACGTTTTTATTGCGAATAAAAATTCTCATGATTACAAATGTTGCATTAAGCAACATTGTGAGAAAGAGTTCCCCAAGATATCTGTGAACATTGTCTTCTGGAAAGTGTTTTCAGGAGATAGCGTGGGGATGGCTATGAACTGTAGATATTTTCTAGAAATCCCTGGAAGAATTTGGTCTTCAGTGATATTATGAAACTCTGAAGTTCTCTCGGTGGCAGCAGCTACATATATAAACATCAACAGCTAATGTGCACAAAAAGATTGGGTGAAATTGTAGCTATCTCACTCAATAATAAAACATACAATAATTGAATATTTATCTCTTCCAAGTTTAACTGTCTTAAAAGTGGAAATTCTATAATTTAGACATTTAGCCTAAGCTAGTTCTACAATTAGTAGAAGGAAAGGCTCTTCTGAAGGTGATTTAGCTAGTTATTTTAGATGTGTGTCTTATAGTTGGCTGAAATACCTTTAGGAGCCAGTTTCTCTCTTTTGACTGTAGGCAGTGTAAGGGACAAGCTTAAAAAAAATCCAGCTGTTGTACAGCTGTTTTCAGTCATGCATTGTCTTCCATGGTTTTGCATGTATAGTCTTGGACTCAGTCCTGCATTGTGCACTGTGTGATCCTGCCCAGTCACCTTGATTTTGGTGGAAGAACAGGTGGTGCCTTTGGGCCACATCCAGCTTGCATCAACCCGATCATCTTTTTCTATATTTTGCTAAAGTGGTGACATTCAGCACGTATAAACCAGTTTTAATGCCATTTTGGTAGGAAATACAGAAACATGCTCATTGACAAGAAATAACAGCAAATTTTAAAATCCCATGCTTACAGTTTTAAACACATTTTGTATAATTTTTCACAAAATCAAAAATCTCATTCCTATAAAGCTCTGCTCAAGGTACAAACCTCAGATACTTGCTTTACTGTGAAAACCATTGACAAGTAAGGACTAGGTGTTATTTGAAACAGCTTACTTTAGTTAAGCTGTAATTGCTTTGCAGATTCTTTTCAATCTTAAAATTATTTAAAAATATAGTATATGAGAAATTAAATCTATTTGCATTTAACTCCTTCTGTCAGCATACTATGTCGCATTTCCCTTGGCTTTCACTCTTCAACCACTGTTTCTGAATGGTTGTTTTTCCTTTACCTCAACACTTGTTTCTCGCTTAAGCTATGATTTTGTGAACATATTATTGCAAGCTAAGTGCCAGTTTACACCCAGCAGTTGTTTTGGTAGGTCCCTGTGTGCATGTATCTACCACAAGTAAATGAAAGGTGTTTCACCAAATTTCTAGCAATATCTAACCAACTAATGAGTCAAAAGTGTAGAGATAATCAATGAAAATGGAAAATACAAAGTCAGTTGTCAGAGATTCTGGAGCTCTTGGATCATTATGCTTTATAAGAGTCTTAAAATGTAGCAGATTGTATCAGAATGTTGAGATTTCCACTTGCTTCCATCATCTCATGTTCGTAAAATTAGTCATCCTTTGCTTCCCCTAGTTCTGCCTTACACAATAGATATAGAGGAATCCACTGGGATAGCCATGGAGTTCCAAACCATTGAACTATATTTATTTAGATTACAAAAACAAAAGCAGCAAACCTGATGAACATCACAGACTGAAGGAACAATGCCTTTAGAAACATGCAAATAGATTTCCTTTAATTCTGGAAGGAGGTCTTTGAAATAAACAGCGTGGTAAATTATTTAGCCTCTATTTTTTTGGAGGTTAAGCTTGCTAATGTTCCAGATGTGAGGGAACAGGAAGTCCTATCATTTCCTCACAATATGTGATGTGCAGACTATTTTTTTTATTGTTTCAATTGCAGATGATTGGTAAAACAAGCAAAATAAAACAGTCATTCCCTTAAACAAATATGTTATGGTATTAATATCATTCATGAAACCACTTTTTCTGATTTTTTACTTTTTCCTCAGTAACATGATTGCTTTCTACTTCATAAGAATTGATCAATCATAGTGTGATGAGAAATCATTAGAATGATAATGAGAATATTAATAATATTACAGAACATTAATGAAGAATAGTGCTTAATATTGCAGAATATTAAGCACTGCTGGTAATAATAAAATTACTAAAACAGTGGGACAACTGTATGCGTGTAAGGTTTATGCATTTTTCTTAAGAAAAGTAATGAAAATGAAAAATACTGAACACCAACTTTTGATCATGCATTTTCAAGGTCCATTCTGCACTCTGTCAATAGGACAGTCTCAGATCCTCAGGGTTGTGGGTGCTGAGTCTGCATAAGTTAGCTGAGAAAGCAGGAAAACCAAACCTGTTGAAAGGACAGCACTGTCCTCAGATGTCCACTGGATATTGAATATTAACAGAAGGAAGCAACACAGTATTAAAAATAGTTAAAACCATTGTCATTTGATGAGTTTTTTGCTCTGTAGTTCTTTGTTATCTGATAACTTGACAGATTGGAACTAGATGACCTTTAAGTTTCCTTCCAAACCAAACCATTCTATAATTCTATAAGCTGGCTGCAGGAAAGCAGTCATCCTGGTGAGCGCTGGATCTGAGAGACTCCGGCTTCAGGGCTGTGTGTGCTTGATGGGGGGTTGATCATTGAAAGGGTGCTCAGGCATTGGAACAGGCTTCCCAGGGAAGTGGTGGAATCATCATTCCTGGAAGTAGAAAAACCGTGTAGACAAGGCCCTTGGTGGACTTCGCAGTCCTGGGGGAATGATTTGACTTGATGATCTTAAAAGTATTTTCTAACCTAGATGATTCTATGATTCCATAAATACTAGGAAATCCTTCAGGTAATGTAAAACTTGAATTATGCATGAATTCAAACATCCTGAAGAGCAACATCTTTCAAGAATATCTTTCGTTGAATTTTAGTATTTTTAAAAATACTGCAACCTATTAGCAGTCCCTGTTTGGTCTTAAAATATTTACATTCCAAAATAAAAGTTGACCTAACAAATAAACAGATTTATGTGAATAGTTTTTTAGATAAAGACATGAGTGACTGACCCAAATACAGGAATCAAGCTAATTCACTGGTAAAGCTTACAGAACAGGGGTTCCCCTGTGCCTAGTGAGATTTAAACCTGATCACTATTAAACATAATTTGGTCAATTTAATATACTGATCTATATTTAGGCTGTGTTTACTGTAACTGTCATTGTTAACGATTAGGCCATGCTATAGCTGAAGTTATGTGAACTTCAGGCAGTATCAATGCTGTAAGAATTCCAAATATAATTCAGGAGAAAGTTGCACAGAGAAGATGGGCTATAGTCTTGTTACAGTGCCAAGTCTGCAAGAATTTCATCCTGGTTTTGTAACTAATGAAGCCTGACAATAGATATGTGGTACTACAGGTAAAGTACCTGTGTGGAAAAATATCATGAAAAGGCTTCCTAGTGCCCAGTTGGAGCTATACTGAGCCCTGAATTGCACAGAACCTGAAAAAAACATAATGTCTGTTTCTAGTCCTGTGTGTGAGCTGCTTTAGTATGAAAACCAAGTTTTATTTTTTAGTCCACCAGCAGAAACCTCAGACCAAAGGCACTTCTGTGTTGTGGGGTAATAAAACAATCATACAAACAAAATGAAAAAGGATGTAATATCTCTGTGTTACACTTCAAGAGAACAGAATATCAATTGTGTGCATAAATATCACTTAATAATTTAGGATTATTTTAAACTGTGTAATCACCTGCAGAAAAGGCTTCATTTAAAACATTGCAATATGGTGACACATTCAAATTTATCTCTGATTCAGCTCAGAGATTTGTGCTCTGCAAAATGCCAGAACTCCTTAAATTTGCTGAGATATATTTTGAGAAAGATGCTCTGTCAAAGAGCCTAACAGACTATCAATAAATTAGTGGGTTATCAATAAAGAGTCTTCCCAGAAAGCCATGATCCTGCTCCTCTACGCTGCTCTTGTGACATCTCACTTGAACTATTGTGTGCAGTTCTGGTGTCCTCAACATAAAAAGGATATGGAACTGTTGGAACAAGTGCAGATGAGGGCCACGAGGATGATCAGGGGACTGGAGCACCTCCTGTATGAAGACAGGCTGAGAAAGTTGGGGCTGTTCAGCCTGGAGAAGAGAAGGCTGCGTGGAGACCTCATAGCAGCCTTCCAGTATCTGAAGGGGGCCTATGAGGATGATGGGGAGGGACTCTTCATTAGGGGCTGTAGTATAGAACAAGAGGTAACAGGTTCAAACTTTAACAGCAGAGGTTTAGACTGGATATAAGAGGAAGTTCTTACTGTAAGGGTGGTGAGGCACTGGAATGGGTTGCCCAGGGAAGCTGTGAATGCTCCATCCGTGGCAGTGTTCAAGGCCAGGTTGAACAGAGCCTTTTTTAGTGTGAGGTGTCCCTGCCCATGGCAGGGGGTTGGAACTTGATGATCTTAAGGTCCTTTCCAACCCTAACTATTCTATGATTCTATGAGTCTACAAATTGCTTGGCTTCCAAAGGCTTGCCAATAGCCTACTAAAAGTTGTGCAGCAATAAGGCAAAAGGGACACACATGCCTGGCAATAAATGCTTCTTTCTTGTCATGAAATAGAGCAATGCAAAAGGTGAAGACATGTTTGGACACCAGATTCTGTCTCAAATGTCATCTGCAGTTATGCTCATCTGTCCAAAGACTTCATAAAATTGAAGTTGTTCCCATTATTGGATATCAGCAGTACTTGATATGTCCCTACTTTAGCGTGTATTAAGTTACTTCATGTTGTTTTATAAAATACAAAAGAAACTGAGCCACAGTGATGTAAACCAGGACTAATTTAGGGAAATCAACAACAGTACTCTGAAGTTAATAGAACTTTCAGAATAATTTGCTTCCCCAGAGGTCCACTTTTAAGAAATGTCTAAAAAACAGGAAAATATATTCAGCAATCCTGAAAACACCTTGGACCACAGCAAGGAAATAAATAGCTCCTTTCTGCTCCAAGTTGTTGGCTATACTCACGCATTGTTTTTTTGGCTGGGTAACAGCTGTGAAAAGAGGAATATTTTCCAAATGCAAGCACAAAATGCCCTTGGGATGCCAACATTTTTATTGCTCTTTGGGAACAGTGCATTCTGGTTTAGATTTAAAAATTCAGCATATAGCACATAGTTCACACCCGTTCACTAGATTTCTTCTGATAGTGGACTGAAAAAGCACTGTGCATGGCAAGGATATAAGGAAGGAAAGACTTGATGGAAATTAAATGGCTTCTAAATATACACCCTCCACAGAATTACCGTTAAACTTTTTCATTCTGTTTCCAGTCTTTCTCTTGGTGAAGCCAGTGACAAAACTGGTGACTTCAGTCATGTACAGGCAAAATCGTTTGCTTTTAGTACTTTATCTGGGAAAAGTTTCCATGTCTAAGACAGTAAAATATGATTTATTACCCTGCAGGACAGGATAAAACACCATGAGACAATGTTCTCTACACTAAATTGTCTTATTGTTAAGAATGTAATGTTCTGCAAGCCCTGAATCATTAAAAATAACAAGGATCCCCAGCAGGATTTTTGCTAAACAGTCAAAAAAGAAACTAATTTTCAATGGAACTGTAAATTTGCTAGCAATTAGATTCCCAGGTCTTCTTTAGAAAAAGTTAAAAACTTACCCATGGTCTACTTTGTTCTGATTAATAATGGACTAAAGAACTGTTTTCCATGAGAAAATATTATCTAATGATATTGAAAAATATCCAAGAGAACTTACACTCCTAGAATCATACAATCATAGAATGGTTAGGTTTAGTTTTGAAAGAACCTTAAAGATCATCCAGTTCCAACCCCCCTGCCATGGGCAGGGACACCTTCCACTAGACCAGGATGCTCAAAGCCCCATCCAACCTGGCCTTGGATATTTCCAGGGATGGAGCAGCGACAGCTTCTCTGAGCAGCCTGTACCAGTGTCTCAGCAGTCTCCTAGTGAAGAATCTTTTCCTGAAATCTAATCTAAATCTACTCTCTTTCAGTTTAAAGCCATTCCAACCTTGAACTATCATTACACGATTTTGTAAAAAGTCCCTCTCCTGATTTCATGTCAGTCCCTTTTAGGTACCGGAAGGCCTCTCCTGAGCCTTCTCCAGGCTGAACAAACCCAATTCTCTCAGCCTGTCTTCACAGGAGAGGTACTCCAGCCCTCTGAGCACTTTCATGGCCCTCCCCTGGACTCACTCAAGCAGGTCCATGTCCCTTTTGTGTTGGGAGCCACAGAGCTGAGTGCAGTACTGCAGCTGGGGTCTCACAAGAGCAGAGTAGAGGGGCAGGATCACCTCCTTTGACCTGCTGGTCACGATCCTTTTGATGCAGCCCAGCACACCATTGGATTTCTGGGCTACAAACACACACTGCTGGGTCATGTTGAGCTTCTCATCCACCAGCACCCCAAATGCTGCTTCTCAGGGTTGCTCTCAATCCATTCTCTACCCAGCCTGTACTTGTGATTTCCCTGACCCAGGTGCAGGACCATGGCCCTTGGCCTTGTTGAACTCCATGAGATTTGCATGGGCTTACATCTCAAGTGTGTCAAGGTCCCTCTGGATGGCATCCCTTCCCTCCAGCATGTCAACTGCACCATACAGTTTGGTGTTATAAGCAAACTTGATGAGAGTGCACTCAATCCCACTGTCCATGCAGCTGGCAAAGATACTAAACTTTTAGCTTTCTGTGAGAGATGAACCAGCTCACCATTAATGGTGGAAGCATTGCCTCTGCATTGACCCATTGACCAAGGCTGGAGCATGGCAGAAGCTCTTATCCTAGATTTGATCAGTGAAAGCAAAAGTTATGTGTTAATATTCACATTGCAGATGCATTTTGCTCATGGTTTCCCATATTCTCCTGTAGCATTCTCCAAAGGTTGCCTTAAAGTCATGTCTGAGGCTGGACTTCAGTGTGTGCTCAGGCTCATGGTTTTTCACAGCACGTGGACAAAGTTAGAGAGATTACTGACTAGACTTACAATTCAGGCACCTATACTTCTTTATAAGCTCAATTTAAGAACAAAATTTCCCTGGGCAATTAATGCCTGTGGCTGCATAGGTGCTTAGACTCTAAAGCTTACATGACTGCCTCTAGTGGCATTGCTACACATGATGGGGCAACAGTTTTTCTTTAAATGAATCAGTTCCGGGCTTATCTTTGGAAGGGCTTGATTTGCTAGAAGCTGTCTGAGCACTTCAGCTTCAGCAACGAATAGCAATAAACTACTTAGGGAAGACGGAAAGGCAGTGGCCATGTTGTCCTGGTGACCTGGGGAGAATGCACTTGTCTGGGAAGTGGAAGATCTGATTCAGTTTCCTCCACATCCTGAGGAAGACCCAGCCCCCTCCCATTTCCCAGTCTCAATGCTAGCCTGGGATGGGGTCACACTCCATCCTTCCTATTGCAGATAGATCACCGATAGTCCAGATGAAGACATCATGAACCCAAAGAAAAGGTAGACAAGAGGGCTCCTGTGTGGCTTGTGTTAGGAGTAGGAAATCTTGGCTACTGTGCTCTGGCATCAGAGTCTAAGTTATCTCTAAGTGAGTAATGTGTTTTCTGGTCAATACCGCCATCTGTGTTTTGGATTGATATAAATGATTCAGTGTCCCATCTGCAATGTGCCCACTCTTCTGAACACATCACCACTGTCAGTGGGATGAATATGTCCATTTTGGCCCATTTAGCAAATTAGCAGATGTTACAAATACGAGTCACAGTACGAAAACACGAGATGACCAATGAGTTAAGATTTTTTTCTTTGGTGAGAATGTCAAAAGGCATTAATCATTTTTCAGAGATAAGATGTGTAATTAGCCTCTGGACTACCATTAAAGGGCAGTGCTAAGGCAAGTGAGAAACAAAACACTTGCTTACTTCTTCCAAAACAGAAGAGGCTGAAGGATTCATATTTCTCACAAGTCAGTGAGGAAGAAGAGGGTATAAAGTATCAAAAAGCTGTCCCTTTTGGACAATTTATTTGTTAGGAACTCTATTCTTCATCTTTGTCCCTCTTCCCTTCTGTTCCATCTTCCTCATCAGAGTGGAGCAAATGGTATTGTGATACTGTGATTAGTCCAGAGCATGGAGTAACTTTAATCTTAAACGCCTGTATGTGTTTATGGATGTGTGCCTGTGGGTATATTCACGCACTTGTACAAAATTCCATCTGATGCTGACAAAATACATCTAAAGGAAGGAGTGATGGTATTTCCTCCTTTTGTACTTAACGAGGGTAAGACATTTTTTTTCTGCACACAAGTGCTCCCCTGTTCCTAATGCAATCACTTTCAAAATGTGCTGTCCCACCCAAATGAGAACTGCATCCTACACTTCTCTGGGGACTGCAAGCTTGAAGCTTCAGGGCTTGTCTCTACAAGTGCAGTCTACGCTTCCCTGTGCCTCCACGTAGCCAAAGAGAGTGGAGAATCTGGTCCTGCATCCATTGTGTATATCCTGTATATCACACAGCCAACTGTTAATCTTGAAATACGAGGATACCTTTTAAAACCTGGATAGAACCTTAAGATGTGTAAGGGGGAAAATCTGTAACTTTAAAATTATGCTTAATATATAATAAAACCTGAACTCTGAGAATTTGATGTTGTTTTTCAATGTCTGTCTATATTATCTGTTATCTTTTGAGCTTATGTCTCCAGGGGCGGCAGAGGTGGGTGCTGAGCCTTGGGCTCTTTCTGACTCAGAAAGGCACAGGGCCAGGAAAAATGGTAGTTCCCAGCCCTTATTAATGCGAGCATGGGGAGATTGTTCTATTTACAGCATCAAAGACCAGCTGACGCTTGCTCTGGCACCAAGAAGATTATAAATGAGGGTTCCACTTATGTGAGCTCCTGAGCACCTTCAAATTTCTTCGACCTTGATAAAGAGGAAGAAGAAATCGTAACTATAATTGTCTGAAGATACTCTGTGGAGTTCTTACATTCACATGGAACAGCGGTGGGAAATTGAACTTGAGCATCCTCAGTACACTATGACCTCAGGACTGTTCCAATCAGACACTTTTTTGCTGAAGCCAGCATAAATATTTTTGGAGTACAAGGTTACACTTTTCTTCAGTGATCACTGGAAGGAATGACCTTGTGATAAGGGTGAAGTCATATTGAATGCCTTAGATGATGAATTATGATATCATATTGTATCTGATTGCATAGGTATAATTTGGCTACAGAAAGGATATTAGCTTGGATCTTTGTTACCATTTCCTTTTCATATTATGAAAATAAGCAACTGGCTGTATATAATTTACATAAAAAGATGCAGTTGGTTTTCTATTATTTACTAATGAAATGCTATGTGCTGTTGTAATTTGAAAACTTTCCTTCTCCATGGCTTAACTTCGTGCAGTTTATTTTGCTGATTTGTGGCAGAAAACTAAACCAATGTCATATCTGGAGTTTTACCAATAGGTAGGAAAACTCTGCAAATGTCTTTGTGGCCAAAAGCCTGTAAAAAAATATGCAGATTAAAATCTTCTAAACAGATCGAATGATCTTAATAGCTGCCTTATGAACATTTATACTGACAATAAAATACGTAAAGGAAAGACTGAATGGCACATTCACCTGTATTAAATGTTGACCTCATGGAAAGCCATTTAAATTCATAGTCTTAAGAAAACCTTGTTTACAGTGCTGGACTGTATAACTTGGAGGCTTTTCAAATGAAATTGTTTTGGAAGATCTTTTTTCTTTTCACCAGTTTCCTGAGCAAAACTTGCAGCCTGTCAGATATAAACACATATTTCAATGGGAACAGTTTATAATAGCTTCATTCTAATATAAATTTGCATCAGTTTTGCACTGGCGTAACTGTTGGTTCCAGATGAGCATCAATGGAAATGAAATCACAGTCAGTCACTGGGGAGTTGGAATAGGGGGAAAATAATGGCCATCTACTACTCAGTGTATGTACTTAATTAGATATTTATATAATAAATATATATAATACTCTGTGTGTGTGTGTGTGTATGCAGTATGTTCATTCATACAGCTGAAGCATTGATGTGCACATTTATCTGGTGCAGAAGCTCATTTTTTGTCAGTTATTAACTTAATATGAGCTTGACTTCAGGTATTGTAGGACAGGGGAGCAGAGGGCTAAGGAGGACTCTTCCCCCATCTTCTGCCTGTGTGCAGACTCGCTCCTCCTGGCCTCGGTCAGGGTCCGGCTGCAAGGCCACATGGCTGCAGAACTACATTGTTCCACATGATATGTGCACCTGAAGCACCCACTGGCTCCTGGTTGCCCTCCTCTGAGAGGGGGTAGGTGCTGCTGCCAAACCCCCAACTCATAAAGTATTAACCCAGTTTTCTGTCCTTGAGCCAAATCTGTTCCAGCCAGGCAGGGGGAACTCACTATGGCTGCTTTTCAGACATCTCTGATATTTGAATGTAATAATTTTTGTTGCTCCAAATTCAATCTGATTTCCTATCCATTTTCCTCTCGGTCCCTGTAGCATTCCAATAAGCTCCGTGCTGAAATTAATGCTCTATTTACCTTCTAGTCCAAATTGCTAACAGTATGACCCTATGCATGGAGTTCAGTGGCTTTTAGCAGGCTTAAATTGGTCCTTTAATAGGGCTTCATATTCCCATCAAAGCCTAGAAAGCTGATTTCACTTTTGTGCTTTGTATCCGAAGCAGAAAAATCAGAAACTCTCTATACTTCTAACACAATTGCATTTCAAGTCACTGCAGGTTTGCTTTTATTTCTGGGATTTCTTCTGGGTTTTTCAGTCATAATCCCTTGCTCAAGCAACAGTTCTTTCATTTTTGTCTGGAAAAGGAAAGCAAACTGCCTTTGCCTTCCCCAAGTCTTTTGTACAGCTCACAGCAGAGTTCTTTGCAAACCTGCTAAATGTGAATGTCAGAGGACCTGGATTGCTTGCACTTGCTGGAATGAAGCCGCTAATCTCTTCCTGCATCTGATTTATATGTAAATAGAAAGGAGGTGCCTTGTAGGGAGTCCAAATAGGAATCCCTTCTGTTATAAGAAGCCACAGCTATGAGTCACTCCAAATGAAAAGCTTAGTAAAAACATCAACATCCCTAAGATATTTTGAAGGAAAAAAAATCCATGCAAAGGAAAATTAACCTGCTGATTCTAAGCTCACACCACAGAACTGCTTTTTTTCCTGAATTTCCATTCCCTTTGCTTGCATTAATAACAGTGCTTTATCACAGAAAGTGTTTTTAAATTTTATAGAGAACCAACCCTTTTATGTTTAGTGGCAATGCACAGATGAGTGAAGCTTTCATGTGTTGCATCCTCAGAGGCTCACTGGCATGAATAAACCCTGCAGAATGAAAATGATAAGCAAAGCAGGGGCACTACAGAACTACTGTGAAGTTTATGGCTTTACTGAGGTGCCAACTCTTATACAAAGAAGGAAGAAAATTCTATTTACAGACTCAAGCTATGCTGCTCTTCTTGTGTTCCTCACCTTATTTGTCAGGATATTTTCCTTTTTTTTTTTATTTTTCTGCTTTTTGATACCACTATGAGAAGGGTCTGTCCATTGTGATGATCACCTCCAGGGACAGCAGTGCCAGGCACCTCACCTCTAGGCCGTCAAAAGGAGCCAATAACTTCCTCTGAATATGAGCACAGAATCATAGAATAGTTAGGGTTGGAAAGGACCTTAAGATCATCTAGTTCCAACCCTCCTGCCATGAGCAGAGACACCTCATACTAAGCCATGTCACCCAAACCTCTGTCCAACCTGGCCTAGAACACTGCCAAGGATTCACAACTTCCCTGGGCAACCCATTCCCTAGCCAAGTTTAATTCTAACTGGGCCTTAGAACATGGCCAAAAGCAAAGTCTACTGCATCTGTTTTGATCTCTTCTGCCTTTTTATTGTCAGCATGATATTGTATCTTGTCTCCTATTAGCAGCTGACACACTGGGGTTGCTGAGTGGTGGCTGGCTTACCGGTGTCCAGCATGCTGAACTGCCTCTGGAAACATGGCTCTGCATATGGAAACATAGCTAGCAAACCTCTATAGGGCACATGGAGGCCTTAGGTCCTGATGGATGATCCCCACCATGCATGCTGAGGAGGGAAATAAATGGAAATGAATGCTGCATGGCCAAAGATTTGCAGTATCTGCTCTTCTCTCTCACAATGGAGGACCTTCCATCTGTGGCACAGACGTCAAAGAGCCATCTGAGCACAATCTAAACAGGCTGAGGTGGTGAAATACCACCTAACTCCTGCTCAGGTGCCTGTGCTCTTCCTCAGATGCAATGGTGAAAGTATGAAAATGCATTTAGCAGTATTCATTTGCACTCTAGATGATATTGTCAGGGAAGTCCATTAGGAAGAGATCCTGGATTAGGTAGGTATTTCCTGGATTCCCTGATCATCTGGAAGTGTGAAGTGAAAATAGTTTTCAAAATATGCATCCACACTGTAAATACAGAAAATATTATCTCTGTAAATATAGAATACATACATATATATATATTAAAAAATCTAAAGCATTCTGATGTCCTCCACTGGAACACCGATGGCTTCTGAAACAACAAAATTAATGTTGCCAAACCCAGGTGATGGCTCTTTTTCCACTCCCTCTCTCCTTTGTCTCCAGTGTTCCTTACACCATTCCAAGCAGCCTTGCTGTGTTTTGCCATCCTCCTTCCCTCTGTTTTGTAGCTGAATGCTCCAGATGCCTCCACCCACAGGTTTTTGTGGACTGGGCCTATGTTACTTGAGTTTCTGTTTGTTTGTTTATCTCATTGGCCTGGAAGCTTTTCCATGCACAAGGCAAGGGTTAGGGAACAGCAATTCATCTGCTATGAAATGGAGCCATTTTGTTATTTCCGCAGAGAATTGCCTGGCCTTGAGCAATGCATGAACTGCAGAGAACACTGGAAATTCAGTTTAAAACCAAACCTGAAGATTATCAGGTGAAATAACAGGAAGTGAACAATGAAGTTTTGGTTATAGCAGTCTGTCTTTTACTCTCAGGTGCAGGGGAGTGACCATCAGGCTCCATGAATCTCCATGGTTCATGGGGGGCATTCTGTACCAGCACCATCTCCTTCCCCACTGAGGAGACTGAATATGAAGTAAAGCCACCAAAGCCTCTACCTGGGATTTTAGTGACTTGTGCAGACATTATGTACCTGTTCCTTGCATTTGTAATAATTTATTTCTGCTGTTTTATTTATTTTTTTAAGTTGCTTCTTACTATTCATCTTTGAGTAAGGTAAAAGTGACATTATATAAAAATATCAGCTTTTGTTTAACACAATATGTAAACAGGAAAAGCCTCAACATCTTTTAATGAATAAGAATGCCTAGATGTGGTTCTCATAAATGTATAAATGTGTAAACTGAAGTTTTCTAGTCCTCTTCGGGTAACTTTGTATGTTATGCAGGGGTCATTCAATTGATGTCACCTTAGTTCCATAAATTAGTGTTAAGTATCATCACTTAGAAGCACTATAAAAAACAAACAAAATCCCAAGATATCTACTCTTGAGGTTTTTTTCAGTTTAATTAATAGGCCTTTCATTTGATCACTTATTTGGTTTACAAACCCTTGACCACCACACAACATGGGGCAGTATCCCTCTAGCTGAAGAACAGAAAATGAGGGACCAAATGAAAAAGATTGTGAATCTAAATGAAGTTTTCTGTGTGTTACTCTTGCTGTAATTTTAATTTGATCTCAGTACAGCTACTATTTAAACATCTTAATTTGATTATCAGCAAGACAAAATATGGAGTTGTTTACCTGCATTTGTGTGCTGTGCATGTTTGTTTTGGCAACATTTCACAAAAAGCATATCTTCAAAAATATTAACAACTATTGTCCAGTATCTTAATGAGCAGAGGCTAAATAAATCTGTCAGTTTTTATCTGCTTTCCATTTGAATCACAGCTGAAAAAGGAGGAAAATTCAGGATATTAGCCAAAAATCTACTTGAACCTAAAGTGGCCAGCAAGCAAACCTTGAAAGTGAGGAATGCAGCTCATGGTGACAATTAACATGCCCTTGCAAAACTCAGAGGTGTGGTCTGAAAGCTTTCTGCCCTCGCTGGAAGCCTCCTCTTTGCATAGCAGTTTTAGCCTGATCTCTGTTTATTTTTCAGAGGCCCAGTTTAGAATAAATCCTCTAAAATATTTATGACTTGTAATATTTTCAAGCTGTTCAAAGAAGCCATGAAATGAAGTTTAGGTCCATCAACTTAGGCCAAAGCCAGAAGGGTTGCATCACGAACTGAACAAGTTTGTGGCATATGACATATTTGATCTAATACTGGCTTCTTGGTTGGTGTGCTGCTCATGCTTGCTAACAGTTGATTTTTTTTTCTCTTAGGTTTTCTTCTGTGAGATTCAAGATTACTTTAGGGTCTCATCTAACAACAGTTTCTGAATGTCCTGTGTACTGTACCTAGATATTTGGACTATGTCCAGACTCTATTTCCTGAATCCTCCCTTTGGTCATAATTTCTCCTTGTGTTGATACTTTGCAGTAGGTGATCTGAAATGACCCTTCATTGCTCCTTCTGTGGCTGATGGGGTATAAAAATAGCTCACACCCAAATAGAAAAAAGGTGCAGCTGGTTGTGTGTGAGCCGAACACTTCAGATTTGCAGAGAGCGAGAACTCGGTGCCTGGGCCAAATATCCCGGCAGAAGGGCTTTGTCAGAATGAAGAAGTCTTGGCTGTGTTCAGATTGTCCTACCCATTTTCCTGCACTGGAAATAGATCTCACAGGACAGAAACTTTTAATTAGATCTACTATCTTGTAGACTATATCAACTCAATGCAGTCATATATAAACCAGTATGCCTGCTGAAGGCATTTTTTTCTACCTCTAAGATAGGGTAGCTGGAAAGTATGTAACATTGGATCCAAATCCAAATATGATGGCTGATTATTTGCCCTTCTTGAAAACCTATAAACTTTCTAATAATGGAAAAGCAATATACACTAATGACTCAGACAAAAGAAGTATCAGAAGGCATGCACTATCTGCAGGAACAGAAGCACGAATAGCTTGAGTTTGTATGCCTTCCTGGTACTGCTGTAAAACTTTTAAGACCTGCAGCTAAAGCTGTGACCCATCCTTTCATCCCAGCATTTTGACAAGACTGGAAGAAAAATGTTAACATCCTTTGGTTCCCAAAAATCTTTGGTTGTTGGTGTGTTTTGTTGTTTTCTTTTTTTCTCTTTTGCCATGGTAGCAAGGGTTTTATTTTTCAGAATGTAAGAAACTTAAAAAAAAAATAGTTGTTTTCAACAGTTGCAAACCAAGGAAGCCCTTAGAGCTATGCTGGCTTGCACTAGTTAGAGGATCTTGCCGTCAGTGTCTTAATCCTGATAAATGTTAATGGGAACTGCATTCCTGTCTAACTGAACAGCAATTCCAAGTATCACAAGGTGGTATTTATCTTCTTAAGAATGAAAATATCCAAAAATGTGTTCATTTTTACCCTGTTCATTTTATGGACTGAAATGCCAATGTATGCAATTGTAAGTCTATATTTAGGTTAGAAACAACCATAGAAATAAAGTCATACAGTTAATGAGCTACTGGGTTTTGCTACTGCTAGCTAATAGGCTCTCCACACTTGAAGGCTTTAAGTCTAAACTTGCATCTCATTTGTTACAGTTCAGATGGTAGTTTCCATCTCCACTATAGATCTGGCAAAATTAAATCGTATGGCTCATATTATGCAGGATCCATATTAACTCTCTTAATGGAGATTATAGTCTCTTAAGAGTGATTTTCTATGTCCAGGCAGTGTGCAAACAGAGACTATTAAATCACTGGAGCTGACTGGTTAGCTGCAGCATTACAAATATTCCTGGCAGGAACTAGATGAAATAAACCATCTTCTAAATCTGTTAATTAGATAAGATTCTGCATAATACAGTGGCAGTCAAGAGAACAGAAGTACAAGCAATTTCAGATACCACTGAACATTGGACATACGTGTTAAAATTATATTTCTCTTATAGCCCACCCAAAGGGAAAAAAACTCACTAGAAAATGTGTTTCAATATGTAATTTCAATATAATATTTATTTCAATCACTTTTGCACTGGTAACAGTGAGCACTTGATGTATGTATTCTTCAGCTGGACAAAAAATCATATCTGTAGCACCATGGTTCCAAAACCTCTTCAATTAGTTTGTAAATTGCCGGGCAGCTTTTATAGGCTGAAATAATTGGAATGGGTGTAGAAAAATAATTTTACAGTATTTTTAGAGCTTTTCCTGTACTTCTAATTCCTATCTATCTACTACAAACAAAATCATCAAATAACCTTTTTCTTTCCGTGAGAGTGAAGCTTCTTATTCTTACTTCTGAAGATTCCTTTACATTTTGGGAGATCAGTCCTTCAGCTAGTGTCCCCAAGGAAAGACTGGAAAAAGTTAAAAAAAACCCTGAAACAACAAAACAATTTATATAGTGGCTAAAGTTTTTAATATTTCCACTAATTTTCAATTTCTACTAATATTTCAGTCTTACAAAGGTGGATTTCTTTCTTCACTTGCATCAGCAAGATAATTTGCTGATTCCCAGCCCACAGGTTTCCACTGTCTGTTACCTAGGAAAGTAATAGTTAATGCAGTAGTAGTTTAAGCATCTCTCCGTTAGAGGATGGGAAGAATTTTGCTGAGCTGGATTCAAAACAAGTGTGTAGGTAAAATCTGTGTTAGGACAAAATGCTGTAGGAGCCTCCTCCTGGAGAGAAGTCTTCCTACACTTGCAGTGCCAGTCCAGACACATGAATGAGGCCTTTCCAAGTGCTTTGGCTGGGTTCCCCTTGGTGCACCAGGCTGAGTGACGCAGTTAGCAGTGCCTCCTCTCTTTAGCATTTTTCCTTCCGTGCACTTCAGCCTGACCATAAATGCAGCAGAAGTAGTCCAATAGGCATAAAGGAGAAAGAGAAGGAATGGTCCAGAAAATGCCACAAGTAAGCAGCCATAACAACATCAGTGGTGGTGTCCCAGGAGGGAAGGACACTTTTTTTTTAGCAGAAGAGGTGAGTCATAGGCTTTTTGCTTCAGAGTGCTTGCTTGAGAGTATTGCCCATGGATTCTGCTGCTGAACTTACTTCCTTCCTACTTTGCAGTAAAAAAAAAAAGCAAAATATTCCCTAAACCATTTAGGCTTTTAGATAATGGGATATTTTGCCCTTATTAAAGTAGACTAAGTAAGCCATTTCAACTGTTAATTCCTTTAACATACTACCTTCCAGATGTGAAACTCTCTGTTCAGTCTGTAACTTTGAAACCACTCTTCTGGTAGAGTTATGCCCTCTGTAAGTGCTGAAATTGAGCTTTCTTTCCTTAGCAGCAGTGACTAGCAAGACTATTTGAAAAGGAGATTTCTTGACTAAATTCCATTGAGATGGTGATGAGAACAGCTTGCTCCTGCAGAGCCCATGCAAAATGCACAGCTGCTATGCATGACTCCAGCTGTTGCCTTCTATGCACCACACCAGATTCTCTCCATCAGATTCTTGGGAAGTTCATTTCAGGTGCTTTGCCATTGATTAACTTAAAATGCAAAGGAATTGGCAGAAATAGCATCATGAACAGAATATGGAGCAGAGAAAAGAGAAATTTCTGTGCTGAAGCATGGCTGTTACCTGCCAGATTTCACAATGAGAAGGAAGAATCGTTTACCAGAAAGCAAAATGCAGACTTGTGTACTAACTAGTGAAAAATATGACTTCATTTTACACCAGTGTTAACCAGAAGTCATGCTGGCAGAGCCAGTGATCAGAATTGAGTAGTAAAATGTGTGGTTAATGTTATTGTGAAATAGACTGAAAAAAACACATAAACTATACTGACAGTCTTAATGCACTGAGTTCTGATCACACATTATATCTCAATATTATGATTTACTGGCATTTTAAGCATTGACTGTGGTAAAGATTTTCTCTCAAAATAAAGTAAAAAGGAATTATATATATCTGCTCTCTACCAGCTGTTCCTAAGTGCCTGCAAAATAAGGAAGACACAATGTTTCATTTCATTGGAAGTATTAAATCATAGAATCATAGAATAGCTAGGGTTGGAAAGGACCTTAAGATCATTTAGTTCCAACCCCCCTGCCGTGGCCAGGGACACCTCACACTAAACCATGTCACCCAAGGCTTCATCCAACCTGGCCTTGAACACTGCCAGGGATGGAGCATTCACAACCTCCCTGGGCAACCCATTCCAGTGCCTCACCACCCTAACAGTAAAGAATTTCTTCCTTATATCCAATCTAAACCTCTGCTGTTTAAGTTTTAACCCGTTACCCCTTGTCCTGTCACTACAGTCCCTAATGAATAGTCCCTCATCAGCATCCCTATAGTCCCCCTTCAGATACAGGAAGGCTGCTATGAGGTCTCTATGCAGCCTTCTCTTCTCCATGCTGAACAGCCCCAACTTTCTCAGCCTGTCTTCATATGGGAGGTGCTCCAGTCCCCTGATCACCTACGTAGCCCTCCTCTGGACTTGTTCCAACATTTCCATGTCCTTTTTATGTTGAGGGCACCAGAACTGAACATAATACTCCAAGTGAGGTCTCACAAGAGCAGAGTAGAGGGGCAGGATCACCTCCTTCGACCTGCTGGTCACGCTCCTTTTGGTGCAGCCCAGGATATGTTTGGCTTTTGGGGCTGCGAGCGCACACTGCAGCCAGCTCATGTTCATTTTCTCATTGACCAACACCCCCAAGTCCTTCTTCGCAGGCCTGCTCTGAATCTCTTCTCTGCCCAACCTGTAGCTGTGCCTGGGATTGCTCCAACCCAGGTGTAGGACCTTGCACTTGTCATGGTTAAACTTCATGAGGTTGGCATCAGCCCACCTCACAAACGTGTCAAGGTCCCTCTGGACCGCATTCCTTCCCTCCAGCATATCAACCAAACCACACAGCTTAATATCATCGGCAAACTTGCTGAGGGTGCACTCAATCCCGCTGTCCATGTCAGCGACAAAGATCTTGAAGAAGATCGGTCCCAACACTGATCACTGAGGGACACCACTCATTGCTGGTCTGCAGCCTGACACTGACCCATTGACCACAACTCTTTGAGTGCGGCCATCCAGTCAGTTCTTTATCCACCTAGTCGTCCACTTATCAAATTGATGTCTCTCCAATTTAGAGACAAGGATGTTGTGTGGGACAGTGTTGAATGCTTTGCACAAGTCCAGGTTGATGACATCAACTGCTCCACCCCTGTCCATCATTTTTGTAGCCCCGTCATAGAAGGCCACCAAATTGGTCAGGCAGGATTTCCCCTTAGTGAAACCATGCTGACTGTCACCAAGCACCTTGCTCTTTTTCATGTGCCCTAGCATGCCTTCCAGGAGAATCTGCTCCCAGATTTTGCCAGGCACAGAGGTAAGGCTGACTGGTCTGTAATTCCCCGGGTCATCCATTTTCCCCTTCTTGAAAATGGGGGTTATATTTCCCTTATTCCAGTGATCAGGAACTTCACCTGACTGCAATGATTTTTCAAATATGATGGACAGTGGCTTAGAAACTTAATTTGCCAGCTCCTTCAGGACCTGCAGATGGATTTCATCAGGTCCCATGGAGCTGTGCACATTCAGGTTCTTAAGATGGTCTCGAACCAGATCCTCTCCTATAGTGGGCCTAAGGTCTTCATTCTCACAGTTCCTGTGTCTGCCTTCCAAGTCTTAGGTGGTGTGGTCAGAACATTTGCCAGTGAAGACTGAGGCAAAGAAGCCATTCAGAACCTCAGCCTTCTCCAAATCCTGTGTAGCCAGTTCTCCCGATAGCTTCTGGAGGTGGCCTATGCTGTCCCTATTCTGTCTTTTATTTGCAATGTAACTATAGAATCCCTTCCTGTTATCTTTGACATCCCTAGCCAAGTTTAATTCTAACTGGGCCTTAGCTTTCCTAACCTGGTCCTTAGCTTCCCAGACAACATCCCTGTATTCATTCCAGAAGCAAGCCTGTCCTTGCTTCCACCTTTTATAAACCTCTTTTTTCCTGTGAATTTTTCTCAGCAGCTCCTTATCCAAGGAGGTCTCCTGAACCTCCTGCTGTACTTCCTTCTAGTTGGGATGCAGTACTCCTGAGCTTGTGGCAGGTGATCCTTGAATGTCAACCAACAGGCTTGGGCCCCCCTGCCATCTAGGGCTATATATCCCATGGAACCTTACTAAGCAGGCTCCCGAAGAGGCCAAAGTCTGCTCTCTTGAAGTCCAGAGCAGTGAGCTTACTGCACGCCATTTTCACTGTCCTGAGGATCTTGAATTCAACCATCTCATAATCCCAAAAAACAAATAAGTTTAATAAGTGATTATTAGTAAGTTAAGAAAATGTATGATAATTTTCTGAATGTGAAACAAGTACATCACTGTTATTTAATCCAGTAATACGTAAGGGTAGAATAAACCACATTGCATCACTTGTGTGCGTACCTGTGTCTATGCATATTCATGAACACAGATACTTTGTTGTAATTTTAAGAAACACATGAGTGGAATTCCTTCCTCCTTTAAAATTAGTGATGTCTGTGACATGCTTCTTTTCAAAGCACAGTATTACTCAACAGTAATGTCTTTGCTTTTGCTAAAGCACATGTTTACATCACAGCTTGTACAATTTGTAGTGGTTGGAGGCTCTGTCAGTAGGAGCAATGTTTCTGGACACCACTTTTCACTTTAACCACACACTTCGAAACACTCCCATGGCAGGAGATGGGTGTCTAACAATTTCTTTTCCCTTCAAGAGCTCAGAGTCACTAGATTTTCATTCTGTTTAGTTCTATAAAAAATAGGGATGTCAAAGATTCCAAGTGGTGTTATCAGAAATAGCAACGTCCACTTCAAAGCAGAGAGCTATGTGACTCCCTCCATCAAACCTGCCAAAGTAGGACAGGAAAAGCAAATAAACCCCAAAATCTTCAATCTGTAGCATAAGAGCAAGTTAATTATTTTTAATATTCAAAGGTCAAGGAATCTTTCCTGCATTACTTTGGTTTGCTTTCACTCTTACTAATGCTGAAATACTTCTGAGCATTGTTCCTGGCTGACTGGTTGGGTAAGATGCCCTGGCATGGGCAAGATGCAGCTGAGATTCACAGACCAGCAGGACTTGAAGAAGATCTTCCTGGGCAGGCTGAGATCTGACTGATGGCATGTTGCCTCTGCAGGCTGCTGGCCCCAGGCATTTTCCAGGATGCAATAGGAACAACAAAACACAGATTTTGTTTTAACTACCTTTATCATCATGGGTGAAAATATGGCACCGGTTTACTGCTAGCAGTAATTGAAGGAAGATACTGCTCTAACTGAAAATCTGATTTCTTTTGGGGTACATTACAAATCACAGGCAATCCTTAGGGCTGTGAATTGTCATACGAATGAATAAAAAGGAAGGCTGCTTTGATGTCCAAGCTTAATGCTGGTCTGTGTTTTTAAGAGTGTTAGCTGCCAAAATGAGTTGCAAAGAAATAAACTTCTCTTTGTGATGCATTTTCTTGCAAGATTGCTGAAACCACAAAAAGCCTATCTAGTTTTATTAGAGAGCTGGAAGATAAATGAAAAATTAGAAGGGCTCATCTTGTTTTTCTTGCACAAAAATCACTTGGGCTCATTTGAGCCAGTTTTATTGGTGTGCTGTAGCCTGTGCTCTTCAGGGATTGGCATGTAGCACCATATGCAGCAAACAGATGGGGAAGATCAGATATTTTCCAGTTTCCTTTTCAGAACTGAGGAAGCATGGAAAAAGTTAGAGCAAGACTACAGATGGTGGAGAGCCTCATGTGTTGGTTTCTTGTGCATTTGTATATGCTATACTATATGCGTATGGGTATGCGTACATACTACAGGTATCAAAAACAATTCAGTGGCCAAGGGAATGCTATTACATATCTTAAATTGTCCATCTTTAAACCTGCTTTCTGAAAAACTATACCACAGAGAGGCAGAACAGAACATACAGCAAATGCCTTTTAATGGTGTATTGTGTTTTTCATACATTGTTATTTTTTATTCATTTGTTTATGAGCAGGAACAGCATATGAGAACTTGTGTTCTGTTGAACAAGTACTGTTTTAAGGATACAGAAATTTCTATTTTTAGTAAAGGTATATCAAGGCAGCCAAATTGTAGATTATAAACACATGTGTGCAGTAAATTAAGAAAATTCTTCTGATCTGGCAAACATGGTCTCTCATTTGCTGTCCTGCCCTCCTGTTACTTCAGTGCTTCTTTCCCCTTATACGGGAAACAGGAACTCAGGTGGGCTACATCCCTGTATTTTCAGTGTACCTTGGTGACTGGAACAGTTCTGTGTGAGGTGGTGGCATTGACATACCCATGCCGCCATGCACAGTGCTGATACAGTGCAGATACACATGCAATCCTTCCATTACCCCATATTCACTGATCAGCACCAGTTTTCATAATCCTCTTCATAAACTGAAATTAATGTTTTATAAACAACAGGATTTAGGGAATTTCTGAAAACCTGTTTGTCATCAATACTCAAGACTTAGGTTTGCAGAATATTGGAGGCAATATTCAGAGGTGTTTAGAGAGGAATTTGTCTTATCTTAAAAAAATACCCAAATCACTTTCTAAAATTGCAGAGCTTTGTGTACTAATTGTATTTTTCATTGGGAGGAATGAGGCAACTAGGCAGACCCTGAAGTGTGTAACTACCTTGGTAGCTGGACAGAAACATTTAAGCCCTTTTCTTTCCTACCCGTTTACTGAACTTTGACCAGTATCAGTGGTTTTTGACTTTAATACTAAAGGTAATGGAAAGGAAATGAATGTCTTCAAACACACATCAGCTAACTAACAGTTAAACACAGTACAGGATTTCAGGGTTTCTTGATAAGATCCAGCTTTGGTCTTCATGGTGGCAGCATATGGCTTCCAGATCAATGTTCTTGTGCATTTTCATGGGATTATTCTGTACCTTTTACTTGCTTGGCATATAAAGCTAAATCTTTCTGCTATCTTCATCCCATTATGGCTTTTCTCATTGAAACAGATTGTAAAGAAGCTCCTATGTTTGAACGAAATGCTTTTCCTGACAGAGAAGTGGGGGCAAACTCTGCTCTTGAAGTTGGCCAAGGGAAAGCACAGGAGTTGTTATTAAGATCTGGAGGAGCCCACAGAAGAAGATACTAGCATAGAGGCAGCAGGACTAAGTATGAACCTCTCAGGAGCTGGCTTGTTTGGGTGGTGTGAAGATAAGGTAGACACTGTAACATGGCCTTCAAGGGAAGGCACCCAAGTCAAAGTCACAAAATCCTACAGGTTCAGAAGAAGACTAAAGCCAGGCTTTTGTGAGCTGTTAACTCATGTTTGTTCTGCTTGAATTGCAGAGGCAGTACAAACCAAGGCTTTTAGCTCTTCCTTCTGGGCACAAAAGCTAATGGTCTTGAAAACTCAGTAAAAGTATTCTTCTTCCATGAGAACGCAGTTACACCAAATGCATTTGATCCTTTTAAAAGGGGGCAGTGAAGGGCAGGGTAGGAAGAAGCAGTTGAGGAGGGAAAACCTCCAAAACTGAAAAAGTTTCTAATACATCAGTGGCTGTTCTGCTTTAAAAAAATCACTATTCTCTTCCTCTCCTTACCCCAATTTCTTCTGCCTTCCCTGGAGATCTCTGGTACTGGCTTGTGTAAAGTGTCAGACTGTAGCCACCTGCGTGATGGTTGCTGTGGAGCAAAAGCCCTGCTGGAGCAGGAAGGTCAGAGCAAAGTGTCCAGGATGGACCAGGCAGCCTCTGAAATGGTTAGGAGTTCATCTTCTTATAACAGGTAAATTCTGTGAATACTAAATGAGTACAGATCTACTGATTCCCTCATTGCTCTCTTTCTGTTCAGTAAATCTGGGAAGGTTCTTCCACCTACTTGTGTCTACAGGCAAATGAGGGACAGCCCAGAGCAGTCCTGTCTGTAAGGACCATGGATTGCACTTGGAATTCTGCCACTGCTGGGTAAGGGAAGAGTAAAGAGAGACAAGGATAAAGGAAGGTTATGTCAGGGAACATTTTATCAGCTGATAAAGGATGAACTATCCAACAGCTAGTTTATAGACTGCCTAAACCATCTAAGATTATTCTTCCTCAGTTTCAGAAAAGGGGTCAGTTTGAAGTGTTTGTACAGGACAACTCTCCAAAGCAGATCAGATTTGTCCCTTGGGATTGCATCCCAAGCTGGAACATTTTAAGGATATACTGATGGACTTCTAAAATTCTAGCTCTTCGACTGCCTTCAACAGCATGACAAAATTTCTGTTCTACATTTTTCACATTTAGATCATAGCTGGTGTTAGAGAGAGCCGGTTTTAAAGAACCTCACACATGAGACTTCATCAGTCATATCCCTCATTCTCACAGCCTGCCTTCTAGAGATTCTTGTCTTCCCAAATGTATCTCCCATGGGTCTTTCACATAGCCACATAGACCATTCACGAAGGGAGGAGGAAAACACATCCAAGAATAAGCAATGCTAAAGGTCAATGCTTTTCCAGGCCTTGATTCAGAAATTTGTTGTTCAGAGATTTTTCAGATTCTGAAGCCTCCCATTTGAACTCCCTGAAGGAAGCTTAAAGGAGATAAGACAGGGCAATAATAGCAACTGCTGCATTGGCTTTCCACTTGCTTGCTCATCAGCCTTCTCAGATGTTATGGGACTTGACAACAAGGGGGTCAGCTAGCAGGGCTGCCAACAGTTAACAACTTTTAGTGTCAGTTGGAGCGCCCTGCATGAGTACTGGCTTGTCACAAAGTCCCTCCTGCTGGGACACCAGGCAGGTCCTGGTCTTGGGAGTGGCACCTGAGTATTGTGGAACAGATGTAAATGCTAACATGCTTGTGTTTGACCCAGACTGTGAGCCAACCCTAGATCATAATCTCTGCTGTTTCATCTGTATGCGATGCTTCTAGTTGATATAACTTTTATTTTGATGGCTTTTTGTAATAAGCTGCAACTTACTAAGCACTGTTTTCAGTTATATATCTATAATGTATGCATCAGCTGTAGCAAAGAATGTAGTATTTTAAAGAGAAGTGTTTCCAAACAGCTACATTTCAGTCACAGAGGCCATGCTATCTTATTTACTTAAACAGGAGCTGGTGTTAATTAAAACAAAGAACACCCTGATCCCTATGGTCTGAGAGCTGAATGGGGCTCAGAGGCTTCCTTGTCCCTTTGTAGGTCCCTCCTGAGCACAGAGGATTCCTTCAAGGTGTAGAATGACACGGGTATGACCAAGTACTCTGCGAAACTGTTTTATCTTTTCTTTAAATATTTATTACAGAGTTGCTATGGCCTTGATGTTCCACAGAGAGAAGAAACATTGGAAGAGCTTTTAGTAGAAGAAAGCTTAGAATCACAGAATCATAGAATACCAGGTTGGAAGTGACCCCGAAGGTAGCAGCCTTTCAGTACCTAAGGGGGCCTGCCTACAAGAAAGCTGGAGAGGGACTTTTTGTAACGACATATAATGATAGGGAAAGGCAGAATGACTTTAAACTGAAAGAAAATTTCACTGACATGTTAGGAAGAAATTCTCTGCCATGAGGGTGCGGACGCCCTGGCACAGGTTGCCCAGAGAACCTGTGGCTGCCCCATCCCTGGCTCAAGGCCAGGCTGGATGGGGCTTTGAGCAACCTGCTCTAGTGAAAGGTGTCCCTTTCCTTAGTGGGGGAAGTGGAACTAGATGAACTTTAAGGTCCCTTCCAACCCCAACCGTTCTATGATTCTATGATCATATGGTCCAACCTTTCTTGGCAAAAGCATGATTTTAAACAAGATGTCCTACCAACCTGACTAACTGAATCTTAAAAGTGTCCAGTGTGGGGGAATCCACCACACCTCTGGGGAAACTATTCCAATTTCTGATTGCTCTCATTGTGAGAATTTTCCCTCTTGTGCTGAGTCAGAATCTCCCTGTAACTTGTACCCATTACCCCTCATCTTTTCCATGTGACTCCTTGTAAGAAGGGAGTCTCCATCTTTGTAGCTATTCTTAAATACTGGAACAAGTCCCCTCTAAGCCTTCTTTTCTCAAAGCTGAACAAAACCCATTCTCTCAACCTTTCCTTATGTAGCAGACTTCCAGTCCTTGGATCATCTCTCTGTGGCCCTTCTCTGGACACTCTCCAGCCTCTCTACACCTTTTTTTTGTATAGCTAGGACCAAAACTGAACACAGTGTGCTAGGTGCGGCCTGGCAAGCACTGAGTGGGATAATGGCTTTATCTCTGCTGGTGGTGTCCTTGTTGATGTAACTCAGCATCCTGTTGGCTTTCTTTGGTGCAGCAGCACACTGTTCACTCATACTGAGCTTGTTGTCTCCCAGAACCCTTTCCGCAGAGCTGCTCCCCAGATGGATAGATCCCAGCCTGTGCTGCACTCCTGGATTATGTTTACCCAGGTGCAAGATCTTACACTTGTCCTTGTTAAACTTCATGAGGTTCTTGTTAGCCCTCTCTTCCAGCCTATCCATGTCTTCCTACAGGGTGGCTCTCCCTTCCAAAGTATCTACTTCCCTACTTAGTTTGGCAGACTTTGTCAGGCTACACTTGATCCCATCTCTTATCAAGAGACAAGAAAAAAACCCAGATCACTTATGAAGATATTGAACAGTTTCCATACCCCACTTGTGACAGGTAACCAACTGGAAAAGGAGGTATTAACCACTCCTCTCTGGGCATGGCCTATCAGCCTTAGGTATTATGTAAAAGCACTTAATCAACAAATTACTTATTAAATATACTCTCTCTTCCCATAAATTCTGCCCTACTTAGAGCAAAAGCGCTTCAGAAAAAGGTTATCTTAAAATCAGCATATGGCCTGCATATGTCCTCATCTGCACCTACCTTTCCCCATCCAGAGGACTGAATTCCCTGCACACAGCTTGTCTGTGTCAGTCTCTGTTTAGGAGTTGACTCTCGAGCACATCTTCCATTCCAAGGGCTTTTAAAACTCTTTTAATCTTCCTTTACTCCAGTTCCCAGGCTGTGTAAACAAAATGACTAATATACTGGAGTTTGGACTTTTAAAGCTAACAGCTGGCTCCTATTGCCATTACAGTCTACATCTATGGAGTTTTTCAGCTATTTATTTTCTATATAGTTTGTAGTATGTAATTCAGTCTACAAGGAAATACAGTAAATATTCCCAAGTTCATGTACTGACTTAGATCTCTTCATTCACCTTAGAAATAAGTGAATATAGAATAACTTTAGAATACAATTATTATGTATCAATATTCATATGGGTGACTCAGTGATTCTTTCACTAATCATAACACTATAAGAGTATGGCTTCCATATCTCCTATGAACAGTAGAAGACTCCGGATTTATAATGCAAGAATTCAAAACAATCTTGAAAAGAAAACATTCTTTCAAGGATGCTTTTTAAAGGTTAAAACAGAAGAAAAAAGTTAATGGCAATTTCCATGGAAGAAGATATTTTTCTATTGCTACATCAACAGTGTGTAAATCTGACACTTAACTCCATGGTCAGCACTCTCTGTGTTGGCAGATGCATCAAATGTTATTGCCAATTAAGCTAAAATGTCACCTGAACATGCTGTATACCTTCGTGTTCACAGACAGCGTAGACAGAGAACAGCACAATTCAAGCACTGTGCAGTGGGAGCTGTGTGCCACTGGAGTGCTGCTGGCAGGGAAGGAGCCATTCCTGGGGGGCATGGAAAGGACACAGCACCACACCATAGCCCTGAGCTCCTCCTGGGAGTTACTCTGGAGATGAGCACCAGGGCAAGCAGCATGACTGAGGCCTGAAGTCTTGCTTCTAATGGCAGAAGCAGGATTGTTGATGTTGACCTATGGCTGCAGCCAGGGACATTGCAGCCCAGGAGCAGGCATGTGCCCAGCCCTCACACAGGGAGGAAGGTTCTCCCTATGCTGCTGCTGCTGTGGATTGATGACCACTGTCCTTCCTCGGTGAGGGACTTCAGGGAAAGAAAATTAGCAGTCTTTTTATATAAGCTCGCTGAAAGGAGTGAAGATTTAACCCAGTGTAAAGGTGGGAAGTTGAATTATTTGCAGCTAAAATGCGTCTGATACGCAGCTGCAAGTTTCCCATGCGAAGGCAAATAACGTCCACTTTGGAAATCTCAGAGCTGTGAAGTGTGGCAGGCTTGATAGTCTGTAAGATATGGCAATTAATCACAAACAGGATTTGTAATTCCTTTGGGTTGGAGAGAGAATCTCACATCAGCATTTTGACTTGCAAATCTTCTAAAACGTCTCCCACCACAGCAGAACTAAATCTTATCTTTCCAGGCAAATAACAACTTGTGCTAATTAAAGGAATACAGGACACTGCTAATATCTGTGTCCAATAAAAATAAGTGAACAAAGCAAACAGACATGCAAATAAAAAAGAGAACTGATACGTGTGGTGTAAAGTTTAATCCAAATAAGGCTACAAGTGGGTCCTTCATGGAGCTTCATTGACAATAAAAAATGTTCTTAAGCTGGTAAATGTACAACAGCTGGCAAATATCATGTGCCAAGTCTTATTTTAGATTAGTAATAGAAAACTGAGGCTTATTAAACTGCTGCAATGATTCCCAGGACAGCCAATTGGAGATCTTAGGACATCTTCTTCTTTCTGATGCTAGTAAATCTAAATGTACTAAATTAGTACAATTCATAGGGAACCTGTGGCTTTGAAAATTATGGAATGCACAGAAGTCATTGGATTGGGGTAAACAAAGCAAACAGAAACCTGAAAAAAGCAAATAGGCCATCCCAGCATCAGTTCACCTAAAATAACTGAGAAGGAGTCATGAAAGCAATTCACTATATAGCTCTTGTTATCTCTTGTATAGACAGGAGTGTGTGGCAGCCACTTTAATAACGCCTAAAGAGTTTTAATCAAATTTCTGCTTTTAAATACTATTTACCTACCTGCCTGCAAATGGTATCCATTTTAGAAAAGCTAATTATAGATTTTGAAAGTCCTAAAAAAGTAATATTTTTATTATTATTATTTTTAAACAGCCAGCTGAAAATACACCCTGCAGAGAAAATAGCAAAAAAATCTTATTTCTGGGGAGTTTAGTATTTTCTTCTTTGGTTTGTTTGCTTTCTTTTATTCACTAATAAAAACATATATATAAAAAAGGCCAAGTTAGGACAGTACCCTCAGTCACTACCAGTAAAATGGGAAAGGTTTTTTTAAAGCCTATTTAAATTTCTGCTGAGATGAGCAGTGTAACTCAGACTGCAAAATGAGTGAAGGAAAGGAGCACAGGATGATGATAATGCTAAATGTGCCAGCAATGAAAAGGTTCCCATAAGGGTTGCTGTCACTTCTGATTGTGTGCAGCCTCACCGAAGTCTGAGTAAAGGTGCTGTGTGTAGAAGTGAGGAAATTCTTTGTCTTTCTGTGTGTAAATGTCACATTCCTCCCATCTAAGGGTAGCTCAGTAAGTGAAAACTCCAGTGCCCTGAACCTGCAATCTTCAGCACAGGTCAATCTCTGTGGTTACTCAGGGACAGTTTGGCTTGAGATGATGTGGAGAGGTGGTGGCCAAGGGGCTCCCTCAGTCCCCTTACTGGTACTGGCTGAGATGCTTGCCTGTTCCACATCTGGATGCTGTCTGACCTTCCTCTTGAGGGGTTTCTCACCCCTGCCTGCTGGTCTTTGCAGAGGTTTGTCTCTCTATAGCTGTATAGTGGTGCTCTAAGACGGCATGACTTCAGTTTTCTGGGGGTAAAGAGCATGCTGGACGTTTTTCCTTGAATGCCATTGATACTGAAATTCTCCATTTCTTAGCCTGGCAGAGCTGGATTTTACCCACCTCCTTTTAGCATGAGTGTGCCTTGCAATTCAAAGGACCGCAATATATGATTATAAAGTGTGGGGGTTTTGGTTGGGTTTATTTTTGTGGTGGTTTTGTTTTCCTTTCTATTTTTAGTTTTATTTGTTTTTTTTTTTTATAATCTGAGTGGACAGACTGTGTCCAAGACAGTGAATTTTGGACATCTCTGTAAGGTGTTTTAGAAAGTGCTTGTAGTGAGAGCTATGTGTGTTCAGATGTAAATAAAAACACATGACACAAACATACTTATATTTTGTGTTTTTCTTGGGTTTATTTTTTTTCCTTTGTTTTTCATCTTTACAAAGCAATAAACTCCTAATTGTAGAAATGTGGACAGGAAATAACAAAATAAGATTCCATCTGGAGAACTGTGGGATGATACATCAGATGAAAAAATAATTCAAAACATATATATTCAAGAAGAAAAATAAGAGATAATTGGAAAGCAGTAATACAGAAGAGACCTAAGGGTAGCATTAGACAGGAAATTACAAAGCCATTTCAAATGCAATGTAGTAATAACCTACATGGAATAATAATAATAATAATATTTTATCCTTCTGACTAAAGATCTCAAAAAGATTCATGGGCTTCATGCATTGCAATCATTTTGGCCATCACTGGAAACATTCACCTTCAAGGTGCTTTTTCTTATGTTTTATACTTTTGCTACCCTGTAAGTACACATGGCTATTTGTAATTATATTTTGCTGCTGCTCAGGTCTCTGCTGCATGGTGGTGGAGGTGTTGTTCATGGCAGCAGCTGAGTTTTGTTGAGGCCACGTTGGTGTGTTCTGAGCAGTTGCTGGTAGGAATCACCCTTCAAGAGGCAGACCTCCCAGTTTTCCTTTAAAGCTTCCTTAGTTTTGCAAAAAGCATTCAGCTGTAGCTTTCCCTGGAAAGCTGGTGTCCTGGGCAGTCCCCTGTCTGCACACAGCTGTTCAGGGAGCCCTGGGGGGTGAGGGTTTTCCTGGGAGGTTTTCCGTGGTGGTTTTCAAGCAAATATTGGGTTGAGTTGGAGAGCAAATGGCTTATGCCAGAACATCATGTTTACACTTTACAGAGACTAGTTTTGAGGGGTTTTAGAGCACCTGGGTGATCCATGCATATATCACATTAAGTATAAGCTTAGCAGAGGATCAGCTATTGTGTTTGGTGTTTTTTTAATGCAGTCTGGTTTGTTAGTTTTGGGGGTGGGAAGCTCTTGCTGGGTGTGTTTACTCTTAATTCAGTAATTGTAGAGCACTCATTGCCTATGTGGATATCTAAATCAACCAGAAAACAACACCAAGGTGAACCTCAGAAGTAGAGTTACAACAGTTATTCTTGGCTACTTCCTGTCATTTCAGTTAAGGTGAGAGACCCCCTTTAAATGCCTCTCTTTTCTGTAGTCATTAATTTTATCCATAATATTCAAATTTACAAAAGCCTAGTTTTCTTCTCATCAGCCCTCCATGAGTTTATTAACTGGCTTGATGTAGCTTAAATGCGCAGCAATGTGTTGCAGAACACACACAGGAAAAGGCTACTACTGTGATTTGTCCAGAATTCTTTGTAAGCAAGATACTTGCTACAAACAGGACAGTAAACAGCATTCCGGAGGGAACACCCAGGTTTCAATGATAAGGGCTGCTCACACACCACTGCAAGGTACAGTAGAATCATAGAAGCTGTCAAATGGTTTGTGGGGAAAATGGTTGTTCTGGATCCCCGATGCTCTGTGCATCGAGAAAAAAATATAAGGAATATTTCCAGATACATCTGAGTGCTTATCATTCATCTACTGACATGTACCTCTGCATCTGCCTATGCACTGGTTTCCATTTAGGTAATGGGGATTTTCTAGAAGGAGATATTCACCACTGAAGTATTTAGATCCTGCAGCTGCAGGTACAGCTTTGAGTTTAGAAGCAGAAGAGAGCCCATATGCTTCCAGCTTTTGTGAGCTCCTGCTCTCTGAATTGCTTTGGACACTTGTGCCAGCTCCTACAGCCAACACATTGCCCTCTTGAAGGTAGTAAAGTAAAAGGATGTCATCTTGACACTTTTCCACTGGGCTTGCTTTGGGATATACAAGGAGCAGGAAAAAAGATTTGTCTTGCTTGAAAGCAAGCTTGAAAGGGCTTCTTATGCCCCTATATAGCAAAAGGGTACTCTGGAGTGCTTGAAATGCACTGAATAGCTGTGGGGACAGGCTGGACTCTCAAATACAGATGTCACTGTGGAGGGTCTGCCCTAAGGCTGCTGGCAATGCAAGCACCCACCAGACTCACCCCTGCCTGAGACCTGGAGGTTGTGCTGACAGACTCAGCCCATGGAGGAACAATGTCACTAAAATGACCTTGCTTTGCTGACACATTGACCACAATGTATCTTCCAACCTTGCTGAAGAGCTACCTAAACCAGAATTATGGATACTGTCCCACCTCCCTGCCCATGTCAGGACCCCAGGGCATCCTGTATTGTTAGTGCCATGCACAACCATAACCTAGTCCTGGGTTAATTACTAATGCACTCTAATGAAAGATAGTGCCGCCTCTGAACGAAAGGGCACGAACACTGTGGAATTCTTTCTAATTACATTAGCCACTGGCTGGCAAGGAAAAAGAAAGGCTTAAAAATAATTTACTGCAGAAGCATTGTGCATGCCTACATCTGATTGCTGATGAGCCAGTCAAAGAGATAAAGACTGTTTCACAAATAAGTTCCTCAGTGCTGGACTGGAAAATAACCAAAGAAGCTGTTCAAGAGAATGAATTAAGTATCTTTCTGGATCTCCCATTCCCTTGTTTTAGAGAAAACAAATGTTTCCTGGGAGGTGGAGGTATGGCATTAACTGGGACTGAATTTAGGACTAAAATAAAGATTGTTTTTCATAATGAAGGATTGTTTAGAAGTAATGGTTTTGTTGATTAGCTGTTCCTGTTTAGTAACTATTTCTGCTGGTTTGATGTGTCCAGACTGAGTAACTCACCTCTGAATTATTCTAACAGCTTAAGGGTTTGGTGTCTGTTGAATGTGTTGGTTTGATTTAGGCTATAATCTATTTTCTGATTGAGGGCTCAATATGAAGAATTTCATGTGAAGTCGTAGTGTACTGGCTGTCCTTTTGGATAGCTCTGGCAGTAAAATACTTTAAGTAATATTTTCCCCAGTTTCTCTCACCGTTTGAAGCATTCCGTCACTCAAATATTTGTAAAAGGCTTACTTATAAAGATATTAAGTACCCACACATCTCTTTTCATCTTATTTAAATATTCTGTATGTGCTGTTGGAAGTTCTTTATCAGGAAGATCTAAAATCCATAGGATTAGTAAGTAAATTCCTTTCAAAGGGGCAGCTTATTTCTGTATATTCAATTCTTCAGAATACCAAGACATCACTGCAGGCTCTTGCTGGGAATTATTTAAAGTAGTCCAAATTTGCTTACTCCCTTTTGACACTAGGGATATTTCTGATTGTTAAGCTAGGTGCAATGCTAACAACATTTTTTGTCCTCTTTCTCTTTTTCAGCTTGAATTTAAACACTTAGTTCCAATAAAAATAAAAATAAAAAAAATAAATAATGAAAAATTATGCTTAGCTATGCAATCACAAGTCAGTCTCTCTGTTGTACTTTACCCTAGGCACTTGGGAGAACAGTTTCCTGATATTATGGTCTGGACACCCATCTGGTTGCACATCAGTGGTGTCCAGTGTTCAGATGGCAGAATCATCAACTCTGACATAAGTCTTTCTACCCTTCAGACTGGCAGCACTCCCAGCCTGCAGCAGTGGTCTGGGGCCATTATGGACACTCTGTTCTGAGGAGCTATAGGTGTGGAACGAAGGACACAGGAGTGGTACAGAAGATGCCAAGCAGGACTGATCATTCAAACTATACTTCCAAAAAAATGTGGTTAAAAATACAGCTTAGGTCATTATACTGTTGTCAGATCTTCAGTTGCTATATGGAAGGCACATGCCTCATTCAGTCTATTCCAGGAAGTGGATGAAAGAATGTAAGATGCAATTTGCTGGGCTTGGTGCAAGATCTGCCTAGCCTAGTATCTTGCCACTGCTCCAAAGTAGATGAAGCATGTAGGGGCAAAGCAAATGTGAGACAGTACTTACCCAGCATGTTTTCCATGTTTCCATGTTTCTAGCTTATGACGAATGAGGGATTTCCATAGCTGTAGGCTATGCCACAGCCCTTGGACTTTTCTTGTGGTCTTTTTTTCCCAGTGATCTGTCTAGTTGCTTTCTAAACCCCTGTAAACTTGTAGCTGCAGGGAGGCATTTCCCCATTCATTCTCTCCATTACTGGTGACTTTTGGGACTTTTGTCAAATCTCCACCAATATTCTCTCTTCTGAGGCTGAATTATATGTGTCCATGTAACTGTTCTTATTCCTGATACAGAAGCTGTTCCCTGCCACTGGGATTGCATAGATAGCATTTCCAGACCTCCCATACTTTCTTAAGATTAGGACATCAGAACTGTGACACCATTCAAGAAACAGGTGCTCTACAGTTTTATATAGGGGACATATATAGCATTACAGTCATCTGCATAGATGGACTCTGTGAAGGGCCAACCACTGTGTGCTGTTCACGAAGCAAACTGGCAGGTCCAGCAAGGTATTCAACCCACCTTCCTCTCACAATGTTGTTGTTCTGTGGGTGAAGAGAAGTCATTATACTGCAGTGTCACCAGAGCAGATCCTGCTGAATGCTAAGTACCGCACAACAAGCTAAAAAGAAATAGACATACGATATATAAAGAAAGAAGTGTCATGAGAGAAAACACTGTGTATTTGAGAAAACTCTTTGAAACCTGAGTTTATGTGGTCAGATAATTTCTAAATATTCTAAACCATTCACCAAATCACTCACTTGTAACCTGTGGGGAATAAGTACCAGAACAAAATGAATTCAGAAAGTGAACTTGACAGTGTCATATTTTATGTCTTTGTCTTTTCATCTGAGCATTTTTCTGTAGGACACAAAGTATTCAGCAATAAATTGTACATTTTGACCTTAGATGTCTTTTCCTGTAAGTTAACCTTTTCAGATAAATACTGCACTTTGTACCTGCCTATTAATTTTATCTGGTTTGGGTTTTTTTCAACATGTAGTGCAATTTCCAGTGTGGTTGTCCAATTTTAACATCACATGTGTTCATTTTAGGAGCTTACCTTTTCCCATGAGGGAGAAAATAGAAGCTTGGTGTAAAAGCTTTTAGCTATGCTTTATACACAAACTCCAAATGCAGTTAATCACAGCAAAGAATACAAGGCCATGTGAATGTCAACATGTTTAAACAACTTTCCAGCATCCCAGGCTTCTATGTCTTTCCTGTTATGATTGCCCATGAAAACTGGATCTGACTGGCATGTGTAACCATCATTCTTCCTTCCTGCAATGTAGATATATTATATTTTTATTCTCCTAATCTTTATGGCCAGCAGCAATTCAGATGAAATGATTCATTTGAACATCTCATCCTAAGATAAAATGTTGGATTCTATTGAAGACTGTGTCCCTCAGGGCTATAAGGTTTCTCAAGATTGCTAAATAGAGGCATTGCCTCTCTTTTCCTGTTCCCTTGTGGCTTTGGGTGTACTCAGCAAAATTGCTAATCCTTTGTTTCAATAGTCGTCCTATAGAGTAAAAACAACGGCAATATATTTAACAGTGGCTGTAGGTGACATTTTGATGGTAGAAAAGTGTTTGCCTTTTTATCAGCTTAACAGGGCTTGCCTTTTAATTTATCAAAACTGTAAATAGAAGCAAAATAATGTCAGTGTTTGTAATACATGTCTTTAATCAACTTGGCTTAAAATGGCATGGTTTCCTAGGAATACTGTATAAACACCTCAGTTAATGGAATATTAGCTAACAGTGCAAAGTGAAGCAGTTTGAACTTTGGGGAGATTATAGGCAAGCTCTAACATGGACCATAAATATGTAAGCTAGAAACCAGGTTTTAAATTCTCCTGCTCAGCTGCATAAACTCTGGATGCCCAAACACCACTGAGCACTGATTTTTTTACTCCAAAATTCCCCAGGGTCTTTCTGTGCATATGCAAACCAGCTTAGCATCTGCCTCATGACTGAGTAATTGGTAATTATGTATAGAGTAATACCTAATAGTATGTCTGTGCTGAGTACTCCCAGGGAAGCATCCTTACTGTCAATACATCTGTTATGCAAGATAGGGGCATGGAAGAGAAGGCAGGAGTGCATTTGTACCTTCCTTCTTGAAACTGTTGCTGCATAGAGGGGGATAAAAAGAAGTAAGTCTGTGCAACATAGTGCCTGACAAACTATAAGGACCAGAAAATAGGTCTTATTTCCCCTCACTCCAGATGATTTCCCTGATCAATAGGCTCATGAGTCATCTTGCTGACAGCTCGTTTCCCTCCTTCCTAGTTTCTTTTCCCATGTCTTTCCCAGCTACTTCCTGCTGCAGTACAACTCTCTTCCTCACAAACTTCCTTATTACTGCTCTTTCACTTATAAGGTTTCCATGGTCAGGTCACTGCTTCTGACTCTGTCTTCACATCCCAAGCATTTAAGCAGTGGGATCTCGGAAAGCCCACAGCTTTCACATCCAGACCCATGGGAGTGGTTTTTTAATGGTACAGTTTCATTGAGAACTTTGAGCAGCTGAAGTTGGTAGACAAACTACAGACCAAGCTCCAACAGAACTCTATTGTCCATGAGAAACTGGAGTTTTCAGGCTTTTTTCTTTCACACAGTGAATTAGTGATTTTCTTAGGGGCTTCAAAAAGGACATCCTATGTCTTACTTTTCTACTAAATTCAAGTTCCTCCTTCGTATTAAGAAAGCAGAAGAATTCCCCATACACATGCCTTGAAAAATTCTTTAACACTGGGAGAACATTTATTTTCCCTTGACCTTATCTGGGGCAACAGCCACAGCTGGGTTTTTGAAAGCTTGCATGTGAAAAAATAAAAAGGGATCAAATTCCCTATTGACTTAAAAGTGCACAGAAACGGCATCTGCTTAAGCTATTGGCAAAACTGGACAGTCACATCTCCCACAAAAACATTTCAAGAAGATAGCACTTTTTAATGTAATTCTCAGGATGGCAAAAGAAAGGGAGTACTTGAATCATGCTGATTTAACTGATGTTTGTCACACAGTACTGGCCATTATGACTTTTTCCATGATGGTAACAACCTGTCTGAAGTACTTTAACAGAAACTATGTTCCAGACTCTCCCTGTTGTTCACTTCTGCATTTTAATCCATTAAAACATTAAATAATTCCAATCATCAGTATGCATTTTTGCAATTTCCATAGCCTTGCCTGCTGGTTTAAAACCAGTGTGCCCCGTACAGTTCAGCTGCATGGATTTCAGTGATAGGTGACAGGACAAGACAACCTATCGTTGATTTGTGCTGAGATTAGAAAAGCTGCAAAAGTGCAATGAATTTCTGCACAAGGCTAGAAATACAATAATTTTCCCCTAAAATGCTGGAGTTTTAAAAGAAGAGATAAAAGTGAATCTCCAAATCCTATGCTTCTTTTTTAATTTTTATTTTTTTTAATGTACAACACTTTTAAAAGAATATCAGCCAAGTAAAACTGACTTTGGGTGATAAAGTAAGCAAGGGTGTATTGCTGGTCACCCCAGCAGTGTGCAAGTCGTCAGTGAACTGGTTTTGTTCTCTATACACCTCGCTCAGCTGTTTCTTTGGCTGGTGTAGCTAGCAGTAGTGGAGCTGTGTGCTTTGCTTCCTTTCCAAACCTCTGCCCTCGAGGATGTTTTTGTCTGTGCCTGTCCCAGTAAAGCAGGAGCAGATGGCTTCCAGTGCCCTCCTTGCCTGAGTCCAAGCTGCTGGGGAACGGTCACTTTCTCTTTGGATTCCCCTCCTGCTCACAGTGTTGGTGAACTTGATGGTGTCATTGGTGGCACGGACAAGCCGTAGAGTGGCCCTGGCTCGGGGCACCCCAGGACTGTGTTTTCCTGCCCTCTGGGCAGCAGTGGTGGGATGGGGCTTAGCCCCTGCCAGGAAGAAGGAGCTTGCTCTGACTCAGAGGCAGGGCAGAGGAGGAGGAGGCTCAACAGCACAGTCCAGTGCTGCAGGGCCCTGGGACATGTTGGCACAGCAGAGGTGTGGTGGGGCTTGTGCAAGCTGCTCCTGGCTCCTAGAGAGGGCTTGCACCAGCATGGCCTGTGAAGCAGGCTGTCCCAAGTCCGGAGAGGGTCACGGAGCAAATTCTTCCCCCTGGGGCACTGGCGTAGCCTGGCTTGGTGTGCCAGCTGTGTGCTGCTGCCAGGGAGTACACAGGCATTTTGCAATATCTGTTTTCAGCCCCAAACATGGCAACAAGTCTTAGATAACAGAGTTCAACAGCACTCAGCTTGCTGTCTCCTTGTTTAGCCAAGCCTTTCCCTAAACAAGCTGGCTTTAGGAAAATATTTAGGGGAACTTCTGCTATTGAGCTGGGTTTTAATGGTGTCAGCTTTGTTTAAATGCAAGAATGCTATAAAGAGAGCATTGATGAGCAAAGCAGTGCTAGGCAGAGCTCTAGTGCCCAAGAGCCACAGGGACATAAAATGGAGAGGGAAACACATTGATGCTGCTGTCTGTCCCCTCACAACTGCAGACATGTCACTGTGTTTTCCTCTCTATTTGGCTACTTCCCTCCCTCTAAACTTTTTGCATCATTCTGGCTGCTTTCCCAAGCTGTGGCTCAGCGGGCTGGTTGGCTTGCTGGAGTCCTCCCATTCCCCTTAGTGCAAGGGCATTAAATCTTGTTGCCATGGGAAGGGCTGTTTGTTACCTATTGCAGCAGGATCTGCAGCTGGGGAGGATGGAGAAATGGTATGGGTTAAATCAACACATTGCTTGACAAATACGTGAACTTTTGTGATCTGCATATTGGGGGTGTGGGGGAAGGGGGAAACAGAAAACAGATTTTGGCTGTTTTGAATACACTTGACCTGGGCAGTGCCCGTACCACAGCTCTGACTAACCTGCTTGGCATGACTGGGATCTTGGGAACGGCTTCTCCTAGGAGGTAAAGCACCGTACTCTCCAAGCAAATACCTGACTCCCCTCTCCTGTATGTTAAACTGTCAAAAGCCAAACACCTGAGCAAAACCTGCTTTTACCCTGTCACTTCCTGGGTGCTGTGGAAAGCCCAACTGGAGTCCAGCAGCAATCCCTGTCTGCAGCTGAGTGGGATATAGAGGAGTGAGATATTGGGTGCAGAGGCTCTGATCATGCTCAAATTTTATCATAGAAATTGACTTCATGCAATTAATAAGAACAGGAAATACTTCTTGTTTTCTCTCAGGAGGGGAACATTAAGTAATGGCTTTATCTTAATTTGTCAGGCTTTGCCCTAGGGACCAAAATTAAATGGCTGGAAGCCAGTGGAGGACTCAAGACTGAAGCATTAACACTCTGATAAATAAAAAGAATTCACTTTAATTAGTTTTCCAGCTGAAAAATAATGAAGTTCTACATGCCAAAAAGCTGTAATGGAGTAATGGAAAGGCCTGTGCTTATACAATAGGTCCTGATTGCAATCTCAGGGCTCCATTTGTATTCGTTTGTAGCGCGAAACAAAGGAAGGTGTTTGGATTCTCTCGCTTTATATAAAGCCTCTGCTCCAGCACTCTGGGCTGGTCTTCAACCAGGCTTCCCACAGTCCTGCTGCCAAATCTACAAAATTTTCCTGGCTGACATTCAGGAAAGTACTGCTCGGGCTCTAGGATGGAAAGTTAAAAAACTCTGCCTGGATACACTAAAACATATACAAATAGTGCTTGACGTATGGCGTTGATTCATCCTGCACAGGCTGTCCCTGCTGTATCCCAGGGAGAGAGCATTGTAACGTTCCCTAAAACCACCTCAGTCACTGGTGTTAGATGTTAGTGAGAAGAATCATTTTAAACACCCGTGGAAGTGCTTCCCTGCAGGGGATTAGCAGTGTGTAGATGGACTGTAGCACTCATCAGATCCGGGGTGGTTTTAGCCTGGGATAAACAACTCAGATGCCTTAAAAAACCCGTAATCCTATGGTCAAAGATACCATTAGTCATTGTGAGTAAGAGGACTGTTGGAGGAGTGACAGGCGTTCATGTACTTGAGGCTCCTGTTGCCTGTTGAGCAGGGCTATCACAGCTTGAGTCAGAAGCTCAGATTTATTTACTATGTAACTATCCACTTAGTAACAAGTTAAAAAAATAAAAAATGGCACTTCTCAGTGAAGGGTGGAATAGGAAATGTGTCACTGCCGTGAGCAGTCTAACGGATATGCACCTTGTTTATGAAATCCCATTGTGTCTGCAAAGGCAATCATCAGCTGGGCAAACATGCCTCTGCCTCTGCCTGGCCATCACCTCTAGGAAGCTGGAGTTAGGCTGTTTCTGTGGCTGTCCTGTCCAGTGAGGAGCTGATTGCCTTCTCCTGCAGGGGCTGTTCTGGAAGGGTGGCACAGGGCTTTTTTAGCCCTCACAATGCAGAGGAGCAAGCTGCAGGCTCCAGCATGCACTCCTAGCCAGGGTGGGCTTGGTTCCTGCCACGTGCCTCAGCTTTTCTATTTGCTTCTCCATAAACAGCCTGGACGTATAAGGGCAAGAATTTACCCTTTGCTTGTCACTGCTTCAGTCTACCTTTTTTGCCTGCAGAGAGCAGAACCATTGTGTTTTTCCACTCAAAGAGCTCTCATACATTCTGCAGTAAAAGTGACACTGAAGAGAACAGCCCAATGCTAAACCACCAATTGTCCTAAACCAGAACCCCATGAGAAAGCACAATATATAGTATTGTCTATGCTTGGGATTAGAAAAATGTGAGTTATGTGGCAAAAAACATCACACTGGCTTAAAATCAAAACAATGTTGGGTTTTTTTTTTTTCTGTCATTTTCAGGCTTTGTGTCAATTTGTCAGACCTCTGGGACAGTTGGGAGCTCTCTTTAAATAGAATTCAGTGTTTTCTGGACAAACTGTGCAGTTCTGGAAGCTAGGACTCCCCATATATCAATGTACATAAAAAAAAACAAACCCAAAACAACCACCAAAACATTACCAGCATGGAAGTGCTGATGTCATGAGCATTCACCCATTTCCAGTTTGTTAGGAGTCAATTTGGATTGACTTTCCCAGTGGCAAGTGATAATGGAGATCAAAATACTACTGCCACTCCTGCAACAAGGGAATAGGATCCTTTTATATGAAGTTGCAACATGCAGAAATCTGGTGGAAAGAGATAATTGCCACTTAGTACAACAAACAAAAGTCAGTTGATAAAGGAAAAACTGTGTGAAAGTTAGGGGATAAGACAAACACCTTTATATCACATATATTTGCCTTATTACCAATCCCAAGAGTCAGCAGTATGAAGCAAATGAACAACCCTATTCATAAAGGGGTTCATAAAGAGAGATTAGTTTATAGTTTTACTAGGTTACGTTTAAGTAGGGCATTTTATTTCTTTCTTCTACAATATTGTTTGTAAGCAATGGCTGGTACCCAGAGTTTTCGATAAGCACCTTTTTGTTTAAAAAAAAAATCAAAGAACAAAAATAGAGTGAGTAGATTAAAAAAAAGAAAAAAAAAGTAAGGGATTTTTAGGGACAGAAGGAAACCTGGGATTACCTTACTTGTCCTCTGTAACACAGGCCAAAGTCTTTCATCCCATTCTTTTATAACTGATCCAACAGCTTGCTTTGGTTGAAGCATATATTCTCAAAAGACATCCAATCTTGATTACAGATGTGAAGAGATTAACAATTCACCACTTTATGTGGTGATTTAACTAATTATATAGCCTGATTTTAAAATATTTTTTTTAAAAAAGCTACATTTTTATTCTAACTGGTCTATCCTTCTATTGGATCATTACATTTAGCCTCTTAATACTTGGGAATGTCTCAGGAAGATGCTTACACTCACGTGTGGCAAAAGCACACAGTAATTTTTCAAGGCTACTGCTTTTCTCAGGGGAGAAAATAGAAAATAAGTAATTTTGTGCTGGATTGAGCTGATCTGTTATGAGAAGCCTTCCATGTCACGTGTAAGAATTACTCATGGGATTCACATCTTCCTGCCACTTTCAGCTCTAGAAAATCTAAGCCCTAAACCAATATGACACAGAAGACGTGAATGGATGCTATTTAAGTCAGTAGATAAACAACTCAGAACCTTAGTCATCATAAACTGAAAATTTACAAATTTTAGGAAACAGATTAAATACATTCTTCAAGATACAGAGATCATATCTTGAAGACCAAACTGCCCGGTTGTCAGAGGTACCAAGAGCTGAAGTGTGCCTGGCAGTTGAAGGGGTCTCCATAGCCTCTCATAAGGGCAGGTCCAGCTCCAGCAGCTCCTGCACAAGCTCCTGCAGCTTCCTCCTTTTTAGGGCAGAGAAGGAGTTTGAGGGATGCCAGTCTGGGTTTGGCCATGCCATTTGAAGGTATTCAGCCCTGCTGAGGAAGTGCGTAAGGCAACCAGCAAGCTGCCAAGTCAGGCTGCTCAGTGGTGTTACCAAAACACAAAGCCTTCACAAATAAATGCAATAGGTTGCTGGAAAAATGAAAGGGGATGTCCAGAGAGGCTTAAGGAGGAGTGTGGCTTTTCTGCTTATGGATGTTTATTCAATATTCAAAAAAAGCTTCAGTCATTATTCTGGTGAATTATAGTTTTACAAACTTTGGGTTTTTTTAAGTAGACAGGTTTTTCATACTATTTCTAATTCACCCAAGTTTATCAGATTGAATGTTGCATGGACCCTCATTATTCTGTGTGTAGGTGTTTAACAACCCAGTGTCAAGTAGTCTTGTAGATCTGAAAAGGTGTTAAAAAACAACTAAGGGAAATAATTTTCATATAGTATTTCATTGTATAAGCAATTGCAAGGAGAATGTCATGTAACCTTGAATAGAAACAGTTAATGTCACAGTACAAAGAAGCATCAGCGAGCTTGAAGCCAGACCTGCTGATTTTTACCATAAAATGCACCAGTAGAAGTACAAACCTTATGGATTGGTTAAGTTCAAATATTGTATGGGAAAGGCTGAGAAATTGGTGATTTCATTATAGCTTATTGCCATTGCACTTAGAAAAATGGTAACTGACAAAAGACAAGTGTTATACAAATCTGGACGTCTGAAATGCAACAAAGATTTTTTATCATCTGAATAATTGTAAGAACGTCAAATGGTTAGTCTGGTTTTGTGAAAACTGGTTGTAATTATAGTGTCACTGACCAGAACAGTGATTTTCATGGATATGCTTCAATAACACTTGCACTTCCCAGCCTCAAGTGCTTGGATTTGGTCAAAAAAGACATGGTGCTAGGTGTGTAGGAGATAATGTGAGAAGTCCCCATTTGTTCAAACTGAATAAATGAGAGGTGGTGACAGTAGCAGGCTCTGCTTCTGTGACCTCTTCTAGCTGTGCCCAGCAGGTCTGTGTCAGGGCTACAGGGTTAGTATTGTGCAAAACACAATGTGTCCACAAGATGCAATGTTCAGAGAAGGTGCTGGAATCTCATCACATGAGGACCATCACTGAACCAGCTCCAGGACCCTGTGCTAAGGCACTGTACTTTGAAATGATGCTTTTGGAGTGAAGTAGCCTTCCAGCTCATACTTTGAGAACCAGAAAGGGTATTTCTTTGGGTCAGCCAAACACTGACTTCACAATGAACACATTTGCAACTAAGTAGGCTTTTGCTCTGTCAAGAGAATATCACAGATTCAGTGTTCCATAGCACACATGTATGAACTGCAAGTTTTAAAACGGGGTACGAACTCTAACCATGTAGTGTTTTCAAATAGGATGTTAGAGAAGCTGAGACAATGAGAACTATAAAAAAAATCACAGACCACATTTTACAAAAGGAAAAAACTTGAACTGCCAGAAAACAGGAAGTTCTTGAATGAAATGCTTGAATTTGTAACTACTATTCAAATTTAACAATAGGCTGTGAGAATGACGTGCCCAGTTCAACAGCTATTAGGAGTATCAGATGCAGAAAGGAAAATCCTCTGCTGAATGAGAGGTCTATCCTAATAATTTGCAGTGTGCCAGAGAATTTATTCCAGTGTTCAGTTTTGATCACCACTCCTTGACATCTGTAAAAATCACCTCCTGTCTTCCAGCCTAAAAAACAATGAACATAGTTTTCTTCTTACTCATACCTATGTCGCACAGGAATATCCCCATTCAAAGTCATTTGAGATCAACCAATGTAACTGAAAGGTCAGTCAAGTTTGGTGGGTTTGTGGCTGTAACCACTGTATTTATTGGCTTAATGCTGAACACTTTTATGGTCTCACTGCAATAATCTGTCATCTTCTTGCTCCCTGTGTGTTTAAGCTGTGAATGCTTTTGGCATGATGCTTTCACTTACTGTGTTTTCACAGCTCTTCACAAAATCTTCAGTTTCTTGATGTTTTATTGCCACAGAAAGAAGAAAAATAAGTATTGCATAAAGTAGCAAAAAAAGCATTGCTCTAAATTGTTTCTGGTATTTTTATACACAATGGTATACATTTTTATACATTTATACATTTTCCATAGGCTGGTATTTTTATACATTAATTTTCTGATATTTGGCCTATGTTCCTGCATTCACAGGTTCTGTTTCTCATTCTGCTGTAGGATCCTGTATTATCATGGGCAGTTGGACCTGGACTCATTGTTCCTCTACTAGTCTCTGAGCAGAGATGGGATGATTAGGAGTATGCTTGCCCTTAGATACTTGTAAAACAGGGAGACGCAAGGAGTGTGCTTGAGATCCTGTCCAAAAAGTTTCTAAGCAAGAATCTGAGGAAGAAACTTCCATTGCCCTCTACCATAAAATAGGTGTGATGATAGTGTTTGTGAGATTTATGTCATCCAAATTTCTGTTATCAATGCATAAAAGTAGTCATAATGAGGTCAAAGGTTATGATTCTCATAGAATAGATATGGTTGGAAAGGAACTTAAGATCATCTAGTTCCAACTCCCCTGCCATGGGCAGGGACACCTCACACTAAACCATATCACCCAAGGCTTCATCCAAACTGGACTTGAACACTGCCAGGGATGGAGCATTCACAACCTCCCTGGGCAACCCATTCCAGTGCCTCACTACCTTAACAGTAAAGAATTTCTTCCTTATATCCAATCTAAACCTCTGCTGTTTAAGTTTCAACACATTACCCCTTGTCCTATCACTACAGTCCCTAAAGAACTCGGAAATTTGACACCGCTGCATAAGCTAAAAGTTCTTAAAATTATCAGTAAATAACGTTTTGGATCAAATCTTCTTGTCATATTGTTTTAGGAAAAAATATTTTTGACTAGGTATAAAAATTTATTTACAAAATAAAAATTCTTCAAAATATGCAAACCAAATATTGTACCTTGAAAGAGGAAATCAGCCTCATCTGAACTTTTTCCTTTTAATTTTTTTTTATTATCTGATGCAAAACCCAACATTTTGTGAAATGGCAGTTTATAGAAACTAAATTAAATGTTAGGAAAAAGTTCCTTTGAAGCCTTTCAGCCTATTCTGTCTGTAAGATTAAGATTTATGCTATAGAAAGGGAAAAGGTAGTTATTAGAAAACCATGTCAGAGCTACTATGATATATTTATGCTACTGTACCTAAATTTCAAACCATGGAAAAGATAATTTGTTGGGAAAGTAGGTAAAGGAATCCCAACCACAACTCTGCTATCATCACTTCAATGCCTGTACAGTACACTGTTCTACTAGGTCAACCTAATCTGTGTAGCTCAGGCTGTACATCACCAGGGCCTCTCTGGCTTGGCCATCTGTCGACAGACTCATATCAAACACTTATCCAGAAAGTTAATAGATTGCCCCTACCAGATTATAACCTTCTGCCAGATTAATTTATTGTGTGTGGTTTATTTGAAAGAAATGGTTTTTTGCTTGGGATAAAGCCATTTTTTTTAAAACTCAGAGGCATGAATGGGCTTTACAGCACTTCTAAATAGGACCACAGGCTTGAGAGAAATCATAGGGGTTTGCTGGTAATTGGACCCATGTACCTCACGAGGATGGGAGTTCCCAGCTCAGTGAGACGTCATAAGAGGTGTTACTACTGCCTTTGCTTTACACATTTAACATTAGGAGGCTAGTTCCCCTATTGTCCTGATATTCAGGGAAAGAGTAATATCCACAAAGCAAACCAGAATAAACAGCTTAATGAGTTGAGGGATATGCTGCTTTCTGTTACTTTTTTTCTCTTCTGAAGGTAAAGCAATGTGATAAAGATCAAGGACAACCCTTCTTTGGTGATTTCTTCAGCACAAAATACTTCATTGAAAAAAGTCGTAATCAGTCCTGGTGAAAACTCACAGGTCAGGATAAATAAACCGTGAAACAAATTTCTGGGGCAGGGTTCTCTTCATTTGTTGCCTTTAAATCAAGAAAACATTTCTTGCTGAAAGATATATGATATTTCATCTGCAATTAATAGGATTCAGTGCGAGAATTACTGAGCAAAATTTGATTGTCTATGCTATATGGGTCAGATTAAATGATCACAATGGCCCTTTACCTTTGTAACTATTAATCTTTCATGAGAGCAGAAACATGAAAGACAGATGAACTCTAATGAAAGAGAACTGGAGCCTCTGGAGAACTATTTAAAGGATGTCTTGAATTAGCTAATGCAAGAAAAAGACATTTTACGATAGAAAGGCCTTAAAACCCCCAAAGTTACACAGATTATTTTTCATTTTGACATAAGGAAAAATTGCATTTTGGTTAAAAATATTGTTTGTTAATATCCTTCTTGCTTCTCTCCATTTGAGGTGTGAAAAATGGGGGTCATTTAATGAAAAATCGGAACATGAAAACGTTGCAGGGTTTGCCCTTTCACAGGTTTAGTAAATATTTATCCTGCAAAAAAACAGTTGCCTTTGGGAGGCAAGTAGCAACATAGTGTCTCCCTGGTGTGACCAGGATTTACAGTCCTGCTGAGGCCAGAGGCAGTCCCTTTGGCCTCTACATCTCCATCCAGCTCATAGTGGGGCTTTTCAGAAGGTGTACCAGCAGCACCATTTGGAAGTAGGGCCCAGGTGCTTTGCTCAGGTGGTAAGACTTGTCTGGGAAGGTACCATACTTCCTACAGGAAGGCTCAGTGTGGTGATGTTCAGGTCTTTTGTCCTGGTCATGGTGAGCTGGAGGGCCTGATGGAAACCCAAGGTGATGCCGAGAGCCCTTTAAGCCATGCCCTGAGGAAGAAAGGGGCCTGACCTCAGGGACTGGGCTCGGGAATTGGAACGATTTACTATGGAAGGAATCTGGATGTGGGAGAACTAAGAAGCTGCCTTCTTTGTAAGCCAAGATTCAGTCAGCAGGTACCCCTAATATGGACTGAGGAAGGTGATGATGACACTGATGCAAATAGGAGATGTGTGAGATGTCTTTCTAAGAGGCCAGAGCTTTCCTGCTTAAAATGTGCTGGAGTCAAGACTACCAAGGACAGAAGCATCATAAAATGAAAGATGCTTATAAAATGTGGACCCTCTGGGGGAAAACACTGCTTCTAAATACTCTGCTGTGCATGAGCTCCAAGGAAATCCACCTGGGAAACTGATGTAGGGTATACAGTGCAACTACAATGTGGTTGGGATAAGTCAGGGAAGGGAGCAAGGATGTGCAAAATGCAAAAATGGGACCCTGAAATAATTCACTATCATGTGACGGGGAGGGTTGGTGGAATGTAAAATGAGGAGAAAGCATAGGGAAACTCAACAGCTTCAATTTAATGTATTTTAAAAGTCCAGGGAAATAATATGAAAAAGCTAATTCTGTTTCTTTTCCAACTGAAAGTAACTCAAAAAGATTGAAAAGTAATGTGATAGCCTCTTGTTATTATTTTCACAGAAAAGATACAGCATTATGTGCTTTTAACAACATCAGTGCTGACAGAATGAATTGCTGTGTAGGGCTGAGAAAGGTTGGAAAGATGAAAATGAATTAATGAAGTAAAGTTAGACCAGTGGAGAAAGAAAAAACAGAAATAAATCAAACTGAGTAATTTCTGAAGTACACAGGATATCTATCACTAACTGCTAGGATGTTTCTGCCCTTAAAAGTTTTCCTAATACCTGCAATTGAGGACTTATTGAGTTGCTGCAGTTAATATTTGTCCTTTTTAATTGTTCTTTGCCCTGAACTACACTATAACTTGAATACATACATCGCAATTTAGAAGAAGGCATAGCATGATACGGCACTTGGAAAGAAACAATGCATGTCTCTCTAAAAATACCTATTAACACCTGGCTCTTGAGATTAATTTCCGTCATCTCATGGAATTTATGTAACTCTACTGAAACTCCTTCTGGGGTGATAATTAAAAGTCTTGGATGTACTGGTACCTTGTAAATGAGTGCTATATCCTGAGCTAGTGCAAGTGGCACCAGTGAAGCGGCAGCAGCTGGTTCTCACTGAGTCTGGTCTGACTAATATACAATTTGCCAGATAGCTGTGGTCAGAGATAAGTGCAGGGAATGTAGGTCACCAGCACTGAGCTCACTTTTGGACAGCTGAGATGGAGCTGGAAGGAATTTTCTTTATGAATGTTTCACCACTGGCTGGAGAGCAGAAGAGGACAGCTTGTGGTGCAGACCTACCATCAGCAGCTCAGGCCCTCTCAAATCCCATATCTGGCTCTGCCAGTTGCTGGCTTGTAACCCATATGTTGTTTAGAACAGAACCATTCTTCCTTTCCCAGTTCTTCCTGTGGTCCCCAACCACATCATTCCCACCATTATTCTTATTATGAAGGAATCTGGTGGGGTTTTTTCTAATCTTTTGGGTTTTTTTCAGTTATTGCATTGATAGGACTTCTCCAGTGATCTAGTGGTTAAGGTGTTCTGCTGGCTGATGGCTTGAGCCTTTCCCACAGAGATGGGAAAAATTCATCAGCTAAGTGAAAAGACAATGTTAGGTGAACAGCTTTTGTTTCTGCCTGGTTTCAGTCCAGTCCCACTACAAGTGCACTCCCGTAAGTGCCCAACTCCTCCCTGTGGCTCGCATTCCTGCTCTTGGATAGCTGACTCAGGCTTGCCAGCTGCGTCAAGGTGTAGGAATGATTAGTGAAGGCTGCCAGCTGGACCAGTAGGAAAAACACTTGGGCTTGAGTTTTACAACAAATTGCAAAGCAGTCGAGCTCAGCTGGCCTGTTTTATTTCTTGTCCTTGAATAAAAGTTTTCATTGTAGTCTCAGCTGTTTGGCACTTTCCTTTTGTATGCTTATTTGTCAAGGTTTGCGTCTCTTGTTCTGAATCAGAACTGACTTGGACATGTACATGGTGAGACTGTGGAAAAGTTTCCCTCCAGCAAAAATCCAATAATAACTTGAGGGTCAAGGGAAAGAAGAAAAGTTGTTGCTGGGTTTACCACACCACAACTTTCTTTTCTGGCAGTGTATTTGCTTCCACTGCCTGTGTTACCTCCTGCTGATCTGCATCTCATTCTGCTCTTCCCCACACAATATGCAGAGGTGGGGACATCTCTCAGACTGTCTATCCATGCTTTTATTCCCATTTAGAGGTTATTGAAATAAAGCACGCAAAGTACAAGGTTCTTCAAACAGTGGCAAAAGACTGTCAGTGTCATTTTTCAGCTGGGCAGGATTTCTGCAACGTACCTTGTGACAAGGCTCGTTTCTCAAAAACCTCTTCATAACAGGGTGAAGGCTTTGACATTTCATATATAATCCATCCCCAGTGATTTGTCTTTCTCCTCTTCAAAGAGAACTCTTATTCCAGGCAGGCCTGTATGAATTTTATCTTGGTTAGCATCAGTAAATAAACCCATGGCTTTTTCAGCTAAAACACAGAAGTCTTTATCCCTTATGCTGAAGAGCTGGTAAATTCACAATTTTGCCAGGCTGATATCCTCTGTTAATTGAGAGTATTTATATACATGCCAGTGGCTTACATATATGAAACAAAATTATTGAAACATGATTCCCATTCCTCAAGGAATGATTATTTCCTTGCCTTTTATATTAGGAGGAGCACGGTTTATAGTGGGCAGAAGCTGAGTACTCAAATCAGAATTTATAAACTGTACATTAGTCTTCACAACTGGCACAATGCTGTTAAAACTGAACACACTATGCAGCCAAATGTTCCTTTATGTTGAAGAGAATAAATTGCATGCAGATGATCTTCTCCTGTGTTTATACACATGCAGAATTCGGGCCAATAAATGATATTCTCTAAAGCTGACACAAGTATTTAGTGATCTTGCTGGCTTATTGCCTTTGGAAAGTCAGGTACTTCCCAATGGCAATTCAGTTTTGTTGCGTGAAAAATCGTGTTATTCTGGAGTCAGTAAGGAGCAGGAGGGGTCCCTTTTCTCTCTTCATAGTGAGCAGCTGCTCTAAGAAGCTTTTATGTCCTTTTCTTCCATGCCACAATTTTGTTGCTTGTCTGCCTCTCTGATCCTGTCTATTTCTTCTATATAGACATGTTTTTGAACATACGTGGCTCTGGCAGTGGATGCCAATGCTTGCCATGTGGAACCCTATAATCAAGTTTCTCCTCTCGGTAGTTGTTTGCACATGCTGAGAGCTTGTTTTCATACTGACAGGTGCTCCTCAGAGTAAAAAGCAGAAATAAGCTCTGAATGTAATCAGCATAATCCACCAGTAAAAATAATATTGTTGGAACAGTAAAGCAGCAATTCTTTCCATGCCTCTATGATCTGTAGATGGATATATATGCTTGAAACTTATATTAGAATCATAGAATCATAGAATAGTTACAGTTGGAAAGGACCTTAAGATCAGCTAGTTCCAGCCCCCTTGCCATGGGCAGGGACACCTCACACGATACCATGTCACCCAAGGCTCTGTCCAACCTGGCCTTGAACACCACCAGGGATGGAGCATTCACAACTTGCCTGGACAACCCATTCAAGTACCTCACCACCCTAACAGTAAAGAACTTCTTCCTTATATCCAGTCTAAACCTCTGCTGTTTAAGTTTCAATTACCCCTTGTCCTATCACTACAGTCCCTAACGAATAGTCCCTCCCCAGCATCCCTGTAGGCCCCCTTCAGATACTGGAAGGCTGCTATGAGGTCTCCACGCAACCTTCTCTTCTCCAGGCTGAACAGACCCAACTTTCTCAGCCTGTCTTCATATGGGAGGTGCTCCAGTCCCCTGATCATCCTCGTGGCCCTCCTCTGGACTTGTTCTAACAGTACCATGTCCTTTTTATGTTGAGGACACCAGAACTGCACACAATACTCCAGGTGAGGTCTCACAAGAGCAGAGTAGAGGGGCAGGATCACCTCCTTCGACCTGCTGGTCATACTCCTTTTGATGCAGCCCAGGATACGGTTGGCTTTCTGGGCTGTGAGCACACAATGAAGCTGGCACCCCACCTCACAAGCATGTTAAGGTCCCTCTGAATGGCATTCCTTCCCTCCAGCATATCAATCAAACCACACAGCTTGGCGTCATCAGCAAACTTGCTGAGGGCGCACTCAATCCCACTGTCCATGTCAGTGACAAAGATCTTGAACAAGACCGGTCCCAACACTGATCCCTGAGGGACACCACTTGTTACTGGTCTGTATCTGGACATTGAGCCATTGACCACAACTCTTTGCATCCGCTCATCCAGCCAGTTCTTTATCCACCGAGTGGTCCGCCTCTCAAACTGATGTCTCTTGAATTTAGAGACAAGGATGTCATGTGGGACAGTGTCGAATGCTTTGCACAAGTCCAGGTAGATGACATCAACTGCTCTACCCCTGTCCATCAGTTCCATAGCCCTGTCATAGAAGGCCGCCAAATTGGTCAGGCAGGATTTCTCCTTAGTGAAGCCATGCTGGCTGTCACCAAGCACCTTGTTGTTTTTCATGTGCCCTAGCGTGCCTTCCAGGAGAATCTGCTCCAAGAGTTTGCCAGGCACAGAGGTGAGACTGACTGGTCTGTAATTCCCTGGGTAATTCGGGATGAAATCTGCAGAAAATCAATATCAAGTAGAAAAATCACTCAGCAGTCGTCAGCCAAATAATAAATAACAATAACAACAGTAATACATAACATCTTTTTCTATTAGTAATTGACATTGTCATCATATTATTAGAAGTTGCCATTAATTAGCTTTACTTTTTCTACTTCTTTTATTACTCAAGACAAATTGGTAGTACTTCATATCTGTTGCCGCTACTCCTTCTGTTTGCTTTATGATTTCCTTTTTTTCTCTGTGCCTCTGCTTTCTCCTTGTGAGAGGCCCTAATCTGAGCCTTGTTCATAATTATTTTTTCTTGTCATATTATAGGACTTGTAAATTTCAGCATATGAACCTCTACTGCTTTTTTTAATTTTTTTTTAGGTGTGGTCAGTTCTCTGCTTTGTTTTTTCAGCATTTAGTCTTTGGTAGGGTCTTTTCAAAGGAACTCCTGAGATGGATTTCCTGTTTTCCCATTTTCTCACATGTAGACTTTCTTTTGAATTCTTCATGTTTTCCACTGGCATCATTTACATCTACATTTCTAGTCTTACTTCAACTCTCATCCCACTACTGTAGGTACACAAAAATCAATGAGATATGATGGTTGCATAAATGAGTAGTTTGATACAATTTGGTGTTATGCTGATCTCTAGGTTCCTCACTACATTTGTAAAAACTGCTTTTTTTATGAAGCTAATATTCTTAAAAATACCTTAGGGACATATGGCTTTTTCTTCCTGCTAGATCCTGCAGCTAAGTTGTGATAACTCTATTTTGTCATCTTTCTTTTCAATTTCATTGTATTTTCACAATTTGTGTTCTAAAGCATATTTAGAAAGGAAATGTTATCCTGTTTCCATTTAATTTGTTCAAGCCAGGATTCTGATATACCACACTGTATGTTCCCCTTTCTCTCCTATTTTTATTTGCCAAGCATCCCAAAATCACCAGCCTGTCTTGACATACAGCTCAAAGGCAAGTAAGAAATATAAGCACCAACAGTAAGAAACTTCAAAGCTTTATACTACTTTTATCCTTCTCCTAAGTGAGTCCAGGCTGTAGGGAGACCTGGTAACTTCGTGAGAGAGAATCAGTGCTAAGACAGCACTTTGTTTATCAACTTAGGCAGTTACATCAACAATAGTTGCTGCCTCCATCCACCTTGTCCTCTTTCAAACAGCACGTATTGAAGGTAGCTCTCAAAGTCTCTACACCAGCACTACATAAAGCTTGAAGAACATAAAAGCTTGTCACCTTTACAACCTTTTTTGGCTTGAAGAAAACTATACACAATCAAGCAATCATTTCACTGCTAGCAGTAGATTTTGTACTCTTACAGCTTCTCCTCTCTTATCAATATGCTTTATTAAGGCTTCTGTTATGTCTCATACACAGAGATGCAGTTTACAGTTCTGCATCAAGAAGATTGTATTTCAGCTAAATTTTTGTTTGACAGAATTACAGCTTTTTTGTTTGCTTGTTTGCTTGCTTTTATAGCTGTTGCAGTAACCTTCTTAAGTTTACTGGAATGAAACCACTAGGCTGCTTGTATTAATTAACCTTTAGGCTGCTTGTCTTTGGGCCTCATAAACTGAGCTCACTCTTCAGCTTCCCTGGAGCCACAGTGCTCTCCTGCTCTTTTCATTTAGGCACTGTTTGTGTGCACTGCTTTGTTTGCTTCTTCTTGGTGGAATCTGGAGGCCTTTCAAACACAGAAACCCAGTAGCAATCAGGTGTCAAGCCTTCCAGCCTTGTGCATTATCTGGACTTCAAAGTCTTCTTTGGAGGCTTATGGTAGCTGAAACAAATAGTAGTCTAAAAATTTCTAAACCCTATGCTTTATTCCTCACTCTAGGTAACATAAAAGTATGTCACCATTCACACAAAGGTGTAAGACTGGACACAATCTGCTATTAGCATTTGGGGTTCTGTCCCTTCACACTCCTAGGTCTTCTCTAAGTTCAGTCGGATTCCTCTATGTGTTTGTCATCTTTCCTCTGCAAGCATATCCTTTGACAGGTCATGGGGTTCTCTCTCTCTCCCTAAGATATTTTTATTGCTTGAGTCTGGGGCACAGCCCCATTCCTTCAAATGCTCACAACCATGTCATGCTCAGCCTGTTCTTGCCAACAAGCTCTCCTGCATAGCCTGAGCCCACACTTGTGTCCAGATATTTTGTTTGGAAAAGTGGTGATGGGCTGGAAACTGTTTGAAAATACCCAAAGAGTCCAAATTGAATCCAAGAGGTTGAGATATAGAAAGAAAGAAGAACAAAATGATGGAAACCAGAAGAAGGTTTAACATATTTCTCTTCAGGTCTACTCATCAGCAATAAACCATGGTTTATTTCCCATGCCATAGATTTCTATATACAGCCAAAAAGATGAAACTTGAAATGCATTTAACTAGCATAATTTTATTTCAGCTCGTGAATCACTTTTATCTGCCTACTTGGTTTTATTGCTCCCTTCACCATTGCATATGTAAATCTTTCAAATAATTATGGGTTTGTCATCACAACACTTCTTCAAGGTAAAGAATTGTTATGAGCTTATTGTAACAGGAAAATTGAGATGCAGAAAAATTAGCTACCTGCTCAAGGCCAGATAAAAAGATTCAAACAGTACAGTTTGAATCTGAAACGAGATTCAGTCCCAGTTCACTGTCTTCCCTCTCCCATTTGTAAAGGTTATGTATGCTTTTGTGCTTTTGAGAGTTTTATAACTGTTAAAAGACTGATTAATAGCATTTTGTTCATTTATTAAAAAAAAAAAGATTAGAACATTTAGTAGTGCTGACAAGCACACGGAATTTGGATTCTTGTCATATGAGTCACAAATTACATGTATTATTCAGAGGTTTCATAGACAGTGATATGACTGTAGTTTATAACACAGCTCTCTCAAGGGACATACGCTGATTTGTTCTGATAGAATCAACAGGGAAAAAAAAGTAGGTATTTATATCCTAAGGAATGCTGGGAAAACAGGTGGGATTCGTATCTGAACTTCCTCCATCACGTTGTGACTGTATAGGCCAAATATTTTACAGAACTTCTCTGAATATTTCTTTGTATTTTGCTCCATACCCAATTGCCATTGTTGCAAAAAGAAGTGAAAGGTTGAAATTCTAATGAAAAAGAAAAAGGAGCTGATTTTTAACCCTGCAGTTTTCCATTTCATTACAGACCAAAATATACAAAAAAAATAAAAGAAAGAAAAAAGAAAAGAGCTTTAATACGGAGTTTCTGGACTCTCTAGAAAGGTGGCTCAGGCCAAACTTAGCAAATGTATGAAGCTGTGCAAAGAACTTCAATGTGTTCAAAGGCTGGATGGTAATAAAAATAAAATTAAGTTAAAATATTTGAATCAATGTAAACACTTTGCTTGATCAGAAAAAATGAATAATTTATAACATTTTATATAAAATAAAATAAAATTTACTAAAAAATAAGATACTATTTTTCAGTTCTGCACTGGTAACCTTACTCTCCAAAGGCTACAGCATTCAATCACAGTTCAGGAGAGAAATAAAAGTATTTTCTCTAACCTGTTTTAAGTAGCAATTGCAACTGCTTCAGTCTGAAACCGGTCAAAGCCGCTCTGCCTTTTAGAACTGTATAGAGTCTATAAAGGTCTACAGCTACTCACATTTTTCCTTGTTCATGACACAGTCTTTGAGTACAGTGCCATTCTCTTTCTTTTTCTGACTGGGACTTCCTCACCAAAACTATTTCTAATCAGGCAACTGGAGAATTAACCTTATGTATGGTGATGCTCTAATTTATTTTTAATAAGGAAAACCCAAATTTTGGGGCTCAGTTCCATGGCAGGTTTTGTTGCAGAGGGTCCCAAATGCAATGAGGTACCTGCCAGACAGACAATGTAGATGTCAATCTGTGGATTGACAACTATTTTCATCCTTAAGCAATTGTTATATTTTTCTCATTTAATTTTAGTTCACTTCACATGACTCTTCTTCCATGTAATTTCTGAGTATTATCTAGATACCCTGAGCATGCATGGCTGATGGTACAGGAGGGTTAATGATAGGAACTACAGCACTGCTGAATGAAAGAATGATGAAGATATGCTTTATCTATCTGAACACAGTTTCTGTTGGGTTGTGATGTGTCTTGGTAGTAAGAGCTGTACTTAAAACAAGAAGTCTTAGAGCATTAGGTAGTTTCTGATGAGTTACTAAAATATGCAGTTAGGGGATGAGTACATTTGGTGGAATCCTCCCACAGTTACCATCACCAGAAATTTTGTCAGTGACTGTAATGGACTAGCAAATGCACACATTTAAATAATGGAAATGAATTAATAAACTGTTGGGTTTAGGTTTGGTTTGTTTGTTTGTTGCTGTTGTTCTAACACATTTTTCTTACGTAATTCTCAAACTAATAAGCAACCATTTAATTTCATGCAGAATTCATGAGCCTGCTGAAGTGTATGCATGTTCTCCAGGAAGACCCAAATTCAAACCTCAGTCTTTATCTGGAAACCCCTGCCTTTCTCTGAACCAGCCTTCTCAGGTTTTCCTGTTGGAAAACCTCCTGCTGTTGTCCAAGCGCACGTCACTGGGGCTCCGGGAGGAACCTCTGGTTACGGTATGTTCTAAAGGCAGCTCACCCAGAGCAAGGGGGAGGGAAGAGATGGGAGTGTTTATTTCCATAGTGGCTGATTTCCCAAATGAAGAACCTAATTATTCAACTCCCACGCTGTGTTTATGCCTGTGAATGCAGCAAATATATGTCAGTAGCTGCGATAGGGAGAGCCCACAGGTCTGGAGAGCAGAGGTTGGGGTGGTCCCTGCTCCTTAGTAGCACCTGCTGGACCGGGGTCTGCTGCTGAATAACCCTTCTGTAGTACAAAGGGAGGTTATATTATTGGGTACATTTTAATTCTTGCTGGTATTAGTCATAGACTCGGTGACTCATCAGTCTGGCTCACAAAGTAAAAGCAGATTTACCCTTTATAGGGTTTGGCAGTTGGCAGATGATTGTTTCCCCTCTGTGAATCAGACTTTTATTTATTTAGTGTAATCAAGAAGGAACTGTCTGTTTTGTGACCTTCTAGGTTAGTGAAAGGGAACAAAGGATTTCTCTTTATTATTATTATTTTTTGGCATCATGCACTTAGCAGAACAATGCAAAACTATGATAAAGGATCATACTCTGGTTGGCTGGTTACTTGGACTGTAGCTGCATGTCACATTATTAATCCAGTTGGTCTGAAGAATTTTTTTACACGAGTAGAAATAACCATTTCATTACAAATAAAGTAGAATCCATGCTCTTTAGAATCAGTCAGGAAAAATTCCTCCTTTCCAACAGATACCTAGATAACCATTTAACATGCAAGGTACAGAAAGTGCTAAGCTAGACAAAAATAATAAGAGAGTTCTGCAAGATGCTTGGCTATTTGACAGAGTACATCCTGACAGATTACAGACATATCTCATGCAAATTACAGGAAAAAAAGAATATCAAATGTCAGGTAGCAACTGTGGTAAGCAAGCTCAAGGACAGCAATCTGGGTAACAGACCTGAAATACATAGAGAGATTGCTCCATGACAGAGGGGCTGAAAAAAGAATCATAAAAATCTAAGAATAACCAACCAGAAATAATTAATTGGTTACTGCTGCTTATCCAGATAAGGAGAAAATGCAATTTGGAAAGTTCATGTATTTCTTAAACTTTGTATGGTGTTTAAAGAAAATGGCTTTGCCAGTGTGAAGCACATTAGTTCACTCTCTGGGCCTGGCACTGTAGGCATTTCGCTGAGACCTGTAAATGATCTGCAATATGTTCAGGGAATGCCAACAAACATTATTCATGGCTGCAGCTGCATTTGTTTCATAGTTTTCAAAGCTGGCTATTTCTAAATGTTTTTTTTTTTTGTCTGCATTTACCTAGCAAAAGGTTTCAAATGCAGTAAAAACACTTTGTCCTCAGTGAAGCTAAGCTGGATTGAACTATGTGTGCAACAGTGAAGTAAAAAAAAGAGGGCTTTTTTTGTTTTTTCAGGCTTATTACAATAACTTTTCATTAGCTTCCCCTGCAGTAAGCTGCACTGGGCTCTGTGTCTTGGTGGAGTGGGCTGGCTGCACACAGGGCCACTGGCCTTCCTGGGGGCGATTGTGGGGTTCTGAACATTGCATCCATGAAAGGGAGGGATTCTTTTCCCGCTCACTGCTTTTCTGTGCTGCAACACTGCAAAGGTCATAAATGTGCTTCTTTTGCTAGGAGCTTCAGTTGAGGAAGGGTATGTTTAGAAGGAAAAGAATAAAATCCTTAGTTCATCAAGTTACGTGCTTGATCAGGTACTCTGCAGAGTAATCCATGCTTCTTCTCAATCAACACTTTCCAGGATATTAAAAGGCTACAACTTTGAGATACGTAAAAATCTGTGTTAGATATAAATGAAGCATGACTGCCTAATCAGTTTAGTGGGGATGGAGGAATTACAATTAAGGCTCCCATGAGCATTTTCTTTATTAAGCAGATCTCACTAAGATTAGATTACCAAAATGAGAGTGTTTTACAGCAAATAGTATGATTTGCTTAACAGTGGATGGTCAATGAGTTATATCAAACGATTGAGGGATACTGCAGGTTATTCTTCATTGGCATCTATAAGGACAGTATAAACAATCATCTTGGGGAATGGTTTCAGTGGAAGTTGAGTTAGTGAGATCCCTTTCACCCCTCTATTTCTTATCTCTTAAGGGAAAGATAAAATGATGGGAACCATGTTTGTTGATCTGAATTCAGAGATACATCATTTGACCTGAAAAAAGGTCAATTCCAGTTCTATTGAAGCCAATGGGTCTCTCAATAGACCCCAATTTGTAGTAAAAGCTACAGTGATTTTGACCTAAATCAAGATTTAAAGAAGTGCTTATCTTGAAGATGTGCATAAGGCACATTCCCAAATTCTTTACTCTGATCCTGATAATACTTTGACACAACACTGTGATCACACTTTTAGTGTAGCTTCACCTGAAATACTCCCAAGGCAAATGTTCTTGAATTTCATAGTGTGAGCTATGTAATAACATCTTGCAAGTAAAAGGGTCATGAATACAACTAGACCAAGGAGAAAACTACTTGGAAGAAGTAATTTTCTCCTTGGTGGAAAGTAAGTAGTAGGAGGGAAAACCACTTGCAAAAAGCGTGCTTTGTTCTTCTGCTGTCTTTATCTCAGAAGCATAATACTCCTGAGACGAGCAGCTGTCAACAATATAAGGGTAAAAATAACACATGATATTAGTTGCCTGTTGTGCTAGTCACTGTGTAAAGATAAAGTAATTGAAGTTAGTAATATTTATGATTTCATGATGGCTTTCAAGATTTTTAGTGTTGCTCTTCAAGCCTTTTTTTCCATTTTCCTGTGCTATGTGAGAGTCTCAACTATTACTTAATAAAGAAAATAAATTCCGATTCACATAACTGTGCAGGAAAACCTTAAGAGTTCAAAACAAGACACAGAATAGAAATAAGATAGACTTTTTTCCTTTTTCGTTTCTTAAGTGCCACAATTTTGAAGTCAACCTCAGAGTTTATTTGTGCTTGTTCTAGATGTGGGGGAATACTAATACGAAGAAAAAAACAGGCTCTCTGCCAGACAAACTATTCTGTCTACATATACAAGATAAGCAAAGGATGGGGGAAGTAAACTATTGTTAAGAATGTGGAAATTAAGCATAAGGAGATTAAAGTGCCAGCACTTTCAACACTTGGTTATGCAGATAAGGTCAGTGCCCAAGGGAGTGCAGAGGTAGCCTGTCCAAGAGCTGGGAACTGACCCTGGCTGCTCCTCCGGAAGGGAGAGAAGAGGCATCAGGTGTAAACGAAGCAGCACTCACCAGTGCAAAAGCTGAATCAGCTGCAAAACAGTACTTTCTCAATGAGAATCACAGTGGAAAACCTCAATGAACTGCCACAAATGTCCATATTCTGGTCTCTAGCTTAATGGAGATATGTGTGAAACAAAGAAAAGCACAATTATTGTACTTCAAAAAATTGTTCAGCTTGGGAAGTGCTTGTAACAGGATGCTGTGAATGACAAAATTTTACACAGCATTATGGGGGAACTGGACAAGACCATTGGTAAAAATCTATTACATATTACAAATAAAACCAAAACTAAACCAAACTGAACCAAACAACCCACCTGTATTGGTCTCAGGTAAATTAGTTCTACCCAGAAATCAATTTTATCTGAAAATGACTCAAGAATGAGAATGCATCTCAATGAAATATCTTCTGTTTTCCTTGTTCTTACACTCTTCCTTAGACATTGACCTGTGGTCGCTACTGGTGACAGGATTTTGATCTAACTGTCCCAACTGTCCCAAGGCCATAATGTTATGAATCACACTTACTGACAGCAGCTGGAGATGTAACCCATCAGCTGTTGGAAGTTCTCTTAGATACAATGCGGTTTTTGTGGCTACCAAATAGTTTCCAGAGATGCCTTTTCCCAGAATCTTTTTGCAATTCTACGTGGTTCTAGCTACCTCAGACTGTCTGTGAGTCACTTGTTGGGGTTGCAGATTATGGAAGGGGTCAAATGCTTCATTAACAAGAGGAGGCTGCACCATGCTGGAAAATGCTTTTTCCTCAGTGTACCCTTGATAGTTCTAAAATCTAATAAATGAGTTTCTACACATAAACAACATCTGTGTGTTATCAGCATTATCCATCTTAAGTATGGAACACATTCATCTGGGTAAAGCCTGAAAGCCCTCCCAGGAATATTTCAAATCCATTTCCTAGGTAAAGCAAACAGCTAATTATGCCCCAGCCCTACATCCAACATGAACTCTTGCATTCACAATGAATTCCAGTAACCTTTCTGGGTTCACACAGGCTAACCATGCTGCAGGACAGAGTACTACCTTTTATAACTAGTGCAGTATGGTCTTCTGGTGGGTATACTTCAATTTTATCACTTCCTCCTAAAGAGAAAATTCAATTTAAATTGACATGCAGGAATGAATTAAAATGTACAAAGGGTCTTAAATGAAAAAGTAACCATGTAAGCTCAAATCAGATACCGAAATTATCAAACGAGAAATGCAGCTGTTGAAAACAAAGGTGCACAAATAGATTATTTGAAACAAATACATTTGTGTGTGATTAAAAGAAACAACTGGAGCTGATGTAGTTTGGAAGCAAAATAAACCACACTGTAATCATATATTAAGAAGAAACAGGCAATGTTGTGTAGAAATATAGTTCAGATTTGTGGGAAAAAACCCTACAAATTTACTACAAATGAAAACTTCATTTTAAATATCACTATGTTTAGGGAAAACACAAGAAAGAAAGAAATAAGTGGCACTTTAATTTTCTGTATTGATCGGAGCAAATCAATCACTTTCCAGAAGCGTTTTTACTCAGGTAGGACTTACCCTTCCTGGTAACTAACCATATGTGAATTATTTCTTCAGCAGAGTGATTTCTGGATTCATGCAATTTAATCAAACTGTGGCTCAAACTTATACTATAATATAATTATTTGCCAAGTAAAAAAGAGAAATGTAGTAAATAGGAAAATCTTACCTTTACCCCCTGTCCAAATTCAATAGTGAAAAAGTCAGTAGTTCTTCAGGTTCCCATTTCCAATTCCCTTTGCCTTCTTGGCTGCAAGATGTTCCTGGCTTTCAATTAACTGGTAGCGACTGTTCCAAGTGCACTTCAAGCCTGTTGCAGATGCAAATACAAAATAAAATGGGTTTATAGAAAGCAGATTGGTTAAGCTGCATGTTTGAATGCACGTTTGCAGTGGGCCAGGATCGTGCTCACAACCAGTCACTGAGATTTGACTGACAGGCAATTAAGATGTCCTAAATTGTGCTTGTGGAAACATATAATTAAAGTGCATTATCCAGTACTTCACCACATTAAAAATATATTGTGTCAAGATTTTGATAAAAGTTTCATTTTATTGATACTACATAGAATCATAGAATCATAGAATAGTTAGGTTGGAAAGGACCTTAAGATCATCTAGTTCCAACCCCCCTGCCATCGGCAGGGACACCTCACACTAAACCATATCACCCAAGGCTTCATCTAACCTGGCCTTGAGCACCATTAGGGATGGAGCATTCACAACCTCCCTGGGCAACCCGTTCCAGTACCTCACCGCCCTAACAGTAAATAATTTCTTCCTTATATCCAATTTGAGCTTACCCTGTTTAAGTTCCAACCCGTCACCCCTTGTCCTATCACTACAGTCCCTAATGAAGAGCCCCTCCCCCACATCCCTGTAGGCCCCCTTCAGATACTGGAAGGCTGCTATGAGGTCTCCACACAGCTTTAAATTAAAAATGTAGCCAGGCACTCATCTTCTATCCATGTTTTTACTCATCCTAGTGTAATCCTTATGATTAAACTTTCTGTGTCTTCCTTCCAGTACCAAGTGTACTTCCAAATAAAAGACATCAGATAGTATCACTTTTTTAGGATTCTTCTTAGCATTCACAGGATCTCAGGACCACACAAGGAGGTCTTTGGCAAACATCAGAGTTCCACAATGCTGTGTGCCTGCCTTTTTGAGAATCTCTAGCTTCAGTTATGATCAACTGGTTGCAAAAACACTTTAATACATAAAAACTAAAGTGCTGTGATGTCTCAACAAGTTATTAATTCATTTTTAGGTGGGACTCCATGTCTAGATAAGAGCCCCTTTCATAACATGAAGCTACCTCTCCCTTCCTGAATTCTTTCCATCAGAGAACTGGGTATAAATTTACCTTCTTTTTTAATACTGTGGGTGTGACAGCAAGCTGCAGGTTCAGTAACAGATAGGAAGAAAAGAAATTATTCCTGACAATTTGGCAGTGTGATTTCACCCTTTCTGCAGTATTTAATAAGAGTTTAAGAGGCTGATAGCATTTGTTTTCTCTTTCTGCGCACATACGACAACAGAGAGATTCAGGCCTAACTTTGCATTTTAATTATATAAACATTTTGAGGTGATGAGGTTTAATGTTTTAAATGTGATCTGTAAAACATGTAAATTAAATGTGAAATCAGTACAAATTCTGCAGAAATTAATAGACAATGAAGAGATAATTAAACTGAATTTGATTCTCTGGAATTCAAGTGTCTAGTCTAAGCTAAAGAGAGAGCAAGAAGGAGAGGAGCTGAGTCCATTCAGAAATAAATGTCTAAATTAGAATCACCCCCTGGAGATACTTACCTCCCCTCATTAGTAACAGGCTGGGCTTTGACAATTAGCTTCAGTTTGACAACTTTTAAATGGCTAAAATTAGGTGACATGAACCTTATGTCGACATTATGTATTTCCACCCAATACAGCAAAGCATTTCATAGGAAGCTTATACTTAAATGTAAGACAAGTGCCATAAATATTTCTAAGTGTTTTGCTGGAGCACATCCAGAGTGCTCATCAATTTGCAGGATCAAACACCATATCTTTAATGGTGTTTAGCACTTGAATTTCTTATCAATATCATTGCACTACTGTGCAGTTGCAGCTTCAAAATGTGAAGGCCAGACTTGAAAGGACATTTTTTACCACTCATCTGTTCTGCTGTCTTTACTAAAAGGAAGTGAAGGTGCAGAAAAACAGCTTGCACATCTTACAAACTGCTGCATACTGAGCATCTGAAAGTAATTTTCATTGAGGATTTTCTTAAAAAGGCAGGAATGTTTATAACATGAACACTGAAGAGGGAATAGATTTCACATATACTTATTAAATTTATTTAGTCAGCTACTAAGCTTACTTTAGGCATCTACCACAAGTTCAGTTCAGGATATATACGTTTAGGAAGCCAGATTTCCTGTACACTCCATAGGAAGAAAGGGGTCAGTGGGAACATCAGAGTAGGCTGCCTCTAATCTCCAGTGTTACTCGTTTTGCTATTTAATTGCAACATTAATGTCTGGTTGTTTCCTGGCAAGGTATAAAGTACACATGGAAAAATAAGATACTGCAAGAACACAGACCACCTTTTTGAGCCCATTTAACTCCCCTGTAGATTGGCAAGCGAACCCTGCTTTCACTGAAGTTTTGTGTCTAAGCAGCACAAAAGTGTTTTTCACACAGTGTTTACCATATTTTACAGTGCTATATTACAGCAGTCTAGGTAAGTGGCCTGCATAAACCGTGTTGCAGCTTGAATAAAGCTCAACTCTTTTTGTGTACATATCACAAAGGTAAAATAGAAGCAACTTAGCAATGCTATGCCTTGGCTTTTAATGTGGGGAGTATAGCACAATATAATCCTGCCAAAACAAACTTACTGGATTTGTCACAGATTTCCAGAAAAATAGATTCTGACACACTTAGCCACCCAGTTTAGTTTCCAGAATGACCAGAAAGAGTAAAAAACCTCTCGCCTACATTGCTGTTGTTTTAGGCCAAGGAGAGGATTGGCTTAATCAGCTCTGTTCTGACTTTCATTATACTGTTTAATTTATTACAAATATAATGAAAACAAAGGAAAGAAAACATTTCAAATTTTGAAGACTATTACATACCGGCTTATTTACATTTTACATAAAACAGGGCTTTGCATATGCTTCTCCAGCTCCAGTTGCCACAATAGGTGTTTGACAATACTGCTCATCCAAGATGACTCATATTTTTTGTGAGGCTCCACTGCAAATAGCTTCTTTCTGATACAAGTCTTGTCTAAGTTAGTGGCCTAAATCTTTATTTTCCCACCCATGGCAGGAAGTGAAATATCTGCTTAAGCTGGCAAATAATTTCATGTGGGATGGACCAGTTTCTACACTCACATCACTTCCTTACACACAGGGGAAGGAAATTACTGCCTTGATCTATTTCTTGATGTGAAGCATTGTTTATTAGTTTAAAGAAGAGGCCTTATCCTGACAGCCTTATTAAGGTAAAATATCAATGTTGGTATTTATGATAACTCTCGGACTTGTCAGTTTCACACATCACTCTGGTGTTGAGTGCTGAACAATGAAAGCAAGCAGGTGTTAACAAAAAGCCACCTCCACTGTTCTGAGTGAAAAAGTACTAATAAGGGAGACTTGTTGCAGTTACCTGCAGGACCCCTTCACCATTTCTAGTATGGCATTAGTAGGAAAAATGTAACAAAGGACAAGTCAAAGAGGACCTCTTTGTAATATGCTATTCTTAACAAGCCCTGCATACATCTCTGGCCTTGCAGAGGTGCACAAGATGGTGAACAGGAGAGAAAGATGCTACTTCTGTGGTAGGAGGTCTGCAGTCCAGTGTCACAGCTGCGATTCCATGGTTTGTATTTTCACATCCCTTCTGATGCCTGAGGCACCAGGCTCCAGCATCACATAAATCTGAGCCTTTTAATCAGAGTGAAACACAGATCTTCACGTTTGCTTCCATGCCTACATATCAGAACAGAGGAGATAAAGTATGACCTCAGACACTTGCAGAAAAGTTCAGAGGTATTGTCACTAGCCCATCATCTGTATTTGATTATGCTGACAATTTAATGTCAGGCCACGTCTAGGCTGCTAAATAAAAAAGACCAAAGGCAGAACTAAAGCGTGTGTCTCATCATGATCCACACTGTTCAACAGTTTTTATCATGCTTTGTTTTGACCATCTTCTAATCTCCTTCTAAATCAACACCTAGTGCGGTCTGATGGATTAAGAGATTGTTCATTTGGAAAACCCAAAAGCAATGTTTTCCAAAGGCTGGTTTTGGTTTTGGCTTCTTCTCAACACTGTTTTCTACTATTATTCACCAGAATCTGTATCATCACTTATCATCAAATGGTCTCATGCTTTTTCCAGGCATACAGTTTCAGCACCATGCTTTAAGTAAGGTGCTGCACAGTCCTGACAGTAAGAGTGTCTAGAAAGCTTTATTTTGATAGAAGACAAACTGCCAGATGCATGCAGGCGTTCTGGATGATCGTCTTTCAGCCTTTTGGCCTCAGTAAAGCAAATTCTTCCTCCACAACAGCCCAAAAGAAAGAATCCCCTCCTAAATGTGGGAATTGTCAGGCAGTAAAATTGGCTGCAGACTGGTACATGTGTGCAACTGGCGAGGTCTCATTTCTGTGTCTCCCCTTCTGACAGTTGTTTTTGTAGGGATCAGTATTAGGAATAGCAGAAGTGATGGCATTGGCTTGGTATGAAAGAGCTGTATTCAAGCAAAAATTATACCTTCATATTTCTTGTCCACTTCATGTGAAGTGGAGAATCTGGTGAAAATAATCTGCTAGATTACTCAGATATACGATTGCTCCATGTATAGATGACAGCCCTATTCCTAAGAATGTAAAGTGAAGGATATGGGGTAGCTAATGGGGTGGAGCTTTGATGTTTCTTGGAGACTTCTAATTCCCAACCTGTTACAGGAGTCTCTAAGGGACCCTTCCCACACAGCTCCATCTTCCTATTACCTCTGCTAGTGGGACTGAGACCTGTGTGCCACCACATATGATGAATGCTGGCAGGCTCAATCTAAATGGGAGTCTTAAATTCCACACCCTATTCCCTTCCCACATACTTCTGTCAGTGGGAATCTGTTCTTATCAGTTTGAAAGATGAAGAACTTGCACATACAATGCTTTTCTGCACTAATAAGATCTCCCACCCCTTAGATATTCTCTGAATGATTGGCAGTAATAGTGCTGCCATAGCAAACAATACTTAGAATCAGGCCATCTTGATTAGATCATTTTGGATTATTTTGGATTAAATTATGTTGGGTTCTATTATTAATTTAATTTATTTTAATTTCTTTATTTAATTAAAATGTCTTATGGTAAGTAAATAGCTGGAGCTAATCCAAGTACAAGTTTACAAGTTCAATTGATTGAGCTAAGTAGTGAAAGCTACCTGCAGTAACAGCATTGGTGTATTTCTGAAAGACAAGAAACTGCACCTAGAACTGAAATTCAGAGCATGGGAGCTGAGAGCCTCAAGGCCCACATGTAGTGCTGGCCAAGAAAACCTGCATAGTGAGCTTGGTGAAACCAGAATGTTTAGGAAGCAGGCAATGATCTGTAATAGAATATTTATCACCTCCCATCTTCAGGTTATTCTAAATTATAAATTGATTCCAGAAAATTCCAGAAATGTTAGTGCTGTCCTCAATTAAAAAACGAGATCACAGAATTAGAAAATGTAATGGTTTTCTATGAGTGCTTAGCAGTGAAAGAAAGAAAAGCCAGCACCAAAATGATACCTCAGGAGTTCTGGTCCTGCATGAACACCATTAATTTTGTAGCTATTACTGCAAGTGTGGTATTATTATCTTTTCCCAGGAATGCATTACTGTAATTCTAATGAAATGGATGAATTAATGAACTAGTTAACTAACATGAGCATGTTTAAAATTCAAAATTTTCTATCCTCTGTGGACTTCATGCTTACCCTGCAAAATTGCTTTTCTGACATAATCAGAGCTGTCAAAACTGTTACTGAATATGATCCTAAAATTCTGGTTTTCCCTCTACATCTTCTACCATAAGTAGTTTCCTGTAAAACAATAGTATTTCCTCCAAACCAATACAGCCAATACACAATACAGCCAGTACTGCACCTTTTCTGCTAAGAAGAAACAAATCCTCAGTTTAAGGTATCAAATTTGGGTCAGGTTTGGACGCAGTGCAGCCCCTTCCTGCTCTGGAACACCATGTGCCTTCCAAGTCTGGCCAGATGCACATTCTACAACTGTGCCTGAAGGAAGTGGCAGCAGTTTACATTAAGAGCAGAACTCGGCTTGCGACAGTGGGTTCAACAAGCATGAGAATAATGCTCCTTTCTTTAGCCTTGCCCAGGCTCCACCCCATTTCTCAAAATTGCTGAAGTATTTACAAATGTTTAAGAGAACCTCTGTGTTACTAGCAGAATATTTACACTGCCATGCATTTCAGATGCAGGCAGAGCTATACAATCAAGGCCCACCCCAAAGACAGGAGCTGTGCTGTACCATCAAAATATGTACTGGTTCTACTCTCCACTACCATACAAGGCAGCTCTGCATTCCTGCTGGTAACCTTTTATTACCTCCTAAGATTTCCAGATCACTGCCAGATTTCTTGAACTTCATGGAATGCTTAGAGGCTTCATAAATATAAACCTCAGATGCTGTTAGGCACTTTTGTATGGGAATGCCAAAATGAAGAAAATGAGAAGTATTAAGAAGACTATTGATACCATTTGTGCATTGTAATGGCTGCAGTTACACAGTTTACAGTTTCAATAAACTTCACAACTTAGTGTGAATCAAGCCTTGAAATATCACTGTGGTGTTGCTCTTACCCCCTTCTCACACAGGATGTTAGCTGAGGAACAGAATGGCCAAGGAATTTAGACAATGTCCCATTGCACTCAGCAGAAGACTGGAATTAGATGTCGGATGTTTCTGCTTTGCAGTCATAGTCTGCAGTCTACTAAACTATGCTGACTCTTTATGACTTTAGACAGGAAGAAAGTATTATTAAAAGGGATTCCAACCAGCTTATATTGATACTTTCAATGCATTATGATTAAATTAGAAGAGGCCAAGAGTCCCTTTTTTTTGTTGTAAATATGAAATTTTAGAGGAATATTAAGTTTTTAGAGATAATTCCCTGAACATATATATATATATAAATGAACAAGAAGGCAAATATGAAAAAAGAAAGAGGCAGTGGAACAGATGCAAGTCCATAAAGGCAGCCTTGAAAAGCTTCTGAATGCATATAACAGAGAGTTTTTGGTCTGAAAAACGTGCATTGAATTTCTGGAATGAGAAAGATGCTGTTTGCATTCTACCCACAATGTTCTGGCTTCTTATTCTGGAAGGTCGTTAAAATGTTTTCTAAGAACTGATGAACTGTTTACTGATTTTATTCTTACTGATTATTTCTGATTTCTGTCCTGAATACACTTTCAAAGTTATTAATTAAAAATGCCTCCCAGCTTGTTTCAACTGGAACTTTAAGCTCTGTTGTTGTTTATTTTCCATATTTTTCCAACTGAGACAAATTAAGCCCCAGTAGCTTCCATTAAGTCAGGTTCCTACACAATCTTTTATTTGCACCTGGAGACCACATAAGTGCGTCAGTACCTAAAACCTAGCTAAGAGCAAATGTCATTTTTAGGTCCAGAGCCTGAAATGCAGAAAAGGTTCAGCATGCTGAGCAGTCACCCCACCAAAACACATTGGTAGGAAATGCTGAACATGGAGTTTTAAGCCTGTGTCAGATAGAAATGGATGCAGACCACACTAAATAACTTTTGGAAGGACTCTTCAGACTGAGTCATGTGTGGATGCATTTTCCATGTAGGGGATGTGTGTGAGAGACAGACAGAGGAGTCTCTTGTCCTGTAACCTCAGACAAACTTGGCAGAAGGATGGAGATCTAACACATAGGAAGTTCCTACAAGTTTTTGGGAAACTTGCAAGACAAGTTTTGTCTGTTAACGCTCAGCCTCAGCATCTAAAAGACAAGAGAAATTTCACATGGGCAAATGCAATCTAATAAATTTCCTAACCATGGGAAATGCTTTAGTCAGAGTTTATATATTAAACAGCAGAAAAACCTCAGACTGCAGTTCTCGCCTGTATGGAGTCTCTGCTGCCTAGTAAAATGCAAATGAGGATAGAAGTCATAAATACATTTATAAGTATGGTTTCCCAATTAGATTCTCTGAAGTCTGTAAGGGATAAACTCCTGCTGCAGCTTAGTGTAATACAATTAGGTTGTCAATTAATCACAAAACCACTGGGAGCTAAGCTGCTTTGTTTCAAATACTTGGAAATGCTTGTTCCCAGTCCCAGGATCCAGCTGCATGTCTTTACTGGGAGCTCTGGGTGTAATTAGGAAAGACTCAGTGGAACAATGATCTCAGCTAGAAGAACAAAGAACATCTGGGGGTACCTTTTTTGTGATGCACGATAGTGAAAAGCAGAGCATGCCATGAGATACCAAGAAATAAATTGCACCTGTTGTTGGAATAAGCAGGTTAGCCACTATAACTTGGTGGGGCAAGTGGGGTGGGTGACTTGATATAGCCATGGTATAGCCATTTTCAGCTTTCAGCAGAGAATTGGACTTGACTCAGAGAGGTCTCTTCAGCTTAAGCCTTTCTGTGGTATTAGAGCCCTCAAGCCCTGAATTCACAGTTAAGATAAAAGTAATTGTTTTGCTGTTATTTTGCTTGTTAATGGTGTATGAACATTTGACCTGGATGCCCTTAGCTTTTGGAAAATTTAAATGGGCATTAGTGTCCTGCTTGTTTGGGAACATAGTGATTGATTCTGAGTTTTCCTAATGCCTTCTCTTGCTGTTCCTGTGATCCACTCCTGATCTGACTCCTCCTGCTTCCTAAGAAGTGTCATAAAGCTAAACTCAGACAGCAGATTTAAGCATAGACCATCATACCACTATCACACACTCCCCTCATTTTGCTTTCAGTATTTAAATGGGGCAGTCTATGGCAGGGGGGTTGGAAGTAGATGATCTTGAGGTCCTTTCCAACCCTAACTATTCTATGATTCTATACAGGTGTATCAGATTTTAGATACAAGCATTCAGCATTAGGAGGATAGATTACTAATGAAAAACCTTTCCTCACTGCCCATCCTCTGGATGTCCTCTTCTCCTTATCCCACAACCTTGATTACTGCAGGCTGTTCCCTAAGCTTGTGACCTGTTTTCTAGTAACTAAAAAGTATCATCAGCTTTCCTTGTTCAGAGCAATCATCCTTTGCCACCTTAAATTTTCTGCCTTTTCAGAGTAAATCTAAATTATTCCAGAGTGCCTCCATGATTCAGCATCATCTCCCCTGGTTTATTTCACTTTCCCCCCTTTTTTGACTCTACCCGTATTCATCCTCAGATACCTCCCCTGTGCCTCCTCCTCCTCTCCAAATCCATGAACACACAGCTTTCCACTCCTGCACAGACACCTGGGCTTACAGACCCCTCCTCAGCTTATTTCTTTCCCAGAGCTTTCAGAACATCTCTTCTCTATCAGATTAAAACTCCTTTTTTCTTTTTGCGCTGGACACTTCCCAGAGCCTTGCCGTGTGTGTGCAGCACGTCTGCTCAGTGTAGCACAGACGGCATCTGCTGGGTAACTCAAGAACATCATGTGGCTTCTCTGACTTGCTTCAATAAGCAAGCATAAAAGTCAAGTCTTGATTCACACAAACAACTCATCCGGGGCAACCAGTAAATGCTCTTGATATTTTATTGTGATGTTACTTTTTTTTAACAAATGAAAAGTTTACAAATAAATGAAGCTTGACTAGTGCCTCACGAGCTGGGTGCAAGTTTTCTACAACAATGCTAGGCTTGAAGCCAAAGCTGAACAATGGTGGGCTTAATCTGTAGCAGAAACATCCTCTTATTTGGGTCATTTTTCACTTGGTTAGGGGGGAGGCAATGGGGAAAACTCTGACCTGTTACATTTTGGTGTGATTGCTCATAGCAACTGTAAAACTCAACAGTGCTGTCCTGATAGCAGCTCAGTGAAGTAGGTACTGTCTAGGTGGTCACCAGGGAGCAGGGTAAAAAATATCTGGCTCATTATTTAGGATTTATGCTGTGAACACAGCCTGGCAACTCTACCATTTGAGCCTAGTCCTGCCTCACATTGTTTTGGACTTTTGTTCCCTAATGCTTTTTCATCCATCATTTTGTTAATGAAGATGTTGGAATAATCAACATGTTATTTTGGTACTTTGACTGAATGTTTTCCTCTCCACTTCTCCTGGATTGTTGATTTATTTTCCATTTAACCCCTACTGTCTGGAACCTCATTGGCAGTACATTTAATTTTATTAAGTAAGATTCTTAAGCTTTACACTTAAATAATAACCTAAATTTGCTTATTATTTACAATATTATAAATTGAGTAGACATAGAAAGTGCTGGGCTATAGCCTTTTTTTAGCCTTGGCATTTTGAAGCAATAAGATAGCAGATGCAATACTGCCTTTGTAAGTATAGAGAGTCTTCAGCTTTATATCATTAGCAAGCACCTATTCTCAAGATCAAAATCACCAAATTTAATTCTGTGTGATCTTGCTCACTGCTGACTGCTAACAGCACAGCAATGCACCTTTAATATCATATTGGGTATTGGCTGCCTCAAGCATAGTTCAAGTTGATTATGATATTCTCAGTTGTCATGGCCTGCCTCCAGCAGCTGGTATGAAGATTGCCTGCCCATAGGTGACACTAGAGTTTGATGGCTGGGACATTCTTCCAGAAGGTATGAGGCAGAATTTGTAGTGGAAAAGCTTGAGAACACTGAGCCCAGAGTTCACACTTCTGGAAGTAAATGCTTCACTCATCCAGAGACACAACAGAAGGTGAACATATCTTCCCTGTGTTTCACACAGAAAGCTATAATGAAAAAAATGTTTGTGCTCAATGGAGTATGGTGTGTATGGGGGCAGCAGGTCTTATACCAGCAACTGGGCTGGGCTCCTGTTAGTTCAGAATAAAACAGGGCACTCTATAGTACTAACATATGAAGAGCTGTGGGGGCCTAGCGAAACATTTTCTACTGGCCTGTCACATCCTTTTCTACCACACACAAAAGCACTTAATATATATTGATGTGAATTAGACTTAATTATCTTAAAGGTCTTATTCCAACCTAGTTGATTCAATGATTCTAATACACTAATATTTGGAATGGCATACACAAGTTTTACCATACGAAGTGGTTAAAGAAAAATCCCAACAACAAAATCATAAAAGCCCAAGTATGCTAAAAGCTTGTCATATGCATAAACATATATCTCCTGAAAAGCAGCAGGACTCATGCCTGGTCAGAGTGCTACAGACCTTCTTTGTTCTTGGAGCATGATGGAGGCTATGTTGCTATGCTTGTTCAATGGGTGTCCTGGGCACCTGAGCTCTGCAATGGGTCATACCTAGATGATCCAGCCAAGGTTATCAACAGGTTAAGTGAAACAGGATTAACTAATAATCTGAACAGTATTGCACTTTCTCTGTAAATTTTGGGCACTGGGGAAATTTCAGTTTCAGTAGAAGTGGACAGAAACCTGGTATTTGTAGGGGTTCTTTGAAAAGGCTGAATGCTAATTGCCATATGGAAAATAAAAATCAAGTTCCCAAATGTCTCAATTAGGTCAGTGACAAGACAGTTTCTTTGGTGCTCTCAGCTTCACCTTCAGTGCTTAAACTAAACCCCACTTTTGTTTAATCCCTATTAAATTGTTCTACTGCATAACCCTACCTGTTCTTTACAGACAGTTGCTAAAAACACATCTGTAAAAACATCAGACTGAATCATAACATTGTCAAGTAGCCACATAAAATGCAACACAGAATGCAAAGCTAAGACAAGTAAAAGGTTATATCCCAAAGAAAAATTTGGAATTTTCCTTCTCACACATGCTGACTGTGACAAGGCCAATCTTGTATTCTGCTGTGAGTCTGCCTTCATTTGATGTTTAACCTTTGAAGAGTTAAAGTCTGTCACTGGCAGTGGCATGATAACTACAGCTGGCTAAGTGCCTCTTGCTGTTTCTTGTTATAATGAGTGCATATAAGGCTTTTTTTTTTTTTACCAATAAGGTTCTACTCTTTAGCATAGAACTTCAAGTTTCATACTTTAAGCTCAGATTTGGTTGCATGGAGACCTCATAGCAGCCTTCCAGTATCTGAAGGGGGCCTACAGGGGCGCTGTGGAGGGACTCTTCATTAGGGACTGTAGTTACAGGACAACGGGTAATGGGTTAAAACTTAAACAGGGAAGGTTTAGATTGGATGTAAGGAAGAAATTCTTTACTGTTAGGGTGGTGAGGCACTGGAATGGGTTGCCCAGGGAGGTTGTGAATGCTCCATCTCTGGTGGTGTTCGAGGCCAGGTTGGATGAAGCCTTGCGTGGCATGCTTTAGTGTGAGGTGTCCCTGCCCATGGCAGGGGGGTTGGAACTAGATGATCTTAAGTTCCTTTCCAACTCTAACTATTCTATGATTCTGTGATTTTATCTGCAAAGTATGTACTTTTATCACTGAAACATGCAAAAAATTTCTGTCTTCTATTCTTAACTAAGATAAATAGATCTGAAGGGACCTCCATGATTAAATAGCCAAAAAAGTACAAAAATAAAAACACCCTAACACTCAACTGCCAATATTTTATTATGGCAGTGACAGAATGAAATCTCCTTAAAGCTTGTTTTTAAGCTCCAGTATGTGGACATATCTTTTGACTAACACAAAAAGCATTATCTTCAGAAACAAATTCTTTCCTAGCTCATTACAAGAGTTGTTTATCACACCTAATCATGTTCTGATCTATTGTGTGGTCACCAGCAGTACCTTTGTCTCAGCTACACGTTACACTTGACCTTCCCATGGCGTGATCCTTTCCAATTGCTGCACAGACATAAATTAAGCTTTGGCTACACCACAGCAGAAACACCTAGATACATCAGGTTCCATGGAAGAGAGCCAGAAGGGATCAAGCAGGCAAGATAAGATTCTCAAGAAGAGAGCTAGGTAAAAGCAGCAAGGCAGCATGCTTTAGAAGAGGCATGGAAAAAGCCAGTCCCAGAAAATGACGAACTGTTAAGATACTTGGTTTGACATAAATTTCCTTAGCAAGTAAGTCTTGAAAGAATAAGTAAGTTCTGAGATAGTGCCTGTTTATCCTTTTAAGTAAGTTACGCAATAATGAGGTTTAACAAAAAAAAAAAAACAAACAAACCTGCACAGAACAAGATTTAAAGTCAAAAGTAAGACTGCCGTTGGTGCAAGCAATCACATTAAAGAGATATAGTACTGTTAAAAGGGATGGCAGGGGAGTGACAGGGAAAGCTGCACAACTGATTTTCAGAGTTCTTCATAAAGGTCATCTGCATCTTTTAGAACAGATGTTAATGAGTGGGAGGACAGATACACTCAAAACAAGTAAAACCCAGACACCATCCTTACAGATAATCATTAAATAAGACCCTATGCCAACCCTCAAATGGCATTCTTGCAGCATGTCCTGCTGTAGACTAAGGAGCACTTCAATGGAAACAAACAGAAATACCTTCTCCTACTGAGGCATCCTGGTTTTCCTTGGTTTAATACTGCAAATCTGCAAAGCATACCACCCCATTGGTATGAGCTGAAAGATATGAACTTCATTGTACATCACAGAACCCAAGGGTTGGAAGGGACCTCGAAAGATCATCTAGTCCAACCTCCCTGCAAGAGCAGGGTAACCTAGAGTATATCACACAGGAACTTGTCCAGGCAGGCCTTGAATATCTCCAATATAGGAGACTCCACAACCTCTCTGGGCAACCTGTTCCAGTGCTCTGTCACTCTTACAGTAAAGAAGTTCTTCCTGATGTTAACGTGGAACCTCCTATGCTCCAGTTTACACCCATTGCCCCTTGTCCTACCACTGGATATCACTGAAAAAAGCCTAGCTCCATCATCCTGACACCCACCCTTTACATATTTGTAAACACTGATGAGGTCACCCCTCAGTCTCCTCTTCTCCAAGCTAAAGAGACCCAGCTCCCTCAACCTCTCCTCATAAGGGAGGTGTTCCACTCCCTTAATCATCTTTGTGGCTCTGTGCTGGACTCTTTCAAGCAATTCCCTGTCCTTCTTGAACTGAGGGGCCCAGAACTGGATGCAATATTCCAGATGCAGCGTCACCAAGGCAGAGTAGAGGGGGAGGAGAACCTCTCTTGCCCTACTAACCACACCCTTTCTAATGCACCCTAGGATGACATTTGCCTTCTTGGCCACAAGGGCACATTGCTGGCTCATGGTCATGCTCCTATCCACCAGGACCCCCAGGTCCCTTTCCCCTTCACTCCTTTCCAGCAGGTCAACCCCCAACCTGTACTGGTACATGGGGTTGTTCTCCCCCAGATGCAAGACTCTACATTTGCCCTTGTTGAATTTCATCAAGTTTCTCCCTGCCCAACTCTCCAGTCTGTCCCAGGCTTTCAGAACATGGACCTGAAGTTTAAATCTTAGTTCAGACAACATACCAAGTGTTTTATTTTTGCAGAATTCAAAGGATCACAATACACATTATACTGTGCAAATTCAAAACTTCCCATGCTATGTTAAAATATAATTGATGCCATAGTTTATGTGAACAAAAAGTAAATCCACACTAAGTTCTGAAGTCACATGTGTCAGAACAAGGCCCATTGATTTGCACCTATAAGCACATCAACAATATTACACAAGACAGTAAGCACTTGATAGTAATATATGCCTTAAGGTTTTTTTGGAAATAGTGTCAAAGCTAAAGAAGTCTGGAAGCATTTCTCCTCCTCTTTACCTCCCCTAAAGGAGATGCAACAAGGACAGAATTAGCAGACAACTCAAGTGAACATCACTAATTTTTATTTGTAAGTGTTACAATACAGCCTCCGTAAGACTTAAGAGCTGAACATAAAACTTGCATAGATTTTTTTAAATTTTCATTTTTTCCTCTTTAGGCCAAAGGCTCTCCATTCACTGTTTGGCACAAAGATAGCTGATGAGTTTCACCCTAGATCTGGAACTCTTAAGTAAAAGAAAGAAAACCACACATTTGGCTTATCTAGTAAACAAGTCTAATACACAGCTGTAATTTTTTCCACTCAATTTCTGGAAGCCTTTTGGGAAAGACTCATTTTCCTTTGGTTAAGAACTTACAGATCAAAAGCTTAAGTACGATTCTTTCGCAGAATTACATTCTTGGAAATACATACGTTATTGTGAGCTGTGTCCCTCTGATAGAAGGCACAGTTTGCAAGAACAACATTAATTAAAAAAACCAAACCAGAGGCCAGTTCTGCAAGGGTACAAGTGACACTAACTGGTGGATTTTATTGGATTTTTTCTAAATCTGGGCAAGACCTACTCTTATGTTTTCTCTCCTCCTGCCCAGTGTCTGTAAAGCGACACCAATATTTGTAAAATAAGAACTTTTCAAGGAACAGCTATAAGAGAAACATGAATCAGCAGTTTTCTGCTGGTACAGAGTTCCTCTACAAACTAGATGTGACAGTGGTTACTGTCCCTCAGAACTCATGTGTCAACAAGCAAACAATCACAGGGAACTTTTCTTTTAATCTACATTCTCCCTGCATACTTGAAATCTAGTGAGCAAAACTGTATGAGGTTGTAAAGCTGATCATTTTGTCTAAAGTGCTTGATGAAAGCAGGGAAACTATGAAAATGATAAATTAGTGAAACCAAAAGTGGAAGACTTATATTTATAATACAAAAAAAATTGGAGCATTTTCACATTTTCTTCTTCCATTAGACAAGATACAGCAAAAAGATCCTTCACAGTGAAGAGCTCCCTTAAAGTGTATATAATTCATAACATGTTTTTTTTTTCCTTACATTTCTGGGATACAAAGTCATTTGACATAAGACTCAGGAACAATATTCCGAAAAAGAAAGTATTATTATGCTGAAGAAATTAAGATTACATAGCAAGTTTTAGTCATTCAAAAAGAAAAATCTTTGGGAAAATGCTATTTAACACTTTCAATAACTTTAAATGCCCTGATACTATATATTTTACAGTAGAAATACAAGAGCCTTTGGAACACAGCAATGCGCAGTTCTGTGCATGTCTTCTCTTAAGACATCATCTTTTTCTTACATTCCACAGAGCAAAAGACCATCCCCTCCACTGGCATGAATTTCTGGCCAATTAGGCACTTGCTGCAACAGGAACACAAGAAGCATTCTTGCGTAGCATGCCAGTTGAAGTTGTTGTACGTCACACGCTGAACTTCTGGATCTATAGCATTATGACAGCCTTGGCAGATCTGTTCAGGAAAAAAAAAATACCTAAATGAAGCATACACATGCTCTTTAGAGCCCCATAAAAGCTGGAATTCTTAAGTGGTTTTGGAGAAGAGAGACAGGTGTTAAAAGAAGCCTTTGAACTAAGCTTTTTAATGTTCTTTTATTTTAAAAGCAGAGTTTCTGATCAGAATGCAGCTAAGGATACATAAAAAAGTAAAATGCACACAAGAATTTAGTTGCTTTTGGGACTAAATGTGAACAGTTATATCTTGGTTACGATTTCCCAGTGCCTAAATAATGATAAACACTTGCCATGCCAAACAGCACAGATTTCCATATATTAACCTGTATATCTGAAGCGATAACAAATCTTTCTGTGCACTGGCAGCTGTAAAGCAATGCCAAAAAAGGGTTCCTTGAAAGTCTTAGATATAATTAATTTTAAAATCTGATTGTCAAAAATTACCATTTAGATCTCAATGTTTTAAAAGAATGTTAATTTTTAAGTTAATGTTTTAAGGGAAAAAAAAAAAAGAAGCCTCTCCAAAATATAAATCCTCATACCTACCTCAGAAAATTAACTGTCAGCTAGAGGCAATATATTATCCCTCCATTAACTATATAAACAACCTAGATACGCATTATACTGAACTCCCAACTAATAGGTAATTGGTAGATATGTATGGACCATCACCTCAGAATTCTTCACATAACTAGCAATCAAGAACTGCCATCCTTAACCAAACTTCTAGCTTGACTCTGTCAATCACTCTCCTTTATAACTCAGTTCTAAGAATAAAGAAACAAAGTACCTAAGCTGTAGTTGCCGCTACAGGCTTCCAGCAGACCAGCTGAAGTTGAATCCCACTGGTCACAATGAACTACGATCGACAGAAGCTGAATGTTTAGCAGCATTACTCACCATCACTCACTTCACTCCTCCCATTACAAAATCCTGCTTCACCACTAGAGAAGTTCAAGGTACTTTCAGAACAGCCACCCCCTCACCCACCTTGACAGTGGCTTTTGTTCAAGTTTATGAATTGACAAAACACTTGTCTGCCTTTAAGGTTTTTGTTTGTTTTCTATTTCCAAAGGAGAAAACAACGATTGGCTTGAGCCTAAATTTGCATTCAATTTACATTCTTCAGATATTCCCACACTGGGGGCAAGTAAGAGCTTCAAGCTCCATAGATGTACATTTCCTTCACAGCACCAACATGTCTGTACAGATCTTACTTACTGCAGCATGGTTCTTCACATAGCAGGGCTTGCAGACTGGCTTGTCATTCACCATTACATAGATTTCCCCAGCCAAAACACAATCACAATCAAAACAACAGAAGTGTTTCAGATGCCAGTTCTGACCTTCTGCTTGAGTATATTCATTGCTGAATATTAGCTATGAGGAAGATATAAACAAGTATTAATGCATGCAACTGAATGGTATTTCTTTAATACAGCTACCCTCAGGATGTTTCATCATTTCCAGGGAACTCCTGGAAATTCCATCATCTCATATTTCAATAACAAAACCAAAAGCTTTCACTTGTTTGACAGTTTCCCAAAAGCCTACATGTCATTTACTGAGAGCCAAGAGATGCCAAAGACACAAGGCAGGCTGTTCTGTGTATGCCGCACAAGGTGTAATTTGGTAAAGTGCTCCCCCTAGTGCCCTTTATGAGGAAAAAACTGCATAACAGCACAGAATTTGCACTTACATATTACCTTCTATGCCCCTCTGGGCCACATAAAATCTGCACGAAAGCCAAAACAAACTGTGTCTTCTTGAATGCAGTGTGCCTATAACAGTTTCAGTTCCTTGCAAGTACAATCAGCTAAAACTGATAAAGGCACGTGATCTCCCTACACTGAAATATTTTACTTAGAAATCACAGTTCTCAGGGGAGCAAACTTGTGTGCTGCAACAAAGGACTAGGATATTTCCTACCTCATCACATCCAGCACAGCGGGGTTTTTCACTATCACAATAATGTCTTCCACAGTACAGATTACCATTCTTCCAGAAATAGATCATGTCTACTAGAAGTTCACTGCAGGTGCAACAGACAAAACAAGCTGGGTGCCACAATTTGTCATATCCAGCACGTTCTGCATAGACAGCTGGGTCACCTTCTTTCATGGTCAGTTTGCAGCGATAGCAGGACTGGAAAGATGTTGTTATCAAGTTAGAATTTTGAAGAGGTACATTTATAGCAGTTATATATTACCAACATGTTTAATAATTCCACCTTCCCAGACTGAAATTGATGCATTAATTTACTCCCATGATCAGGTGGTAGTGTGGCATGATGCCACATTACAGGTTTATCTAAGCAATTCAAGATGATGCTATTGACACAGCACTAGTGCTTCTCAAATGGATTACTGTAGTTCTCCAAACTCATGTTCCTGCAAGTACAGTTCAGTTCTTAAAAAAGCCCAGGCAATTAAAATTCATGTTATGTGCTATAAGCCTTACAGACTCAAGAGCAAGGAGAGAATAATAAGGAGTCTCCATCAAAGGTAAGCAACTAGATTATAACTAGAACACATGACAAGAGAACAGCTGTACTTGTAGGTTGTAAGAAGATCAAAACATAACTGCATCACTGGCAAGACAAAAGGTATTGTGAGGACTGCAACCTCATTCTATGTAAAGCTGTGTTCTAGGGATGCTAGTCACTCATGGCTGTTGTCCAGCAGTCTGGGAGTAACAATCTTGGGATGGGAACAGCAAGTAGGGAAAAGGGACTATAAAGTTTATGAACACAGCTACAGTACAAATAGTTCCAAAAAGCCCACAGTCAAATCTTCTGCCCTACTCCTGCTTATGGAGAGGGTCCCGTCATCAAATAAAAAAACACAGGTGAAAAGAGAAAATTCTTTACAGTTTCATCACCAATTTGGTACCTCCTGAATTCCAGTTGGTCTGTGGGCTAAGTTGAACGTCCTGGGAAGGTTCTCTCTATGATTCACATCAATTCAAGTCCAGCATAAACAGCTTATTTAATTGTGTACATATGTAGAAAAGAAAAAAAAACAAACCAAAACCAAAAACCACACCACAAAACCAAAAATATATAAAGGTTCTCAGCTGAAAAGGGTATTGATCAGATCCTCACACTCATTTCAGACAAGCAATTTCAAAATATACACCCAAAGACATCAAAAGGGCAGAAAGAACATCTTGGAACAAGATGAAAGGGGAACTAATGAAAGGGAAAATGAAAATATATATGTACATAAAGCTTTTTGTTTCTCTTTGTAACTTAGACCTCATACTCCACAAGGAGTCAGCTGGGAGGCTAAGTAGTTGTACAGACCCAGATGAGGGCAAGTTGATTCATTTACTTACCATTTGCAATACCCTCAACCTTGGTGGTTAAAAGGTGTATAAAGAGCTTTGTTTCTTTATAAGAAAAAACTATGCCGAATATAAATTAGTTATTCAGCTTTCAGTCATGGTGAAATAGATTTGTGTTTGTTTTACAAGCAGCAATTATTACAGGTATATTTACCTTAACAGTAGAGACCTAGTGGTTTGTGGTGGTGGAGTTTTGTGTTTGTTTTTAAAACTAGGTTTAAAAGAACAGCAATCTATTCCTATAACAAAAATTATTTTTTCAGGAGATTGTTTATCACAGTTACAGCAATACATGTTTCAGACTCAGTCTAAAAGGCAATGTACAAGAAAATCTGGAGAAAAAAGATGCAGAACTAATGGACAGAAACAAGTGTAGACAAGAATGACAATTATTCTGCAAGATATTTAAGTGCTTTTCTCCATATTGACATATTTTTGAACTGTTTTTTTTAAAAAAAGTTGTGATAAAGCTACAGCACATAGCTGTCACACTGCAGAAATCAGACAAAACACTTTGACATACCTAAATCCTGATTTTGCCCAACATAAATTCAAAGCTAACAACAGATAAACAACTCAGATATTCACTTGCACTATTAAACACTTCTAAGCCTCTAATCCATCACAGTGATGAGATATGCCTGGCCTAAAAAGTAGGACATATACTCAGGTGCTTGAGTAAGAAAAGTTTGGAAGTGATAAACAGGTGTAATGTAGAAGTGAAGCACATTTTGAAACGATTACTCAAGAGAACAGAATGCCTCCTGCTCTTGACTTGAGGTAATTCGAGACAGTTGGCCAGCAGGGTTCAGTACAAGGTATTTCTAAAGGAGGTATATGAAGAATTGCTGTGGTGAAATTAAGTGATCCAGCAAGAGAGAATGCATTAAGACAAAATGATAGCAACATAATCAAGCCAGGATAAAGTAACTATTTAGTATCTTCGAAACTCCATGACAAGGTAGCAGCAAAACCAGAGTAATTAATTTTAGAAATTAACTACTGATAACCGAATGGCACAGCATATGACTGAGGTAAATGAGCATGTTCACAGCTAAAATTTAAAAGTTAATTTTATATTCCCATATGAATTACACCAGAATACACTTTGCCACTAAAAGAAACAAAACAACCCCCACCCCAAAAAAAAACCCAATCAACCTAACCCCCAAAAACCCACTCGCCACCAGAAACGAAAGGTACCTAAAACCAGTGCTTCACACCCTCCAATAACAATGAATACCCTATTCTACAACCATGTTAAGAAGCAAATTTTTATCTGTTTAAAACTTCTTTCATCTTCTGTAAGTAACCTGGAGACAATTTTTGTGACTTATAATAGCAACATTTCTGGAAATCAAGTTATAGGAGCTTTTGCCTCTCTAAATTGAAGGTCTACCTTTACTAAACTAATATAATGTTACTTTAGTAATCCTACATCTATTTTCTATTTACAATTGGTAGCCGAGACATGCACTACAGAAGTTAGCAAGAAATGCTTTAAGGCTATAGTTTTAAAAATATCAATGAAGACTGGATAATTTTACATATCTTATTTTTTGTTTAGCTATTACAAGGCAGAAATCAGATGCCAAAAACATACATAAGAATATTAAGTAAATATGAAAAAGCAGCTAGTTGAAACAGATGTATGGCTTGACTTGTTGGACATGGAGAGGAGTTACGTTATATTACTTCTTAATTTCTTTTAAGTTTAAATGATCTGTCAAGTGGGTAATTTTGGTGCTCTTCCAAGTAAGAGGAGCTTCTAAAATTAAAATAAACTTTTCAAGAAGAGGAAAGCGTAGCAATTAGTCTGTAAGACTAAGTTTCTTGATTATTATCCTGCAAAAACCACCCTGCTATACTACATCTCCAAGCAAGCATGGTTTTGCAACGAAGATGAAAATGTCATCTAGGAAGTTATTTTCTGCAATATACTAAATACAGTCAGAGACCAGGGTTCTTTGCAGGCATTCCGGATTTCCAGTTCCATCTTTCCCTCCCCAGATTTTCAGTATTCTAACTTCACAAACAAGTTAATTGTACTTAAATGACCAGAGAAAGCACTGTGATAGTAATATACCTTCTTATTTTATCGTTCCTTTTTTATACTTACATATTGAGATGTCTTCTGATCTGGAGACTTCTCCTCCATCACTCCTACAGCAGCTGAGGTACCTCTGTCACCATTATTCAAATTGTTCTTGTCAGCAGCTCTCGTTTCCACCTCACCAGGGAGCTTGACGTCTCCTACACCAAGTGCCTCATTTTTGTATTTCTTCACAAATTGTTCCATCTGTTTAACTTCATTGGGGGAGAGCTCGTGGCATTTTGAAGGATCCTGATCGTGAGCAGGCAGCTGCTTAGCCAACTGCTTCTTCCTGTACTGTGCGCCTTCTGAGCCAGCAACAGGCTGCTTCTCCTTTGGTAGCATCTGCATATACTGTCTAGCCTGAACCAGAAGGAATTAGATATTAAGATGCCACTTCAGCTATATACCCATCCTTTTAGGCAAACATGTGACTAATCTCTACTGTTGTTAGCGACAGTCAAATTTGTCAAAAACAAGGTTCTTTCCATAAACATTAAGCTCCCGAAACACAGTAGATGGAGATAAAATACAGCAGATGCATTAACTGGCTTCTTCCCAGAATAAGACACAGGCTTTCTTTTAAGCATTTTACAACATGCAGAACGAAGTTATTATTTCTCAGAATAAATAACATTTACTTAGCACCTTGCCTCTTCGAAGCTATCTAAAGCTACTGATTATCAGGATAGCTTTAAAGCAAGTGGAGCTGAAATAGTCTGCCCAGGGCACACAGCCCATTGAAGAAATAATTTTACCTAAATAAAGAAAAAAACTCTAGTTTTAGTAAAGCAAGGATGAGACAAAATTCAATTACCACTTTGAATTTTAAAGTAACCATTGATTTAGATGAACAACGTTTGATTAATTCACTGAAAAATGATATTTTGATATGTAGGTCAGAGATAATGTAACTCAGCATGGATCACACAACACTGTAGTACAGTAAATTAGCAATCAAAGTTTGAAAAGTGAAGCAAAATCCTCAGAAGGCTATCTACCATCTCATCTATTTCAGCTGAAAACATACTGGAAGACAGTTGATCTTTTAGATGTCAGCACTGATCTTGCTCTTACCATATACAGTAAAAGCTATACGCAAGACTGAGCGTTTCCCTTAGCTTTAAACAATGACAAATTGTTGTGGGGTTAGTTTGTTGGGTGGTGTGTTCCTCCTCCTCCCTATCCCTTGTTTCTTCTTTTAAGCCTAAACTCCATGCAAATTTTTCAACTTTACTAAACCAAACAAACAAAAGCCCCAAACAAACAAGCAGATTAGAGAAATTGGGCTCTAGGGGCTTAACAGATAACACAATTTTATGTACAAGGAAGACAACTACAAAAGGCAAACTTATCCTTCCAGTAGGCTCTACTTCTTTTTATCTCACATCAACTCCTGCCTTGAATATGAAGTAGTGACCTTGACTTACAAGTGTCTGATTCTGAACAGGAGGAGCCCACTCATAAGTCACAGTATTGATGGATATGTTCTTCTTGGCTGGCACTGGGTTAGTCAGTATCATTACATTGCGTTTGTACATGGGAATGCCGTCACTCTTCAGCTTTGCAATAAGGGTTGTGTACTTTGTATCTTCAAAGAGTTTCCCCACTTTCCGATCTTCCTCATTGCTGGTGAGGACATCATGCTCTTCCTGGCCACATTTGCAGTTGCGGCATATTTTCCTGAAATTTACAGAAACAGCAACAAAGAAAGTTACAGTCTCAGCTGAAAATTACATCTGACACCAGCTGCAGGTGTAGTAACATCACTGGCAGCCCAAAGCCTTGTTGTCAATGCTTTCATTAGAGAACATGCAAGTTACTCTGCAATGTGTCAAACACATCTTCAACACATTCCTTATTTCTCCTGATCTATTATTTACAACTTTGTTCACAGGGATTGCAATCAGATATTTATCAGTCAGCTATGCTAATGCATTTTGAACATGATGCTATACCATCCCTTCAGTTATATCTCAGTACTGATCACACACGTACATGTCTGTTATCACCTGCCTACCAGATTTATTATGGTTAGTCACCCATGAGTTAACAAATGCATCAATATGACACCATCTCCCCCAGCAATCACTTATTTGGACTTTTTTTTCATATTATCTTTATATGCTCAGTTACACATACTTATTTTCTTCATATTCACTGTATGCATGATAATTGGTTACCACAGGGTTGCTATCAAGTAGAAACAAATATTTCCTAGAAAGGAAAAAAAGAAAAATGCATACAGCCATATATAGTGTAATTGCATTAGAATCTATTAAAAGTTCAGCATTTAATAATGAAGATGAAAAAAATGGAAGGTTTATCTGGAAAAAGCCTTTCAAATGGCTCTGAACCTAGTCAGAGCTCCTCTGGCACACACTGTAGAAGGAATTCTCACAGATAATATCCTTAAAAGGTAGAAGGCTTTACTTACTTAGATATAAATGGTATTCTTCATATACAACACATTTGAACTCATTTGAATAAGGGATATTAGATAGCAATTTATTACCTTAAGCATAATTAAACAATTCACATATAATAAACAGAAAGTTGGATTAGACAAGCTAGCTTACTATTTCTTAAGGGCTTCCCCAGAACTTTAGTTCAAAGCAGTCAAACACAGTACATGCAAACTAGTGAAGCTGGATATAACTGAAGGTTCTTATTATAGCCTAACAAAGCAGACCAATTTTCTGGATCTCTAGAGTTTGAAGAGGAATGAGTAATATTTTATCCCATTATTTATCCTTCACACAGGATATAACAAACCTACCTATAAAGTGCTTCTCAACCCTGCTTGCCAAAGCCCATTGAACTCTAACATTGTTCTACCTCTTGCTTTCTAAAGCCTTGAAGGCAAAACACATACCTTATCTTAAGACAACTAATGAGTACATGACAAATACAAGCTGTGACTATAGCAGGCAAATTAAGTGATGGTAAAGGAAGAACAGAGGACCTGCACATACCTGACCATGAAAGCAGTACACAGCCAGCACCAAAGATAAACTGGTATACATATGTAGTGTGTACAATGTCGGGTACTATCATTTCAGTGTGTGTGATGGATGCTGCTCTGATCATGTGATTATACAGCAACCATAAATTACAGTAACCTAAGTGATGAAGCCCACCCCAAACAAAAATAGTTAACTCTGCTATAGATACAAATGACTCTACAATAACAAACAAAATAAGAATGTTAGGCAGAACAGACTGCTTTGCAACACACAAACCTAAAGAGCTCAGTAACTGAAGCGTGGGCTGTCTGACAGCTTGCATGACTTCCAACTCATTTCCGTGACAGGAAAGACATAGAATTTCAAAGCTCATATTGGATCTTTATACCCAGTAAACACCAAGCACTCTGCAAGCTCACAGTTTACCAAAACATTCAATCATGAACTAACGTTGCCCATTAAGCCTAAACGCTGTACTATGCATCTCAAGCTATTACAACATCAAATTTTGCTAAATCTTTAACATCAGTCTAAATGAATCCTTTATATACTTAAGAGACTATTTAATACAGTAATAAATCAATTTATATTCACTCTGCTTACCTTTTAAGGTGTGCATATGATTATACCTTGTTAATAACCCTCCAGGATGTCTTCTTTGAGATTTAAAATGAGGCAACAGAAACAGACTATTTTTGCAGGTTTAGTTCATTATTATATCACAGTCATCATGCAGTTCTATGATGACTATCATGCAGCTACACGCCTCATAGTGCACATGCATTTTGAATTCTAACAGCCCATTTGAACAATAACTTACTAGATATTTTCATCATTTTTTCAGTTTAATTTTTTAGCAATAGTATAGCCTCTTGACAGGATGTAATTTAATAATACGGGTCAACAAACATTCTCAGGTAAACTGCTCAGACTCATGCAAGCAAAGTATAGTCTTGCTGTCCAGAACTGCTCTGCTTGCAAACCAGTTCTCAGTAAGAACAATTCATGTTGTTGTGGTCAAGAGCAACATGACAGTTTGTGCAGCTCTCCCCACTCTGTACAGCATCCAACTGCATCGAAGCAGCATTGACAGCCTGCTAAGACCAGATCACCCTCGACAAACTGTGCTGGAATCCTTTATGAGACTTTCACACATGATGGAAAAGCCACAAAGGCACCTTGGTTTTGCCTATGCTACATCATGAAATGGCATATCGATTTTCTACTAGTATTTTCTCAGAATGCAGAGCAGCTTTTGAGATCCCTTTTCTGTTTCCAAGTAGGAAATCACTCTGATGCACTTGCTTTTATCATCCTCAGTCTTACTGAAGGCTTAAGATTTTTCACTAATCTCAGTGTCTGTAAGAGATTTTTTTTTTTGTTGTCCAGGTTAACAGATAAACACATAGCTGCAACAGAGTGCAAGCATACAATTTGTCCTCAAGTCCTTCCTGGATTCCACTGTGAAAGCTGGCATAGAACTATTGCTATTATAATTGCATTGAAAAGAATGAGATATCACTAATCTCCCCCCACTCTAAACTTACTTAAATAAGAATTTGAGTGTGTACATTTCAGTCTGATGTTATCTCCTTGCTCTTTCAAGATTAAGTGAATGATCTCTTGCCTACACAGGCCTTGCAAGAAGCTGTTACAGGGACCATGTTACAAGATTGCAAGTGTAGTGGACCTGGCATTGGAGGCTGTGGACCATTACATCTCCAAAAGCAGGAAAAAAAAAATCCAGAAGGAATGAGCAGAAAGCTGAGTCACTACTGATGTCAGCATATCTCAGTAATAATAATCTGCTAAGATGTTGCCCTTTCCACTGCTCCCCAAGGCTCCCTTGGATCTCTGCCACATAAAGATGTCTGTACATTGCTAACAGCCAACAAATGTTTCCTGTCCTGATTTACAATCCCTTTTCCCGACTAATTTCCAACCCTAAAACATACCCATTTGACATTTAAACACACACAACTCTTCCTACATAGTACCTTTTACAATTCAGTCATACGTTCTTCCACTAAGCTTCCACATCGGAGTCCTGTTCATTAGTCATTGTCCTTTCTGCCGAAGGGATATGGCCAATTACTTCTGCTTAGAATAGATCAGCTGTCATTTCTTTGCAATACAGCTGTCTTACTGAAGTGACCCAGTCCCATTACCTCACATTTACACTTCACAAGTCTGTCTGATAACTTATGCTTGAAACACTCCACATGTGCCAGGAGCACCAGTTGCTATTACTCACACACACACATATATACACACATCTGTGTGCATATAAACACAAGTATACGTATAGACTGAACTATCTCCTTTGGCTCTATCAAGAAGACAGGCAGTGAGAACTTATTCTTCTCCCCATCTGCATTGTCAAAAAGATTTTCCCTTCACTTGAGGACATTCATCAAGACACCTACTGAAAGAGGTATTAGGGACCCTGCTTCCATGTTTAGAGCTCTCAGAACTTCAGCAGGAGAGAGGAATGTTCCCCCAGTCAAATCTCATCAATATGGCAAGCTTTTCCCATTGAAAACATGGAAGATAAGGAGGAAGCTTCAAAATTTGTGGAATTAAAAGTTGCATATCACAGAATTAGTAGACTGTACTTTGCTTCCAGGCTTTGGGTGGGTAGAAAGAGGAAGGTAAACAGGTTCTACTTTCTCTCCCAGGCCGGTGAATTCCTTTGTTTTGGACATCTACTGAAAACAGGTATCAAAGACTTCAAGCTCCTTTTCCAAAACAAAATGTCAGCTACTACATCTGCTTTTTTTACATTCTGCTCTATGAAGAGGAAAATTAATTCGGATCATGACCCTTCCTACGCTGGCTTTGCAGCGGCTCCTAGTGACAGGAGGCAGCAGCTGTAAGCACAGAGAAGCCCTCAACAAGTCGCTGGGAAGTCCTGAGGCTTGTGTCTTTCACACAGAAAGACTAACCTCTTTATATGACTCCTTCTGTTACATTTTCTTTCTATTCATACAGCTATGGTAATTGCAAATACTTTGAACTATGCCTCGGTACTTGCCTGTCAGCTGTATTATTAGAAAATACTAAAGCCAACTTCAAACTCTCCCTGCCTTCCAGGGATCGTATTTGTGCAGAGAAACCAGATGCTGATAAGTCATTCCCAAGCCCAAGATTCTCGCCTCCAGAAGCTTTTTAATCTCTTGGCACCCACATCAGAGACAATTATTGCTTTCCGGTAGATGCATGACAAAGATAAATCAGAATCTTCCCTCCTGCTTTTAGCACTTTCGACTCCTGCCCCACACTTCCCTCTAGTGGGAAACACGTATCTAAAGAACAAACATGTATTGGAGGAGCAGACTCTTACAGCCAGCCTGCCCTGCTAATTCTGTGGAGGCTATCAGGCAGCCTGAAAGGAGATAAGGCAGGTAATCACTCACTGTAGACTGCAGCTTTTGCTGTATTCATTTTGTGCTCAGCTTGCAACACTGCAGCTTTCAGAGCTTTAAAACTTAGGAATAAATTTTACTAAGGGCCTTGTTTACCACCATTTCTATAGTAGCCTAAATTAACAGTTGTGCACCTATATAACCATCCCACATACTGTGCCAAGAATTATAGCATGAAGTGCTTAAAGCATACTTGTTGGCTCAGAAGAGGTATTTTACAAACACCCAGTATAAAGAATATAGTGCAGCAACTCCGTGTAAAACCCTGCTACTAGATAGGTATAATTGATTTTCTTTCCCTGCATGCATTTTCCAGTCTGACTCTCCAAAGGCAGAACTGAAGCTTCTTCCTACAGAAATAAATAAATAACATCTTAGCTCTTTGAGGTACAGTAGAGTTATGTATCAAACCAAGAATTATGTGACCTGCTGAAGCTCCTTGGCTCTCGCCAGGAGAGGGCAGTGTCACTCTCAAGACCACAGCCTGCAAACACAACTGCTGCTTCACTGGATCCAGTTTACAAGAAGGTGACTTTCTTCACACTGCCTGTATGGTGCTGTGCTCTGACTTTGTGGCTAAAACTGCATTGATGGCACTTGCTATTACTGAGGACTTCTGACACAATGTCAAGGCTGACTCTTTTTTGATGCTGGCACTGCTTCAGCAGGTAAACTGGGGGTGGTCAAGAAGCTGGGACAGGGCACAGCTGGTTCAACTTGGCCAGAGTGATACTCCACACTATTTAATGTCATGCTCTAGCAATAATACAGGGGTAGAGGATGAAGGGTAGGGTTTCTGATTTCCAGATTAGCCAGTGCGTGAAAACTGGCCAGCCATCAGTCTGCTGGTGGGAGGTTGTGAATGACTGCCTTTGCATCACTTGCTCCCTATCCTTCCTTCATCTATTGAACTGACTACATTTTGATCCTGGAGTTTTCTCATTTTTGTTCTTCCTTTTCTCTCCTCCACCATGCTTTGAGGGGACAGGGAACAAACAGCTCTGTGGGTGCTTGGCTGCCTGCTGGGGTCAACCCATCAGTTATCTTCCCCATAATGTGCGACATTTTAACTACAATCCTTATTTCAACACTTATCTTTCACAGATGAGTAATAGTGAAATTGATGATTAAACTTTAACTGATTTTGATAATTCATGGTATAAAGACAATACCCTGCCCACTTGTACTATAGTTTGCTTCTAACTAAAATAGAGTTTCAGATTTAAGCCTAATATGACTAAGTAAACAGATGGGATACACCCCTTCCTCTTCAAGTTGTAGATTCTCAGAAATCTCTCTATCATGCAAAGCACATTAATACATATTTGCCTTTAAAATAGTTTATACAAAACAGATTTCAGGCTTCAGATTCATACCCTTCCTGTCCCCAGAAGCAGCACTGCTAGAGAAGCAGGTGTTTTCTAACTCATTCTTGAACTGCCTCAATGGCTAACTTCTCAACTCTTTCTGAGGTACATGCCACATTTGCTATTACAAACACTATTTACTCCTGTGATCCTTTAATTCTGTTTTACTGAAATACCTACATGCATTAACTGTTGGGTTTTTTTACTAGTACCTCTACATGAGTCCCCTCAGTGACTGAATGCATACTGAAAAATAACCTTTCCATAAATTAATGAGTCCTTTTATCTTTCGATGATCATGTTTATGAAGTGTATTAGCACTGCTTGCCTCATGCTGTTATTTGTAAGCTGTTTCTATACCTGCGTATTACAGATACATAACCAAGAAGCTATACCCTTATCAACTTAAAGCGAGATTTTGCTGTGGACTGTTTGCCTGCTTATTTTCTAAGCTGAGTCACAGATGCAGTCAAATACTCAGGCAAAGATGCAGAATCTCCCAGGTATTTCCTGCACCTGTTGCCAGTACAATGTGAAGACTACCATAAAAGAAAACAAAAACACAAAAACCCCATAAATAAAACCCTACCACTGATACAGTTATGACTGTACCTAAATAGCACTGGTGAAATGGAATCAATAATTTTCACTGCTAGCACTTGCTAGTGTATTAACACTTATTTATTTTTATGTCCTTTTCCAGGTTGTTCCTGTGAGAGGAATTCTTTTTTTTTAAGAAAAGAATGAGAAACACTAAGCTACACCTTTACTATACATCCTACAGTATACATCTTATACATCTTAAAGTATAACCAGTGAACAGGGCTAGCTAGCTATATATATACTATATAGCATATATACATCTTGTTTTACTAAAACAAGAAAGGTCTTAATTGAATACAAAGTTTCTGCAGAAGTAATGACATAGAACAAACACAGCAGAGTATTTAGTCTTACTGTTACCAACTGGTGTTGGGTTTAGGAACAGTGCATCGTCCAAGGGCGAGTACTATCCAACTTATTTGAATTATGACACCTCTTCGCCCTGTCTCCCCAAGTCATTTGCAGAGGTATACACAGTTTCAACACAGATAAGAGTTTTGCCAAAAATCTCAGATCAAAGCTTACTTATTTCATCAGGAGCTAAGAAAGCATTTTATTACTGAAATAAAGCACACTTCTTCCCTGTCATCTCTCTTACTGTAAGGAGAGAAATGTTTTTACAATCCTACTTCAACTGTTTATTAAGCTAAAATAAATGCTTCAGCAGAAGTACTACCATTAATTTCAGCGCAGATGAAACATATGCTCCTAAGAGATTACATACTTAAACATTCTTATAACGCTGCTGAGAAGCCCTGGCCCTAAATCTAGACACAGCTTTAAAGTATCTGAACAGATTAATTGAGAGAGAACAAGAGCAGTTACTTACACATTTGCATAGATGCGCCAAGATCTGTGGTGCTGAGTCAAAGCTTAGGAGACATCTGGTATCACTTACCTCCAGAAATGAAGCTCGAATCCTTCACACTTATCCTTGCATTTTAAGCAGGGGGCACCAAATCCTTGCTCATGGCCCAAGCCCATCTGTATACAGAGCAAGATGACTACAGTCAGCTTTAAAAAATATGGTGCATGAATGATCTTACTGCTGTTTTCATAATCTACAGCCCACAAGTAAGTAAAAGATTAAGCACTTGGATATCATGGTAGAACGATATTTTGGGGTCCACTCACCTTTCTGTTGTACCTGCATAAGTGACAGTGTTTGCACAAGCCTGTTGATAGGGTTGAACTAGCAAGCAGAAAGTTAGTGCTAGCCAAAACCAAGTACTCTTTCAGTGATTTGTCTCCCCAGCCTGGCTTGATCTGCAAGCTTCACACAAGGGAAGCAGCAGATTCTTTGCAGTCCTTCTTTAGGTCTGTGGCTGTGAAAACACAGCAAGCCAGGCCATAAGACCTCAAGTCAAAGGACATATAATCCAGCTGTCAGGACAAAGTGATTTGTAGTATATGACTTGGCAGAACACAGGAGATCCAGAGGTAAACAGATCCCACATTTATATGCACTAACCTGGTCATCTGATAGGAATAAAGAAAACATCTAAGTGATTAGTCTAATATTCCTGGGTATATTTGAGACTACTTTGATAGTGATTGAGAGTGGAACATACCCTTTACAACTATGTTTCAGCTGGACTAATACCAGCATACTTTCTAAGGAGAAAGAGAAAAGCACAGTTAGCAAAAGCAATGACCATAAAGGATATTCAAAGGGTTTCACTGTGAAAAGATTAAAAGGACAGATGACAAATTCATAATGCAGAGGAAATATAATATAAAAATCAGCACAGAGTACAGGCCAGGTATCCACACAATGTATCAACACATCAGCAAATTTAACTAATACCCACTGGAAGTTGAAGGTGAAAAACAGACCCCAAACACCGTAACTTCTGCACTAAATTTACTGTTATATGAACATGCTCCTTAAACCTTTGGGGAATATTGCTCTTAAATCAGATGGATAAATAACTGTGGAACTGTGGCCATGGTTGGATATGCAGGCACATCTAACACGCCGAGGGGAACCCGCACCCAATGCTGCAGAAGTGTGAGGAGCACACCCAGTTAGCTGTGGGTAGGCACAGTGGGAGAGGGGTGGTCATCGCAAAGGAGAGAGCTCACCTGCAGTTTAGTTTTTACCATGAATGGAAAGTGAACTAGAACTGACTAATCTTAGTTCTGGCAACAATAATACAATGCCAGGGTTAAGCAGATTTGGTGAGACTTTTATTATTAAGAACTTTGCAATTTACTCTGAGAAGCCATACTACTACTGTTGTAAGTACAAGGCTACAAACAGCTCAGCCTTCACCATGTTTTTGTCCAAATTGAAGGAAAAGATTATTCACAAGCCACTTGCTCAACACAGAAGACACAAGATGCAGAGAAGACTACGCTTACAGGTATTCTACAATTTGAATGATCATTGCCTCCACAGTCATTAGACATCCCCAAGGAAATTACAAACAATTTCCTTCAGATTATGGTCAATTCAGGGAGAAGTGGTATTTTGGCAGTTATTAAGATTCTGCTTGCAACTGCAGGGATGGACAGAGGGACATTAAATTATTTCTTCCCTTATCTGGAAGAAATACAATCCTGCTGTGATCGTGGCCATACTTTTGTGAGCCTAAGGGCTTAAAAGAAGTTCACATGCTATAGGTGCTAACCTGAAGCCAAACCAGTAGGCATCTAAAATAAATGTAACTTCAAAGAATCACTTCTCTTTCATAAATTACATTTTTGCCTATGTTGGATACATAAAGCTAGTGGGTTAATAGATATTCATCTCCATTGAAGACAGGTCTTCTCATCAAGAGCCTCACCATACACTGTACATCAGAAAACCACAGAGCACTCTTGGAGAAGAAAAAGCATTGGCCAGGATGTTCTCTAAAGAGAAAAAGGAAGCTAAACCAAACCAAACAAAACAATCACCTCTTTTTGTCTGGCTGGTTTTTAAGTTCATCCTTGCTAAAAAGCTCTTAAACTAAACGTGTTTGCACTGCCATAGAAAAAACCAAACTAACCAACCTGCTGTTAAGCAGAAATGGGATGACCTTTCCATATGCAAGGTCTGGTTACCTTATGGAAAAAGTTCAGCTCAAAACTAAAGGGCACATTGAGAAACAAATGAGATGTAATTCCAGATGGATGCACAGCCCCTGCCTTTGTTCTGACAGAAAAACTATATGGTTGTTTCCCAAAAACACAGTAACAACAGCACACTCTGCACTTCTGAGTTTTACTCTATCTGAAAGTCAGTGCACATCAAATATTCCAACATGATCCTGTAATGGCACCTCCTTCAGTGACAAGGAAAGATCAGCCTCAGAAGCTACTATTTATTCTTCTTCAGCAGCCAATCCTGCTGTAATCAGGGAAATTCAGAATGCCTAAAACTGCAACATGCTTCATTACTGCTGCTTACATCAATTCCCCACTCCTTCTGAAGGATATGGCCAACTCCATGCTGGAGCAGCATCCAGAGATACAGAGCAGGCTGAGTATGCAGCTGAGAAGGATTGCATCCCTTAGGACAGGAGGAAATTCAACTTTCCCCATAAATGGGATTATGGGAGAAATGGCACAGATAGGTCAACTGAAATACTGCCAGAAGAAGGTCCCTGCCTGCCTACTGCCATTAATTTTCATTTTACAGCAAAAGCTTTCCAAAGCCATGTGATATTACTAACATAACCAATACAGATCTAAATAGTTTGAGTGCAGAAGATGATATAAATATGACTAAAATCATCCACTGCATGCTGCTTTCAAGGTTAAATAGTCCTCAAGGGCAAAGTATTTCAAATTGTTACAGCTAAGTGAGAATTAGTGAAAGGCTGACCTGTTTCAGTTCAGACTGGAATCCAATGTCAATAGTTGAATGTCTTTGCATTACGGAACCATGTGCAGAGGCTTACTGTCACCTTAAAAACCCAAATGGTCCTATGCAAGTTTCTATTGGCTTATTTAGGAGAGGCACAGCAGTTGCTATGAAATTGTTTAAACTGGTTTATTATAAAGGCTTATTTTTCAGTTTATTGAACTGACAATGAAAGTCCAACAATCACATCAACTTAAACCCGCAGCTGAAGTCCTACTTCATTGCAATTTTGAATACAAATACTGAAATGAGTATTGTCTATAAATACAGCAGACTTCAGAGACTATCATACAACAAAACATCTCCCCACATGGGATGCTATGGAAAAGGAAAATAAAAAAAATATCATGGATGCCAGTTTAGTCTGCAGGCTGATACAAATGCAACCATATTTTGTCAGCTAGTTTCTCTTACATGGTAAAACATGAGAAAACAGATAAATTTCTCCCTGTGTGGAACAAACTGCCACAGTTCACAGTGCTGGTAGGAAAAAAAACTAATGTGATGAACAGAGGAATAGTTCTTTTAATAGTTAAGAAAATGTAATGGTACAGAAGTCAAGATTGGTGTTGACAGTTATAAGAAAAACAAAGATAAGCCCTAAGATATCTTGGATGAATTAAAGCATAAGACAGAGCAGCAGTTTTTAAAGCTTGTCTGTACTTGCCTTTAAAGTATAGATTATTTTAAGTTGAAAGAGGGCTCTGGAGGTCATTCAATTGCCCACAAAGAGCAAGTGCAATGAAATCTTACCTATCCAGGGCCTTGTCTAGATGCAGGTAAAACAGCCTGTTACAATGCTGCCAAGAAAATATGTATGTTTAAGCAGAATTTCCTCACATGGCAACTTCTGTCCATTGTCTCTTGGTATTATCACTGTGCAGTGACTGAAGACCAGTTCTGTCTTTGCCATTCCCTCATGCTAAGCAGCTGGGCACTAACAATACAAAGAATATCCTGACAGAGTTCCACTGGAAGTCTTAATAGTTACCATTTAAAAGTCAGCAGGCCAAGCACAAATACAGCCCCGAAATAAAGCTAGCTGCCCTGACCTTCCTGCCCCCTTGCAAAGGAGCTCCTGAGGTGCAGCAGTAAGAAGGTAAGAGGACCCTGTTCGAAAATGCAGAAGCTCCATTTGGCATTTCCAGGTCTGCCTCCCACCAGATTTCTTTTGCCTCCTCAGTCCCACCAACTGGGGGGACTAACTCAGGTCTTGGATGCCTTTTCTTCCTGCCCATGGTGGGAATCTTGTAGCACTGCACAGGCAAGCTGTATTAATCTTTCATGATGCCACAGACAGCAAGACACAATACCATTACCTAGCCTCGGCAGAAGATCAGAAGCTTTTCCACTGTTTGAGACCCCTCCAGAATTTGAAAAGTTGTGGCTGTATAGTAAGAAAGCTGTCATTAGTGGACTGTGATAATTAACAGTGTGCCCCAGAACAGACTTAAATCCTCTTCGCAGTCCTTCTTTGTAGATCTTTCTCTCCTGTGCCCTTGAGTGCAGATTTGAAGAGACTAAAGCTATTCTTGGATTTAACAAAATCCCAGGGACTTCCTGGTTTCAGAATTACCTAATTATTGATCTGTCAATGTTGGAAGAGTCTCAGCAAGTGACATTTTTTCCTCATTCCCAATGTAAACTTGAGAAAAGCACCTACACATCACAACAGATTTCTAGCATATCCTAATGTACTTCAGGAACTTCAAAGAAGTGAATGTAATGCCAATTATGGAAAAAATATGAAAGAGACACATTAGAACAAGACATATTAGAAATCTCATGTGTTACACATGCTTTATTACCAAGACCTGATCTTGTATCACTATGTTCTGTGCCAGAAGTCATCTCTAGAAGAGAAAAACAACCTGAAAATTAAAATAGGTTACAGCACTTAAACTTTAAGGGCAGAAGAACTATGTTCTTCCTTATAATCCCAGAATTAAAAAAAAAAAAAACCACCAAACCAACAACAAATAAAATAAAACTAAAAAAAACCCCAACCTACAAAACCCAAGAATATCCCCCCACACTACTCTCCCCTCCTCTCCCTCCCCGTCAAAAAAGAAAACTCAACCAAAACACACACAAAGGAAAGACACGTTTATATCTGGACAATGGTACCCTACTTCTATAGACACTTTATGAGAAGACAGAAAAAGTTTAATCTGTAGTGAAGATCAATATCCCACAAACCACTATGTTTTTGTTTAGCATGTATATTAAAATTGATTGCAAGTCTGTCCTAGCTTTTTTAAAAATACATATTTTAATTTAGGGAAAAAGTTGACTGGGATTACGATGTAGAAGTTTGGATAAGGAAGAAAAGGATGCCAAAAAGGAGTTGCATCCAAGAAAAATATTTGAAAGGTGATCCAGGCAGGATAGCCAGAAGAATAAAACAAGGAGCTGCAGCAGTGTATGATAGCACACAAGTACTTAGAATTTATTTTATTGCGATGTCTTAAACTAAATATCAAACAACTCAGAATATAAATATTTAAGACACTGCTACACAGTCCACTGTCAAAACACCAACAGCTATTAAAGATATATCAGCTGGATAGAAAACAAGTGGTGTTTATTCACAAAGTTCAGTCTTGCACTAGCTAAGTTTGAATGCAGCTGACACCCACTATAAAACTGTCTATAAAACTAAGACAGCACTACCCATCACCCCCAATGCTGCAGAGGCATTTTTATGATACTTGCCATATTTTGTTTTGACATCTGTGCTCTTGCCCAGTTGCATCTTTCAATATGTTTTCAGAAGCAGACCTGAATATCTACACGCTCACTTATTAGTACCTTAAGACATGCATGAAAGTGTATGGGTCTTCTTAGCCAGTTCTTTCAGAAGCCACAGTTAAACAACCTCAGATTGAAAACAAGGCACAATGGAAGGGTTAGGCAGACTTGAAAAACAAACAAATCAACAACAGACCACAAACACACCGAATTATCTGATGTAATCTGGAACTGTCATGACAGAAGTCTCCTTGCTTCCTTGACCTGTTCACTTGACCAAGTCTAAAACTAGACAAGAGGTGTGACAAGCTTTCATCTTTACAGCCTTACTCTTCTTACAGGCCTCAGCAACTCTACACTTTAGCAGAACGTATATATGGGGTGAGGCTTGTTTGGTTTGTTTTTTTGGTTTTACATACACACCCTTCATAAAGCATATATATACACACACATCCTATACACATGTTATAGATTTGTGTAAACCAAACATGCATACCTAACTAGATTGTAAAATAAAATATATACGGTACTGTATTTAAAAATTGTACCATCTACCCCATTATACCTGTAAACTTGCTAGGAATAAGCCTTTAATTTGCAGGACAGGCATATACTTTCATGAAGTAAAAAAAAAAAAACAATGTGTTTTGAAGCAACTTTCAGCAATAAAATTTCACTCACAATTGATGCTCAATATTATTATTACTTAGAGGAAAGGGAAAACATTCCTTTTTTTCCCAAGAACACTTGCAGAATAAAATCTTTGTGGCTTTAGTGACAGAATACTCTAAATTAAGCTAAGTTAATTTTTCAGCTCATTGTTTAATACTTGGCTTATAATTACACCATATCAAAGAAGGTTTCACCTGAACTTAGAAGTTATTCAAAGAGTTTCCTGGCCTGCTATTCAGGCTTTCCATGATATTTTATGGTCAAACACCTGGGGAGTACTTTTTCCACAGTAAAAAAGCCCACACCACAAAAGAAAAAAAAACCCAAAAAAAAACCCCACACAACCGAAAAATCCCAACCCCCCCCCAAATTAAAATTAATGTAGCTTTGCTGTCTTTGCCAAGCTGTTATCCAGGCATGTAAGCAGGGGTGCACATTCAGCTGGGTGCTCCAGAAAGTATCTATTTTTTTTAAAGAGCTTTTAAGAGGAAAAAACAAAAAAAAAAAAAAATCCCACCACAACATATGCAGGAAGCAATTACTCAATTTCCTTGTTAACAAAACTGAAGTAGCTTCTCTTATCACCACACTTGTCTTTATTCTTCTCTGTGCAAGCAAAGCTCACCTATGAATAAAACTGTATTTCTTTGATCTTACTATACATTGGGAAGGAAAAGAAAGCTCTACTATTGTGTGTTTCCATAGCAGCAACACCAAAACAAACAGTGACCTCAACAGGAAGCACAGGCCAGCAGATAGTAAAAATCGTGGTTTGCAACATATGAAAAGTTGACTTTGCACCTATATGTACTATATTCATTATTTATTTATCAGAGAGCATTACAGTTGTTGACTTAGCCATGTCTAGAGCATTGGTGTTTGGTTGCCACCCTAACAGATCAAACAAAGTCTCACATCATAGGAAAAGAACCATGCAGACATGCCACATTGGAAAAGTTGCACCTCTTCTCTCCCAGATCCTCTGCCCAACTCCACTGCAATCAAAATTGCTTTTATAAAGCAAGTATTGTACTGTGAAAGCTTATATATAACGCACTCACTGCCAGATTCTTTTATTCCCTCTAGTGAACCATGAGACCATGCTGCCAGCAGGACTGTGGAGCAGGACTGTGACCTACTGATTCATTTCACCAAGTTCACAGAGGTGACAGACAGGGCAGGAATCCAGACTAGCAGGACTTTGTTCTAACAAAGTCTTCAACAAAAAGCATTAAATCTTCATTTTCCCTATACCCTCAAAGCAAGGTTTGAGAACACAGTGTATATTGTATTTGGGAGAAATAGTGGTCTGTTTGTTGCACAAGTACTTTTCAAGCTGGAGCTGCTGTTTTCAGGCTTCAGCTCTTTCATGCAACTTCTTTTTACATACAAAGATATCTTCATGATACTCAAATGCAAATCCAATTCCTCTTGAAAAAAAAAAAAAGGAGAAAACTGTATGGTCTTAAAATAAACTCCACATCCCCTTTAAAGTGAAATTTTAACAGACATTCAAGTACGAGACTTAGTATTCACATAGCAGCTAAAAAGACTGCCTTGCAACTATGTTTTCCTACACTATTCACTGGCTAGATGTTTGCCCCTCCTTTTATATCTCTAAGAAGGATGGTAACCTGAGCACAAAAAAGTTACATATTATACTGCATACATGCGTATGCTCTGCATATATTCTCACTGCTGAAAACTCATTCCAAAGTTCATGCTGCAGACTATGGCTGTCCAGAACCCAGGGGGCAGACCAAAAGGCATCTGGCTATACAGCAGACCTGCTTCTTCCAACCACTTCTGAAGACAGCAGGATGAGTTTCATGACTGTCCTGGGTTCAGCAGCAGCAGTAATTTTTCTCCCACTTAGTAGCTGTTGCAGTGCTGTGTTTTTTACTTTAGCCTGAGAGAAATGCTGATAACCACAATGCTGTCATGGGCTTAAACCATGACAATGACACAAAAGAAACCAAACAGAAGTTATGTCAAAAGTGTGAGCTGAATTAACTGCATCTCCACTTAAAGGGTATGTTGCATAGGACTGCTACTTTTCTCTCACAAGACAGAAAATAGACAAGCTGTTCAGTGCTGAAAGGATGGGCTAGAAACTCTGACAGGTGGGGCAGTAGTTCTTCCGGCAGAAGGACAAGTAGGTTGTTTGAGTCCTAGTAGACTTGTACTGGAGGGGAAGTAATCCCCGCCTGATGTACTGTGCGAAAATTGTTAAATTTGGAAGAAAAACTCCAAACCTGAGCCATTTCAGAAGTGCATTTTCTCTTCACAGAAACACAGACACATAGATATAAATGTACAATTCATATACACATGCATGTTTTTTTTGCCAACACAGTACCAGCTCCTTGAAAGCCAACTGCAGTTTTCCAAAGAGACAATGCAGAAGCTCATGATTGAAGAATGGACTCATGGGCTACTGACAACTGGAGAAATCTTAGAAATACCACACAGGAAACTTTATCCCTTAAGTTTCCTAGAATCAGAAAATAACCCATTATATTACCCTGCACAGTCACACATTAGCAGTTCTGGGCAGGGGAAAAAAATTCCTACAGTATTAGCTGAGCATATAACCCTCCATTCCACACATTGCCCCACTGGACATTCATTTACTGCTGCTCTGCTGAGCACCAGGGTTACTAACTTCTAAACTCAGACTCTGAGTTCACTAGAGCATAGTAAATGCAACATATCTGGGGACTGTGGCAATTCCCTCTTCCTCCTGCCCAGTATTCCTAGGACTACCCACCCAAAAGGCAGGTTAGCCACTCACTAGTCACTAACATTTACCAGGCAGTAAATAGGTGCAAATTACTACAAAATAAAAACCTAACATAAAGGTAACAAACAGATTTTGTAAAAGGACTTAAGTTATCTCAGCCCAGCTGCAAAACAAAGACAATGGTGAGAACCACAGCATGTTAAGTAACTCATTACTGCTGATGGACTAAAAAGTCTGACATGGACATCTCCGCCTGAAGACAAGTTTCTCTTAAAGGCCAAGTAGATTACCAGTTTTGATGAACTCACTGGAAACTTCTCAGAATGTTCTTCCACCCTTTAAGAAAGAGGGAGTTGGCAAAAAAAAAAGAGAGAGAAATAAAAGATATGGAAACAAGCTGGTTAAGAACAGAAATTGAAAGACAGAAACAGAAGACATGCAGCTATTGCAGATTTGTAGAATCACAGAATAGTTACGATTGGAAAGGACCTTAAGATCATCTAGTTCCAACCCCCCTGCCATGGGCAGGGACACATCACACTAAACCATGTCACCCAAGGCTCTGTCCAACCTGCCCTTGAGCACCATTAAGGATGGAGCATTCACAACTTCCCTGGACAACCCATTCCAGTGCCTCCAGTACCCATTCCATTTCAAACCCTTCCAGTAAAGAATTTCTTCATTCATTCCAGGGTACAAAATTTGAAGAAGTTTTGATGAAGTAAATATCAGGAGTCAAAAAATGAGAGGATTTAATACTAAACGCACTCTCTCCTTCTGGAGTTTAACAAACTTTCCGTGAACAAGCTCCATGACACCATAAAATTTAAGTTCCAAATTGTGCTTAGAAGATACAAACAAATAATTGAAAAGCTTGTTTTCATTACATGCAACCAGTCATGCAAGGGAAACAACCCTGTGCACACAACCACCTTCTAAAAACAGTGATAGTACTTAGCTACAGCCATCTCTACACTGATGGCCTAATGTTGACTGGGGAATGAGGCAGCTTCTCCAAATCAGGACCCAATCTTATGTGGTGACATCACTCAGGGAAAGTTACAACTCAAAGCTATCCTGCTTCACTAGGATTCAAGCCTGACTTAACAGGTAGCCTTCCACACTTTACAAATGAGTCACTTCCCATGTATGAATTGGTTTCTAGCATGCAAGTTAGAAGAGCATACAGGTATAGAGGAGCACAAACACATACTTTAAAACAACTTAATACCCTTAAATATAACAATTCAGGAATACAAACCATGCATGTCCATACATTATGTATTTCAAATTACTAATTTCTATACATCAGTAAGGGTTATGTACACATTTAACCCATGTTCACATACAAAACTCCTTCTGCCTTTATCAAACAGTGCCAAAACAGATACAATGAAGAGGCTCTTGCTAAAAAAAGTCATCACTCAAGTGCTGCATTTAATTTGCAAAAGAACCAGAAGATTTAGAGATGTTCCTGCTTGAAGTCAGTTTCATATATGAAATTTTAAGTGATGAATTTCAGAAGGAGAGCTAATACAGTTAGATTACCTAGAACTTTCTATTACTTACCCTTCACTTCTTGCCAGTTTGATTCCAAACTAGTCAATATGAACATGAAAAAGGAAAACGAGCACTAAATTTCAGTCTCAGGAGAGTAATCCCCACAAATGCTGACAACACGTTTGTAATGAGCTAATCACATCAAAGGTCAGAGATTAACCTTGCACATATCCACAAACATTTTGGCAGCAGGCAATTCTGGTTTCACGCACGCCTAAATACACAGAGCATATACCTGAACACAACTATTAGACCTCAGGGGGGCTGAGGGAGGAATTCGTGCTTTTACTTGCATGACAAGGCAGGGGTAGGCACCCGCTTGGCTACCTGCGGAACAACGGCGGCGCCTCAATTAACGCCAGGAGCGGGGAGACGCCTTTTGTTCCGCTTGAGCGCAAGGCACCGGAGATCGCTTCGGTCGTGGCTCCCCAGCCCCGCACCGACCCCCTACCCTAGAGATGGGACAACGGAGCAGCAGAGAGCGGGGAAGGTCGCACCGCTCCGCGCTAGGGTGGTGTGAGGAGGACACAGACATGAGCCAGCGGAGCGCCACTCCCCGGTGAGGCAGTGGCGGCCGGCGCGGCAGGTAACTCGGCGAGCAGCCCCCATCCTTACCTTCTTCACCTTGCTCTCCAGGTCCATGCTGCCGCCGGGCGGTGCGGCCGTGGGGCGGCGCTGGGCTGGACAGGCACTGGAGCGGCACCACCGCACCCGCCGCTGCTCTCAAACTTCCGCTGCCCTGCGGCAGTGGCTGCAGCCGAACAAAGGCAGGGCGGCAGCCAATCCCCGCCCGGCCCCCAACGGGCCGCCAGCCAATCAGGGGCCGCGCCCTGCCCGTCCCGTCCCGTCCCGGTGCCGGCAGTGGGGCGCGGGCCCGACTGGGGTTTGAGTCACCTCTGTGGGGTGATAGGGTCATGGGGAAGGCGGTTGCTGGCAGCGGCTCACCTCCGCATGCAGGCACCGGGAGGCGGCGTGCCTCTCTCGGGAGGAAACCGGGGCAAAGCATGTCAGACTCTAGTCGTTTATAGACATGAGCGGGAGCGGCTGAGCCCTTGCCTTGTCGAGATTGTGCCCACACCCCCAGCGACTCCCTAGGAAGTGCCATGTCTACAGGGGTTGAGTCCCAGCCTCCACCTTCCCTCGGCAGCCCCGAAAGCTGCCTGGCTCTTGGGCTGTGCTAGACATCGGATGGGCACATCCCAGTAAAACCAGTTACAAAGTCACCGTTGTAGGGCTGGGGTCTGGTTGAGTCAGTGGAGGAACACTGGTTCTGCTCATTTGCAATTGGGGTGGTGGGGAGTGGGACTGCTGTGCAGGGTGGCCCAGGTAGAGGTATGACAGCTGGGACAGGCATTGTGGTGGTTGAGGCAGGACCCTGCTGCCCAGCCCAAACCCTGAGATTGACTAGAACCGCTCTTTGAAGACAGTTTTGTGGCCTAATTCTTCTCCCTTTCACCCCCATAACATCTGGAGGAAATTACTGGTTTTGCCCAAGTGGATTTACTTTCACCTGAATCCACTCAAAAAGTTTTGACGCTCCAGAACCTGATCTCATCATGTGTTACCACACATTTTACAGTAGTGATTTCTTTTGATATTTATTGAACCGAACAACAATTTTTCTCCTGTTGGCACTGGATGAATACTGTGGAAAAAAAATTTAGACTTTGGTCCCAGTCTTTGAACTCGGGTGCACATGATCAGTCCTGGGATGTCACTGGTAATATAAAATACATTTTTTATATAAGGTGTATGTGGTATAAAATGAGAAAATAATTAAGAATGTACAAGATTGGATACTTCCATAAACATTTTCTTCTTTCAGATTTCTTTTCTTCTTTGGAAAAAGTAACAATCATTCATACAGACTTTACAGCTACCCTATGCAGTCGTGGTGTATAATTTGGTAGACTATTTTGTCATTTATCTGTAGGATCTTTTCTCTCCACACATACCAACTTTTCTCAAGTAAGTCTTAGGTCATTTTGTTTCTTCCCCAGAGGCCAAATACACTTTTCTTTCAGTGTTCAGTATTTTTTGTCTGCCCTCACTTGTTGAAAGATGTTTGCAACAAAGTAAAAATGAGACTAGTTCTGTTTGTTGTCTGTTAACAGGTAGAAGCAGAACTCCGGTTTGTGTTTTCTGCTGGGGCAGGTGTCATGGTATACAGCATGGGCCAGCCACTCCTACCAATGGATCTATGCAGCAGACCTTTGCGAAGAAGTTAATTACAAAGCTAATAGTGGATGTTTTCAGGCTGTAACATTAGAAAAAATGGGAGAACACAGACCATCAGGTAATGCTGCTGTGTTCAATGTCTGTTTCAAAGAGAGGTGAATAATAAAGGCTTCTGTATGAATTTCGTTTGATTCAATTTGGAGTTTTGTTTTTCATTTCTTCTCATTCTGTTTTGTCTGGTTTAGTGGTTCCTTCCTGCTGGTTTTGGGGGTGAAAGACAAGGGGAAGTTAGAGTGTCTGAAATGTTGGTATGTCTGGGACCATGCAGTTAGAATTCCTTCCATGCTCACAACTGTCTCCAACTAAGATCAAAGGACTAAGCGGGACATTATTCCTGTTCAGTGAATGTGCTGTCAAATGGTACAATGTAATAATGAAAAATGCCAGCAACTACAAAGACTTGCTAGGTGCCTTTGACTGTGCTAAGCAGAGAGATTAAAGTATCATAGTTCTCATTACACGCTTTTCATATGGGAGTGGGTATAGAAGCATATTTTCATTTTAGGAAGCTAAAAATGTGAAACAAAATCTTGTATGATTTAATTATATTTTGTTATCGCCCTGAAAATAATAGCACAATAATAATAGTTTTGATCAAGACATTGCTCTGTCTTTGTTTTGTTTTCCTACTAAGCTATGATACTGCTGGGTTACTGATGATTTGGGTTGCTTATATTTTTCTTGAATCTCTTAAGTTGGAGATGCTCTGGTTGTGATTTATGCATCTTGCAATTGTGTAATTTAGTGCCAAAGTAGTAAACTTTAACAGCGTTGCTATCTATGAATTTGTGTATGGAGCCTACAAATTCATGTATATGATGGAAAATGCAGACGGTAATTTAAGACCTCTGTTTTGCAAATCAGCAAATTGCTGTTGGAGCACACTTCCTCTGAGATCTGCATCATAAAGGATGCATGTTAAGATTCTGGTTTTTGTGTTTTCTACAACTTTAGTTAGTCTGGAAGAAATAACTTCTTATTCTGTGAATGTGATCCTGTATAGCTCTTTCACTTCTGGATTCTGAAGTTACCAGGCTCATGGAATTGAAATGTTCTGGGGCATAGAGCTGGTCTTTCTCACAGTTGTCAAGGAAATATTGAATACCTGTTTTAAATCTTAGTATTTTTTGAAGAAAGGGCAAGATGCACCCTGGCATTAACTTTCTCACAACAATGTTCATGGAGACAAGAGGCAGAAGATGGGAAAAAGCTAATACTTCTCCCATACTCACTTCTGGGACCACAGACCACAGGGATTATATAATCTGTCAGTTTGTCTTCCTGGTTTTATGATTTTCTTTGCACCCAGATGTCATAACGATGAATACATCTGGAGTAACTATGTATCTCCAAACATTAGCTGCGTAGATCATATAGATGGTTTATATGTCCATCCTTGAATGAAAGAATAGCATCATAATGACTTAGCAATGCTGAAAATGTATTTCTAGTAAAGCTGTTATTTGATATACAGTTCTTTTGTTTAAACTTTGAAGCAAACACTTCAGACCAGCTTCCAGATAAATTATTGCAGTTGCCCTGTTTACTCAGTGCTTCATAAGTTATAATGGATGACACTGCTTTTAAGATTTTTTGTAAGCAGAATCCTAAGTGTAATATAAATGTAGGAGTCTGTCTTGCCTCAGAGTGGCTTAATACACTAATCTGGTTATCAAAAAACATTTCCGTTTCAGAAAGGAATAACATCGGCCTTTTTGTATCCATTTGGATAAAACAAGGGAATGTTACATGGAATGTCTTGGGGTAGGTGAAATAAAAAACACAGAGGGGAACTTGGGTGCATAAATCAGAAGTGGAATTTCTGATCACAATGAGAGAAAACAAGAAAATTATTTCTTTCTCACCTAAGATTAAAGCATTAACATGAGTTACAGAACACCAATATCTGATCCTGCTTTGCCTGGATCAGACCAGAAAAATGTAACTATGGTGAATGCTTTCACTATGGGGGTATGCTGTTCAGTAAAGGGCAAAGGTTGTTTCTGTCAGGTTTCTCACTTTGGACATTCTTGGTCTCATTCCAATTCAATGCAAGACAATTTTGATCTCTCAAAAAAAACTACGGGATGGGAAATAATATCCTGTACAGCTCTGTTGACAATATAATGTTATGAGCACTTGTTTGGCTTCTTTCCCATGTAGGAGAGCTCCAGCAAATGTTCTGTGGTTCTCAGATTTTCCATTAGTAATAATTTAGATAAAGATTGTATATAATGTCTAAAAAGGCATAACATAAGTACCAGATGGATAGAATCATAGTGACTCTTTTGCTATAATGTATATTTAATAACTTCAGCAAAGCTTGCAGAGATGATGTCTACACTATTGAAAGTAGTTACAGTATATGAGATCATGCTTTTATGACTACAAATGCCAAGGAATATTAATAGGTAATTGAATTCTTTATGTGTCCATTCGTAATTACAGACTCAACGATATTTGCCACCCACATCTGAGAAAAGAAAGCCTGTTAAGTCTTAGGAAACAGGAAGTGATCATCAGCTTTCCTGCATACAAGACTCCTTTCATAGTCCTTGAAAAATCTTCTGGTTTGGCTCTGCCAGCAGAATTTTTTCTCTCAAGTGGATTGATTGTATGTTAGGGTCATACACCTCCAAGCTGCTGCTTTGATAGGTCAGATGTCCTTGCTTTTTTTCTCACTGATCAAATCCACTCTTAGCCCAACCAGAAGGGTGCCCATTTGAGGTCCTCCCCAGTACCTTACAGCTTGTCAAAGGACCAGTCTCAGTGGGAATGATTTATAGTTTCTGGTGTTATGTATGGTGTACAGTAAGAAAAATTAAAATTAGGACAAATAACTACAGTAAGCAAACTCCCTGGCTGGGCTTGTCACTTCTCTTTTTCACTCTTGGAAGATTTTCTACTGCACTGTAATCCTTCTTCAGACTTAAGTGGTCATATGTAATTTTACAACTTTGCTACAAGTCTAGCACTTGACATTTAGACCCTAAAGTTTAAACCCTAATCCAGCAGATGGGAATGCCAGCTGAGATTTGCAAGTCATCCATGGAGAGAATTTCCTTATATTTGTGCCTTCATTTAATGAAAAAGGTGTTATTTATACCTGTGGCATGCAATTCATGTTACTACAAAATGATGTCCAGAAAGGATTAGGGGTTGGGCCTTGAAGATGGCACTGGCAGAGGCAAGTATGGGTGGCTGGCTATTCAGGAGGCATTCCAGATTTCATGTCTTCTATAGTGTATCAGTGGAAACTGGCTGTTGTACATATCACAAAGGAAGAAACAAATCTGTGAATCGCAAAGATTATCAGTATGTTTGCACACCTTGAAGTACAAAACTGTCTAGATTCTGGCTTGTTCAATGGGCAGCAGTAAAATAGTTACAGTATTTAAGCTAAGGACTGGAACCCAAATCATGCAGTGGTCAAGCATCTAGTTCTGATGAACAGTGGATATATTGCTGTCTCAAAGCTGTTGGATGACATATGATGCATGAATGAGAAGAAAATAGAAGATGTTGAAATCATATATTTTGTGCTTTCATGTCTTCATTACCCATATATTGTATTTCTCCTTTTCTGTATGTATATAGGCATGAAAAATTACAGCAGAATTTCTGACAGTTGTTTGATATATGCAACAGCTGTACTCCTTTACTGGTAAAGACTAAAGGATTCACAAGACATTAATAAAAGGAAACTTGGGTCATCAGATAAGAGCTTTTAATATATTTTCCTTTTTTCTTTTCTACATACGCATTTTCTTACCCTTTAGTGTTCTGTTAATTGGTTTCCATCTTCTTCCCACTCCCTTACATGGAATGACTGAAGTCTTAGTTTACTTTCCTCACCCATGTTTTGCCTTCCTTTCTCAAAAAAGGTATTTTAATATAGCTTGATAACATCTTGTATTTATCTGTTACTAAGGGAATGTACACAGTAAGGTACACAAGAAAAAAAAGTCAGCAGTCAGTGTGCCCATGTACGTGTCTACCTCTCCTTTTTGTTTTGTTTCTTTCTGTGCTTATTTTCTGTGAATGACAAATTGTAGTACCAATAACCAAGGCCATCCAACACTTCCCAGAACAGGGTCTATATTCAATTTGTTATAACTTTGCCAAACATCAAACATCTGAGGTGAAAACTTCACTGCTCACATCCTACTGTGCATAATTCTGTTTTAAAAATTTGTCTCTTTTTTTGTGTTATTTCCTTGTAGAGGTGAAAAATAGAGGAGAAAAAGAAGTTGATTTATAGTTAAAGCCAGATAATTAATGTGTTTCCTAGAACATGAATTGTGGAGAAAATTCTGCCTTCTTTTGTCACAGTTAATAACTTTTGTGCCTGTCTCAGTGAAAATTTTACTGGCAGTTGGAGGGTCATTTTGCACGTGTTTTGAATAGAAGCTAATGGCTACGTTCAGCAAAGAAGTCAAATGGATATATCAATCTCCACTTGGACGATTTTGTGGTTAGGGTCCTCAGCTACAGAAGTATGGAAGCTCCTCATCTAATATTTTGCCCTTTTATACTGAATCTCCCTGACAAATCCTGTAATCTCTAAGGTAAGGAAACATTCTCTCTTACAGAGTATGTACATAAAATATTTTATACTGAGCAGAACAGCTTTGACAAGAAGCATCATTTTTTTCTTTTTTTTTTTTTTGCAGTATCCCTGCTGTGAAGAAAAAACCCTGTTTCTGGATAATTATCCATTCCATTTAATGTGGGATAGTTGAGAGCGTAGTGTCACTTAGAATCTATAAACTGGCCAATTTCTACAAACCCTGGCAACTTTATTATGCACTAGGAGATAAGGTTTGGGAAAAGAATATACTGCTTCTTCCTGGTTTTGTAAATTGACACTTGTTTTTGTTAACTCAGTTATTCCCTCTAAAACTGTAAGTCTAATATTTCTAAGTTGTGTGCTGAATGCTCAAATTTTTTGCATAATGTAAGCCTGTGTTTTCTCTTTTCAGGGTTTGTAAATAGGCGAATTTGATCCTAACTTTGCCATCTTATAAACCTCTGACAAATTGTGTTCACAAAAACTTGTCACATTTTGGTAGCTCAGTTTGGAACATGTCATTACCAGGTAGCTCAGCAATTATTCACCCTGGGGTCAGCAACCTGAAATGGTTACATGACTTTGAATATTGTGTTGGAGAAAAATCTTCAGAAAGAAAGTCATCTAACATTCTTTAAATCCTACTGATTTCGTTTTCGGAGAACCTGATGATTCTGTATTCCAGTATTCATGTATAAAATATAAACCATAATTCTTCTGTAAACCCATATGACATTTGAGAAAAAAAAAAAATTAGTCAAGAATCCAAGGGCTTCATATTCAGCAAGGGAGTAACTATCTTCATAAACACTTAAAATGGATACATTGCTCTGGATCAATCAAATGAAGACTCAGCTCCAACATTTTACAGTTTTCTGATGTCAGTTAAGTAAAATAATATATATCTATTTCTTTCTTTTGGACCAGCTTGTGTTTCCTGCTGGGAGGATGCCTTGTTTAAATCGGGTAATTCATTTAAGCTTTTGATCCGGTCAGATTATTAAAAGAAGTTTTTCTGTCATCAGTGTGCTTTGCACCAGATGGTCAGCTACATCAAGTAACAACAAATTACAGGCTTGTTTTATCAAGTGCTGCTACACTTTTAAAGATCTGATCAGCGCTGCAAGTAAAGATTCTACTCCTTCAGTCAGAAGAGTGCCGCATTTTCCTTTCAATTCAATTTGCAATTTAAATGTCTTCAAAACAGGATTATCAAACATCAGGTCTATGCAGGATTCCTAAAACATCTTGATGCAAGCTGGCAGTCACTTATCACACATTATTAAGCAGTTTTCAAAAATCACAATGTTGTCTCTGTAATTAGAAGCCTCTTTATATTGTACTACATAAATGGCTAGTTAATTTGAAAAGAAAGTTATTAACAGAGGGATATTAATTGCTATAATTACATAAAAAGTCTTGTTGTGAACACTGAGAATGCTTTAGTTGCTTTACAGACTTTCACATCTCTGGATGATCATTATAAAATGCCAGTGATTTTGAATTAGCTTTCAGATATAATTGTGATTTAAATTGTTAACCCCATTTCAGTATAGTAGTGCATGAATATACCTTCTGCTTTAAAATTCTAATACAATTAAGGATGAAATTCTGCCATGGCTGCTATCAATTGTTTATTTATTTATATATTAATAATTCATTATTTTATTTTCTTTGTCGAAGGAAGGTTGATTCCAGTAGGAAGTAGATGACCAAACTATAGTGAGATTTTAGTATACTATGGACTGCAACCTTGCTATACTTCAGGGGTCAATGAAGGGAGAGTGATACTGTTCTCAAACTATGAATTTTTGTAAGCATTTTTGTGGTTACCACTTACAAAGAAAAAGTAAGAATTGAATTTCACAGAATCATTCAAGTTGTAAGAGTGCTCATTTATTCCCTCCTCCTGGTCAGAGCAGGATCAACACTGAGACTGCATTGCTCCAGGCTTTGTCCTCTTGGGTCATCAAAACCTGCAAGGATAGAGTTTATGCAACCTTTCTGGGCAACCTGCTCCAGTGCTTAATTATACTAATAGTGGAAAATGTTTTCCTTGTATGAGGTTAGGTCATCCCAGCTTCCAAGATCTCCACAGACTAGTTGCCTTTTTAAACCACAAGAACTGATGAAATCAGGACATGAAGAGTTTGCTGAATCTGTACTTGATCACTAGTTTACACTAGCATCAGCAATGGGTTGTGTGGCTCTGACCACAAGAAGCAGTGATGGCTCCTGTGTGCAGATGAATACTACAGGATTGCGTATACAGCTGGTGAAACAAAGGACCGTTGGAGGGACTATAGTCATCACCTATATACAAGCCACTGATTCATCAATATGGCTTTGCTTCTGAGTAAGCAGCTGAGGTTGGCCTTTTAACTGTTATTCCAAGTATATACATGTGTTCAAGTCAACTGTGTGAGGGAAACGTATTGTGCAAATAGTTACCTCCTATTAATAACAACAGCTTAATTAATAAATGCTCTAATAAATGTTGGCTGTGGCTTACATCTCTCTTTGTCTTAATCAAGGAAAAAGGAATTTACAAAACGGTCATAAAAGCCAAAGTACTGCTTGTGATACCAGCCATGCAACTGGTTGGTAACTCAGACAATGTTCATTCCTACCAGTCCTTTCCCATTCCTGAGGGACTGAAAAAATTCCCCTGGGATTCCTATGTTTTTCACCTTTGCCTCTTGAGCTCTGTAGACCACCTAGACTATCTCCAGGTATCTTTTGGTGCCTGTGTGGATGAGCAGTGAGGGCATCATGACATCATGACCCTCAGCAGTTTTTCCATAATATCTTCAATCAGGTCCACAGCAAAAAGCAAATTTCCTGTGACAGCAGCTCTATCCCCTACATAAGAGGATTCACAACCATTATCAGTCACCACATCGTCTTGGTCCTAACACACATTTCAGGCTCCAGAGTCTCCACAGTGGAGCTTGTACCCCTTTGTTGGCTCTCAGGATACTAACCTCAGATCTGAGGGCAGAGGAGGATCCATTGTGTTGGTGCCTGAAGTAATAAACTTCCAGTTTCCCCAACTGTGGAAGTCTCCATTCCCCATGGGTTCACGCATAGCCTTGTGCCATGTTTACTTGCTTGACTGTGTGGCTCAGTCCCTTGTCTCTGCATGGTGTCTATGAGAACCTGCTGATCTCTTATTCCTTCTTCATGATCATGTGCAGTCAGTCCCCTTTACCTAGAAGCCTCAACAGAGCACACCTCCCACAGATGAGGCCACCTTTAATCCCGGCCCAGAGTCCCTGCAGCCACAATGATCAGCTGCCCTCCAGGCTTCCATCAGGGTTGAAGTCTTTTATGTGCAGGGTGCTTTCTCCAGCTGGTTGACAGAGACTGTGCTACCCAGCGCATCATCACTATTGCTGCACAGTCCCATACCACCTGGAGAAGCTTTTATTTAAGCCTTCTCTAAACAAGCTTCCCTACTAACTACCAGACTCTGTTTGTGACATTTCTATTTAGCAGCTAGATAACTGTCCTCACTGTGTATGAGCAGCTCCCTAATCATGATTAGAGTCAGGAAATGTTTAAACATGAACCAGCCTAAAAAAGCCTCAGTCAGCCATACACTGTTATCTGTGGATGTTCCTAGAAGTTATAAGAAGCACCAATCTGAAAAAAAGGATAAACAGACCAAACACTAAACCAGAATAAGTAAATAAAAGGACAAACCCCGGCTACTGGGGAGACCTACAAATGGGAGGTGTATGCTGTGTAACAGCAGTGCCGCTGATAATACCACCTACTTTTACCACAGATCATTGCTCAGTAGAAATCTGTCCAATCATCGCCACTGCCCTGCTATAAACACAGATAGTAGGGGAGCCTATAGCTTCTTGTATTCCCTCTGAAGACAGATACAGTTGTCTCTCACTATTAAGCAAGGGCTTTTCATCATTCAATATTAGATGTGTAGGAAAAAAATGTATGAATCACAGCTAGTCACTCTGAGCTCCCTTTATAGTCTGTGGAAAGAAGTAAGTACTACTAGTGTGTGATTCATCTGGCTTATTTAGACACTAGTCTTAGGGTGATATGAGTCATCCTTTAGAGACAGCAATTTCTTTTTATCTTTAATGTTTATTTAATCACACTGTTTCTTGTTCACCACTAGCTGTGGTGGGTGTTTGCAGCCTTGAAGCCAGAGTAGTTTAACAGAATCACCTAGCCACAGAATCACAGAGCAGCTGAGCTTGGAAGGTCCTTTGACATCCATTAGATCAAAACAAATGAAGTACAAAGACTGTAAGAATTAACATCATCACTGTGAGTAACCATTAAGTAAGGTTCCAAGAAACGTTGCTTAGTTTGACTATTTCAAATATTATTAGGCATACAACATTCTCTTAGAGTTCTTTATCAAAAGAAAGACTATTTGTAGAAACTCAGAAGAAAGTAACTTTGAAAGATCCTTTGTGTTGTGGAAACCAAACTAAATAGTTCAAACAAATTACTCATAGAACTCAAAGATAATCTGGGTGCTGAGTCAGCAATATTTTGATTTTTGTAGTTGTGGGCATAATACAAATGAATTTAGCCAGCAGGTTTCATCTTACCCAGATGACTAATTTCTTTGCCTCTTCTTACTCTAATCCATCCTTCTTAACTGCTCCCCTGTGCAAAATTTTGATCAATGATTGAATTCGTTAGTGATAGTAATACTACTGTCTTTTGCCCTTTTATAATACTGAGGGCTGAAGTTGCATTTGACTTTGACAAGGTGATAGAGTAAACTTAATATTTAATTATTTTTATGTGAATCAGAAAACCCAAGCAAATAACATCATAGGTGTCAGCTATGCTGGTCTCCACAGCTCCATAGCTCATCAGTCTACTTTTTGTAAGGTAACAACTTATGGCTCCCCTCATCCCCATCCAGCATTTTTCCTCCTTTTAAAGCTGTAGACTTATTTCCAATGGAATGCTGCCCCTTTGCACTTCCCTTTCCACATCAGTTTGAGCTGATCAAACTTTAAGCTAGCAGGAGGCTGCCCCACACCTTCCAGCTCCTAGTTTCTGGGTTTTACCACCTCTCTTCTGCTGGTCTCATCCTGCAGTGAACTTTCTTTTCTTCCTAAGCCAGTAGGAAAGCTACAAGTATTCTAGCCAGTTTACTTGACTGAATTAGTTTACTCTGCCAGTGTTTGTATCAAGGGATGGCAGGAAACAAGTGACCAGAGGAAACTGTGATACCTTTACTTTAGGTAAGCCAAAGCTGTCAAAACAGCATCCTCAGGCTGCAGTTCGAGATACATCTAAATTACCATGGACTCCTCCAAAGCAGTTCCCTTCACTCTTAACTGTGTCCATGTGCATATTTCTGTGCCTATATTGGTGTGTGTAGATCACAGCAGCCTCATTTATTATGTGTCTCTGAAAACAGTTTAATTGGCACCACTGAGCAGGCATCTCAGAAAGCATAGCAGAATCATAGAATCATAGAATAGTTAGGGTTGGAAAGGACCTTAAGATCAGCTAGTTCCAAGTCCCCTGCCATAGGCAGGGACACCTCACACTAAACCATATCACCCAAGGCTTCATCCAACCTGGCCTTGAACACTGCCAGGGATGGAGCATTCACTACCTCCCTGGGCAACCCATTCCAGTGCCTCACCACCCTAACAGTAAAGAATTCCTTCCTTATATACAATCTAAACCTCTGCTATTTAAGTTTACCCCTTGTCCTATCACTACAGTCCCTAATGAATAGTCCCTCCCCAGCATCCCCGTGGGCCCCCTTCAGATACTGGAAGACTGCTATGAGGTCTCCATGCAGCCTTCTCTTCTCCAGGCTGAACAGACCCAACTTTCTCAGCCTGTCTTCATATGGGAGGTGCTCCAGTCCCCTGATCATCCTCGTGGCCCTCCTCTGAACTTGTTCCAACAGTTCCATGTCCTTTTTATGTTGAGGACACGAGAACTGCACACAATACTCCAAGTGAGATCTCACAAGAGCAGAATAGAAGGGCAGGATCACCTCCTTTGACCTGTTGGTCACGTTCCTCTTGATGCAGCCCAGGATACGGTTGGCTTTCTGGGCTGCGAGTGCACACTGCAGCCAGCTCATATTCATTTTCTCATTGACCAACACCCCCAAGTCTTTTTCTGCAGGGCTGCTCTGAATTTCCTTTTTGCCCAACCTGTAGCTGTGCCTGGGATTGCTCCCACCCAGGTGTAGGACCTTACACTTGTCATGGTTAAACTTCATGAAGTTGGTATCAGCCCACCTCACAAGTGTGTCAAGTTCCCTCTGGATGGCATTCCTTCCCTCCAGCGTATCAACAGAACCACACAGCTTGGTGTCATCGGCAAATTTGCTGAGGGCGCACTCAATTCCATTGTCCATCTCAGTGACAAAGATGTAAAACAAGACCAGTCCCAACACCGATGCCTGAGGGACACCACTTGTTACTGATCTCCAGCCGGACATTGAACCGTTGACCACAACTCTTTGAATGCGACCATCCAGCCAGTTCTTTATCCACCGAGTGGTCCACCTATCAAATTGATGATACTCCAATTTAGAGACAAGGATGTCATGTGGGACAGTGTCGAACACTTTGCACAAGTCCGGGCAGATGACATCAACTGCTCCTCCCCGTCCATCATTTTTGTAGCCCCATCATAGAAGGCCACCAAATTGGTCAGGCAGGATTTCCCCCTAGTAAAGCCATGCTGGCTGTCACCAAGCACCTTGTTTTTCATGTGCCCTAGCATGCCTTCCAGGAGAATCTGCTCCCAGATTTCTCCAAGCACAGAGGTGAGACTGACTGGTCTGTAATTCCCCAGGTTATCCATTTTCCCCTTCTTGAAAATGGGGGTTATATTTCCCTTATTCCAGTGATCAGGAACTTCACCTGACTGCAATGATTTTTCAAATATGATGGCCAGTGGCTTTGCAACTTCATTCTCCAGCTCCTTCAGGACCCGCAGATGGATTTCATCAGGTCCCATGGACTTGTGCACATTCAGGTTCTTAAGATGATCTCTTCTGAATGAAAGGGTGAGGCTGATAACTTCTTACAATGGTGAAACATTCAGCTCTGGCAGTGCTGCTCTCTGTTCTGAAAGCAGATTAAGCATTTCAGTTAAAATTACACACAAATAAAATCTCCAAGATACGTCTTGCTTAAAAAGCTCAATTTCCAGCTTAAGGGTTCCGTTTATGTGAGTAGTCTTGAGGCTGTTACATGGAAAAACAGGAGAGGTATGAGGGGATCCCTGGTATCACAAGTAGCAGTATAAATGTCCCATGTGTTCCTTTGCCCAAGAAGGCAATCCTGAGAGCAGTTTCTAGCTCTGAAGGAACTGAATAACTGTATGACATCAGAGGATTTATTCCTGTCATTAATTCATGTATCTTTAAGAAAGTGCTGAATGAAGATGGCTTTCCCATGCCATGATTTTATTCCATGTATAAATATTAGTGTATTCAATATATAAAACATTTCAGATTTAGACCACTTTATTTTTTGTGGTTTCATTAAATCATTCCCAAACTATGTGTGTGTTAAAGCAGGAATGTCTTCCAGACGCTGGAAGAATTATTCTTAGTTACACAGAGAAGATGTTTTTAACTTATTTTGCTTTGCCCCAAGAGTGAAAGTTAGTTAGTTAGCTTTTGAACAAAGTCCAAAGAAGAAAATTCAGTGCTAGTTAAAGATCACAGTTCTTCCATGTAAAAGCTTCATTGATAAATCTTCTTGACTAAACCAGCTCAGTTTTTTGACAGGTTTAGCTCACAGCTGATATTGTATTAATTTAATGAGCAGATGTGGAACTTGTTTAATTCTTTTTCCTTTTCCGTCTTTAGATTTAATGTATAATGTATAGTAATTAATATTGGTACATTAGTTATGACAAAGTAATATATAATCTTATGGAATCAGGAAAGCATAAAAACAGATGACTCACAGTAATGCATGAAACACAGGTAAAAAAGGATGTAATTTTTGAAGGTCAGGGGAATATCCTGACACTGGGTATTTCTATATCGGTGTAATGTGCACTGACTTCTTTTGTTTCAGCTGACAAAATACAACATTCAGTAACTGTTTATGGAAGCAGAAACAAGGAAAACAGTGTCTACTGAACTGTACAAGAACTAAGAAGAGGCCTGGGAATAGGAAACACCTGTGAGAAAGTCAGGAAACAGCAAATTCAACCCTCGTCACTCCTTCACAGGCAAGGAAAAGGTGACAGTTGTTAAAGTTGCAGCTACAAATCCTGCAGACTATGAGACAGCATGGTCCACTTCAGGTCTGCTTCCACAGGCTGCTGTTATGGATCACTACAAGTCACTCATTCACTAATTTGCTGATGAAGCCTAGGAAGGATCTGACACCTCAGAAATTAAAGTCTTCATTCTTGCTGTGTTTTACAAGCTGAACAGTTTTAAAAATAGCTTGAATTGCAAAAGTCCAGGCTGAGATTGCCAGGGTAGCAGGCATAAAAGTCATCTTTATTTGGGAACTGGTGAAACAAGCTCTTGCTCTTAAATATAGACTCCAATAATGTGGTTAGGCTGGTGTTTATTATAAACAAAATTAAAATGTACACTCAACTGTGATCTTTTTGTGTGTGTGTTTGTTAGTGTGGTCCCTGAATAGTGGGTGCTATAGGCTAGCATTTGTACAGAATCAGAAAGTATGATGGAAGTATGGGACTATTTGTGCAATATTGATTCAGTGAATCCAACCAAATTAACTACAAGTGTACTGAGATTAGGAATGCATATGCAGAGTATCCATGTCTGGGAGTTCTGTATGGTCAGGAGCCTAGCCATAACTCTGTGCCTTGCAGTTCTTTATAGATACACAGTACAATTCACCCTGCCTGGACACATTTTCCACACAAAAAAAAGTTTAAATATATTTGGGGAAGCCCAAACATATGTAAATTGTTTCCAGCATCAAGCAGATTTGAAAAAAAAGAAAAGGACAGGGCTTGTAGAAGAGGCTTACAGACCTGTCAGCGCTGCAGATACTATGCTGCAGCAATAGAGTTGTAGAAGCAATGAGAATATTTCATACAGAATACCGCTTGTTCATTCCTAACAGTGAACCTCTCCAGTGCACAGATGGAGAGATTTCTTAGCTGTAAACATGACTGTGAAAAGTAGCATATTTTACATGCTGCTTGCAAATATATTGTTTCAGGAGACAGCATTAAACTGGCAAGGATCTCAGTAACATGAAAACCTGGAGAAGGGGATTTTGTCACAGTAAGCTGTTGCATAAGTCATGCTGCTAGTGATACTCATTCAATAGTCAGAGCACTGAGATCAGCTGATTTTCATGAAAAGAAGTTACCAGTCAGCTCACACTGGGGCATGTTCTGTCCTTTCACTGTGGTAGTATTTTTTCTTTTTCCCTGAGGATCTAAGTGACGTTTGGTTTTACTTTATGAAAACATCTGATGTTCCTGGTGAGAAATAGTATACTTTTTAAATTAGAGGCATACATATGCTACTGGTGTGCTAGCTAACTTTTTTTTTTGGTGTTAATTGGATGATGGGGGTGTCGGTGTTAAAGCAAATCAAAAACATTCACTTTGTGCAAAACAGGACAGTTACTGCTCTCGACTGAAAAGGGGTTTGCTGCCACCTTATGGGTTTGTGAAGTATTTCTTCTCCTAGAAGTAATGCAACACTATCACGAATCACAGATAGCTCTTAAAATTCTCTTCCTTAATGTATAACGATCTTGTGAGACCCAAGCCTAGCTATTGACTGTTTTTTAATTTTAGTTTTTAATTGCATTCTAATAAAAAAAAACCCAAACCATCCAACTGCTAAAATTTTGCCTTACTTAAATGCATTTGGTGCTTCAAAGGTTGATCTTCTCGGTAGGTATTAACACCCCACCCCAAAACCATGGTGTTTTTTTTTATTAATTGCTGTTCATATATTTTTCATTTATAACATTGCCTATTAATTATTTTCCACGATCTTTTATTCTTCTAGGTCTTAAATTGCTACTTTTAAAACCCTACTAATAGTCTGGGTGACAGACATTTAACTCTCTACATGCTATACTGCTTTACATTGGTAGGCTTGTCTGTTGATGTCTAAAGGAATTTCTTTATCTACTGAAGATATACTGGTGTTGCCATGTACTCTGAAGTGCCATGCATAGGAAATACCCTTCTCTCTGGCTAGGGGTCATGACTGTGTGAAACTTTTTTCATATTAGAAGCAAATATTTATATGAAATAGTAACGGTTTTCTGTACCTTTTAACACACAAGGAACTGATCCAGTTGGACTTGGAAGTCAGACTTAAAATTGTGGAGTTTTTAAGTACAAGGAGAGAAAGACCATGCAGAATTTGAGTTCTGGTATTTCTGAAGGCATGCTTACCATCAAGAAAACAAAACCCCAAACCCAAAACATACTATTTTTGAGGACAGCTATAAGAAAGTATTGATCAAAATGAGGCAAAGATTTTGTGTTATATAGAAGTTTCTCACCTTAAGAAGTCCTGTGTTGTGTTATAATAAGCCAAAACGCACACATTTCTTAAGAGGTTTAAGAATAATAAATATGTTTCTAGTTAGTGCATTCACCTCATAAGGAAAGTAAAGGAATCCTGCTTCAGTATGTTTTCTCATCTCTTTATGCAAACTGAAACAGCTTCTGAAAAAATGACCAACTCAATGTCACCCAAGAGCTCCTTGGTTGTGTCTCTTGCCCGGGATGCAAGAGAACCAGAAAGGAGTGCAGAACTGCTTCTATTGTACTGCAATTAGCACTTTTTATCTGCCTGGAAATTTCATGGAAGTTGCAACTTAAAGCTTACAGAATTTCAATATGTTTTTCATTTCTGCAAAAAGGGATTCTTCAGAGTCGGCTTTTTCTGTTGGTTATTTTCTTTGAAAAGTCCTCACTCAGATTTGCTCGCAAACAGCTGAGTGATATTGGTGGAATTTTCTGCAAATCTGAAAGAAAATGGAGCAGGTTGGGTTGCAGAAATTTAAACCAGAGATAACCATTTTTTGAGTAAAAAAAATACTTTCACTTAAGCTTTAATGTAGTACTTTCTCTGACTTGAAATGGCTCAGTGAAGCACATTTCAGAAACATTATGCAGGTGACAGTTTTGGTAAAAGAATTCCAAAGGGAATATCATCAATTAAGAAAATGGAAACATCTGGTTTTCTTGTGTTAGTAATTGCAGCATGTATGTGTTTCCTCCAGTGGGTTAGGGACAGTTGCTTATGGTGCTTGGACCAGTGCAAACTGCAGTGATTTCTTCCTGAATATTTTTCAGTACCTTACTCCATGTGTGGAGTCTCCACCCTACACCTTTTCACTCAGCGTTTTTACTCTCTGTTGCAGCAGGTTGCATCTGTTGAGGACAGTATGCTAAGAAGCAGTGAAGGTCGATGTCCTGGGGCAAAGCTGCCAAGCTCTCACTGAGTAAGGCACATATAAATCCCGGAGAGATGAAAGTACCCTGGACCTCATGCCAGTTATAGTAATATATTCTCCTGTCTAATGCTTTTCCACTTGTTTAAAGGAAGGTGCGATGGAATGAGTGTTTTGTGTGCAGCTATACTTCAGTTGTATGAATTGCAGTAATCAGTTTCTTAGGATTTATGGTTTAGGTTTTCTTTTTTATGTGTGTGTGGTTTTTCTTTTGTTTGTTTTGTTTGTATGTTTCTGGTTTTGTTTGTTTGTTTGTTTTTCAGGGAATGTTAAAATATGTATCTCATATAATAAGCCTCATGAATAAAACTGCAAGCCAGAATAGGACAACATGTGTCTCTGTATAGCTCTCACTCCAGCAATTTCTCCTTTTCACGTAAATAAATAATTATTGTTCTTGTTCTACCATGACATGCAGTTATTTACTACAAAGAAAAAACTTTGTATTGGTGATAGAATTTAGTGTTTGTCATTAAACATTTAATTGTTAATACATGAGTAAAGATCACCTGAGTAGAAAAAATGACTAATTCTTCACACATAGTTTATTCCTTTTTCTTCTAGACTTGGATAATTCGTGCATTCAGATAGCAGGCAATCAGGAGAGAGTACATAGCTGTCTTTTATAGGAAGAGGTACATATGAGGCATATATTAGTCAAGGGAACCTATATGGGACATTGAACTCAGAATTTCATTGTTGAAATTAGGTTTTCATTTTTGAGTGAAAAAGTGGGACAGTCAGTTTGCCTAAGGCAAGCACATGATCAGCATGGACTGGTAGGTAGTACTGGCAGTTCCCAGATGCCACAGGTTATATTCTTGCCTTTCTTTATTCCCTACCTATTATTTTTCTTTTATTTATTTTAATATTCCAATATGTTGTTATTATTATACATTTGATTTAGCTTTTAAAAGTAAACAAATCTCTCCATAAATTGCTAATGAAATCAGTGTTAAAAATATTACATCACTTATGCTGGGTCTGTACATTGAGAACTGTCAGCTGAAGTTATATATTCAGAGTTTTATTTCATAAGTTTAATAACACTATCTCTTAGCATAAAAACCCTTCCATTGTGACAGGGACATGCAGTCCCACTGAGAGGTGGATAGGAAGCTCAGACACTGTCATACTGAACATGCCACTATAAAGATCTGCAGTAAATTTTCTTAATCCTCAGTGCTTTATACTACTTATATACAAATATAGATTCAGAACAAAAAATTTCACTATCATCCAGTGATTTTGATTTAATTTTTATATAAACCTGTACATTTAGAAGTTGGTTTTGGTATGATCAGATACACAATGACTCAGCAGTTAAACTCCTGTATGTGCAGCAACTGCACCTCCTGGGAGTTTCTAAAAAGAACTAGGTTGCTGTCGGTTTATATATTAGTCATATTGAATAAAGAGGAAGTCACCAGTACGTAGAGTAGGGAAGCATAGAAAAACTTATAAAGAAACAATTACTAAAATGCCAGTAATATTTTCTTTTACCTACTTCAGCATGACTGTTAAGACAATAAAAATTTTGGAGAAAGAGACAGAGTGGTCAGAAGCTTTGGCTTTAGATGATGCTCCGGAGTGGCCTAGCACAACAGACTCTATGCGATATTACAGGCTAGAAGGACTGGTTCATCTCTAAAGAGTTAGGATATTTTGCTACTGATGCTGAATGAAGGCTTGTGTATAAAGAATGGATATATTAATTACAAAGAAGAAACTTATTAAGTACTATTAACAGTTTCTGTCATTTGCTGTTACTACTTTTCAGCTTCCCATTATAGCTGTTATGGTATGAGGATTACATCGCAATAATGTTAAACTATGGAAAAGATAGATTTTTTTCTGGGAGGATGCTTTCCTTTAAGGTTCCTTCACAGGAGTGTGGAATCAAATGGCATTTTGAGGCACAACATTTGTATGCGTGGGTGGGGAGAGGGTATCTCTACTCAGGGAATTTCAGGTGGAGTAATATAATGAAACCGTGGGAGTATAGAGAAGGGTAGTGTGGGTGGGAATCAGCTAAAATGACATCCTGAGGGTTGACAACACTCATTTGTTCAAATTTAGTTTTGTCTAACATTGAGGTGGGAATGTGGCCTGCGGTGCACTCTCAGCAGGGGTGGAGGAACCCAAGTGGTTACTGTACACTGGTGGGGTAACAGCCTGGCTCCTCAGTGGCCAGCAGGAGGGCTGTGGTTTGGGCCTGGCTGACAGCAGAGTGAAAGCCTCATAAACTGTCAGTGTGTGCATCGTTCACTTGCATTTCAATGACAAAACTCACAAACAGCAAGCTAACTTGTTGTAATAAAGAAACCAAATGTGCAAAGATGGTTGCTAATCTTTGTGGTTATGTACTGCTGGCCTTTAATTTGGAAGTTGCTGGTAAGGTATTAGAAATGTCAAAACCTAAATATTGATCCTTGTTTAGGGGAAGAGTAGGAGCACCTAAGCAGAGGATTTCCTGGACAGGTTTGTCACTTCTTATGAGCATGAGCTAAGAAGCTCTGAAGTTGCAAACCAGAGGTCCCAGAGAGCACTGACCTACCTGCAGTTGGTAGGCTCCTACATCTACGTATCCAGAAATATTCTAATGTGGTGACATATTTCATATCTATGAGTTAGCCCTGACCATACTACATCTGATGTTTCTAAGAAGCCCATTTACTTCAGGAATATCCAGAGCTGACTGCATCTTGAATACCTTGAAATGCATGTTAAAATTCTAAGTAAAGGCAAAAAGGAACTCTTAACAATTTTGCCTGGAGAAAAAATTCTTATGGAAGTTAAAAAAGAACACACCCAGGGCAAAACCATATGTATGGCAACTTTGGAAAAGACTTCCTCAAACTCAGAAAAAATAATTTGTAAACCTCCATGCAGGGAACAGTACTTTTCCTATTCAGAGATGCCATTTTTGTGGACAGTAAAACAACATTAATGAAGAAATGAGATTTGACATAAAGAGTTTATTTCCCAAAAGCTCTTGAATCAGTCATGAAAATATCTAAAACTCATAAAAACAAAAAATATATCTCAACACCAAATGCAATAAGAGAAAAAAATGCACTGAGAACTATTTTCAGAGCAGGGAAAATGTTTTGTGTCCTGAGTATTAACGATGAAATGCCACATGCTATTTTCTGAAACTAATTGTCACAATGCTTTCTAAGTGTACACACAGCTTCACTGAAAAATCTATAATATTATAGTCTGCAAAATATAACACAAATTGTGTATTGATTTGCTGGAACACTTAAAGTGGATAAGGAGAAAAATCATACTGTAATTTAAGATAATGTTAGAATTTTCACATATATTATTTTTTCTAAATCCTTGGATCTTATAAGGAAATTGTCATCAGTTGTGCTCTTTTTCATTTAGCTTTTGGTATTGAACATTATTGTCATTCATTAGACTAAAAATGTACATTTGATTTTTATTATATGCAGTGTTTGACACTAAATGATACCGTGCTATTTTTCATTACCTCTTTAGTAGAATTGTGTTAGAGGAACAACATTTTAGAAATACCTATTTCTCCTGATTTTAAAGTAAATTCCTGAAATTTCTCCGAGAGTCCAACAGTAATCAAAATAGTTATGCTTTTATATTAGTCACAGCTTAACATTTCTGCTTAATAAATGGGAAATGAGTATTCTGTGAAAAAGAGGAAGCGACTTTGGTTTATATAGCATGACCTTGTCTGAGGGGAGACATAGTCGCTCATTTAGAACAGAAGGAGAACATGTTCTGTGTCTGAAAAGCCAGTGCAGAAAATACATACAGCAAATAATGTGCCTGCAGCTTTACTGAAGGTAATTTTTTTTTCAGAATATTTCTTCAGGAAATAGAAAGAAGAAAGCAGATACTATTGATTGAAATGTATTACTTATTTAAAAAAATTGTCAAAAGACATAACTTCACTGCAGCAAGCTGTGAGAATTAAAACATTTTTTAGTTATGTGTTTGTATTATAGTGATGACCAGAGATTTTACAGACAGGATGGGGGTCATTGTATTGGAGAAATAGGAAAAGTCATCTCATTGCCATAAAATGCTTTGTATTGTAGTTTGAAGGGCTAACAAAATGAGAAAATTAATGTGTTAAGGGGAAGAGTAACACTAATGCCAGTGTGCTTATCTATCTGTTTCACAAGGATGCTGAGAAGTTCATTATTATGTGTAAAATTTTCATGTGATATACCAGGTTATTGTTATTACACTGCTATCATAGTGTTTCACAAGGTCAGTGCTAAGATGTTTAGACACGGGTCTGGTGTTCTTGTTTGAATCATATTCCTCGATGTATGTTGTTGAAAATCACTGTTACAACACTGTGTGCAGGTGCAGTGCTCAGTAGTTGTTGGTGATGGCTGATGCCCTGGCCTGAGTCAGCTTCTTGTCAGTGCTCCAGCTGCACATCCTTATTTGTGCTGGGGAGTACAAAGGGAAGAGCACCAGGGGAAGAAGCCACAGCTATCCCTGTCTTGTTGTCCAGTGCATCCTGCAGCTGGGTCAAGGTTGATGGCTTGGTCCTTATGGCAAGCTCTGGTGTCCTCCTTGGGGCCACACTTGTCCAGTCAAGTTTTTCTGGTGGAAAGATTTCCAGCCATGTAAAACCCAATGCGTGGAGGAAAGAATAATTTACTGGTCCTGATCCCTCTTTTAGATTTTTGCTGTGCTTTTGATGAAAAACGGAGCAACACATCTGGTGTGGGATTTTGAAAGATGTAGGATTTGGCACAATATAATGATTTCACACTCAATTAGACTCCTGCACATTTACTCCCCTTCACCTCTCAATTACAAGAAGTAGGTCTAAATGGCATTGGGTGTAAAGTTGCATTATCATTGCTGATTTTGGTCAGAAGTTTTAGAAAGACACAATGACAGATCCAGAACTTTATTTTCTAATTGAAATAGCTGGACTGGGTGCAAGGGGGTAGGAAAGTAATCTCTCTGATGGACTCTCAGAGGTTTCTCAAGCTGAGAAAAAGAAAAATAGATAAAAAAAAAGAGAGAGAAAAGAAAACCAAACTTTTGACACTGAAGAGGTAACCAGGTTCTGATTTTTCTCTCCCTTCTTTGGTCAATCTGTATATAGAGCCGATTATATGAAAAAATAAAAAAAAAAAAAAACCAACCAAACCCAACAAAAAAAAAACAAACCAAAAACCCCACCAACCAAAAAACCACAAAACCCCAAGATCCCAACCCATATTTTATTCTACAGACTTGATGAATTCAATAAGTTTATTCATGTACTACTGCCCCCAAAGTGTCTGTAGAATTTCTGGATATCATATAAAAATAGGTGTGGGCAGTAATTTATCACAAAATTCTAGCAATACTAGATTTTTATTTTTTTTTTTTTTACCTAACAGTAATCACTTTCCTCATATTTTCAAAAGCATTTAGATTTTTTTTTTTTGCTGATTAATAGCCATAATTACTAGAAAAAAATCTTGTTTTCTCAGTTCTACAGAGCATCATGTTTTCATGGCATACCTAAGATTTAAAATAACTCTGTTAAAAATATATCAGTGATTGTTCTGGACCATTTATCTTAAAAAAAAATCTTCTAAAATCAACCCACAAAAATAGAAAGATGCATTTATATTTACTTACATTTTAGAAGAACAATGAAGAAACATTAAAAAATAATAAAATTTGATAATATGTTTATTCTGATTGTGTGAGTTTTACCACTGACATAAGTGGAGCTACTCAAGAAGTAAAGCACTATTAAGTATGAGCAAAGACATCAAAATGTATGGAAAATACGCATTCTCCTATAATTGCTCAGTTTCCGGTAGTGACTCTGTGTATATAGAACAATGGGTGTTTAGTTATTTTATCGTGATTTTTAGCAGCAGAGGATGACAATGCTGAAATCTCCCACATCTATATTTGTACCATACTTCCTTATTTCAAATGTCATTTTGTATTTTTAGGTCTAAGGAAAGGGGGATTTATATTCTTTCAACATACTGCAAAACACGTGATGCTTAAACAGGAGACCACACTTTCTTTTTTAATTGATCTTAAATGTAGTTATACTTCTCCACCAGTTTCTTCTGTAGAAATGACTCCTCCTGGAGTCTAGAGGGATAACTTGGCCTTCATAAAGGAAATGTCTTGTATCTGAGGGCTTGGCCTTCCCATGGAGGAGATGCCCTTAACTGTGCCTGCCATGGCTCCAGAGGAGCAGCCTGCACTGAAGCTGTTTTGTGCGCACTTGTTCTGCGTGTGAGCACTTTCTGTAAACGCTGAGTCCAGCATCACACAACTTGTGATGTTGACTGGAACTGCACAGGCACATATAGGCAATACATAGGTGAAGACACACAGAACACATCTACGTATCTACATATGTGTATACAATGCAGGATGCCTAACTCCTTAAGACTTTGAAAGTAACACTGAGTGGAAAGTATTATAAATCCTTTTTCCCTGATTACTCTTAATGATCAGGAGCTTTCTCCTCATGGTCTAAGAAGGAAGGAGGGCTATGCATGTACATGAAAAATACTTCTCTTAGTAGAAGAGGTAGGACTGGATGCGAAACAGCTAATCTAAACATTAAATTTGTCATAACATTAAAAAGCTCTTCTAATTTAATGTATTTGAATTCCAAAATTGTGTTTTTTTCCTTGCTGTTTTTGTTCTGACTAATTTCTTGTATCTTGGATGTGTTTTTATCAATATCTTTTTCCATAAAATGGTCTCTATATCGTGTCCAAATGACTGACTATAATTTTGCGATCTTTGTGACCCTTTTCCCTCTACCTTACACTGTCTAACACAGAAAGCTTCTCCTGCCTCAGCTATGGGGGAATATATAAAAAAACCAAGATGCTGTGTTCTTAATAAGACTAAGTCTTAATAGGACAGTTGGGTGGTAAGGTAATAAAAGGATGAGGTAGAAAACAGAAAGACATAAAGAGCAGCAGTAGCTAGAAGAAAAAAAGTGTTTATGAAATGCAAAGCTGCTGCCTGACACAATAAAATAGTACTACGATAAACTTTGAGCATACACAAAAGACAGGTTTATATGTTGTAGATTTTAATGTTACCATTTTACTTTGCTATCATTTTACACTCAGTTTTCATAAATAAAGATGTGAATAATTTCTTTATGCAAAGCATTTAGCCTTTCTCTTGCATGTCATTCTCCTTCCTGAGGGAATATAAGTTTTTCTTTGTTTTTATGTATTTTGTTGAATTGTTCTCAAGATTGTTGGAGACTGTTTGCCAGGTCCTGAGCAGGTTCCATGTGCCTCTTACCCAATGGTGGTGGTTTTTCAACGCTGTGAATGCTTTAACTCCAACAGAACAGCTACTTACTGATCAGCTATCACTCTTCTGTTAGTAACTAACTGTGAAATTATCCATCCACTTCTGTTTTATCACTAGAGCTTAAGGGCAATGTTTATGTTTGTGCCAACTTCTGGATTTTTTTTCAGTTTGCCACTTTTACATCATTCTGCCATTTTAGAAGTAACTGTCTCGTTCTTGCCTAGATACTCCCATGGCCTTTTCTGAAAATAATATGCCAATAGTTAAATTTCTAGGCTTGGAAATGCCCTTTTGCTTTCTCTAGCTTGACTATTTTGCTTTTTTCTTATTTCTTATCACACTATTTCTGCTGAATAAGACAGAGCTCAACTACTGGCTTTTCAGAAATGACTTCAGTTTTCTCCCTTCCTAAATACATCTGTTCTACTGCTACTATTTTTTCTGTCTTCTCAAGTATCTCACCTGTTTATGACACAGAATCAGAGAGAGGTGACAAAGGTGGCTTTTTCTCACTTCTTTAGTGTCCTGATTCAGGCCAGTTTGTTGGAAGGTATTATTGTAACTGCAGATTCTATTTTAGGGAAAAGGGTAAAGACAATATCCTGGCACAAGAGTATGTAAGGAATCCCCTAATGGCGGAAAAATCCCCAGTTGGAATGTCTGAGCCAACTTAATGTCACCTGAAACAGGTCTGAAGATACAATCCTATCTTGGCAAAATTTACTTTTCAGAGTGTTACGTTGACAGAAAGTGAAACTAGAGTGAAAGCACTGGTCTAAGGCATTTGAGGTATAAAGTCTGGGGTAAAAAGTTGTGTGTATTATTTTTTGTGTGTGGGCACTTGAACATCACGTGAGTGATAGTGACTCAGAGCTGTCTTGAATTTCCTCAACTGAGTAAAATACCATCACATTTACCAGCAACTGGTGTCATCCCTTTTTGATAAACTTAGCTTATTTTTTCTAAGTAGTGGCATGTGTTAATATAAATTCTTGTTACACTGCAAGTATGATTTATAGGTGAACGATATTGTTTGGAGGTCTACAGATCCTGAAAATTAGGATAGTTGAGATTAAAAGAAAATAGTTACTGTGATAAAAACACAATGTGCAGCTTCTAATAACACTTTTTCCAATAGTAAGACATATTTGTCTAATAAAATTAAATAGACAGGATAATTTTCATATTATAAATATAAATAAAAATTTATAATGTAGCTATACAATTATATTTATGTATATGTGTATAAATATTATATAATATAACAATAAAGTAAAAGCAAGTGATTTCTGATTTAGCAAATAGTGAACAAGTAATAATAAAAATGGAGTTTATGCTCTAGCCTACATTTGCTGTTACTGAGAAGTTTCTGGTTTTAGGTAAAGTAATCTCTACCACTGAATCTTTTAAAAATCATATTATATGGACATCCATCATGAATGTTAATGGATGAAATCTTTCCTGATGAGCTTTTAAGTTGTTATTTGCTATGATTTTGTGTGGGAGGCTTTAATGTTTTTTTTCTGATTTATGCTGATGTGTTGGGAAATGTATTAGTCTGAAGAGCTTAGGGGAGAAAAAAAGATTGACTCTGTATATGCAAGACAAACAGAAAAGGTCAGATGAATATGTAAAGAAAGCCAGATACAAAGGCTGCTTACATGGACTTTAAGCCAATTTTTAAACTGTGAAATTTTCGTGTTTCTTCCTACTGACCTGTCATCCTGTTTAGGATCTAACAGCAGAAAATCTGGCAGCAGTCATGTGCATGTGGTCCTCGTGCATGCTTGGAAAAAATTTGGCAGGATAAAACCAATTGCTAAAAAAGGGATGTAGTGCATGCTAATTTCCTCACTTCCTGCATTTGTTCAAAGGTTACTCAGTTGGGTGCTCCGAGCATCCTACCAGACTAAGTTCTGCTGTTTTGCTATAAGCATCACTATTCCCACACATTAACAATTCAAGGGTCAGGTTATAGATGATTACTAAATTGGCTTCAATATGTGTGGGTTCTAAGTATTCAAATGAGGAGGCACTTTATTTTTCATTTTAGTTTGTTTTCCTTTCTCCGGATTTTTGTGGTTCAAGTGTGATGGCATTCCTCAAAACTGGTGACACCCTGTCAGTGAAATGGTAATTCAAATTTCCTCTAAGTGGTGCTCCCTGAAGACTCTCTGTCTGAAATTTATTTAGGCATCTATGCTTACTTCCAGCAGATTTCTCAAGTGCAGGTTGTTATAGCAGAAGTGCCATCTTTCATTCATAAGGACAAACAGGCCTATCTCTTTGCATCAGTATTCACACTTTGCATAAGCCCTTAGAAGATTTCCATTTTTAATGGTTTTAATTAGCATTTATGAAAAACTGTGGTTTCACATGATATAAAGCGACAGATTAAATTTGTTAAGTGGATAATAATAAAATGTGAGTTGATTTGTTTCACTGGAGTTTAAAAGGCTTTTGCTCAATGGGGCCTCTATGTTAATTCATTAAGCATGCTTCAGACCTTATGGAGATTTTTTTTTGATTTAATTAACACAGATCAAACTCCCAGGAGATTTCATGTCCTCCACAACTGTGTGTGATAGAGACAGTAATTTAAAACCTATTTATAGGTCTTTGTGTTCATTTACTTGAAAAGGGGATTAAAAATACTCTATGAAATCATTTAATACAGCAGGAGCTACTCAAGTTCTTTAGAGTAGGAGCCAAATTCATTTGCAAATGATGGAAGGGCAGTAGCTAGTACCAGGCTTCAGAGGACTGGTTTGTTTTCCTGGCTGAAACAGCAGCATCTACTACCTGCTACCCAAGTCAGCTGTACATTTTCTCCACTGATATTTTGATCCGCAGTGCATAAAAGCAGGACCTTGAGTAGGATCCCTAGACCTTGACCCCTTCCTTTCACGGTGCTCATCACAGTATGAGATCAAACTACCCATTTCTCACCCTATTTACTAGGAACTCTTGGCTGAGGTGTGGCCTAGTTTAAAGACATGGGATGGAAACCTGTGGTGTGTTTAGGGTACTCTCCGGGGAAGTTGTGGATTGTAGGTTTCAGCCTCAGCAGACTGAGGAGGTCCCCAGAAGTTTGGTTTCACAGTTCTTGGAGAGCTGTATTGATTTCTTAATATAAGAAATCACTGCTAGATCTTTCTTTGTGCTTCTTACCATGTGACTACTGTAATTTTTCATTGGAGTCTGTGATCTCTTAAGCACATGAGGTGTAGTCTGAGAATGCATCACAGATCAGTTCTTTCCTACCTATTTTTGTTAGTGTTTTGGCTGGATTGAGGGGGAAGTCACTTGCCTTCAAAAAATGGTAAGAGGCGGAGAAAGATATATAGAGAAAGAGAAGTAATCCTAGAGGAATACAATGGCAAATAACATGATTTAAATTATGATAAATACTCCACAGCAAGATTCTGTAAATCATATGAGAACTGTGAAGGGAGATCTCAAACAGGTGTGCAGTGTCCCCTTGTTCTGTGCCTGAATTTCTCCTTCTATCACATGTGCCATCAGGCTTCTGTACTGAATGAAACAGGGTCTTGAGATTAAAAACAACAGTATATGATCTGGCAATTATATAATATATCCTGTCACGTACACAAAGGATAGAAGAACAACAATTGCATACCCTAATTGACATACACTGTTTAAATTATTCTTCCAAGCCAGAAACCAATCTGAATCTTAGTGGAAACAGGTTGGAATAATATGAAACTCTGTTGTAGTCAGAAAGTGCCATAATAACATACTTTAAAGTCCTTTAAAGAGGGAGGTTGTTTTGGTATTCAGACACCTGTGTGTCTACCTGTGAGCTAGCTATCTAAACTCCCTTAAACTCAAGGGAGACCTGCTTAATATGGTCAGAGCTTCCTGGAGAGTGATTCAGCTGACCAGCTACTCCAAGGTGTACTGAATTGCTCTTTGTCTTCTTAACATCCGCTGACTGTAATGGAAACTTAGATACTTAACAAAGTATTTCTACATATAGGCACCCAAACTGGTGTCAGTTAATCTTATGCTGAACCTCAGCTGGAGTCCCCTTGATACAGACAGTTTTTGAATAGTCACTAGCTGAAATACTTCTGTGCAGTGCATTTTAATCTATGTAGTCTGTTGTAAAAGTAAATGAATGCTGATTTTAACATTCTATTTTATGATAATAATGCTGGCTACTTTATACTCTTCAGAGTTCAGCAGAGATTTTCCAGTACTGAGTATAACTCTGTGTGTGATAAGAGGCTTAATGATGAGTATTTTACTATTCCACTCTCCCAGCAGTTCTCTGAGAGGTGCTGATGTTATGTGATAATAGTCGGCTAGACCTGTATTTCAGTGCTGAGATATAGGATTGCTATTATTCTGTATTCCTGTTCTTTGACAGTTAGGAAAACCTGGAACTCTACCTGCTTTGTTTTTTTAGACAACAATAGAAAATGTGTGGGCTTGCTTCCTCAGGTGAAGTGTCAACACCGTCCTTCCCCAGTTTGATTTCATACATCTCTCAATTTATGATGATGATGGTGTTGATTGTTATTATTATACTTTACAGATTTTATCAGTATTCCTGTGGGATTTGTGTTGTATTCCTTAAAATGTGTGATTATGATCCTAAAGGATCATAAAAAATCCTAAAGGATTTTTTCTGCCCAGTGCTATGCCTTTCAAAAAATCAGTTATATTGCCTTGAGAACAATTTTTAGGGACTCCTAGAGAGTTACTGGCAATTGCTTTTCACTGCTATTAATTCTTGGAAGTATTTTAATTCTATCAAATAATAATAATAGTAATAATAATAAAAAAGTGTAAACCAGGCAATCCTTTAAAGGTGTTCTTCTAGGCTGTAATCGTTTAATATATGGTCTGAGGCCTGCCTGGGGTCTAGCAGAACTTCTGAATGGTCTGGAAGTTTCTGTGTTAGAAAAGATAATTACATCCAGAAGGAACTCCTAGCAAAGTAACCTACTGAGCTGTTAAAATTGAACTTTTAAGGGAAATTTAGGGGTTTTAAGCTAAAACAATTTAAATTAGTACTTTATCCAGAAACTAAAATTCAGAATGCTTCAGCTTCCCCAGCACTTAAACACATACTTAAGAGGGAGAGTGCAAGTAACACAATAACTTTACAAAGTTTATTTTTGAACAACTGATGAAGAATATTCCTGAATCTGGGCTTATTATTCCTGTAATAGGAACACAGTCTGCTCTGGAAAACGTATTACATTTGACATGAGAAAGGGTGTTGGTTAGGTTGTGATAACAACAGCTTTTCCTGAACATTTCATTAAAATCCTAAAGCCACAGCAAGTTTTTCTGAGTTTTATCTTTTGAGAACTGTGGAGTTCAGAGAGAAAATAACCCAATCCCAGTGGAAATTTGTGTCATTATACATTTTAATACCTCTTAATATCATGAAGTTATACTGTTTCTAACCACTAGAGCACTACAAACTAGTCTTGTGTAGTTAGAAAGCTTCATTATAATATACAGTTTATGAGTACAGTTGGGAATTTTTGAAGCACCCTCTACAGAAGAAAATACTCTTCTGCTACAGCCAATTATAAGGAGAGACCACCAGCTCCTTTTCCCTAAGGTCTGGATACAATAACACATTCTATGAGCCTTCTACAGGAAAAGTTTAGTACCTTAGGCCCTTGTGCCAATTAAGTGCCACATATGCATACAAAATAGTATTCCTATTGGTAGTTCCTCATTCAGGATCCTGGAGCTATATATGAATGTCAATGTGTGCAAAACTTCAACTCATTACAGTGTTAAGATATTTGGCCTGTGCATGGAGTCTTGAGTTATGGTGATTTTGATGTCCTTTCTGAGAGTGCAATTTAACCTAGTGTTTCCTTGGTTTCTAATTTGTAATTTTTGAGCAGTAAAGTGGTGAGAGGACAGAGGTTCTTGGAAGCAATGTATCCCCTTTTTCCTAACATCCCATATTTTGCAGAGGCATAGACATGGCAGGCAACACTAATCTTTTCCAGGACAGAAGACTATACATCGTTTCTGGTCTTTTTTTGGCTCAGTGGATTAACTGCTTAGCAAGCCTTCTAAATCTCAGAATGCCTCCTTCCTTTTGAGGTTCCTTGAGAAGCCTTTGCAATTTCCACTAGAGAGTGGAGGGGCCAAACGGATACTCAGAGGGAAGCTTTTGTTAAGTGGAACTGAAAGTTATCCTGTCTAATTTTCATCAAAGAAATTGTAAGTATTCAGTCTAAACTTGTTGTCTAGACTTCCTCTAGAGAGAGAAGGGAAGGGGTAGAAATACTCCTCCTAAGGTGAGTAATTTTATCCTCTGAAGTTTTAAAACAGACACGAAATGAATCATTTTCTATGTCTCCATTAAGGAGCCTAGATGGCGAGCTTAGACCACACATGAACTTTCAGCAAGATGAATGTAGTCTGGAAAAAGATGAGAAGGATAAATAAGGCAGAGCTGAACTCTGTAGAAGAGGATAATGAGTGGGCTTATGTAGTCAATGAACTTTCCCTGCTTTATGGCATCAGGACACTCGAGGCACAGAGAATGCATATGGTTTTCTAATAGGGGCAGGACAAAGCAGAGAAGTCGGGAAGGAGGAGGGAAAAAATTCCGAGTGCAGCATATGACAAAAAGAAAAGCTGAGGTTTTTACCTTGTCCACCAGATGAACTCTATGGGGTATCAAAGGGGAGTTCTCTCTACAGACAGGAAAGAGTAGAAGAAAACAGATGATCTGATAGATTTGGCAATATTTCCCCTGCTTGAAGTCTGCAGAAGGGGAACCCCCAGAGGTCTTTAATCAGCCCACCACGTGAACTTTAGGGAGAAAATGTTCTCCTTTTACATTGTCAAACACCCCTTGTGAGCAAGTTACATTTTGAGCACTCTGAACTCTATTTCTACCACAAAAAAGCCAGAGAAATTTTGCACTGTATCAATTCAGATACTCTGTCCTACTTTTGCAGAAAATCTGGCCAATCACAGACCTCCTCAGCTCTCAGTTTTGGAGGTGTTGGAATGCTTTTGTGAATTTCAGGGTACAGAAAAGGTAAAAGATAACCTCTACACATTATTTGAGGAAACCTTAACTCTGCAGTAACTCACCTTGTTAGTGACTAGCTAATGTTAGTCATTGTAAGACGCAATGAGCATGCAGAACAGATAAAAAAAGATCAGTTCCTGAAAGCTGATATGCTCTCACAGACTCCTGCAGAGTTGGGACTGTATCTCTGCTTTGCAGATGGGCATGCTCAGACAGGCAGCCCTTCAGGGACTTGAAGGTGACACAGGGAGCCAGCACTAAAACTGTGCTGTAAGCCTTTGTGACTTTTGGTCTAATGCTGTACCCATTTACTGCAATTTGTTTGGCTTAATTTGCTTGAGGCCTGAGTGAAGAAGTATGATACAAGTTTTACTTCACACAGATCTTCTTCAAGGTGCTGCCTCCAGCTAGTTGTATGTAGAAGAGGATGCACACTGCTCCAGCTGGCTAAGTTAAAAAACAGATGAAACAAACAGAACTAGGGATTTTATCTGGCCTGTGTTTAGCCAGGATAGCTATGTATTTTGAAGATTTGTGATATTGATGTTCTTCTGTTTGATTTCTCTGCCTAAGCAAAAGGCAGCTGGGACTGCGTGTTGCTGTGGTTGAATGTGGTCTCACCATGTATTGCGAGACTGGGCAAGCAGAGCAGAAACATCTCTGCTGTCACTGTCCTTGCATCATCTTGCCACTCCTGTCTCCCCAACCCTGGCTGTCCCATGGTGGCACAGCCTCCTCTGGTGGCTGTCTCCAGCCCATCAAGAGGACCAGAGCCTGGCCCACTCCATGGCAGAGGAACAGAGGTGCCCAGTACAGTGGCAGCACCGGTGTTCTCTCCCAGGGCCACACACAGACCTTCATGGTGGCCCTGTCTTAGCCCCAGGGCAACTCTGTGTTGTCCTCAAGACACCAAAACCACCCCCAGCCCCAGGCCTCAGCTCACCAGCCCATGTGCAACTCAGTGGCCAAGAGATGGGTCTGTGTAAGTGAGAAGGTGTGGAAAAGTTTTAGGACTGTCAAAACTCAGGTTTATTCATGAGGGCTTAGTACCAAACCCTGGGCACAAGCTGCAGCAATTGAGACCTTCTTGTGGGCCAGATGCTCAGCTCCCACTGATACTTAAGGGGATCAGAAAGCTGCTGTAATGAGGTCTATGAAGACCTGGCACAGGGGAATCACTTTGTTGCTTACACATTAATGAAGAGAAAACAAACAACAGAAAGGTTTAAAAATACTTTACTCTGTTCTCTTTTACCCTACTTTTGATGGCTCAGTTTTCACTTCACTGAATACTGTAATGCTGTTTTTTCACTGTTTTTTCAGATGGCATTGATCATCTGAGCTATAGAGGATGTTATTTTGAGAGGAACAAGCTGAAAATTAGACACATAATTGTCTTTCCAAAACAAACCCTGTGCAAGCCCTCCAAGACTCCTGTCATAAAAAAAACCCAAACCAAACAGAAAAAGCCTATTATCAACCTGCCCAGCCAGCTCACATTTAACACTGCTGGTTTTCCACTGTAAAATTCTGTAGAGCCTTTACCACAAAAGGAAAAAAAAAGCAGAGACACAAAAATGTCTGTTTCTGGTAGCAAGTAATATCTCACTTGAGTTCTGGAAGCTGAAATAGCTAGGTATCTGTAGCAAATGCATGGCAACAAGAACATATGGCTTTGTTTCACTGCTTCTTACATCTACTCTTTGTTAGTGTTGGTGGAACTGTGCCTTTTATAGTCACACCAAGTCCTGGTGGCTCTGCTAAACGTGCTGTGAAGCCACTGGAGGTTTGTGGACCCCCAGCCAGTGTTTACCATTGCTGCAGGGATGTGTGTGAGCTGCAGAGTGAAAGGTCACTCAAAGTGCTTGCTTTGTTTATTTTTTCTCTCTGGGACAAGAGCTGCTCATCTGCACAGTACTAACATTTTACCTGGTGCCCAGAGAGCCAGAAACCTGCTGCTAGAGCGTTTCCAGGTGGAGACCCACTGGCACCTTTTAGAAATCCTCATTGCAGCCCTGAAGGCAAGAGACACACAGCCCTCCACTGCTCTGCGGTGGTGACACGTACAGCTGAGTGAGTGAGAAACCCAAAAGCTTCACGAAGCATAGTCCATTTTCAGAAAAGCCAAAATATTGCAAGAATAGTCCTAGCTCAGCTTGCCTGCTTTAATTGTCCAACATGACAGTTCTATTTCTAGCCTTCTACGCTTTGTTGCAGGGGCCATTTTGGAGAGGTGGGAAAGACTTAGAATTATGTTTGTGATCATTCCAGATTTTGTTCTCATCTTACTTTAAAGATCCATTAAAGCTCAAATTAAGCAAGACTCCTGCTGTTAGCTTAGTCAACTATGAATGGGTTTGTGTAACTGCTATGCATACTTTGACAGCAGTGGAGTAACAGGAAAAAACCCAAATCTGTTATGGTTTCACTTTTGATATGGAAGGATTTTTACTGCAAGGATTTTCGTTTGTTTTAAGGCTTTGATTGCTTAAATATTTTCAGAGAAGAAAGCATACATGATTCTTAATTGCTTCCTTAATTGGGAAGCTGCTATATCTTAAGCAGAGAATTAAATTACTGTGCTCTTCTTCAGGATGTGTGTCGTGCTAATCTTCCAGATAAAATGAACTCTGGTGTGAAAGTCATTAATCGTGATATCTTACTAACATACACTTCAAAAGCAGTATATGGCCTTTCAGATTACTAAAATACCATCAGTGAACCCAAAACGTAATGTGGCATGCTGGGGACATCTAGTGGGGGAAAAAGTAAAATACTAAAACCACGAAACGAACATTCCCAGCTCTTAGAGTAAAATCAGACTCGAGACTCACACGACTGAACAAAGGTTCTCTCTATTTAAACCTTAAATTAAATATTTATGGACAAAATAAACCTGGTTTCTATTTCTAGAAGAGCCAACTATGTCTTTTTAGTTGCCTTTAAATAATGTATTATAATTAATTTAATTAGGGTGTGGAAGGTTATTGCATTTTTTTTTCTACAGTTTTATTTATTTGGCAAGTAAATTGTTTAGATTTATTTCAGAATCCTTGCCTGCAATAAAACGAAGATAATACTTATCAAATAATAGTTGCCAACTATTTTGTTAATTTTGAGACGTATGGGTAGAAGATGTTAAAAAAGAGGTATGTGCAAATAGCTCAAATATTCCTTTCTTGTCAGAACTAAAGCTGTCAATAAAGTTGATTTGTACCGCTAGTATTACCAGTTTTATTACCTTTCATATTCGCCATTTTATATATAACCTTACAACTCAACTTGGTTTTGGAGTTCAACTGTCATGTCAGGAAGCAAAATGCTTACCTTGACTACCCCCAGCACAGATTCAGAATCCTGATCCCATGTAAAGAATAATTCCCAATCTCCAGGAAGTGGAACTTCGATTTGCATGGGCTTCAGTGAGACTGGTCAATTGAAGGAGCTTGCAGGTTTTAAAAACTACTCAGAAGTAGCATGAAACAATTACTGACCTGCCCCTATGACTACAGATAGACAAAATAATATTTAATACACATGTAACCACCTTCCCATCTATTTCACTTAACTTACTTGCATTCCCAATTCACTTACAAACAAATCCACACAGGTATGTACATGCAGGCTTGTAATATGCCAAATCACAGCCTACGGGAGCAGCCTGATACCGATTTTGTGAGCCAGAGCCAAAAATACCACCTAGAAAGCATGGGAAGGCAGGTGTTACAATATAATCATAGAATCACAGAATGGTTTGGGTTGGAAGGGTCATTTAAAGATCGTCTTGTTCCAACTCCCCTGCTGTGGGAAGGAATGTAATGCTAGAGTGTAGCTAAATGGAGCTACGCCAAAGCCCTATAGAGAAGTAGGACACCAGGGGTATGTGCTCATTTACATTTTGTTTGGTGAAAGACAGTTTTGTTTTTGGCCCAACAGCAGCAGTGGTTTCAGACAGGGACATCAAGTAGTGCCTCTGTAAAGCAGCAGAGAAGCATAGCTTGTGTAACAGACATCTTAAGGAGGAACTGGTTACTTTGGATCTGAAACTTGAGAGAACCAGGAAATAGCAGTTCCTCAGAGATATTGTTCAAGCTATTGTACTCAGTATATTCTATATTATTCTCAGTGCATCAAGAGATCTTTGGATAAAGAAAATAGTGCCATGGCTTTTTATTTTACCATAGAGGCTTTGAAGTAGTCCTTCAGAATGGCAAAATCTACATTTACTGTTCAAGGGGAAAGTCAAATAAATGTACATGAGCCAGGAGACTTTCCCATTGGGAGTTACTATAAAGAGCAGTAATCAGGAAGGCAGGTAGGTTGAGGAAGAGTTGCCCATAAGCACTGGTAAAATTTGTTGCCTTAAGTCCCTAAAACAGTGACCTTTGTCTCTCCAGATAAATGCCATGGTATATCTCTTTCCCACAAAATGGGTTACACTAGCCAGGTTCTTGCTTGTCCTGACTGCTGTTTTCCAGAGACTTATGAGAAAAATGTGTAATCAGGTGCTATGATTATGGAGTTCTACTGTAAGATCAGCAAAGGAAGACACTCAATATAAGCTTATTTTTTTCAGCTATTCAGATCTATGGGATTGTGATAAAATATAACTTTATCTGCTGCTTGTGTACAGGATTTGCCCTCAGAAATTTCCCCTTCTGCATTCTGCATTTTATAAGGACTGAGGGGAGAGTAAAAACATCTTTGGAGAAAGAATCGGTAGTGAAAGTGTGACAGTTATTTAAGTTAAATTTTAAACTTAAGAGAAATGTAAGATTTGACAGGATTATGCAGCATATAATTAAATTACACAGTCCAACTCTTAATTCAGTGAGAACCAGTCCGTTAGGGTTTCTAAGTAGCTAAATGACTCAAACAATATTTTTGGGGTGTTCCTCAGACATATACTAGTCGTTTGCCCTCTGTTCTGTTTGAAACACTCTGTTCTGTTCTGTTTGAAACACTTCTAGTATTTTATCTGCTGGATTTGAAAAAAGCTGGCCATTGTTACTATAAATTTCTTAATGCTTTTCATGTCACAAAGATGTAGAAAAGTTGTTTTTTTTAGGAATAAATGAAACAGTAGTCTAGTGATATCTTGCTGTAATAGAGTCAAGGTAGGGTAATTAGTACAGGACAACACTGGGGAGATCAACCAGGAAGTGTGGTGGGAATTTATCAGCCCTGTCATTTTCTTTATCAAACCTGCTCCTGAAAATCTCTAATGAAATTTTCCAAGTAGCCTATTCATATACTTAACTATTTTCATCCTTAATGGCATGATAGGTATGGCAAAGCTATCAGGAAATTAAGTTTCAGGAAATTTGCAGAAGTCACAAGGAGCAGTGGGGGTCATACCAGCTATAAGAACTTTTCGTGCATTGAAAAATATTCCCAAGTTTCCTCTAAATCTTTTCTTTTCTTTTCTTTTCTTTTCTTTTCTTTTCTTTTCTTTTCTTTTCTTTTCTTTTCTTTTCTTTTCTTTTCTTTTCTTTTCTTTTCTTTTCTTTTCTTTTCTTTTCTTTTCTTTTCTTTTCTTTTCTTTTCTTTTCTTTTCTTTTCTTTTCTTTTCTTTTCTTTTCTTTTCTTTTCTTTTCTTTTCTTTTCTTTTCTTTTCTTTTCTTTTCTTTTCTTTTCTTTTCTTTTCTTTTCTTTTCTTTTCTTTTCTTTTCTTTTCTTTTCTTTTCTTTTCTTTCCTTTCCTTTCCTTTCCTTTCCTTTCCTTTCCTTTCCTTTCCTTTCCTTTCCTTTCCTTTCCTTTTCTTTTCCTTTTAGCATACTTTGAGGATTATATTCTCTAAATCTCTTGCATTCTTACTGCTGGACTGTCTCCCAAATGTAGAAGTAATCTCTGTACTACATTGAAGGGCCCCAAAGTGAACACTGCACTCTAGGTGATGTGTCTCCTATGCTGAAAAGCTCTCATGTTGTGTAGATGATGTTCCTCAAAATATGACCTGGAATGTCCTTTTAAAATAGTATTTCATTCTTGACTTAAATTAAATGTCTGATTCACTGAAAACCCAGAGCCTCTTTTTTCAATATTGCTGACTAGTCAGCTATTCCCTTGTTGTATTTATGCATTTGAATGTTCCTTACTAAGCACTTCACTTAGCTTTTATTAAATTTCATCATGTTGATTTCAAGCCGTGCTTTTCATTTATTACTTTACTTAAAATTTAAATCCTATTCTGCTGAGCATGTGCAACCTTTTCCGGTTTGAACTTCTCTGCAAATGTTGTGAATATGTTCTCTAGTAAGTTATCCAAGGTATTGGGGAACATACTGAATGCAGCCTGAAATGGATGTCTGCAGCCTGTCGCTTGATATCTGACAGTCAGGCAGAAAATTTGTGATAAATACCTTGTAAGTGCTTTCTTTTTTCTGGGTAGTTACACACCTGTTTCATTACGTTTATCTATAGGCATTCTATATATTTAAAACAAGAATTATCTTTAACATAATGTCAGTGACCTCACTAAGTGCGGTGTACATTAAATATCTGATCAAATCACACCCCGTGTGAGTGCTGAAGCAAAGATGATACTAACTTTTCAGCCTTTTCTGTCTGCTGTTCTCTTTCCTTCATTGTTAAGCAATAGACATGCTTTTCCTTGCTGTTATCCCATTTATAAAATATTTTTCCTGTTGCATTTTATGCTTCTTGTGAGATGAAATGCATATTCACTTTGATCTATGCCTTATCTTATTCCTTTATAGTCTCTTTTACATCTATACGTGTAGGTCCTTGTTCCTGCTTTTGTATTTATATTTATGTTTTTCTGCTTTCATTTCTCTTTTCCTGGCCCTGAAAGACCTTTTGATGGAGCCATGTTGGTCTCTTACTATGCTCCTCGTGTTTCCTTTGCATCACGACAGTCTGCCATTGTATCTTTCATATAGTCCCTTTCAGTAACTGCAAACTCTCTTGCAGTCTTTTTTTCCTTAGAATATCTTCCCAAGAGACTCTACCTTCCAGTTCCCTCAGTTTGATGAAGTCTGCTTTTTTGAACTCCATTGTCCTTATTCTGCTGCTCTCATTCCTCCCTTTCTTTAGATTTGTGAACTCTATAGTTTTGTAATCACTTTAACCGAAATTACATTCTACCTCCAGCTTCTCAACCAGATCCTCCCTATTAGTCAGAATCAGTTCTAAAACAGCTGCAAGCTTCTCAGTACCTTCTTCCATCTCCCTAAAAGAAAGTCCTCCTCAACATGTCCTTAAAGACTAATGGACTTCCTTCATCCTGACATTATGTTCCAGCACATATCTGTGTATAATTCAAGTCTCCCATTACAAGTGAAAGGGCACCCTTTGGATTCTTCTATTATTTGCAAAATAAAAAACATCCAAAAAAGCACCAACTCTCACTCTTCAATGTACTTCTGATGAGGTTATTTCTAGCAGGTCCCTATTATGACATTGCCTTTTTTTTTTTTTTCCTTTTACCTTTTCATTGAGGTGCTCTATGCACCTCTTACCTCTTCTGGCAGTTGAGCAAGGATCTACATTTTTGATGTACAGTGTGGCATCTTCTTTTTCCCCAGAGCCAGTCTTTCATAAACAAAGTGTACTCCTTTATCCCAGCAGTTAGAGGAAATAGCATGGAGGCATGACTGTTGCACAGCAGTCAGAGACAGCTGTTTAGTCCAACAGGAACTAGTTTTGCCTCACATTCAATAGCTACGTTAGTTACAAGAAATCAGAAGACTTCAGAAACTTACTCAGTTTTGTCATATCCCTGTCTGTGATTTTTCATCTGAATAAAAGGTTTCAACAAGTTTGAGGCTTATTAAATTGGAAAACCAGTTTATTGAGAAAATACCTTTAACAATTTACACCATGCGCAGCTGTGGTGAGAATTCCTACCTTAAATTTAGACTTAACTCTATATTAACTGTCAGAAGATCGTATAAAAATGGGGATATTGATATAAACACCAGATCTTAGAGGAGTGAGATAGGGAAATTTTTCACCAGAGCAGAGTTGAGTTTTTTTTCCCCTTTCAAAATTCCAGCCTATTCCTACTGCAGTAGGCTTTCTTCAGCTGTGAGTAAATTTATTTGCAGAGCTACAGAAATCTTCACAAAATTGATACATCTCTGTCCTCTAATGTAACGTTATTTGGACTAACTGGACTACGAACAAGCCATACCTATCCACTGACATCCCCCTTCCCAACACTGAAAGAGTTTTTTATGTTTTCATGATGGAAGATGCAGCCTCTTCCTGTCTCGTAAACAGTTTTAGTCCAAACAGAAAGCAGTGCCAGCTACATTCCCCTGGGATTATTCTGTGATTATGGAAAGTGATTCGGAACATTTCTCATTGTCCCAGAAGTTGTCTTTTATGTCTTTGATTCAGCTGTGACAAGAAAAAACCCCACAATATCACTGAATAAACTTGAAGGAGCTCTGGGGATCACCCAGTCCACCTTCACTGTTCAGAAAAAGGTCAGCTACAGCACATTGCCCATGACCATGTCTAGCTGACTTTTGAACACCCCCAAGGATGATGTCTCCACAGCCACCTCAGGCAACCCACTCCAGTGTTTGAACAGTAAAATATTTTTTCTTATGTTTAATTGGAATTTCCTGTATATGATTTTGTGCCCACTGTATCCTGGATCTGTCTCTGGGCACTGCTGAGAAGAGGCTGGCTCTATCTTCTTTACTTCTCATCCTCAGGCATCTAGTCTTCTCCAGGATGACCAGTCCCAGCCCTTTTCACCTCTTCACATAGCTCATATGCTCCAGTCCCATCATCTTCATGGCCTCCTGTGCACTGGAGGAGAAGTACACTGGACCCAGCACTCCAGCTGTGGCCTTCCCATTGATCAAATCACATCCTCAACTTGCAAGCAACTGTAATACTGTTCCTGTGATGCAGTCTAGGAAAGTCATCCCTGGCAGTGTTCAAGGCCAGCTTGGATGAAGGCTTGGGTGATATGGTTTAGTGTGAGGTGTCCCTGCCCATGGCAGGGGGGTTGGAACTAGATGATCTTAAGGTCCTTTCCAACCCTAACTATTCTATGATTCTATGATTCCTTGCTGGAAAGTCTTACTGCTAACTTATTGTCTATTAGGACTGCCAGGGCCTTCCCTGTCATCCCTCAGCCTATGCTAGTTTATAACTGTTTTCTCCCCAGCCCTATTTACCTCAATCTTGCTAAGGGTGCAACCTTAGCAAGATGTCCCACCATCTAGGTCAGTACTGAATCATATTTGGACTCCTGTGGGACACCGCTAACAGCCGGCCTCCAGCTGGCGTCTATGCCACTTTGAGTCCAACATTTCAGACAGCTCAGACACCTCACTGTGCACTTCTCTAGTCTGAACTTCATCCTTTTGTCTATGAGTATGCAATGGCAGACACATTTGAAAGCCTCACTGAAGTCAAGATTGGCATCCACTGGTCTCCCCTTGTTCACCAAGGTAATTATGTCACTATTTAGGCCTATCAGGTTGGTCAGGCTTAATTTCCTCTTTAAATCCATGATGACTACTCCCAGTCACATTCTTGTGCTTACCTTCCTTGTAAATGGCTCCCTCAGCCTCACAGGGATCAAGGGGAGGTTGACTGGTTTGTTTTTCCCCAGATCCTCCTTCTAACCCCATCTTAAAGGTAGTAGCAACATTTGCTTTCTTTCGGGAAAGATAATCAAGAGTGGTCTCACAATTACATGGTATGAAGTGTCATGCACTTATTTATGTACAGCTTTTTTAAATGTTCCCTAATCTGGTCATTGCCCAACAAGGGCAAGTCCTGTAGCTCCAGGAAAATGCTGTAACAAGAGTTGCTAGAGTGCTATGTGGTGACCAGTCTAATTGTAAACAGCCCATTTTCAGTTGGAGGTGTGTTCACAAAACAGCCTCTTTCTCTCTTTTTTTTGGCCAGAGTTCATTTTAGTGGAGGCTATATTATTCATCTCAGCCTTAATTTAAAAAATCAAACATATGTACCGCACCACAAAATCCAGTCCTACAATCTGTCTCTTTCTTATGAAAATCATAAGCCTAGTCAAAATTAATGCATAAATTATATTTTCTAACAAAGCTTGTTTTCTCATACAAAGAAAGGAGGAGTCAAGTTATATTATGAAATCGTCTCCTGAGCAATATGATAGAAAAACATTAACTTCATTCTGGAAAAGACTGAATAAACTTCTTACTTTCTGTAGAAATACAGAAGAAGACATATTAACAAGACAGTACTTGATGACCATTCACTGATCTGTACATGTACACAGGATATTTTAAAAACAGTAGTGATGCTGTGGATATGAATCTGCCTACTTATTTAGAATAACAAATATAATTTGTATTTACATGTCTGTTCTTATAATTCTAGGTAGAAAGTTTTCTTCTGTATTTATGATTATCTGGATTTGAAAATTTACGCCAAGGGTAATGCAATAGTTGGGTGACAACCTTTTTTTTGTTTGTTTTATTTTACTTTGTTTTTTTATAAACTCTGTGCAGCGCAATAAATTCAAATGAAACTTCAAAAGAATCTTCTAGATTTGGACATCATGTACTAGGTGCAGGAATTTCCTTCCTCCATAGAATATACAGCAGCAACCAGGAATGCTTAAATGGTTGTAGCTTCATTTTCTCCAGATAATGGAGTGGTTCATACTTCTGGAGAACATCAGGTACAATGTTAAACAAATGAGTGAGATACTTCCTCATTCTCAATTCTCCCACCTTCTTCTGCAGGTTAATAGATGTTGCAGGGATCTGTGGATACGGGGATTGTTGTTTCTGTGTCACTGCAGATCTTTCTGTCATTCCCAGTCCCCACCATGAATACCCTGAATAGTTTGGACATAGAATTCTGGAAACAGAGATAACCAGGATGGGAGAGCAAAAATGGAAATTTATAGCAGCCTTCCCCAAGACTGGTGGATATCTTTTCAAGATGCCCATATGTTGTGTTCTGACAGCAGCATGCTGCCAGCCACCATGGGCAAGGTGTCTGCTCAAGTATGGGGTGGCCCCTGCCAGATGTGTGCCCACAGAAAGCACAGGAGCACAGGGCAGCCTTCCACTGGACAAGGAATTTCCCATCTTACAGTTATCCCTGGGCTCATGAGTCAGAACACTGAGTTTTTCACACCTTAAAAGGCAAGACCTGGTATATTCCTTCCAAGAGATACCTGTCTGCCCTCTCTCCTTATTAGAAAAGCCTGAGAGGGTAAAAGAAGTGCTGACTTCATTACTTGGACCAAAGTCAATGAGAGCAGAGCCAGGCTGTCCGTGGGTTTAGACAGGTGTGGAACTTACAACATGTATACTTTGTATACAAAGCATACAATGCTGATTAAAATGCATTGCTTGAAAATGCAATACAAGTAATAACATTACATTTTTTATTCAGTAGCTGTCTGAAAAATCCACACTCGGTTGTAATGCAAATATGTCAACCCGTACTGACTTTCTTTAAAGGTATATACCTTAAGTATTAAAAGCTAATGCCCTTACAGTACCTTCTATCAATTTGCATATACTGAACCCACCAAGTAGAGCAAAAACTGAGTTGCATAATGAATTGCATATACACAAAAAAGAAGGTATGCAAAATAAACACATCAACTTGCTGAATACTAATCACCTATAAGCAAAATCTGGAGACACTCAGTATGCAGAACCAATCAGTTATTGCAGTGAGCACCTATAACTAATTTCCTCCAGGAAGAAATTTTTCCATTAGCTTTAGTGAATTTATACCCTTTACAGAAAGCTTGTAGCTAAATAAATATTATTTTAGTTTAATTGGATTAAAAATTAGAAATGCAAATTCTGGTGCACCATGTCTCTCAGTCCTTGTCTCCCTTTTTATGGTAATACCCTTCTAATGGTTTAAGCCTATGAAGAAAAAACACTAAAGATTTTAACTAGCAGCTTTGCAGGGGGGCAGAAAGGAGCAAAGAAGATTTAGTGGTGAAAAGAGCAAATAAATAGGTGCTCCAAGATTAAAAAGAGGGTAGAAGTGCATGCTGAGCTGTTGAAAGACCTCTCTGTGTTTAAAGAAAAATATTGTTTGGTTCTTTCACCAGTGCATGATCAAAATAAGAGGTACAAATTAGTTCATGGCGGCTGAAGCTACAAAACATCATGCAGAGAGCTGTCTTTGGGAACGTTTTAATGAGGAGAAGAGGTCATCAGACTGTGACATTGCTTTTCAGAATTCTTCAAGAACAACACAGACTTCCTGTTCCAAATGTGGTAAAGAATAAAACAACCTTAGTAGTAATCGTACAACTTTTGAACCGTGTTCCTTGGAAATACTGTACCGTGCTCATTTTGTAGCTTTAGTTAGCTATCTCAAAGGAACTCTTCCATATTTTCCATGTGCCCTTATTTCAAAAGTACAGTGAAATGGTAGAGCTTCAACAAGGATTATATTTATAAAATAAAGTTTTATTCAGTCTTCTAAAGAGATTTTAATGTTTTCATTGCTCTAGGTGAAATGGTACACTGTGGCTCTGTTCATTAACATTTAGCATCAGTGCAGAAATCAAGGATTACCACATACAGTTTGAAAGGATATCCAAAATGACTTTGAAATTAAATTCACTACAATCTTAGCTTTGCAGCATTTCAAATGTGATTTAAAAATGTTTAAGTTAAGTTAATGGCATTCCAGGTCAAATATCCCCAGCCCAATAACAAGTCCCACACAGAATGTCATTATTTAAATTTGTGGCATACTGTATATGCTGACAAGGACTGAAGAAGTCCACTATAAATTCAATAAATAAAATGTGTACTACAGTGTAGTAATTGGAAAAAGGCTTCCTTAATATATAGAAAGACTATTAACAGAGAGAAGATAGTAGTAAATTAAATAATTATTCTAAGTTACATGTGTCATTAACAGAAATGTCACAACAGGAATGGCTTCAGGATTGCCAATAATTATCAAAATGCAAATAACTTGTAGTTGACAGTCATTTTTGCTTCTGATAAACAATTGCTTCTGTGAAAGAAACAGGTATCAAAATCATTTTTCTAAACCTCATTTTCAAAGGTTTATAGCAGTCAGAAAGAATGTAAATAGATCACAAGTACTGTTCATTAATTAGGTTACTAATTTGGGTTAAAATTGTCTTACTTACTAGTTATTAAAAATGAAAGAGCTGTATTACAAACCAACATCTTTCTTTTTAGAATAGACATAATAAAATTTCTTTTGGAATAGCCTCAGCAACAAAAATGGTTGTGTAAATGGACTACTGCTTATGCCATAGAAATTCTATCGCAATTCTTTAATTGCATATTCCTTTAAATTATAATCACTATGTTAAGAGAAGAAAGGGTAACATAAACAGTACCATATGACACTTTTCCTTTTCTACCAAATAAAAGGAGGAAATTAATTTGGTAACTGTCTTCTATAATCAGAACGGAAATCTTTGTCATGCTGGTTTCACTCAGCTTTATTCAGGTGTAAAGAGCACTGGCAACAGACTGCCATCTGATGTATGTAATTCTAATTTCAATATTCAAAGTCTACAAAAAAATGTATTTGTCTCATTAACAAACATATTTTAGTAAGAAGTATTTATTTTATGTCATTAGTCTTACAACTTTAAATATTAATGATAACCAGGTCATTGCACCCTGCAACATTCTCCCATGAGTCAGTTTACTTAAGCATTTACACTGGTGTTATTTTCTGTGGCATAGTTTTCTTCTCTTTCATATGAGGTACTAACTAGGCATTTGGAAGTATTTCAGTTGTCTGCTTCATCTCTGAAAAAAGTCCCAATGCAAATTTTTCCCACAAAGGCTAACAAGTTTGTGGGTTTTTAGTTTAAACCTTTAATCCTGTTTGAATGGTTTGATGTCTTTTTCCTTGATTTACCAGATTCTTCTGTCAGTGATTAGGCCTGGGAGTTTGAGCTAATCTGAGATTTCTCCTCTTCTTGTATTGTCATTCCAGTGCCCATTATTCTTCTCTATTTTCTTTTTCCTTCCCAAGAATACCACTGTATTCTATTCAATATCCATTGCTTGCTGGAAAGAAGGTATCTTAGATAGCCAATTAGCTGTTATGCATAGAGTTTTTAGCCAGCATGGTAGCAGTATTTGTTACACGACTGTAAGCAAAGCATTGAAAAGTAAATGTCAAAAAAGAGAGAGGAAGGGGAAGGAGATTCTGAAATTCTGAATTTTGCTTTCAATTATCCCAAACTACATCTACAGGCAGTAACGACAAGTGTAATTTTTGAGAATCAACATGATAGGAGAAAAGAATCTTTGATTTGGTGGATAAGCTGTGGTGTAGAAATCCTGGAGCAGTTTTACTAGTAAGTATGCTTTTATAATTAGAGTATCAATGGTTCTCTGTTTAAACATTGATGGCAAATGTGAGTAACCCTTGGAAAAATTTATATAGCTATCACAAAACAAGACACTACAGAATGTTGCTGAATTAAATGCCATGAAATCCAATGAGTAACTTACCTGACTGCAACAGATTTCTACTGATGTAAACAAAATCAAAAGCTGTTCCTTGATACATAAAGATATAAGATCTGAAAAAAAACCCAGAATTATAGACAGTAATAAAAGAAATGGGTATAATACAGGAAAATATATGTGTTTGCTGTAATCATAGTTTAAAATACCAGACTGCTGTCAAAATTGCTGTTGGGTAAAGGAAACAAACAAAATGCATAATATCCAAACCCATTATTTTAAAATTTTCATCAATGTGAAATTATGTTCTTCATTAAATGGCAAACATATCCTCAAAGTAGAATGATACACAGTAGTACACAAACTATCTGTAAGATTATATAAACATCATGGCATATACATATAATTAGCATATATCTTTATTGGTTGAACATTTGTATTTCAATTACTGATTCACCATCTATTAATAATTTTATGGTTTTCACGCATATGTGCTATCTTTTTAATCAAAACATGAACTGTAGTTTGATTTCAGAGTGTCTTCAAAACTATTGGATATTCTTTTATTTGACAAGTGATTTAAGATGTTCTTATGTAAGCAGTTTATTTAAAAGTTTTATAAATATTTTGTAAAATTCATATCTTCATATAGTTCTTCAATTTTTATCAAATATCAATTGTACAGGAAAAACCTTGGTATTCATATCAAAATTATTTCTGCAGCTTCATTTCATGCTGTTTTGGTTTTCATTGAATGTCTTTTTTATTTTCAGTAAGCAAAATCTGAAACAGATTTATGTGCCAGTTTGGGCAAAACATTATAGCAGACCTTGAAAAAAGAAAGTCAATTCCTACAAAACAGAACAAGCTTATTGAGAACTTCCTATTCTAGAACGATGTTTTAAACACATCATTTTCTATGAAGATGCCACTTTAAATTTCTGCTGGTACTAAAGGAAATGCCCGTTGATGTACAGTAACTTATAAAGTATGTTGATATAAAGTAACCCATGTTTTAATATTGCTGGATTATATCCCATACACCCCACATCTTGTTGGATTGTACCTTAAAATTTTAACTTGGTGAAAACAGTCCATTCCAGTGAACTACACCTGAGTGGTGCTTAGCAAGCAGATATATAAATATATCTGTATATATTGTCATGCAATGCATTGAACCGCATGCTGTGTTATGCTGTGCACGACTTATGATCTTGTCAGGACTTAAGAAAGGTATTTTTATGAACATGAGACACACAGTCTAGGTGATGTATTTGGCAATGTTTAGTTCATTATGTTAAGAAAGTACCAGTGTTACCATACTGAGCTATGAGACATTATGCATTGCTGAGTTACTATTTGTATGAAACATAAACTTAAGGTTGGGTTTCATTGCAATCACTACAGATTACATGGCAATTTAGCAGGAATAAGAATGCTGAGCTCTGCATATTAACCAAATTCCAGAAGAATTGTTTAGATTTTACTATTGCAAGAAATTACATCCATGGAGTTTCTCATTTCATAACCTACTGCACAGTGCTGCTATTCTCTGTGAGAAGTTCTTATGTGTCAAAAGTTGCAACCCTATTAGAAGGCATAACTTTGTACATATATGGGAAATACTGTTTCTAAAATGTGTCTATAAAGAACACATTAGTGATGGGTATGTTGAGACAGGTGAACCAGAAGGATCCTAAATCATAACATTCTGGAAAGGTAGCAGCTGTAATTAATACAAATTACTCTCAGAACTTCAGTAACTGGTGTTTCTTCTAGTGATGTTAATTTTTGTATATGCGTATGTATGCATTTAAACCTTGATGTTTACTTGTAGTACACTAGTGTATGTGTAATCTATCACTTAATTAAGTCCAAGGTCTCTAGAATGCCAAGACAAGAGCACTGCTCTGAGCTTCCGTCAGCAGTGAGCATTTGGGTGGCATTTAGTCTTCTCAAGTATAATTCTTGTCCTCAGGACCCTCTGCATTTCTTCCATGCAGCCCTGCAGGTTCATTCTCAAAGACTGAAAGGTGAAAGAGAAGAGGAGAAAATCTTTCAGAAATGTAACAGAAGCAACCTAATAGACAGTCAAAGTGCACTGAAGCAAGGGCAGTAGAGTGCTTGAAGGGACTAGGGCCCTCTAGTCTGTTGTAAGATACAGTAATTTAGGAGGCCAAACTTCCATTTTGTGGCAGTCATGGAAAAAAATAAACTTTATCCCACAAGAAGAGCAAGAAAGAAACTATGTGAGTAAAAAGTATCAGCCTGTTATTTCTGTCAGTCCAGCGCAGAAGAATATTACTAAAGGAGAATAATAAGAAAGAAGAGATAGACCCAGAGGGAAGGCATATAGTGAGACATATAAAGAATGTACAAGATTCTTATAACTGATGTTATTAGTCTGATGCTTCCAATTTCATACTCAAACTGGTATCTTAAATGTAGTAACTATGCATCAGTAGTGGAATTTATTAAAGCTTCATCACTAAGATTTAAAATCCTGGTCTTAGAACTCATTTAAATGGTTGTAACTATAGGTAGGAAGAGGCTTTGATCCTCTTCTCCAGTAATTTTAAGTCTCACTCTGTATGTGATTGCTGGTTAGTTGAGAGAGAAGTTCTGATGCCATGCACACATCATATCAATAGAACCCAGTATGAGAAGTTAGATGGCATTTGCTTATACTTCTTTCCAATCAACTTCAGAGCACTTGTCCTACCTATATTAAAGAAAAGTTTCAGACATTTTTCTGTTTCTCTTTTTCTCAGACTTACAGACACATCCTAGTTATAAAATTGGGGTGTGTGCCTTGCATGTAAGCCCTTCTTCACTCTCTAAGCTTTGAAAATGGGTAATAAGAAACTGTGTATAAAATCTACAATTCTTAAGTCTTTTCAGATACATGGGGAGGTGCTTTTCAATTCATATGCCACGACTGTTTGGCCTTGAGAAAGCAAAAATAGAGCATGTGTAACAAGAGGAGGGTGAAAACATCTTTCTTTCTTTCTTTATTTTCCCTTTAAAGCAGTTTGCTGCATTCGCAAAATGATATTTATAATCTTGTCCAGACTAAAGTTTGACAGTTTTTGCAGATGTTCTAAGTTTCTAACAAGGAAGCTGCAAAATTGCATATATCATTTTTATGGCATCATTGATCAGAGTAGAATTATGAGAGATCAAGTGTCCTGGGAAGTGAGCTCTGAATGCTGAAGTATATATCAGCCTTTACTCCATAACATATTTCAGCATTTTCTACCCATCTACCCCCTTTGTCTTAGCAGCACCTACTGTAAGGGAGAAGAGCTCTTGAGCAAGTAAGCAAGATATCACAAATAAGTGTATTTGTCAGGATAAGGCACCCTTAGAGACTGATACTCTTCTCAGTGCCTGAAGTTGTTATGTCAGAATACAAATTATCCTGAGATTTACAGGAGGAAATACTTGGGCTGCACTAAAGGTTTGGGTTCTTTTCAAATATCCGTGTGTTCTGGTGAACCTGACAGCAGCATCTATTTTTAGATTGTCTAAAACTGTTAACCATCTGATTGTTTCTGAACTATTAACTCTTTGAGTTGAGGGGTTCTCATTCCTGGACATTGCCCCAGGCAAACGTCTGTGTGCGTGTGTCTGTAGTAAAAGTTCTATCATTTCTGAGAGGAGGGTTATGGAAAAAAAAATCCATCAGGTTAAAACCTCTTAAAGCTCCCTATCTGATAAACAATTTTGCTACCATGAGGTGGAGATGGTACTTTACATTTGCCTGGCAGGCTATTGAGGATCAGAAAGCTTTCATACAAGTAAAATACCCATAATAATAAAAAAATAAAAATCACAGAGTATTAGATCAATAGTTGTAGATTGCATGTGATCTTTTGGATTTTGTTAAACTGTAGCAATAAAATTCTAGTATCCCTTTGAACATTGCTCCAGCATGTAGTTGCATAGAGTAAGGAACAATTTTTGCACAGCTGATCTTTTGCTTGCTGTAGGTCACAAGAAGAAGATCAAAAAGATGCTCCAGCTTCATTTTCAGGACTCCCCTTGGTACAGAGAGAGGCAGATGGAGAACATAGAAGCAGGAGAGTCAGCTATTGAAAAGTTGAGAAATGTCAGGAACCTAAAACTGGCCAGCAGGTATTCACAATGTAGTTTAGCTGTTTGCTGGAGGAATTTTTGTGCTATTCATCTCTAATATGTAGCAATTGTGCTTCTGGTAGCAGGTCTGCTGCACACCTTGTTACAAATTTCTCAGTGGAACTGTAAGAATAACTGGATTCTGCATTGCTCTTGATTTCTGTGGTTCATTGCTGCCAGGCTAGCCCATGGTCTAGAGCATGATGACCTGTTATTTTTTTTTCCTGTATAAAGGCCACTCTTACTATGTTAGAGTCATCTTTTGACAACGTGGCATGAACCCAGGACAACTATTCATGTCATTGGCAGTTGTCATCAACTGTATATGCTGGTTTACTGAATGTGTTACTTCCTCTTCCCTCCCCCTCCCCCCCAATACTTGGCCTTAAGAGTTTGATACTAGGTGTAAAAACACAACCAGATGTATTCTTCAGAGATGCAGCCCCTAACAAGTAGTGTAACTGTACATATACCTAAAGTATTTTTTTTTACTATTATACTCTATGCTGTTTTTCTTGATGCCTTGCTCACTCAAGTTGTGTGAATACAAATATTATCTTCCAAATAAGAGCTTCTGCCTGTTCTGAGACTGAAGAACACCTGAAGCATTAAGAAGCTTAAACCTCAACTATGATTTAAAAAAAAAAATGAAATAGCATAGGTTTTTTTGTACAGTTGCTGAATTCAATGGATTCATAATTCTGTTTTAGATGTACTCTGTATAAGGAGAGACTGTCAAACTTACCTGATAGGAAAGCATACTCTGTACTGGATACAGTATATTTTCACTAGATCCTCTGCGAAACTTGAATTTTTTTATTCAACCAAAAGACCTTTATTCTAAAACAGATCATGGAGAACATTACATTTTATTGTCTAGTAGGTCCTGAGGCCCCTACTGAAGGGACACTCAAGGGACTGCAGTTTGGGCAGGGAAGCAGCCTATCCCTGTCACTGTGGTGTTGAGACATCCACACCAGCATAAGAGTGACTGCTTCTAGGTGGAAATGGGAACTCCAGAAGGTACCACGTCATGCATTTTTATTTTAATGAGATGCTTCTGAGCTAGTGCATCACTCTGCTTGCAGTGCAGTGGTGTCCATTGTGGGAGGGCTGGGAAAGTCATACATAGCTGGCTTGGGCAGTGAAACAACTGCCAGAGGAATCCAGAAATAGGTTTTCTGGCAACACACCTAACTTTGAGCAGGGTTCAGTTTGACTGGCAGCAAAGGTGGACAATACCATGAGGTAAACTCTGAGAATGGAGAGGGCCATGTGGATCTTTCCTCACCATCTCTAGTCCATATAAAGCCACAGGCATTTAACATAAACTAATCCTGCTGCTATGCCAAATCAGGGACTTTATAAAGTGGTGCCACAAATCAGAAAAGAGAGGTTACTTCTTCCATATGTTTGGGTTGGACAGAACACTTTTCTCTTGACAGTATTGTGTTTCAATCAAAGAATTGTGTGTTTAGTTCATATCTTTATTGTTGCTGGTGGAAAGCATTAGTTTCTTTTATGGAGTCATGCAGTTCTTTAAACATGTATCCTTATAGGCTGTGTTATTAATGCTCATGTTTTTATATTTTCAAACATAAATGTATTGATTAGTGAGTTATATAAATAGACGAAAATAATAAACTAAATTGAAAAGCTACATTATTCATCTCTGGACTTTAATTTGCTGGTGAAATTTGTTTCCTATAAATATCTCTGAGGAGCCCCTTCCCAATGAATGAACTGCCCAGCACAGTGGGATCTCACAGCCCCCATGCAGAAGAGTTGCAGTTCTACTGATAGTTACCAGTTCTTTTGGTTTTGTGTCTGTGGGCTGGAAACCTAAATCTAAGAATACAAATAGATCCCTCACAAGCTGATTAGAAATTTTTCAAGTCAAATGTCAATAGTCAGACTTACCATTTACAACAGTTATAATATTTTTAAAGAGCTATCTATACATAATATTCAGGGTTCCTAAGGTTTTCGTTTGAAAAATTGACAATACTAATCAACATTTTAATAAACTAATTGGCCATGTGCTGTCTTAATTTCTACTTTGAGTGCTGTAGGGCAGTGTTTCTCAGTTATGAACTGTGGATTGCTGTTAGTCTTTAAAATATCAAGGAGCAATTAATGAAATTGTTGCAAAACTACCATATAAGCAGATGCACAATTAAGGAAAATAGAGAAAATACATTAAAAGAAAAATAAAATGTTGACAATTTTGGGGCTAAGAGAGTAGGTAATCTTTGATTTAAAAAAAATCCAGAAAATAAATGATCCTTTTTTCTTTTTCCTTTTTTTTTTTTTTTTGGATATTCCAGGGAATGGGTTAATATCAATGAGAGAGGGAGGGAAAAATAGGAAACTGAAACTCCTGTGAGGTTCTGAACACTCTCCAAACTGGCAAGTGCTGTGTCAGCTGGAGGCATCCAGAGCTGGCAATTTGAGGTTCCCTTTTAATCATTTTATAGTCTCTGATGTTTGTTATTGTGTTAAAATATTTTTTGAACAAGTTATTGGGATTTTATGTCCTGTAATCCTGAATCTGTCATTGGTGATGAAGGCAGGAAAAGGCACTGATGTGGCACTGGTTGGAAAACATGCATGTATTTACACGGGTGTGTGTGTACACACCCAAAAAATGCAATCAAAATCAAAGACAACAATACCATAGAATACAAGTGGGTATGGGTTATTCCTTATTTAGATAATGCTAATAGAGCAACAATATCTAGTTGCTATACATCAGAAAATAGAATAAGTAGCTGTTACCTTGCAAAAGATTTTGTGGTTTTATCCTATGTAGTAATTTCCATGTTCAGTCCAAGCTCCCACATCTTTGTGAGGTTGGGGTTAGTAAAATGCCCTGAAGCCTACACTGCATGTTCGCAAAATATAAAAACTTTACAAGTTCTTATATTTTTTATTATTTATATTATATATATAAATATCATATATATGTAATTCTTATATTCTTTAAAAGTTATTAAAAATATATTACAAACAAACCAACTGAACAAATAAAAAAACAACCACCAAAACGTGCTATGTATTGCACCATGTTATAACGTCATCAGGTGCCTTCATTGTTTCTTGTTACCTCTCCCTTGCATGCTGTTTCCTTTGGATTATAGTGACATGCAGTAGCTACAACAGAAGGTCAAAGAAAGTTTTCTGTGAGGTTATTAAATTCTGGTGGGGGTAGATTCCATTATCCTCAATAAAAAGCCACCCTTACTGAATTCCCCAAAATAAACAATTTTGGAAGCATTTAAAGATGTTTTCTTGAGCTGAAATGCCTATTAGTCTTCTGATGTGGTTGTTGTTTGCTGCTAACCATTAATGACACAAGTCAAAAACCATATATTTTTAGCCTCTCTGTGCTTCAGTGACTCCTGTGCAACAATTTTTCTGGTCTTTGAAAGCTCTGTGAAAACCTATTCTCTTTTCTTTTTATGGCACGGAGAACGTGAGAGCTGCATAGCTTGCTAAGGATCTTCAGGTGTGACAAAAACATTCTGGAATAGAAATCAAATGATTTTCTTGTCCTACCTTTAACGTGATCATTAAAGCTGAATGAAATTTATGGCAACTGGGTACCTGAAGGATTTTCAGGAGCTGTTAGGTTATATGAATACCTTTAGTAAGGCTGATGCTGTTGTGAATCAGTGAGGCCTTATACAGTTGGCTGATCATTAAAGGTATTGATGAAGTACACTGCACAGGAAGCAATTCCATCTCCCCAGAGAAGTTCTTCTCTCCTAAGAATGTAATGATTGACCATAGTGATCACACTGGGCATCTTTCTGGCTCAGTACTCTATCTCCAGCAGTTAGTAGTAGTAGAAACATAGATAAGAGTCAAAAGGCGTCTCTAGAAAGCAAATATACTCCCCCAGGAAAAAATCCTAGCTTCAAGCAATCTGTAGCTCAGGTAGTTCCTGAGCCAGAAATATGGTGTCTTTGTACTTTACAGCCCTTGATGTTTTTCCATAGACCCTGTGACTTTTCAAAGCAATGTAACTTTTTCCTCTCTATGTATCTCTCTCACAAAAAGTACCACAGTTTAGACAAAAGTGAAAACGTTTTCCTTCTGTTTGTTTTGAGCTTGTCCTGTGGTCATTTCATCATGGACATGGCAGTCTTACTTCTTAACTAACAAAAAGTTTGAAGTACTTTCACCTTCTTCACTCCATGCATGTTTTACACATACCTGCATCAAATCTTGTCTGATGTATCTTTTCTCCAGGATGGAGAATTTTGTCTGTTTACTTGATCCTCCTGAAGTCATGGTATATCTTCAACCACAGTTTCTGTTCTTTTTAGCACCTGTCCATTTATGCAGTATTGTTTTTACACAGACAAGAAGGACACAGTATCTGAGGTATGAATCCACTGAATTTAATCCATGTTACCTTGTTTTCTGTGTAGTTTGTTTCAGGTATTGCTTCTGCTAGTTTGACTGACAGTGATCTTTGCATCTGCCATCTTAAAGAACTTTTTAGCTTGAAAGCCCTTCCCTAAGTGGTACAACTAGTTCCATTAGAGCCTCTGCCATGTATAAAGTTAAAAATGTGTTCTCCCAAGTATATGACATAATTTTTACTGACAGTGAATTTCATCTGCTGTTTTTTAACTGTTCAGTCAATGTCATGCAACCCTTCAGTTATACTGCCTTCAGTAACCAGCAAATTTTGCTACTTTATACAGTTTTTAGAGACTATTTCTGAACTTTGGAAAATCCAGTGATACCCATGTGATTTTTCTAATGGCAAAAAGGGGTCTAGGAAGATTGGAACAATGAGCAACCATCAGTGGGGTGAAATTTAACAAGTTGAAGTGGCAGATTCTGCAGCTAGCAGGGCGTAATGCTGGGCACAAGTATAGACTGTGAGAGGAGTGGCTGGAGAGCAGCTCTGCAGAAAGGAATCTGGGGGTACTGGTCAGCAGCAGGCTCAACAGCAGTCAGCAGCAGCGTGCCCCGGCAGCTAAGAGGGCAAACCACATCCTGGGGCGCATCAAACATTGGTCTGTCAAAAGATGTGATTATCCTGCTGTATTCTGCATTGGTGCATTGGTGCAGCCTCACCTTGAGAACTTCCGTACGTGTGCAGTTCCAGAGCTGGCACATGATTTAAGATGTGAAGGTCCTTGAATGCGCCCAGAAGAGGGCAACAAAGCAGGTGCAAGGGCTGGAAGGAATGTCCTACACCATTCCTTCCTGCCTTCTTAACAGGAAACCCTAATTGTCATCAGGGAATTGAATTTTTGGAGAACCTTGAAATCAAATCGTTTTCTTTGGTTTGAGATTTTGGTATTTCTTGAACATTACTTCCTAGTGCTGTCAAAGAAAGCCTGGAAACAGCATAGATAGACAGCAATGAAGTTTTTTGTAGGAGCTTTCCTTCAAAAACTTCTTTCTGTGTGAATGGTAATCAAGAAAAAAAAAAGTTTATACATGAAATCCTACTACCACCTTACCTTTGAGACCTGCATTTTCAAAAGGTTGATGGCAGGGGACTGTAGTTTTTCTTTTGCTGCTGCTCTAGCCTGATCCCTCTGCAGTAATGACCTCTACACTTACTTTGCCTTTCAATGTCTTAAAATTTAGTTTTCTCTGCAGTCATTCACACTGAACCCTGAAAATAAGATATATATATTTATAACAACAAAGGAGAAAGAATTTCTTGGCTGATATGGGCTTCTGATATTTTATTAGCCAAGTCTACATTCACCCTCACCCTTACAGGTCTCCCTCTGGTAGCTCTGGGCTCTGCTGATCTTGAAGACAAATGATAGAAACATCTGAGTTAGAGACTTTCAGAATCAAAGACGATTGAGAGGGAATAGGCCTGCTAGGTCATTTTGTCCATCCCCTGCCAATACAGGATCATAACCTACTGTACAATAACTCCACTAATGTTTTGCCAAGTCTCAATTTAAATGAATCATATGATGGGGATTATACGACTTTCTTCGGGACAATATATCCCTGCTGCTTCATATTCTCTATGAAGAATTGTTATGTTATTCTACTTAATATTCCTAATAGCACCATAATTACAAGGATAACTTATTTGCTTCTTGTAATAATTGTTTTTTTTCTTGGTGTTCATATTTTTCATATACATCATGTTAAAAGTGCTGTATTTTTCATGCAACCCTTTCCAGCATTCTCCATAACTCAGCTCCTAAGTCCCTTATAAATATTTACAGTTTATCTTCATTTCATCTCTTTCCACTTTTTTCATCTTTCTGGTATGGGGTGCTCAAAAAGATACGTATTTCTCATTAGACTATTCTAAGTCTGAACTTCAGGTGTTAAAGTTCTACAGCAAGGCTTTTGCCTGCATCATAATGTGATGTGCCTGGATATGAAATTCCAAATCTCCTGGGCGTCGGCCTTTATAGCTTAATGAAGCTCTCTGACCAGTTCTCATTTTTGTTTTTTATTGTACCAATATACCTTTTACACACTACTGAAATTGTATTTTAGTGAATCATCCTTCCAATTCTCCAGTAAGCCCACATGTTCATTATCTTCATCATTTAGTATTCTAACTCATCCTACTTACTTCCATATGCCCTTTTGTAAAATGTAAAACTGTAAAATTTCTTTTCTTTTTTAAAAGTAATAATAATAAAAGAAAAGCTGGACTTTGAGTTACATAAACTGTACTGAATTTAAAAAAAAATAATTTAATCTTTTCTGAAGCTGCAAAGTCTAAACTGCTATCAAAATAAATATATATTTATTGCTTGGCATTGACACAGATCAGAGTTAAGGTTTTTGGATATTTCCAAACCAGTATATATTTACCTTTTATTTAAACATAACCTTTTGATGGCCAACTTGGTGGAAAAGGAATTGGCTGGATGGTCACACTCAAAGAGTTGTGGCCAACAGCTCAATGTCCAGTTGGAGACCAGTGGCAAGTGCCATATCGCAAGGCTCAGTATCAGGACCAGCACTGTTTGTCAGTGACATGAACAGTGGGATTGATGAGCCTTCAGCAAGTTTGCCAATGACACCAAGCTGTGTGATTCAGTTGACACACTGTAGGGAAGGGATGCCATCCAGAGGGACCCTGTCATGTTAATAGGTGAGCCAATGCAAACCTCATGAAGTTCAACAAAGCCAAGTGCCAGGTCCTACAGCTGGGTCAGGGTAATCCTCTTGAGGAGAAAGACTTTGGGATGTTGGTTGGTGAAACTCAACATGACCCAGCAGTGTGTTCTTGCAGCCCATAAACCAACAATATCTTGGGCTGCATCAAAAGGAGTGCGACCAGCAGATCAAGGGAGGTGACTCTCCTCCTCTGCTCTGCTCTGGTGAAACCCCACCTGAGTACTGCATTTAGCTCAGGGCCCCCAACATAAGAAGGATGTGGACCTGTTGGAATGAGTCCAGAGGAAGGCTATGAAGATGCTCAGAAAGCTGCAGCACCTCTTTTATGAAGTGGGGCTTCTTCAACCTGGGGAAAAGAAGGTTCCAGGGAAAATTTCTAGCAGCCTTCCAGTCCTTGAAGGGGGTCTACAGGAAATCTGGACAGGGCCCTTTTTACTAGAGCCTGCAGGGACAGGAAAGGAGAGAATGGATTTAAACTGAAAGCGAGTGTGTTTAGATTAGATATAAAGAAGAAATTCTTTACTGTGAGGGTAATGAAACACTGGAAAAGTTGGCCAGAGAAGTTGCCCAGAGATGATGCAGATCCCCACCCCTGGATGTGTTCAAGGCCAGGTTGGGTGGGGCTTGGAGCAACTTGGTCTAGTGCAGTGTTCCTGCCTCTGGCATGGGGGTTAGAACTAGATGATCTTCAAGGTCACTTCTAACCCAAACCATTCAATGATTCTATGATTCTATAATTCTATAAATTAGATTGGATTTCAGTTTAAAAATATTGATTTAACTCTACTTTTTAAAGTGCAAAATTTCTGACATAAATGAAACTTTTCTAAATGGAAATATACTTGACCTTTCTGTCTTTATACATAACATTTGTGTACTTGACTGTCCTCCTCGTCCCTCAGTGTTACAACTAGGGGATCATAAGTACGCATTCCTTTAGAAACACAGATTCCTTCACTGTCACAAGTTGCTCTCGGCAAAAAAAAATGCAAGGAAAGAGTTAACAAAAAGGTCAATGAAATGTGAAGGAATCTGGTCTTCAATGTGTACAAAAATAATATTTGTGATTTTAGATGTCTTTTATGTTTCTATTGCTCAAAAATAGATTTTTCTTTTAGATTGAACATTTTCAGCCTTCCATTGACTGCAATGGATGACTGCCTTAGGGCATTTCTGAAGGGGAAAACTAAAAGAAAAATTACTAAATTCCTTTTTCAGAACTGCTGCTCTGCATATCCAGTAAATTTTTTAGTACAAAGACATACCAGTCAATGGGGAGTTTGCAAAAGGACTACAAGATTAGGTGCTTAGTATGCAAGTGTAGCCACCAAATGAGGATAAGACTGAAGTGACCAGGAAGGGGCAGTTACAGCCCTCTTCTCAGTTTTCATATTTCAGGATTTTTCAGGTATTCACACTGGAGTAGTTTGGCCAAAACAGGAGAAAAGGCCAGGGAGGGAAGGAAGAGTTCATTCTGCAGAACAGCTCGGAAGCAACATTATGGTTGAGGGAGCCCTGTAGTCAGACACAAGTACAAGGTGACCTTTCAGGAGCATGGAAAGACTTTGTTTTTTGCTGAGCTTTACTATGGAGCTGACTATGCAAGTACTGTAAATAAGGGAATCAATCCAGGCATAATGGATCAAAGGCTGTACAAAAAGACTAACCATTTACTCTTTGTGGCTAAGCAGCAGCACTTGCAGTTAGATGTAGCACATTTCTGGTCTTTATTTTTGAATCAGCACAGACGAGTTAGCTAAACTGTTCCTCAGCTTTCCCTCTTGTTTGTGTCTGTCAGAAAAGGCTGCTGTGAGAAACTGCTGTAGCTTTTGTGATGTATTTACATCAGAGCTTCAGATGAAGATGCTCTTCAGATCCTTGCCCTAATATTAGTTCTGGACACTCAAGCAGTGCTCTGTGCAGAATTTCAGGGATCAGCATTACTGGAATAAATTTTCAGAGTGATGCTTATTTTGTAAGCAAAAAGAAGAGATGATACCAGACAGTTTAAATTTATATTTTTATTTACTTACAGTTATTCCCTCTTTAGTGCATATTAGCCAGTAAGAAAAACATTGAAAAAGCCTGGATCAAAAGGAAAAATCTACAAGGCTTTCTTCTTCTCCACTGCTGCTGCTGGCACTACCAAAACACTGTAAAATTTTTGTTATGTTCTTGGATTATGTACGGACATCTTAGCTCATAACAGCTACTTAATGGCTATTATACTTTATTAGGTTTGTAAAATGCATTTTACAAAGACCCTAAGCAGGCATTTGCATAATAGGGGAAGAAACTCTAAGCATCAAAAATGTAACACACATTTAAAAGTTCCTGTTGATATACATTGAAACACTGGCTAAATTAATAAATTTCATTGTATTAGAACAGAGCAGAATGGAATGAGATGGAATGGAATAATATGGAATGGAACAGAATTCTTTCTTCAGTTGCAAGACACCTAGGACAATCTGTCTGTCCAACTGTCTACTTCAGGACTGAAGGCTGTTTGGTTTTTTTATGGCACTGAATCTGGAAAGAGACATGAATGGCATCCTGCAGGATTTCTAGAGATAGATCAACATCAAAATGTAGACTTAGGAAAAAGCAAAATCATGCCTCACCAATCTGACAGGCTTCTATAATGACATTATGGTAGACCATGAGCCAGCAACACACCCTTTCAACAAGAAAGCCCAATATTCTCTCCTTGGGTGCAGGTATCACCTGCAAGTTAAGGGTGTGAACCTTCCCCTCTTCTCAGCAGTTAGGGGGGGACACAGCTGGAGTGCTGGGCCAAATCCTGGGCCCTCCCTGGTATCAGGGGAGACATGGAGAGGTACCGGAATGAGTCCAGCAAAGAGCTACAAAGATGCTGAAGGGGTTGGATCATGTGAGTTATATAGAGAGGATGAGACAGCTAGTATTGTTCAGCCTGGAGAAGTGAAGGCTCAGGAGGAAATTCTTCATGTGTACAAGGGTCAGTAAAAAAGGTAGAGCCAAATGTCAGACCAAGAGGCAATAGACACAAACTGAAATGGGGAAAATTTCAGTTCCCCTCTAAGAAAAGCTTTTTTTTTTTTTACTGTGAGGCTGGTCAAGCACTGGCATAGGTTGCTTGAAAAGATTGTGGAATCTCCGTCCTTGAAGGTATTAAAAACTCAACATAGCTCTGAGCGACACTCTGTGGCTGATCCTGCTTTGAGCATGATCCCCAGAGGTCTTTTCCAACTTTACCCACGGTGGCATTCTGCGATTCAGACAGTTCACTGCAATATACTCTGCTGTGGTCATTAGAGACTCTTGAAAACTTCTTTACTCCTCTGTTGTTTTTTCTTCTCTTCTTTTTATTTTCCCATAGGAAATCATGACATTCATAAACAAGGAGTGGCTCACACACAGTGTACTACTTCCTTCCATTTCCTTTCTGTTTATCTGATACCGCTTTCTGCCAGGGCCTGTGCTAAGCAAAATAAGATCTAATATCTCATGCTGTTTATATGGCAAAAAATGCTCACACTGCAGTGAATTAGTGATGGTGTTCAAGCCTCATTGTGTTTCCTGGGGGCAAAGGCAGTATATACCAGTATAAATGTGCTTTTATTTTAAAGGGTTGGAGGTTAATTTTACAAACCTTTTCTAGGAGGAGTAGTTCTGATATAAAGTTTTCTTCCTCAGAGCTATTCTCTTTTGAAAGGGTAACTTTTTGAAGGAACCAATCCTTGCATTGCATGTGGCAGTTTAGAAACTGGACTGTGAAAATATTTCTTCTAAACGTAGTATGATAATGTGGATGGTTGTTAGCAACACAAATCCTCCAGCAAATGGGCATGGTTACTGCATACAGAATCAGTTTTACCTTCATTACTTTTCAAGAGGTTACTTAAATATATATTGTATTTGCTATAGAGCAAATAGGAAACAGAATGTGGAAAAATGAAGGCTTCTGATATCAGCTGTGGTTCCTTTTCTTTTTTTTTTAACTGGCAGTTGTTCCTATTTTCAAGTGTTTGTTTCTACTTTAATGAGGATACCAACTTTCATCCGGTGAGATGTGTGGGTCACTTTGTTAGTGCACTTGCACACACCAAGGCAATACACCAGCTGGAAATTTTGACTTTCAGCTGAATTATTTTTCCCCAGAAAATGGTTTTCCTTTTGACATATTTTAATGTACTTGCACACTGAGAGGACGAGTGGGTGAACAGAAAACAGACTGTTTTATTAACCCAGCAGTAACCTTTGAGATTCATACATGTCCACTTTTTTCTCGCCTTTGTACCTAATCCCAAGAGACTGGTACCTGGCTTCCCTTGGAATAACAAAGTCAGTCGCAAACCTCCAAACATGATTGTTAACTGAATGCCAACTGTTTCTTTTCATCCTTTTTTTTTTTTTCCAGCAGTATGTTAGGGATTGTGTCCTTATGGGTGCCCTGGAACCATAACATTAATTTGGGTTTATATATAAGGATTTTTATTTTTTTTTCAGTAGTAAAGGTACATTGTGCAAGAAATTAAATTGCTGCTTCTATTTTGTGTGTGTGTTTTATAGTGACTTTTTCAGCTCTGCTAATAGTGGAAAGGGAAGAAATAAAGCAATGCTGCAGGCACTGACTGGACTACAGTTTCAGCTCAGAGGAAAGCTACAGGATCAAAAGTGGACAGAGAAGCACCCTCAAGAAGAAGCCCATGCACATTATTCACAGTGTCATATGCCAGTTTCACAGTATCCTGGGTTCAATGGATTTTTTCCGATGGGAACACACTTTTCATCAGACAAAGCTCCAGCAATCTCAGAGGTACCTGTATTACCAACAGATATTTACAAAGCAGATTTCTGAATGCTGTGCTATCTGCAGAATGGTATTCTTAATTGTAACATAATTAGCTCATTTCAAAGTGCATGTAAATGAAATCCAGGAGGGAGGTGAGGGGTGAAGCTGATGGAATCAACATCTAAAATATCTAAAAAATATGTAGGGCTCAAGCAAGCAAATGCTGGGGTATTAACTAACCAGGTCTTGTCCTCATGCTGCCTCAAAAAATGCTCCTTGAGTCTTTAATCTTAAGATCAAGTCTAATGATCTAGGGCAGACAACTTACATTCCATCTACCCTTTGGATAATGGAATGTCTCTGGAGTTTTCTTTCCACCTCATGCTGTATTTCCAGGCAGCAGACAGGCTGAGGTCCAGTGAATTGGGAGGGAGCAGAAACAGGACCCAGGAGCAACATGTTTGCTCCCTCATTCTATGGTAGCGTAGGCCGCTTCTCAGGACATGGGGAGAGAGGATGCTGCTTCCTGGTAAATCTGCATCCAGCAGATGTGGTTCTAGCATTAGCCATTTGGGAACACACTTTTTGCCTGCAGGGCTCTTGACAGCCTGGGGCAGTCCTGGACTTTGGCCTAGTGTCACAGCTCCAAGGATAAATGATAGGGAAGTGGTTTGGTAGAGTGACCACAGTGTCAGGGTCAATATCTCAGAGGCTGCTCATTCCTTGGCCTCAGTGGGGTGTGTGGAGGGGTGCAGAGCTGCAGCACATCAGAAGAATGGATGCTTAAAACTCATCGCTGGGTGGATCAGATGACTCCACCATATTTCTCTCTATTCAAATGGGAAGTAACTGTGGTATTTCAGACACCACATGGTGGCAGCTGTTGATAAAGGGTGATAAGAGTTTGGTTTTCACTTTCAAAACTCAGGAATGATTAATTTCAGTGAGTGGAGTAGCCAGGTAGCCATTTCAGAGATGTTGCATCAGGAATGTTTTGCTAGCTTGGTATCTGATGCACTGACCCTTTCTTTCTCATTTAGCACTGAGAAGGAAAATAAAAAGAGAAGTAGAGGTTCAGCTACTGTCCAAACTCTGAATCCAGCAATGAATATTTTAAAGCTTTTTCCTTGACTGCTAACAAACTTTCCCTCCAGTTCTTGCCACTCCCTTTCTCTTCTCATCTCCTTTCCTTCTTCTGCCCCACCAGTATTCCTCACTGTAGCCTGGGGAAAAGAAGTTTAAGAAAAATAGTAAAGTTTTTATTTATTCCTTACAGTTTTTCTACCCCTGTGGGCATTTGTCTTTCAGTCTGGCTAATGTGCTGTAATGAATTTGCACTCTGCTGTACACACACTTATTATCCTATCAATCAGTGAGAAGCAATGCTGAGTACAGTGAGCACTAACAAGCATTCAGAGTGGTCAGTACACCAGTGCTCTACAATGGCACACTACTTTCCCTACAGGCTGCTTTAATTGGGGGAACATAAATGAGGCAGTGTGTGACTGGCACCATGTCTTCTTGCCTATCTCCCTACTTTGGCAAACTGACCCTCTCTGCTTCAGCTTTCAAGGCAGAGCTAATCCTATTTTCACTCCTGCCGGAAGGCAAGTCCCTCTCAGCCCCTGTGGAGTCTCTGGGTTAACTGGGGCAGTTGGAGCTGCTGGAGGAGCTGGCTTACAGAGGTTAGCAGGTGATCAAATGGTGCTGAAGAGCCTGTGGGGATAGCACTTCTTAGCAGGCTGGAAATCACAAGGAAAAGAGAAGTAGGAAATGGTGGAGAAAAATTAAGGAGGGGCCTGAAGAAAAGTAGAGCAAGGCAAGGACAGGAGGCAGAAATGTTGAAAGAAATAAGAGATGGCGGAACTGGAAAGACTGAGGAAAAATGGTGAGAAACTAAATAAGAGGAGTGAAAAAAACCCAGAAAGTAATGACAGAAAAGATGTGAAAGTCATATATTACAGAGAGAAATACTAGGAGGAGAAAAAAGAATAGAGAAAATGAAAAATAATCCTATGCAGAAGTCAGGGCAGACAGGAAGCCACATCTCCAAAAGGTCTCAAAGAAGATCAGGTCACCAGAGGTATTTTTCAAAGGCAGGTTTCAGGTTTTAGACAAGAAATCACGCCAAATCCATAATTACACAGCACTGTTTTAAGTTGTATTCCTATAGACAGGTTGGCTTCTAGACATGATTTCTTTTCACCCATAATGGTGGGCTGCTAGCGCACCATTAAGCACTGACTGTCCTTGCTCTGTAGCAAGGCTTATGATTGAGTAAATTTTCTACTGGAGGCTTCACAATGAATCCAATCTGTCCTTTATGATTGTCTGGAAGGAGAAAAGGGATTTGTTTGGAAGAATAGAAGAATTATGAAACTCTGAAGGGTTATAAAGTATAAGGTGGGAACTTGGCGTTGACAGCATGTAAGGACAGACCTTTCTGAAAGTCCCACATTTTCTTTGCATGCACAAAAGTTCTGTTGTTGATAGGTGCAGCACGTTTGCATGGCAGTGAAATAGTAAACATCTGAAAGCAGTTTTTTATTGACCAGAGTGAGCACTAATGAGGAATCCATCTTGAGTGAAGACTTACCGTAAAATACTGTTGAGAAAACCAACCTTGAGATCAAGGATTTGGAAATGTAGCAAGAAAGGGTTAGTGTGGTATTTTAGAAAAACAGAAGCAAAAGCCTAAGAGAGTTCAAAGTCTAAGGCCTCATGCTGTGTCTTCTTTTTGTGACACAAAACCTGAATTCAGGTTAATTTCTATGTTGATCAAGGACAGTCACCTATACTCTCCAGGAAGGCAGATTAAACTACAGAAATGCCAGATGCAGTAAAAGAGCTACCAGATTTTCTCCTACCGTATTTGTAAACCCCATAAGCTGAGAATCTTTGGCTTTAGTAAACATCTAGATTGAAGATTTTGAGAGAAAATACAGAGTAAAATAGGGTGCCATTGGTAACTTAAAAAGTGTGACTTCTGCTCTTGAATAAATGCTTGATGAGGTGTAGGGCAATGTGTAGTGAGAAATGCCATTCTTCAGTGGGCAAAGGCCAGGTTCCTGCTCTCCATGTTTGCATTCTGCTTGCTGTCCTTTTCTCAGGAGTGTTCCAGAATCTTAGTTAAAGTTCAGCTTAGATAATGCCTAAGGACACCCTTTGAAGGAAAATTTATTTTGTGTAGGAGTGAGTTTTATCAAATTTTAGTTTTGGTGGAAATTTAAGTGTCTTTTATTCTTCAAGTAATTAAAAGAAACTGATTATTTGGCATTTCAATTTTCCACTTATCTTGTTTCCTCTCTCATCCTTTAATAGGTGCATTTGAGTGGAGGTTAAGTGACATAATTAATATATATTTCTTCTCCAGTCTCTCCCTTCAACATGGCATGCCTTTCTATTGTCTGTGATAGACTGTGCATTTGAAAGTTCAGAATTGCGCATGACCTTTATTACAGACCATTGGCAACTTTTAGGTGAAAAAGGGCAATGTAGTATTATAGTAATTATCATTTCTAAAACCAGAAATAATAATACAAGTATTCAAAACAAGATATATACCCTGGTGAAAAGGTGTTATGACTGGAAGAACTCTGTTGTTATGGCAGCATTTAAAAAAGTTAACAGATTATTCATTGCGAGTAGCAAAAGAATGGCTGATAAGGGACTTACTTAACAAAGAATGAAAGGAAGATAATGTAGCTTATGGAAAATGTGTTTTGTCAAAATAACTTTGTATCTGTTCTGGTCTGATTCAAGTTTGTTTGATAGAAGTAAGGTTGTTAATATAATATAGTTAGAATTCTTCAAGGTATTTGATTAGTACTCATGGTAAATTAACTTTCCATGCAAAAATTGGATTAAAAAACTAAATAACTGACAAATGTGAAAATGGGTTTGGAAATGCCAATTGCAGCACAGTCTTTTGGAGTAGCACAAGAATTAGTTCTTGGCCTAGTGCTACGTAAATATATTATCAACAATATTGAATATATTCTGATATATATTGTCCAGTACTGAAAACAGCTTGCTTGTCCTTTCTTTGCTGAAGAAGTGGAAAAGAGTGCAGAAGAATGCCATTAGAACAGAATAACATGTGCTTTCCAAACTGACAACACTTTCAGTGTAGAAAATTTTCCACATATCCAATCTGAACTTCCCATGGTACAACTTGAGGCCATTTCCTCTTGTCATTTTGGACTTCTCTTTGTCCTGGGAACCCGCAATTTTGTCAAGGGCTTTGTAGTCAGAGATGTTGATGAACTGGAAAATGAGCTGCCAGAGCAGAACAGTCTCAAAATAATTAATCAAATTTGTATATCTAAACATTTATATAAATAAATAAATAAATAGTCCTTGACTAGAACAAGGGATACTGGCTTTACCTGTGTATTTGGGGCTGTTCTGACCATAACTGGATGCTATGTCCATTCAGATCTCTATTGATCCAGTATAAAACTAGTAAGAAGGTAAGGACTAGACAGAGAATCCAGCAAATTACACAAGTATAAAAAGATCTAAATCAGAATGAAAAATTTGGGGAACACTATCTGTTTAACTAAGGTAAAATAGTTTAAAGGCAGCCTGCAGAAAATCTACCAACAGCTGTAGAGCTACCAAAACTCTGAGAACAGGCTCTGCAGTATACACAAGGGAGGTATGCAGGGGACGGTGGCAGAAAGCTAAAGCTGGAGTCCCTGGATAAGAATCTTTTCACCTAATTTCAGGTACCTACAAGGTAAGTATTTGATAAATATTTTCCCATAGCTTGCAGTGAGGGCAGTGTGATGCTTGTCTGCATATAATGGGAAAAGCTCTGCATAATGGTCTGCCTGTTAACCAGTTTAAAATCTCCATCCTAATACAATCTTCTGTATGAGTAGCTAGGAAGAATAATACCATTGCAGTGACCTGGGACACTGAGGAAGCTTGGAGGTAAGCTTCTAACAAAAATGTCTATACATTTATTTGGGAAATAGGTGTTTTAAAGCTGCTTGGGCTTAATTTTAATACTTAATTATTTAGAACCTTTTTGCAGGCAAATTCTATATTTAAAAACAGAACAGGTCCAGTGCAGACGTTGCTAGAGTGAAGTCATGTATTTCAGAATACTTTAAAGTATCCTGAAAGACAAAAATATTTGTTCCACTACGTCTTGCCTTGCCTCCCATGTAGGGAGTTTCATTTTCCCAGTGTCTGAATACTGACTCCAGTTCCTTTTCCAATGTCTTCTGTTGGTTGCAGTGACTCCCACACTTTTTACAGCAACGCAAACAGTTCCGAAAGCATTTCTTTTTTTGGTGGATCGGCACATAATTTGATAGATATTTGACAGATTAGAAGACAGTAACAAAAGGAGAACATAACAGCAGTGTGTTACTACTCCCAGAACAATATATTATTTGAAAGCATGAATATGCATGATATATCCAAGAAGACCCTTTTTGGATCCAGGAATATTTCTCCTCTGCCTCTGTAGGCTCTGTAACACTATATTAGGGCTTTGTTTTAGACCACAACTTCTGTGTAAATGACATTAGCAGCACACAGGAATATAAGAATACCTAAGACAGAATAGATCAGCTGTACATATAGCTCAACAATCTGGTTCAGAATGCCTTCCTTGGGATATACCTCCTCTCTGAAACAAGTGTCTAAATCTGAACTAGATGTCATAGCGGACTTTTGTAGGCAGTGGGGCAAGCAGGCCCTTTTATGATCCAATTTATCTGGTTTATCATAGGTGTTTACTTTCAAGGAAGATGGATTGCACTCTTGAAGTATCTTATTTTTCCCTGTTGATTGAAAAAAATTCTAGATGATTAGCTTGGATGTAGGCATCTTTATTTTCTCAGACACAAAAGAATTCCTCATACAGTCAAATGAATTCCATCTCTATGTATTTTGCTTTAGAATTAGCTCGTGAGCTGATGCTTGAGGGTTAAAATTTAATTTTCTGTCAAATTATCACAAGTAATTGTTGTTATTGTGCTTTTTACGTCTTCCTGAACTGTTTGCTTAAGCAGCTTCTGGAAACATAGCTGTCTGTGTGTTTGCTGCATGCACATAGATTTTTTTTCATGGCAGTCATTTGAAATACGTTGATTTTAATTTCTATGGACTACAATGTTAGGTTTTTAATGTAATGTATTTAGTGATATCAATAAAATTCTTATATTGGGTATCAGTATTTAAATCATGAAAAAGAACATATAGAGTAGAGAAAAGGTGGAAATGAGGTGAAGGAGTTCAGAAATAAGAGGGAAAAGGGAAATGGGAAGGAAAGCAAAATACATTTTGGAAGATCTGGAAAGAGGAGGAGCAGAATAGAGACCAAAATATATGGGTAAGTGAGAAATAAATAGAGAGATCTGTGTAGGATCCTCAGGCTCACTCATTATTTTGTAGACTTTTATAATATCTCTTCTTTTCTTCTCCTTTTCAAACTTCACAGACTTTATCTTTTTAACCTTACAGTGTGCAAAGTCCACAGTCTCCATTCTTCCTCCCATATACCTCGTCATTTTTGTCGTTTTTTAGACCTTTTTATTTTTGCTGTGTCTATTCTTGCACACACCTCTTCACATCTGAGCACAGCTGTTGACCTACTTCTGTGCAATAACTCCCGTAGCGTGGAAATCACTGATGTCGCTGCTACTGAGTAAGTTCAGCAGGTCTATCACCTTCATCAGATGAAGAAAGCATTAATGCTGGGTCAAAATTTGATTTTTGACTCAAAATTAGAATCACAGTTAACAATTCTTTAAGGACTAGAAGCTGTCTACTGTTAGGATGGTTCAGCCTAAAGTGCATTGTGATTCTTTGTATGAAGGAGACCAGGAAGTGTGGAAGACATGTCTAAGAAGAAAAATAGTCATGCTCTAATCACAGGGTGCCCTGATTTCTTCACATGTACTCTCAGATCAGAACCCTGCGCAACAGTGATCTGTCTATCCACACTTGTACACTTAAGTATGTCCAGGATATGTCCAGGCAGCCGTCCTCCCATCCCCTGTTAGAACAGTTCTTGTCACTGTTTTGGCCTATGCTAACTAGTGCTCATCCTCACTGAGGTCTGGAAGTTACAAGGTCTTGGACAGTTCATAATTGGCATTTTCCAAATAGTTGTGTTCTTGTAGTTGGTAAACAATTTACTGACAACAATATTGTCACTTCTATGACTTTGGAGTTCAGTGCCCCCTACATTCCCAAACATATAAATTTTATGAATAAAATTATAGCTTGAGAGCATCTTATAAAATTGCTCTTTCGACAGTCATATTGCAGTCAGTGTAAATTTCAACATGGGTGGTGCAAATAAGGGCAGAATCAACTTACAGGAGATAAGCAAATGTATTTTTTTTTCTTTTATCCTTGGGGAGTATTAATAGTTCCCTACCTGAATTAACAAAGGTTTTGAAATTGTAGAGAACAGTGCAAACACTGCTGTCCCTACCTACAGGGTGGGCATGCTTTTCTAGTGTTAATGGAAGGAGTCTCAGCTTATTGTTAACTTCAACAGAGAAAATGAATCAGCTCCACAGACTTGCAAAGCAGATCAGCATTTTTTTAAATGCTGGCCCAGAATTGAAAGCATAACAGGATGCCCTGCTTCCTCTTGACTTCAGTGAAAAGGTAGAAAACATGATGGGAGTTAGGAGTCCAATAGAAGTGTAGGCCTGACTTGACAGTTGTACTATTCTTGAACTGACAAATGGCAGCCAAGCAAGAAATAGTTGAGCTGAAGGGTCACTAGGGAAAAAAGAGCTTTGAAACAGCAGTGCTAGTCTCTATAACAAGGGCTATAGTAATTGAATTTTGAAGAGACCTGACTGTTGGAGATATTAAGTGTTATTCACTGCATTAGCAATTACATAACAGATGATATTAATGATTCTTATGCAAGTGTTTGTTAAACCTATAATTCAGATTTAATGAATAACCAATGGCCTTTCTTATAGGAAGGAAACCCACAATTCATTTGCAAAATTAATCTTACTTAAAGCAAAAATTTTCTCCTTGAATAGCTGGTGGTGTTCAGCTTAAATTAGCATCTGCTGAAGTGAGCAGTTGAGTTTCATCTTACACTTATTAGGACAAATGCATAAAGGCTGTGCTGTGGCAATACCATTTAATTATCAGTGCATTTACTTGCCACCTTGGATATCAGAATTGTCACTGAATTTTAAAAAAATAAAAATAAAAAGGATGCGGGGGAAGAAACTGTTAGTTTTCATGAAGCCCCACAAAAATGGTCTTCTTTTTAACTGGAAATTGTGTCTGAATTTTATATTGCTAATAAAAGTGAGAATCTGATGGTATAGACATGACCCAGACATAACAGGGAAAAAGTAATCATTTTAACAGTGGTTGGTCTACTTTTTCTGAGTTTAAACCAACTTTGACTTTTATAAAAAGTATGTAAATCACTGGATGCTAGGGGCAAAGTCCCCATAGTGTTTATGGCTCCCTTACCTCCCTAGAAAGTTCAGGATTATTTGTTTCCTTTTCAACTGCATTAATATATTAAAAGTAAAAAACACCGCTTGTGTCCTCATGCATTATTCTGTGAGCCTTAGTTCATTTACTCTACAGATTGCATAGATATCCTCAAGCAAATCAGATGTACAAGTTGTCCGACAGCTTGACTCTTATCTCTTATTATAAGAGCTTTCTTATTTTGAAAAATATTAATATAGTTACATTCTTCTAATACCCAAGTAAACTGGCCATTGCAGTTTGCTCCTCTTCAAAAGCCCTCATTAATTGCTCTTTTTCTTCTCAAAGGTTTTCTAAATATTTTTTCAATCAATGTTATTATCTACAATGTAAAGTTGACATAGCAGAGCCAGAAAAAATCCAGCATAGAAATGGGAGTCCATTTAGCTCACAGCTCTGATCACAAGTGCAGTTTCAAAGCTTATATTTTGGCAGCTTATACAATGGCTGGTGTTTGGATTAATATAGGAATGCAGATCTACAAGTCCCTTAATCTTCATGAAGAATGACAACCATCTCTAATGGCTGTAGCCTCTGTGTTGTGTGTTCATCCCATCCTTTTCTCCTCCTCACCAAGGTAGGATTCATTGGTTCCAAATCTGTCCAGATCAACCTCTGCAGCCTTTTTTATGTTAGTCATTTCTATAGCTGGACAGATTGGAGAAGGTGATTAGATGATTCTCTGCTTATAATGGGGAGTTTTAAGTTAAACTCCAAAAAGAAGATAGTGAGTTTTTGTTTTGGATATACCAGAGACCTCTGGGCTATATTGTGAAGAAGGAGAATTTTGCTAACTCAGCTGCCATTTACTAGCCCTGCAATGAGGTAATGAATCTTATACATTCATTCAAAACAATTTTCAACCATTCCTCAAAAGTATGTTTAAGTATGTTTCATGTTTCACATGAAAACATATGAAAAAACTTGAAACATTTCATATGATTCAAGTTCAGTATGTTTATGTATGTCATAAGGCAGATGATCCAGTTTAATTAAGTGGCCTATCTACTTTCTGAGCAGGGTTAGACAGGGTTAGATTCATTTAAAGCTATACTGCAATTTAATTAGCTTCTGTACATTATTTTCTGAGCAAAGATCTAGGACCTGTGGCGGCCAACACTTCAAAACTTGGGAAAGTAATACTTTTTCAGAGACAGGACATTAAAAATATCTGCTACAAAACCCAGACCAAATCCTTGCAATTTATAGATCAATTGATTTCAGGTTAACTTCTTTTGTTGGAGTGAGAGGCAAAGAGGTTGAAATGAATGGAAAATCCAGATTGCCTCTACAGGTAGCTAAAATCAAACTGAAATACAATTGAAATAGTGTCAAGATGTCACGATTTATCTGTGATTACCTGCAGTCCAGCAAAACAACAGAGGCTGAAGCCAATCTGCTTCAAGAGATCACACAGTTTTCTCTTATTTTGGAGGTTTGGAGCTGAACAGACCATTTTTTTGGTACTCTGGGGTGCTACAATACTCCGGGGTGCTGCAATTGATAACCCATATGAGCTGAGGCATCTCTCTGTATCTTCATCATGGTGTTTCAGCTCCTTTTATTGCCAATCCTGTTTCTCCTAAATCCTTTTTGGTTTCTGGCATGTTGTGATCTTGATTACACTGTCTTTGCTCATACAGATTGCTGCTATACCAACTCCCATGAAATTCTTTTATAAGTGAACTTAAATACAAAAGGAATCTTTAACAACTCTTCTGAGTAATCAGCGTTACCCACGAAAGTACTACTCTTTCTTTTCTTTTGTGGAGTTTTTATCTTTCATAATATTAGGGAGAGATTTTGGAATAGGCAACCATCGATGCTCATTTCCAAATCTATGTAGCATCTTCTGGTACTATTCTGAAAAAGGGCATTTAGTAATTCTCTGGTATTTTTTCCAGAAGTGAAACACATGGTTATTGTCAACAGAAACATGTGCAAATCTTGGGCTAGATTTCTCCACTAGTTTGAAGGAAATAAAAAAATGCTAAGTGTGTTACTTCCATATGTCCTGACTCACAAATGGTTCTGTATCTCGAGCTATATTTCAGAGGTCCTGCTATATGAGTGTTTGATGAGTAAACCAGAATGTAAATATTTAATATTTGCCTCTGAGAAAAGAATACAGACAGCTTTTTGTAAATGAGATCAAACAATTTTTGATTTGGAAAGGAACTTTAGGACATTCCAATTTTATCCCAGAAGTCAAATGTACTGCCTAAAATGAAAAGCATCTTCAGTTTGGGGTGTTGCATCATACAATGTAGAGGCAGATACTAGAAATGCAGTGAAAATGAAGTGATTTATTGCCCATCAAATGCAAACAGAAAGCAAACCACTTACAACTCATCATGAGTAAAGTAAAGTAACACAAGAACTCTCTTCCACAAATTCAGTTGCCTGCTGTACAAAGCTGTAGTGTAGAACCATAGCTGTGGTCTCCATGACACTTCACCTGTAAATGGGCATCTTTATCTTTTCTCATTAGACAGCTATTTGAATGCAAGAATTTGCATCTGTAGGACTGCTTAAATTTCACAAAGCTAAGAACTATACAAAGTTGGTAATGGAGAAAAGTGTAACAGAAAGAAATGGTTGGTGCACTTTAAAGAAGAACACCTGTTGTGAATGCCAGCAACTTTTTGTAGTGATCATAAACCTAAATGAAGAAAAACACTGTTATTCTACAGATGGTTTTCAAAGCAATGACACATGCAGAGGTTGTCAAGAAAGCAAAACACCCACAATAATCCCCACACCTCCAGCATTCCACATTCCACTTATTTCACCCAGGGCTGCATATTTATTTTGAGATTAATTTGGTACATGTAGTGTACATTTGCCAAGGTTTTTTTCCTATTTAAATCTTCAGTTCCAAAGCTATGTTTTAATCCTATTACTGCTAATTGAGTGAAGTCTGCAGTCTTTTTGAGTTAGGTGAAGTTCAAGTTGTAATTGGTATCAAAAAAAGACACAATGCAGGAACTGAATATTAATATTTTAACTCTTGCCATTTTATTATTTCCACTTGAAAATCACAGCAGTGGTTAAAGACCTTTTTATGAGTTCATGAGGGTAGTGAATTGGAGACTGTAGGATGAGATTTTTCATTCATGCAGCAAGATTAACAAAAATTGCTTTGTAAGAGGTGTAAATGAAATATTATACTGGTGCCCAGTAGCACTGGTTTTAGCTACAGGTCTCTCAGTTTGCCTGTAGGTTAAGTATCTGCACTGTAAAATTTTGCTCAAGGCTAATATAGCATACAAGATATTAACCCAGGAGCTATGCTGTTTCAAATCTTCCATTTAGCCTTCTGCAGATAACTGGAAAGCATGCCAGTTTTGGATGAAGTTTTGGATTTGAGTACTTTTTAAATTACTGTGATTTTAAAGCAGAAAGTCTCATAAGATATGCACACAGTGGTGGATTAATTGCTTATGACTGCAAATAAGGACAAAGACCACCCAGGACAAAGACCACCCGTTTGATTTCAGATCCCTAAATAAGTACATTTGTTTGTACAGTTGTTCAGAGAAAAAAATGCTCAATTTGTTCAAAGGTCAGAGAAATTATAAGAAAAAGAGCCATTGACTTTGTGGCTCTGGAAATAATTTTCACCCCCTGGATAAAGAATATTTGGAAAATCGGTTAGCAAAGAATTTATATACGAATTATTTTCTCTATTATCCTGATTTTTTTTTTTTCATTGGGAATTAGAGGCTTTTGCTATAATCATACCCATAGTGCATATTCACCATTGTTCCCTTGGGACTACTGTTGTCAATGATTAGGGATCAAATTTGATAGAGACTAAAACACTGGAATCATTCCAGCAACATAGTAGTAACAACTACATTTGTAAGAACTGCATCTTGCTGAAATATCACAAATACAAAATAAAATAATACTGCCTGAGAGGAAGAAAAATGATAAGAAGTAATGCTGGAAGTCAGAGTAAACAAGCAAAGAGATCAAAACATAGAAAGGAAGCAAAGAGATGAAAAATTAGGCAGAGATCAAAACACTGAAAGTAACAGAGCAAAAAAGGATACTGGTGGAAATACTGTATCTCCAAAATTCTGTTTACCTTAGATATGATAAAATGTGATAATAGTTGCTATTTTTTTTTTCTATTGAAATTGTTGTCCAGCACACGAATTTTGCAGATAGTCCAAACAACTCATTTGGCCAAAATGTATAAACAGCAGTGGTAGCAAAGATTCAGAGATCAGCGAGAACTCAGGTTTCAAAGTGAGATATTTAATTCTAAACACTTGTTCTGTGCACTATGATTTCAGACCAACGTACAGATAATCAAAGCTTTGTCTATTTATACATATTTTTCAGGTTTTATTTTACTTTAGTTTTAATTAACTGCACAGTTTGTTGCATTGAAATACTTTGTGAGGTTGGACTAAACATGGGGTCTTAGTAACTTTGTGAGGTGCAATAATACAACTACAGTAACAACTAACTTCTTATGAAAAACAAAGAACAGATCTCAATTGCTTTCTAAAGTAAAAAAGAAGATATGTTGTTTTTTAGTTTTTGGTGGTTTGTTTGGGTTTTTTTTTTTAAAGAATTTTCTTTTGAGAAAAGATTATGAAACTAAAACTGGATTGGAACCACATGATAAATATAAGCTCGTATCTTTCATTAGTTCTGTTACAAATCATGGATGCATTTCTAAAGAATGGACTCCACATTTTCTTCATATCTAAACCAGAAATAATTGCATTGTGTTCTGCCTTTTTAATATCAAAAGAGGCAGATCACAGTTACAGGCCAAAGGACATGAATAGTTAAAAAATGATTACATTGGATGTCAAGATAAGCTGTGGCATCTAGCACATAGAGAATGAAAAACATTTGAATGTTACTACAACAAACTCCAATTGACTTAGACACAATTTTGCCTTGTAAAATTCAGTGGGACTGAATACAAATAAGCAATGTCATCCATTACTGAAAATATGGATTTTGTGGATTAGGTGGTAATATTAATAGTTAAAGATATTTCATGCAGAGTGCTTAATTTGTCATCCAGTTTATTCAAACTAAACTTAGTCTTGTCCCTAGATCTTTCCTTTTGTTAGTGAAAATACCAACAATATTAGAATACAAGGATTCAGTTCATACCTTTTGGGGGTTGGGGTTCATTGCTCCAGCATCTTTTTCTATCTATGTATAATAAGCAATTTTTTGGCCCCCACTGATATTTGGACATCATATGGATTTTTAAGTTTCAGCTCCCACAGTCTCACAATGAGGAAGCTGGCACATTTTACAGGTAAAAATTTAAGATGTGGAGACACAAATTCAACTCCTCACAGCGTAAGGCTTAGCTTCCACAAATACCTAAATAGATCCAGCTTTATAGTCATCTAAGTAATCTGTGCTTAATTAAAGTTAGTTGTCCAAGTCTCCTTCTTTGATGAATGATTAGATAGGCACCTCCACAGGGCTAGAAAAAAAAAATAAAATCCTGCCTTTATATAATGATTCACTTCCTGGAGGCCCTTTCTCGCTATTGTCCAAAAGACAAACTTTTTCTTAACCTGAACTATAATATTATAGCTTAGAGATGAATGTCACTTGTGATGAATGCTCAAAATTATCCAGGGATCCATGTTCAGGGAGGAAATTGCACCAGGCTCTTGGAAGTCTTTGTGTAGCAGGTAACCACTGAGCCATTCTTCTTGCTTCTTTGCGTGCTGTCCATTGATAGGACAAGATGAACTGGTAAATTTGATGTCTTCCAATATCTAATACAAAGTATTTCATGTTAGATGCTGTGTTGTAATTATCTGCAGTATTCAGAATATAAAAAACTTTGCAATAAAACAATTGTGGCTTCCCTACAGACTGGCTAAGGATTGTCATCTGTGAACTGAAAGATCTGGGACTAATTCCAAAGCCCACTGAAAACAATTTTACTTTATTGAGTTTTACTTTTGGTATACGAAAGCAGCATTTTTAGGCTTACAAGAAGAATCATTCTGTTAAAAAAAAAAACCAACAAAACTCTGAAAACATTTTGAAACCATTCCAGACAGTGATACTTCCAAGAGACTTGTGCTGATCATTCTGCTGATTTGTATTTAAATCATTATTAAAAAAGCATGCCATCGAAGTTATTATTTTGGTTCATAGGTAATAAAATTTAAGGAGAATCTAGCTCTTTAAAGCCCCATGTCTATGTTAAGAAAATTGAACACATAGAAAAAAAAAACCCAAACAAATCTACAAAAATGCCTTATACTCTTATTTGAAATCTTTATACCAAGAGCAGACTCCATGTGTACAGGCCTATTTTAAGCACACTATCTACTGAAATAAATGCTGATGGCATATCAGAAGTGATTCCCTCACTGCTGCACTACAGTTAATCAGCCACTCTTGTAATAACAGCAGTATTACTTCTAAAAATGTGCTGACCCTCTCCAGATAGAAACCTCTTTCTCTGCATTATGCCCATTGATTCAAAAAACAATACTAAAACACTTCTCTGTGGAACATGGATTTGAAAGAAATGAGTCTTAACTGGAATTTATTCTCAAAAATGGCAAAAGAATAAAAAGAGATTCTACTTGAAGAGGTAGGTTCTTGCCCAACATTTTTCCTCCATATTATTTTGAATAACTTATTAAATATATGTATATCATCCCCCTCCTTGTATACATATATCTGCCTAATTTGTCTTGTATGTGTGAATGTATGAAAATGTATAGAAAATTCAAAAGCTGTGAGGGGTAGCCCATCATCACTCTATTGTGTAAGGCACAGTAAATATGCATATGAGGAGTCAATGTGTGTTACCTAAGAGTCTAATCTGGCTATTCTTAATGGATCAGCAAGTTTCATTACAGAAAAAAAATGATTCCTTCACACATAGCATCTGGTAGTCAAACAAAGAGCATATGATGGCTGTTAATGTATTGCAATACAGAATTCACCACATTCACACTTTCATTTAAAACAAGAAAGCTAGTTGCTAGAATTGACACACTGGTTATTGTTGCAGAAGGTAGATATTAAAAATTAAGCTGTATCAGATATGTCTAGATCAGATGCTTAGATGAGGCACATTAAAATAAGATTCTCAAAAAGGCCTAAATGACTTAGAAATGTAGTCCCCATGACATCAATTAATTGATGAATGCCACAGTATGCAGCAAACAGGCAAATATATAATTTTTTTCATTCAACAATACCTAGATCTCTCTCATGTGTCAACAATATTCATGTAGCAAACCTGAACTACACTACCAATTTTTTTTCTACATTTTTCTCACAGTTGGAAGATGAAAGTGGATTTTCTCCTTAATTCTATGACTTTCCTTTAAATATAGTATTAGTCTCTTATGCAATTTCCTTTCTACCATTGTTGGCTGTATGCAGCTGTTCAGTTCACTGGCTTTCTTTGCAGCTTTTCTGCAAGTTCATCGTGCATGTTAGTTCTTTCAGAAAGTATTTCTGAAATACTCACTGAAAAGAGAATTCTCCCCAGTGAAGAAATATATGGTTCCCTTCAAGACTTCAACAGGTATAATATACATCTTCAATTCAATGTGTTTCAGTAAGCAAGTTAGTATAATTCCTAATATTAGATATCAGTCAGCAGCTAGATCATAAAAGACACTGACAGTATATTTTAACACATCCTAATACTTCTGAAACTTCATAGAAGGATTTGATCTTCTCTTCATCAACTTGAATTTCATTTTAGTGTAGAGTGATTCATACCTGATTTTCAAGGTTTTTTCCTTTTCTCCATTATTTTTAATGTCAGTCTTTTACTGCAACAGTTTTTTATTCCTATACATGACCTTGCCTAAAATCTTTTCTAAATTTTCTGACTGCTATTTACCACATATTAAAACCACTGAAATAATTTCTCAATCATATCAATTCTTACCTTTCAGTTAACATTAACATTTGGGAGTTGTTTCACAATAATTTTTCACATTATGAAAAAATGCAGTGTTTTTTCAAAATAATAATATTTGCTTAAAAATTATTATTACTTCTGTATTATCTCATCTTCATATCATTGCAAAAATGTGGTCTTGTAGCTTTTCTGGGATTCAAAGAATACCATGGTGACTTTGTAACTTCTCTGAAGACAGTTGTGAGTTTTGTATTTTGAGTAAAATACATCTGATATTTCTATCAAATTAGATTCAATAACTATGTTTGATTTTCATTTTTTGTAAGGAAGTATATTATATTATAGTGTATTTCTTCTGTTCTCTCCCATGGAGATAAAGTCTGTGGTGGTTCTTCAGGTTGTGTTTTATTAAATAAATAAGAAACTTTTGAATATGCCTTATAGTAAAGTAGTTTATGGGGAGGCTGAGTTTCAAAGTGTCATCCATCACTTTCCCAAGTCATCAATATCTGATCATTTTCAGCATAGATTCCTGAAGAAATGTGCTAATTTTTGATGACAGTTTCCATCTGTTTGCTCATCATCCACCTTTCCTTCCTTCCACCTCAGTAGCTTTTGAACTTGCAGGCCAACTTCAACAGACATGCCTTGAGATGACATGGAAATTCACAGGTAGGGAAAAAAGGCATAAATCGTAGCAGAGAGCAGGAAAGTTCTTAACGGCTCTGCAGTCATGAGCAAAGGCAGCTGGTGTATGTGGGCTCTTGAGCTTACATGGGGCTCTGGCTCAGGAATTAGTGTGCTGCAAGCTCCCTTCCCAGGCAGCAGATGTGACCAGCCCTTGGAAGATGCAGTGCAGTGACCATGAGAATCCAAAACAGGGTAACTGAGAATTCTGTGAAAGAAAGTTTGAAGGGAAACACAATAGGAATCCATAGGAAACAGCACTGTATCAATTTCACTATTCATGGACTAGTTTGTTAACATAAAACATTCAAATTATATTGTGTATATGTAGCATTGTCATGAGATAATTAGTCTATGATTCTATGATTCTAAGTGCCAGGTTGGATGAAGCCTTGGGTGATATGGTTTAATGTGACGTGTCCCTGCCCATGGCAGGGGGATTGGAACTAGATGATCTTAAGGTCCTTTCCAACCCTAACTATTCTATGATTCTAAGTTCTACATTTTATTTACCATATTTCTTCAGCTCACATCCATTTTGAGGCTGATAGTCTATGTCTATTTTTGTACTGCAGGTTGTTAACGTAGTGTAACAAATCAGTGCTTTTGTCTGGTGTGTTGTTTCAAACCAGGTTTTGTATTTAGTTGCGATGCTTACAGTGTTCCACATATGAAAATAGACATCCTTTTCCTCTGAATACTTGAATTGCCTCATCTACTTCATCGGAGTCCTGTGCAATGCAGAAAGTTCATGGAAAATACATAGCAATAACAATAATAATGGTAATAATCGTTCCTGTAAATATTATTCAGGCAAAGTTCCTAATCAGTGGCAATAAATTAAAAGCAGAATAGTAGGCTTTTGCCACTGTTAAATAAAATAAACTACCAATTAGCTAAGGGAGAGGATCTAAAAATAAGACACACTTGCCTGGGGAAAAGCTCAATTTCTGAATTGCGTTACTGAAAGGAAAGAGATGCATTAATGTGACTAGATTCAGAATCATGTAATATCCTCACTGTATTTAGCAGACAGCTAACTTTGGACAGCAGTAGTTTAAATGAATTTAAGAAGAAGGTTGATATAATCCTTAATATATCTTATTTATTTTATTACTGAGAAGATATTTAATTTGTTTCCAGTTTGGAAAACCAGGTGATTTTAGACTAATGATGATCAATTCATACAAGGTTCAGTTACTCAGGCTGAAGTCCACCAGGGCAATATAATTTACATACAGTTAAGAAATTTATCAAGCAATTTTGTTGCTGTTTGCACTTTTCTTCGAGTTCAAATCGATTGTTCTTGTAGGGAATTAATGCCTATTTCTCTTCTCTGCTGTACTCCACATCTAGTGCAAGTTTAATTTACATCATGGCTCTTGGAGGTCCTTTAATAAAGTGTTCTGGTTTATAAGTTAAATGTTAATCTGTAAGCTGTAATAAGCCTATTCACATATGAATTTCTGTTCTTCCTTATGACTCAGAGGGGAAATAATTTACATTTCATACCACTTTATTTATGCAGAAAGGAGTCTAGAAAATATCCATACTTAGCTACCAAACAGGAGAGGGGACTTCTGAAAGCCTGTGCAGTGGCTGCTCCTGTGGAAGTTGTAAGGAATAACTATTGACCTCAGCGATAGAGCACTTTTAGAAGCCTCAGCCGTGACTGAAAGAGCTTGTAGTCAGAAGTTATTGGACAAGTCTGGTTTCTTCAACCAGATCAGTGCCCCAGTGCGCAAAGCATTATACAGACATAGTGAACGACTTCCTTAAGGGCTTTACAGCTAAAAAGGACTTTATTGACAGAAAGCACATCTTAGACTTTTGAAGTCTCAATGTCAAATCCAGCAATACAGACAAATGTGGAGATGACAGTGGTAATCATTCAATGCAGATACTTAAATTGTATGTTTTTTTAAGTGCTGTTGGCAATGCCTTACTTTTCTACTCTAAAAAAGTAGTTGGTGCTATATCCAAAATAAAGAACTGTTCCCTGAAATAAAGAACTGTTCTCAGCTCTGGGGCTCTCCTAAAGAAACGGGGAGGGAGGTTCTAGAAATTCCTGAAATATTTCTGTAACAATTAAATTCTTCTTAAAAAATAGGACTCCGGCCAAAATATTTTTTCCTTCAGTATAGAAAAACAGTATTTATAAATCTGGATAACTGATGTATAGAAATTATCTGGTGCACAGTCTTCCAGTTCTCCTTTCTTGCCCCTGAGTGGGTTATTTCATCCTTGCTTGAAATGATGTGATGTGATTCAGGAGGGTGAGGCATCAACCTGTATGGTCACATGCCCCTGCAACTGGAGATTGTATGATAGTGCCTTAAATCAACAGCAGTATAAGTAGTCATGCCACCTGTTTCTCAAGTGAGAGAGGAGAAAGCAGTGGGATAAAGCAGCCACCTGCTGAGCTGTGCAGTCTTCTGTGAGCAGCTCTCTGAGGTTGGATCTTTGAGGACCAGAGGTCCTCCTAGCCTCCTGTGCCTGGTGAAGGCCCTCAGCACAGTGACTGATCATACTATGTGGTGGCTTCCCCTCTTATATGGGCATTATCAAGGGATTTAGAAATTAAAGGCTGGTTTATGGATTTGATGTAAATCTCTGTCTCTCTAAGGAATAACTCTTTAGTACTATTTGATCCTTTTGAATTTTTAACTTTATAGTAATAACAGGACCAACTCTGCACCATTCACTCAAGGCACTTTTCTGCTTAAGAGTTAGATAACATTGTCCTATTTCTATAAAGTGTTCTTTGAAGGGAAATGACTTGATATCTGGTTTATCTTAATTACATATTAGTGAGACAGAAACCTTATGTTTGGTCTATTTAATGAGAAAAAAGTCAAGTCATGGAGTGCGAAAGATCCATATTTTATGCATGGACACAACTATGCAAAAATGTATTACTTATAGAACTCTTTGGGGTTTAGTTTTGATACTTTGGTTATGAAACCAAATTTGAAAAGGAACGCTTAATAAGTATGAATTCATGGGTGATGAGCTTTGCATTAGTCCAGTCAACAGGTCAGTTTAAGTGAGGCCAGAGATCGTAATTTGTTTAGACTAACAGAAATATTTTGCACACCATTCACTTGAAGATGGACCATGGGTGATTCTGAATACATATGTAAAGTAAAACTCATTTCACAGAACAGTGATTACTAACTTTCTGTTTGGACTTTGTACAGGGAAAGAAGCACCATCTTAAGCTTATTTAGATTCTTGTCGCAGAAAAATTAAATCTATAAACAAACTTTCTTTCTTTGATCTTCCTCAACTGTGCTATGCTCCTGGGTGTTTTACAAATTCTTATATAAGACTCCTGTAATTATTGAGCTGTTCTTTTGACCTGGTTGCTTGAAGGATATTGGATTTCTGTTATCTGCAAATGGAGATTAGCAGTCAGATCACCTGAAGTGTTAAAACACTGCTAATTTTTTTAAAAAAGATTTATTGCAAAATCTCCTTCCTCTGCAGACAATGTTATGAACTAACTGGTATCTCTAAAAAAATTATTGCTTATGTACCTAATATAATAATTTAAATTAATTAGAGCATGTTCTCTGTGGCTGCTGTTTTCTGGTTATTTCAGTGACTACTTTCTTAAAGGGCATCATGTCTGTGCATACTGAAACTCAGAGTATTCTCCAAGGACCCAGTTTTACATCTTTTCTTTAGATTCCAGCTTTTCAGGCAGAGTCATTGATTTCACAGTTCCCAGCCACATGGCAGTGACTATGAGGACCTAAAATCGCTGACATTGCCTACAGTGGAACGACTTACAAAGTAGGGTATACCTAATTGTGAATAGGCATGGTCCTAACTGTGCTTCTTCTGATTTGTGGCCCCAAGCTATTGTTCCAAATTCCTAATTTTTAAGGATTGTAGGAGCAGGAATGTGGGTATCTGTGGTAGCAGATTAACAAACATAGAATTAGTGCCCAAAAGCAGGAAGCAGACATCTTTCTAATTCTGGGTGAAAATGAAGAGGGTCCTCAGTGTGCATTTTCTGGAACTGGAAGTCGTTGAACAGTTACTGAGTTTGCAAACAGGAGCTTGGGCTTTGACCTTACAGAACAGAAAGTATTTCTTTTTTTTTTCTTTGATTACAGTTTATTCCTTTTTTGTTATGAAATTTTGGACATGGAAGTATTCCTTGCACTAATATTGGTAAAGAAATGTGATATTTTATTTTTGTTAACTACAAAACTAGTCCTAGAAATTGTCCCTTAAAATATAAAGTGATATCTACTTCACATTTCAAGAAAGACCCTTTCTGACAAAAAATTAAGGGTGGGGAGGGACAGGGAGAGGAAAAATGACATATTACAAAATATTTCTTATTTACACATACTGACTAAAAGTACTAAACACTATGCTTGTAAATAAAGACACAAGCATGTGGGGTCGCCAAGACCAGTGACCTCCACAAAGAATGAAGAAGACAATTGTAAAACATTATCTTTCCAGTTCACAAATATTCTTCAGCCTCTGTTGTACAAGCTTGAGTGAAAACATTTTAGGCAAAGCTTTAAAAAGACCTGGAGGACTGTACAAAAATGCCAAGAATTGGATTAATTGGCATAATACAAGGTGGCTGGGCACAGTTGGGGAAAGTGTCAGTGTAGGGAGAATCCCCACCAAGTAAGACTGTCTGTGCAATTAGCTATCTGAACTCTAACCCTTCCAGAATAATTAATGAATAACAGAGGGGATCAAGACAAAGACACAAAGTGATTTGGTGGGTGCTAGCAAGTAATACATCAAAGAATGCTGGTAATTGGCCCTGTGGCTTTCATTCTTTGCCCTATTTCTTTCAATTCATTGACTCAAAATAATGGGTTCAGGTTCATTATCAACAGGTTTTAGCTGCAAGAGCACAACACTTCAACAAAGCTATGATTGTAGCAGTGCTGGTGGCTAAGTAAAAAGTTGTAGACTGTAGCACACTCCCTTGAAAAGGAAAGTAGCAGCATAGTCATAGGCTTTGTCTTAGATGAAACACTTCGTATTCAAGAATTTGTTCTGAGCTTTCTAAGACTTGGTGTTCACTGAGGTTACAATGCTGGAATACAGTTGGTATGGGCAGGTATGTATGACTGCTTCAAACCCTATTGTAGCAGTAGTATCTATATTCTGTTCATTTAGCTGTAAGAACTGAAGTAGAATTCTTGACATCATATGTCACATGTATGTGACATTATCTGCATACTAATGGAGACAGTTTAGAGGCTTTCCTCCTTCCCCCCAATTTTGGTGGCACTCCAGTAAAAAGAAAACTTATTATTTTTAATCTGTAAAAATATCTTCCTGATTTGTAGGATTTTACAATTTTACTTGTGAGGGGTGATTTTTTTTTTTTTCAAAATCAGTAATGAAATCTCCACTCTTCTGTTTTCCTGTTGTAAAATGTTGATTTAGCTAATGAGGAGGCATTTAGTTAATTAGAATAGCTTTTCAGAAAGAATAGAAGAAGAGCTGAATAATAGAGCAGTAAATGAGTGAATGATGTGTATGTTTGCTCTGCTAATTTTTCTGTGATTGTTTCTCCCTATTTACAGGTTATAGCATATGTTGTTTGTTATTTTATTACCATCACATTAAATACAATTGCATTTACAGTTAGAAACTGCTCTTTTTGTTTAGTATTTGAGAAACTTGAGAATTAATTCAAATTTTAAAAGAATGTTTATGAGCACAAATGTGTATAAATTTTTTTTCTTTGGAGTTAAGAGATGTTATTTGGAATTTGGGCTCACAGCAAATACACAAAATGGTGTAATTATTTTAAACACCAAAAGCGTGCTCCATATTCTTGTGGAAACGAACCTGAAAACTTCCCATTATCTCTGACAAGTCTGTTAGGAGGTAGCTGCTGGTGCAGTTATTGGCTGTCTAAGTCTTACAGGTTAGATTCTGATCTCCATTATATGAGTTCCTTTTTGAAATAGCTTGAAAAAAAAATGTAGAATTTCATTCCAAGAGGACTGTATTGTTTAATTATGAAATAATAAAATAAAATCTTAATAAAGTTAGATAAAAGGTTTCTGACACAACTTGTGCCATTTCATTTTGATCTGAGTAACGTTTCTAAGGATAACAATTATGTATGAAATAGTCAAATAAAGGTATGATTTACCAGTATGTAAATACAGCTATAAATATGATACATACCTAGCAGTCTTCCCCCTGCCTTTAAAAGCACTCATACTGTTTGAAATACTGTTGTCACAGATCTATGTGCTTTGTTATTATCTTCTGTCATGTAGATACCTCTGTTAAAATGCATGCTTTATCTATAATTTTGTCTGTGCCATGGACAAAAGTATTCAGGTTCTGGAAAAGTTTTATTAGCATATATTCTAAGTTGCATAGTTGTTTTTTATAAATTCTAGTAACACTTGTTAGAATTTGCTAAAACGTTTAAATATTTGTAGGACACTGCTTGGCATTGGGAACAGTGCTACAAGCCTAGTGTGACAAAGCTGTTAATCAGAATGTTTTCTTTCCTCTTTCCCTGATTCCAGCTGGTTTTAGTAGAGTGTTTTAGTGTATATCTCAGCATGACTTAGAAAATATATGAAATGCTTTGAGACAATTTCAGGATTGTTGCTCTTTTAAGTTTGAATTCAAGTACTTATGGAGGCTTTTTATAGCATTGAGGAATTCTTTCCAGCTGTTCACATTGGGGCGTGGATGTCATAAATACATCATCTTCACAGTAATTAATGTTACAGATGGGAAGCAAACAGTAAATTGTGATTTATTTTAGTCTTCCCACCGTTTTATGTTAAAATAAATATTTAAAAACTATTTGTTTTCGAAGAGCCATACTCACAGTGCCTTCTGACACACAGATTATTCAAGATCCTGAGTTAACAGAATATTGGTCCCTGAGGTTCTCACACTTTTTCAGAAAGTTGCTCCTCTCTTTGTATAATTTTACCTTCAAGTGCATAAGAAGACTTTGGGGGAGAAGGAAAATCATTATTAAAAATACACTCAGACTTGATCAAAATAACTTTGATGGATAGAATGGTGAGAACAGTCATTCTCTTCCTTTGACAGGTATTTTTTGGTCTGAGATTTGAGGGCACTAATATTGATTTAGAAAGCTCTGTGGTTCAATTTTAAATGAAATGTAAAACTTTTCCATTTTCTCACCTTTCAACCTCCACAAAAGAGCAGCTGCTTTTGCAGGGAAAAGCTGTGTTCTCACTTTGGGTATCACAATGCATTTATGCTGTAGGGCTTATCTAAACAGGTCCCCTTTATGTGTCTGGGAAAGAAAGCCTATATTCATTTAGGGCTGGAGTTCTGACTGTAGCAGCTGGATACAAATCTGGATCCCAGGCTGCAATTTGGGATCTGGACCTCCTTGAGGCCATCTTTTCCAGCAGGTACCCCTTGCTTTTCTCCTCTCTTCTGGAAGTGACAATGGTAGAAAGGCAGAAATGGTGTTCCCTGCTCTCTCTCTTCTGCAAGCAGCTGTGCCCTGGCACCCACTGCTCTCCAGAGAAACAGCCGCAAGCTGAACATGCCTGGGCAGTTGCTTGGACCTTATTGCTCCAGAAACACATGGGGAGCACATACGTTCTACCCATTGTGATCAAAATTACCCTTATATGCTAAAAAAAGGTTTAGGTTTGATAACAGAACTACCATATATGGGAAAGGCAGAGGAAGAGAAGCTGAGGGCCAGACTTGTCTCTCAAATGCACTCAGTTCCTGTCTTTTAGTGAGAACAGGAACAACTCCAGGCTTTTAAGGACGTTTAACAGATGAGAATTAGAATATACCCAATTGCATTGCTTTCTGATAAAAAGTGCATGAAGGCTGAAAAGGAGAGGGGAGCCTTGGCTGCTGAAGGTCAGTTCCTGTTTCAAAGGCTGACCTCCTTTGAAAGGAGGTCTCGCTGCCTAGTGTTCCCATAGGAAGGGAGCAAGGGGTTGGATCCATGCTGGCCTTCAGTCAGGGAAGTGCTGAGATTCCATTCAAATCAGCGTTACCTGAAAAAAAAGGCATTTCAGCATACCCTTAGGTGTCTTTGACTAAACATCATGTGCTTTGTAAAGCACAGGATCTTAATATGGCTGATTTTACGTGCTTGAATATCTCAAAGGCTGTAAACTTGGCAAAACCCAGACTCCTTTTAGACATAAATTTTTATCTTCATTTGCTCTGGTTTCACTTGCCCTGTTACCCACTGCACACTGCCTTAACAGGACTATCAGTAAAAAGTATCCTAATTGGGTTTGGGAAAGAAAATCATATATTTCTAAAATTTTTAGTTGCCAGAAAGGGACAAGCATACAACAGCAAGAATCAGGCTGAAGGAGTGCAATCTGTGGTTCTGAGTTTTATTCCTAAAGTATACTAACTTTATTATCAAGCCTCTCAAAATGATATTTACAAGGGCAAAGCCTTTTGAGACTCTTAGGTGAAAGGTTTATGTAGCATGAAAATATTACAATAATGACATTTTAATGTAATGATTTCTCTAACAGTGAAAAAAGCAAATGTCTGTAGCTTGGGGAGGGGAGGCAGCTAACCTCTGCTATCAATGTTTGTACTTTGGAGAAAGTACATTTCTTAGAAAGAATAAGGAATTACCTCCAGAACTCAGGGAAATGGGTGGTAGGATGCTGGAGGGCACAGGGATGCTGAACAAATAGTTCTGATCAGCTATTTCTGATGGAATTCAGTGAGATGGAGGCCAGAAACAACAGGGAACACTCCAGAAGAATGTATTAGATATTGTATCTGCCAACATGTCATTGGCCAGCCAAGAAGAGCGTGACTAGTCCACCTAGTCCACCCTAAGGCCAAGCTTTCAATTTCCATCCCCTTGGCCATGACGTCCATGATGTTTTTATATCACTTTCTAGAATTTTCTCTCTCTGGAGGTCCAAATAGATTTTCTGATGAAATACCCCCAACCCCCAATTTCTGTGAACATTATCTTGTTTATGGAGCCCTGAATCCATCTCAGCTTTCCAAGTGTCCTGGGGGGAGCTGGGCTGTCCCTGTCTAGCACAAAGCTCAGGTGAAATCAAATGCAGGTCTGTGATTTATTTTTTTTTTGTTTTGGAATGCTGTGAGAATAGCAATGACTTCTTCAGCAGTTTTAAGAGAAAGCAGCTTTCTTTCAGCATCTGGAGTGGACAAAGTCCAAGTATTTTATCTCTCTCTGATGTTTTTTGTCCCTGTATTTGACATACTGGACCTCTTTCCTGCTTAGTGAGATCAGAGACCCTATTAACTCTTTTTTTTCAGTATTATTACTAAAAGTTGTGAGCTGCTTTTTGCACTTCAGCCCCCTTAGGTTTTGGTTTTGAGCAATGCACAAATATTTTAGCTTCTTTCAAGTGAAGAATAATTAAAACAAGAAAATACCATGCTAGCTCTAGGTCATCTGTCATTGCTCATGGATCTTAATTCTTGCCTCTCACAAAGGGTTAGATGAACCTTTTACTCTGACCTTACAAAGAGAATGATACAGTGTGAGAGAAAAAGTGTGTTTCCCAAACAGGACTCAGGGATGTAACTCCCACCTTTGAAAATATTTGATGTGAAGATTCAAATATGCCCATACCACTTGCAACAGTTATAAAACCTGGGCTTAAAAGAGACAAAATTGCCTCCCTGAAGGCTTTAACATATAGGCACCACTTTAAGAAATTAAAAAAAGCTTAGGGGACTTAGTGTGATTTCAAGTTATTCATAATTTGGATGAAACTATTGCATTACAAAAGCCTATCCTGATTACAGAACTTTTTAATCTCAGTCTAAGATAAACATGTCCTCAACATCGCATACACCTGAGTTGCCCTTTTAAATACCCTAAACCTTGATCCATATTCAGAGCTTCTTTTTCTCGAGTCTCCCTGCTGTGATGAAAGTGTCATCTCATCTTGTATTAATTTTGTCTCAGTACATAGAATCTCATTATGCTACAGCTTTTGGGGAAGGTTTTCTCATATATTTCAGAGAATTTTAAAGCTGTTAAAGTAATAGCTCAAATTTCCACCTCACTACCAAAAAACAGGTTTCATTTGTGAGAGGAAAGTGGTGTTACACAAACTTTGCCCTGAGCAATTAACAGCCATTGAAAGTCAAATATAGAACCACATTTCTAGTAGTTCCTTAAGAGAAGAGAAGAGAACCTTGTCCCCACCCTTAATGGGAAGGAAAGTAGGATCTGTGAAAACCCTGGGTGCTTGCTTCCCTCAGCATTACTGACCTCCAGCCAGCCAGTAATGTCTGCCACCCTCAATATGAGTAAGGAGCAAAGGTAAGTACAGGGATAGACAAGGACCTGGCTCCAGGGATTATTCTGCTCCTTAGTAGTGGGGACAGCTTGGTGTCAGGGTCTAACCTGGGTTCAGGGACAACAGGGGAGGGTTCAGGGCCTTGCAGTGGTGGTGGCAGCCCTGGGGAGAGCCTGAGCTCCCATCCCTGCTTGGAAGGCAGGACTCCACTTCCCAGCATGGCCTTGTGAGAGCAGCAACTGCACAATAGGGATTAATTGTGTAGTCACCAATAATTGATTTTAATGCTCGTGGTTTAACTACCATCGAATTTGCAGTATATTTTTGTGTCAGGAACTGGTTGGTTAAAAAGATATTTTCAATGCCATCTGCATTTGGACTGTGTTACAATTGAACTATTGTACTTATATAGCCATAGCTTTGCAACATAGCTGACGGGGTTTAAGTTAGACCATTAACTTAATAAACTGCTTTCTGAGGAGGTAAGAAGATTTTATTTCCCTGCTATATAAATTTGTTGTACTACATAAAACATTATACATTCTTTACTGCTTATTTACATAAAGCTTCTGTTGAGTTCAGTGAAAGTTGACAAATTCAGAGCAAGACTGTATTCAAATAATATTTACATCACACCCCATTTGTCAGTTATGCAACTTACACCTTCCCTTCATCCATTTTATATTTAATTATGAAATTATGGAAAGAACTACAGGGACTTTAGCAAATATGTATGTAGAGATGTTATGTCCATGTATAGGCATCTATATTCACTCACAATTAAACTCTCCACCAGAAAAAAAACTTGATTGATGTAGACAATTTGTCCCCAGGGGAAAGGAAAATAAAACCAACTGATCTAAGGAAAAAACCAATAATGTTCCTCTGTCCCCCAGACCTATAATTGCTATTTGGTATCTAAAGAATTTAATCATACTTGGTCTTTTTGCTTCCACAGTCATAGAAAAATCTCTCAAATCTGGATGTCAAAAATGTAGATGAAATTTCAAAGCCAGAAAGTGATTTAAAAGCATGGTCTACAATAACATCAGTGGAGACTGGCATTCTTGAGTCACTTTCATGGTTCTCACAAGAATATCCTGAATGTATAATTTCACATCAAAGTCAATATGCTTTCTGCAATGCTGAGGGGAGCAACTGACTTTTGGAGAGCAATACACAAAGGTATTCTAGTACTACTGTGCCAACTGACAGGACTGAGTACTAATTTAGATGCCTAATTTTAAATCAGGATTAGTGAAAAAAAAGCCATACGTATTTATCCCAGATTGTACTATACGTGTATTATAATGCTGAACCCAGGACAAGGTGCTTGTAGTTAGTTTATCTTTTCTAGGTCTTTCTGAAAGTTTGACAACTGGGCTAATCCTGTTGTCATTGCACAGAAGCAAGATGTAACATAGCACCACCGACCCACCTGTTTTAGATATAATCAGGACACAACTCCCCAGTTTCATCCAAAACTTGTATTCTGGAACCACCATGCATTTGTACAGAAGAAGCAGAAAAAAAAAGAGAAAATGGTAACAAGGTTAGATTTGAAAACCTACTAAATGCTCCCCAATCTCAATAGAACCCAACATTTTTGCTGAGTGGGAGAAGACAAATGTGGCCATCAGTCTTGGTAAACAACACTTGCTCACTAAAGATGCACTTATATACTCCACTCCAGGGTAACTGATTGTGTTGGATGAATGCAGATGTGAGGGTGTAAATAATTGTAAATACAAATGCATTTAAGAAAATGCAAACTGGAAGTTTCTAAACCAGGTCAGTAAAAAGCAAAGTTATCTTTGGGCTGTGGTTTGCCCAGGTGTGTTGTGTTTTAATCCATCACTCTTAAGTTGCTTCACCTTTATAGAATTGTACTGACACTGCACAAGACTAAATTTTCTCTAGCAGTTGTTTTGCCTGCACCAAATGAGAAAGGGAACATCTCTGTGAGGATCCTTTTGCACACAGATATTAAAGTGTTGTCTTGAGTGCTGCAAGCCACCCTGAAGCAGTAAGTGGTGAGGAAGTGGTCAGAGGACCAGGATTTGTTTTATAGTCATTCTGTTATTTTTGGAGGCTTCTTGAGACTGTACCAGTATGTTGTACCAGTATGTTGCCCAGCTAGAAGATAGGTAATCTGGACTGGGTAATGTTGTCACATCTGCATGTAACTGGCCTTGTTTTAAGAGGACAGATTCTGCTGAGTCATGCAAGCAGGGGAAGCAGCATAAGGCTGAGAACTGAACAAACTCTTTCCTACAAGCAATAATTATACCATGGTTCAGTAAAAGAGCACTTGCAAAACCAGGCACAGCCAAGCACAAAATAACCTTGCTGATCTAAACGGCCATACCCATTGAGATCTATTAACTTTTCATCTCAGCAGAGACCATCTAGGTGTGTTTGGTGTTTCTTTCAGGAAAAAATTAAATGTAGGGTAAGGAGAAGTTGCTTCTGAAGTCTCAGGCTATACTTGTTATAGGTGATACTCTTTTTCCTAAGTTCCACATGATGTTTCACGGCCTCCCTACTTCAGAGGGTGTTCAGCTGCCCACCTGAATATAAATGCATAAATGGAATCCTCCTCTTCATCTCCCTGCATGGCTGGATGTGCTGCAAAGGCTTTAGGGGGTGAAATGAGATATTGCAGCTGAAAATAATTTTTCCCTGTTTGTGTGTTTAATGAATTGTGACTTTGAAATGAAAAGTAAATCTGCTCAACTAAAACAAATCCAACCAAATTCAGATAAAAATTTACTTAGGCTTGCATTAAGTATCTAAATGGCCACAAAGGCTGCATTAGAGAGATTTCATCTGCTCTCATGTCTGTGTCCAGAAGCTGGATGTCTTAGCCTGAGTTACTAATGCCAGCTTGCCTTTGTAACAAATGGAGCAGAGGAAAGAACTCTAGAGACCTATGTGAAGTTCTCAGCTAGTCTATGGCTAGTCAAACAAATCACATCCTGGAGATTTCTCAGGTAGAGGTGTCAAATTTTGAAGTGTATAAACTTGGGCAAGATGAATTCTGACAGGAAAAAATACATGGCAAGAAATAGGGCTTGCCTTGAAGAATTTGTCATTTATCTGGGAAAGGCAGGCAAAAGGGCAGCAGAGAGGTGGCAGGAATTGGCCAAAGTGACCCAGTCCCTCAGTCATTACATGGGAATACACCCTTGCTGTCCCGGGACAAAGTTCTTCACCATATATCTTGGATCTATTTTAATGTAGTGTATATTAGTAATTTTGTCATGCTCCTCTGAACTTCCTGGTTAAGTCAGAGTCTTAAGCAACAGCTGAAAGCCTGAGGGTGGGGTGGGGAAGCAGGGAAGGAAGGGTGAGAGGAGACTTCTCACACTCTACAGCCTAATCTGAAAAAGGAAGTGCTGAAAGTTTTGCAAGATAATCAGACCCTCAAAAAAAGTTCAGTCTGTTTCACAGCCAGTTTCAGAGCCCGTTTAATGGATGCAGTGAGCCAAACACAGTTCCATTGCAAAACAGTTCAGCAATGGACATTACTGCAGCTGCTCTCACTTGTACCGATTTGAAAATGGCCAAATAAACAAGAGAAATGTTATTTTTACTGTTTAACATATTAATTGATGATGACAATGCTGTAAGTGGAAATTCACGATTTGTAGCATATGTGTTATGGGTTGGAAACATGGAAATACCTTTCGGATTACTTTTCAGTTTTTCTTTTCTAAATTTCTATTGGCTAAATGTAATAAATATGCCTGATAAGCATGAAATACTTGTCTAGTTTTGGTTGTTTTGTCTTTTTTTTTCCAGAAGTGCAACTGCTTTAGCGGCGTCATAGATGTTATGTGAATGTAAACACAAAGTGTCAATGAACTATATTGACAGCCTTCAACATTAGATGTGTCCCACACTGAGAAAAAAGGAAGGAAAGAGAAAAAAATCAAAATACTTTCAACATCAGGCAATTCACTAACCAACTGAAACATGGCTGAGATGTGGCAGACTCAAAAGAGGAAAATTAGGAATTATTTATAGAATGAAATGAAAGAAAGATGCTGATAAAATTTAGAAACATAAGTATTCCAGATATTTACTTAAGCAAAATTTAACCTGTGAAGCAAGTAGATTTTCCCTCTCTGTTCCAATGTGAGTTTTCTAATGAAAACCATGAATGTTCTTTTTCATCTTAACTTTCTCTACTCTTCAGTTTCTTCTCTGGGCTTGACATCTATTTAAAAAAAAGTCTAAAAATAGGGCTGTGAAATATAATGACTTTGAGCAATAATGGCATGACTCAGACTACTTTTTCTTAGAATCCACTGTCAACTCAGACTAAGGGTGGCCTCTGTTCAGTTTTAATTGCTAATGTTAGGCTATTTTTCTTGCAGAACTTTGGTAAAGACAGCTCAAATTTTTGTTGTATAAATTATGGTACAATATAAACTTTAATTAAAGAGATCCAGATACTTAGCTACTATATATCAGGATTTAATGAAATGAGTTATAGCAAGTCATGATCACAGGCACTGTGACCAGCATTCAAAGATAAGGATCCTTGTTTACCTTACTCATGTGAGAGAGCTCCAAAACCACATAATTGGCTGCATCTGTAGCTTATTAGCATTAATATATTTAATGATGATAAAGCCTTATTATTGCAGCATAGGAAATTTTCAAGTTCTGATTTCATAAATGTTGCAGGATCTTTAGGGTAACATAATTCCTGCTGCTTGTATTTGGGTGCTTGAGACCCCATTCAAAGAGGGTTGCCTTGAAGTGGGTGGTGATAGCTGTGAGGCTGACCCCATCCAGAGATGCTGTTTTAGTCCATTTACTTAGGGAGCCGCAGGCAACTGGGAATGGTTTTGCCACATGTGTGCCAAATGCTCCTGTGATGTTTTCTGCTCTCTCTCAGAGTGGATGGTGGTGGGCTGGTGCTCAGAGCACTCATGAGCTGTTCAGCAGCTGGAAAGTAAGTTACTCTTTCTTAAAAGAATCCCTGAGAAAAAACAGAACCTAAATACTGGCTCTTCCAGTATTTTTATCCAGCATCTTTACTCCTCTTCCTTGAGGAGTGAGTAATTTTGGAAACACCTGTGGCTTCCACAGGTAAAGGGAATGCATGTGTTACCTTAATGCTTCAGATGTTTGATTAGGTCTGCAGCTTCTGTGCTTTCTAATGAAGTCCTTGAAAAAAGATGTCCAACAGATTATAAACAGCAACAGGAATTTCCATTTATCTTCATAGTTACTAATAAGATAGCAAGTTAAAATACACCTACTTTTTAATAAAAAAATTAATAATATTTATCTTTGATGCTTCTGGCTCCTGTTAATTCTGCAAAATGCTGAAAGGGTTAAAGATGGACTTTAACTCAGTAACAGGAAGGAGGATCAGCCCCTCCTTCAAATCATATTTAAATGACAAAAGGTTAAAAAGAATCTAACAGAGTCAGATCCAAACTGTAGGTTTCCTGTTACGTTTAATACTGTAACCTCATACATAATAATAAAATTTAATTCTTGTAAATTCAATTTTTGGAATTATCATAATTATCTATACCAGAAAATGATCAAAACTATTGTTGTTAAAAGCTGACTATTTTTATGCACAAATGTTTTTCTCTGTTTTTTTATGGGACTTTAATTTTTAAAATCTTCTTTCATATTAGTCGTATTAGCTTCATATTTTTTTCTACATTGCTATTTCTGAATTTATACAATTTCTATTGGATTTTATTTTAAATTTTAACTGAGGAGAAATTATATTACGTAGGTATATTAGGGAGCTGAGCCAAAAGTGTGTGATAATGAGGACAATCAAGTTTTCATATTTGGAAAATATCCACAACTTTATTAGATGAAATTAAATAAGATAGCTTCAAAGACATACATATTCAGCAGCTACTGAAAGGCTGGGAATACCATTGCTTTTTTGCTCCTTTTCATCAAACAGGTGCAAGGAAATTTGTCAAGGAAATTAAAATATTGTATAACCATTGTTGTTATTTAAGTTTTTTGAGCATAACTTTATATACCTGTAGGATTCATCACTACAGATGTGCACACTTTGTACAAGTGAGGATTATTCATAATTGGATGTTATGGGGCACTGAAGTAAATGTCTTCAGAGAGCTCCTGTTCAGAACTTTCTATTTCACCATCATTAACTGTCCTGGGTTCAGCAGTAGCAGTCATTTTTCTCCTTCTGAGTAGTCTGTGAAGTGCTGTGGTTTTGACTTTCAGCCTGGGAACAGCGCTGATAACACCGACGTATTTAGCTACTGCTCAGTAATGTTTACTCTGACCAAGGACTTTGTGAGTCTCATGCTCTGCCAGGGAGGAGGGGAAGCTGGGAGGAAGCAGAGACAGGACACCTGACCCAGACTAACCAAAGAAGTATTCCATACCACAGCACGTCATGCCCAGGATGTAACAGAGTTACCTGGAAGGGCTGCGTGGCTGACTGAGTTTAAACCACGACACTAACTTTCAGCTTGAAATTGCTAGTCGCCGACTTTCAGCTCAGTGAATCCCATCGTTATTTGGATTGTCTGTATGGTTGTTCTCACGATCATGTAATTTCTCTTCCCTTTCCTGAATACCTGAAAATTGACATAGTTTTAGACAAGTATATAAGTTGGACTACTTTTTCTCATTGTTATGTTAGCTTAAGCTGCCTAAACTAAGATTGATTTGTCCAAAAACTTAGGAACTCAAGGTTAAATGATCAAACCAAATTCTGATTAGAGATGTTTCTATATATATTTAATTAATAAGACAGGATTAAAACAGATATTCACAATGTGGAAAATGGGATATTCACAATGGTGAGAGTGAGCAGGCAACCAAGCTCATAATTTAAAACACACAAAGAAGGCAGAATTTTGTCTCAGTTTGAGGAGAAAGCTGATGTAGGAAAATCAGTGTCCTGGTTTGAGCAGTAGCAGTAATTTTTCTCCTTCTTGGTAGCTGGTGCAGTGCTGTGTTTTGACTTCCTGGCTGAGAACTGTTGCTGATAGCAAGTATGTTTTGAGTTACTGCTCAAATGTTTGGTTTGTCCAAGGCCTTTTCTGAGCTCATGGTCCAGGGAAGGAGAGAGGCCGGGAATAAGGAGAGACAGGACACCTGACCCAGGCTAGGCAAAGAGGTATTCCATACCATAGCATGTCATACCCAGGAGGTAACCGGGGGAGACCCAGAAGGGGTGGGAAGCTCTGGGGCGGGATGGAGGAGGTATCGGTCGGCGCTCGATTGGGCAGGGTGGGGTGAGTTATGGGTCAGTGGCTGGTGAGGTGGGGGTTGGACTAGATGATCTTTCGAGGTCCCTTCCAACCCTTGGGATTCTGTGATTCTCTGATTCTCTTCACTTGTTATTGGCTTTATCATTATTATTTGTAGTAGTAGTAGCAGTAGTGATTTGTGTTATGCCTTAGTTATTAAACCGTTCTTATCTCAACCCGTGGCAGCTACATTTCTTTGGATTCTCCTTCCTAACTCTTCGGCAGTTGGGGGAGCAAGGGGGGGAGTGAGTGAACGAGCTGCGTGCGGGTTTGGTTTTAAACCACGACAATCAGTAATCATCATGCTGATCTTCATCACTTTTTCATTTCAGGATATAAAAAATACATGTTGAAGCTAATAAGTAGAGTAATATAACAACACAGCAACTCAAGTGCATGGATAGTTTTGAGATAGGAGACAGACTGAATTAGGAGTCACTGTGCCTTTGTGTATTTACCATGCCTCCTTGATACTTTTAGAAACCCTATCGCTGTTGATATACTTGTGGGAATGTAAAACTTTACATAACATTCGGGATCTAAACTAGCCCATAAATGAACAACATTATTATTTTTTTGTTGTTCTTTATCTTACTGACTACTGCTGTTTCAGAATTCCTACAATGAGAGATTCAGGTCTACAAATGTGCTGTATTTTTAAAAAATTGGCTGCATATATTAACTTGTCCTTCAGCCATTTAGTCCTATTGTGCAAATGCTGCATAAGGTTGTAGAGGTAAACCCTGGTAATTGAATAACTGGTGTTCCAGGTGGTAAGCGTTTGCTGTATCTGCCTGCGTTCTTCCCACAGCTGTTTCACTTTCATGAGCAAAACAATTCACACACGCAATTACTTTTATCTTTTGAAAAGTTGAACAGTTGGTGCCAGCCTACATAATGCTGGCTATTATAATGCCTTCTTTTTTATTATCAAAAGATTCTAAATATTCATAAAAAGTTGACATTATTTCATTAGCTGTTGCAGGTGTAGGAGTAAGCCTACAGAACGGAGCATCATGCTCTCTGCTGGGTATCTACATGAATGTTTCTAAAACATGGCTTCCCACAAGCACAGGGGACCATACAGCAAGGCAATTAACAGGCACTGAATGTGTATTACCAGTCTCTCATTACTCCTTTTCTTGTTAGTTCAGAGCTGTATGTATTATTACTTCTTTCATAAATCTGTGAGATCTCCTAATCAAGCATTCCAATAGATAGACAGAAACGGGTGTTTGTCAAATTTCTCAGTCCTTGTGACTCAGTTTTAACAAAGAGGTGTTTATATATGTTGGATTTTTACCAGTGTTACAGAAACTAGACTTTCAGAGTTATTCCAAAATCAGAGCTGCACTTCAGCTCAAAAATTTCCAGTCATGTTCAAAAAGCACGAAATCTGCCACATTGGGATGATGGTGGTTATAACTATTGGCTAATTGTGACTCCTGAGCAACTTGCAAAGTGGGCAGAGCCTGAAAGTTTGTTCTAAGCTTGTGAAATGTAGAGTGTGCAGGGTTTCTGGTATACCACAGGCTCTTACAAATGGCATGGCTATTGAGTGTCCATGCAGTGCAGGTGCATGGATCAAGCAGGTTGCAGGTTCTGGGCTGCCAAGATGAAGGGATGTAGACATAAGCGGTGATTATGGGCTGGAACCCCATTTCATTCCTTGCTTCTGCTCTACTACTACTTCTTTGTGCTGCCATAATGCAATAAAAAATAACAATAAGGTTTAATAGACAGCTTTGGCCTGGTAGCATTTTTTACTGTAAATGGATGGAGAGCTTACGATGAGAGAGTTAAGATGTGCAAAAATCATCATATATTTGGCTCATGGAAGAGCTATTAGAAAGAAAAATCCATAAATGTCACTGCAGTGAGCATTAATCAGTCTGGGGACCTGAGGCATATAGGCAGATGTCTTGGTTTTCACATGAGCTTCAGAGTTATGCTTTCAAGAATAATAACTACTTTCTGAATTTTGGCCTCCTGACCTGAAAGTCTTCTGCTCTCTGGCCATATTGGCACTCTTGTCAGCCTCAAATACACCCTACATTCTGTCACATCCTATAATGAAAAGGAGAGTGCCTGTATTCAAAAGCAAATAAAAATGACACAATAAAGATGAATCATCACATTTTCCCCTAAATTCTGTGCTTTGCAATAAAACTGTTGAGGCTTGTGATCCTGTCCATTATTATCCAAGTTCCAATGCTAATTTTTATCCATTGCTTTTCACTTTCACATGAATTAGTAGCTGACTTTAAAAGTACAGACTTCAGATCACCATAATATGTTGTAAGAGTTGCATATAGAAAGCTTAGCACTCCTATATCACAGCAACACATAGTGCATCACTTAGGGGTGAAGCAGACATGCAGAGGGAACATAGTGATGGTGAACATTTGTTCTATCTTCCTTGTCCTTGACCAGGGTTTAGCGGTTCCAGAAAATGTAACTGCTGCCAGCAGGAAAGATTTGCATGATCTAGGCCCGGAACAATTTTTACATGTACTGTTTGCAGACACTGAATGACCAGATCTCTTATTATGGACATTAATTGTTCCTATCCCTCTCTGTACATTGTCTTAATGCTATAAGGGGCAGGTTTACTTCTGAGTTCTATGTGACACTGTGGTTGAGACTAGGTTTTTTAAATATATATACACATACATTTTAAAATATACACAGGCCTAAATTTTAATCCCAGCTGTAGCTGAACTGGCTTTATATGAACTCCCAATTATTTTAGTTGTAAAACTGGTGAATAGTTCTTATCCTGCAGCATATGAAGCCTTTTGCATATTAATACTAGTGAGCACTAGTGAAATATTGGGAGCAGTTGGTGGACTTGCTGGGATCACAAGTCTCATTTTCTGGGTCTGGGGTTAGCTGGGACTGGGAGAGGAGCCATGTCTTCTGGTAGATTCATAGTCTATAGTTTTTCCTATGGCAGGCTGCAAAAGCCATAAATTTGAACAGAACAGGCAGCTGTGCTCCACACAGGGGTTGGGGTCAGGGTTGAGGTAAGGCTGTGTATAATTCATTCAGCAGTGGACTTTTTCACATGGTAATTGTTCAGCTACTTGTATAAACAAAGCTTTTTAATTGTATGTATTAGGGTTAAATAGGAAATTACAAATAACATTTTCCTAATAAGTGAAGTCAACTTAGAGGTCCTTGAAACACTTTTTCAGAAAGATATTTTGTGGACGTTGTTCATCACTTCATAACAGACTTTTTTCTGAGCTACTTGAACTATCTACACTGCTTATTCATTAGGCCAGTACTCTGCTCTCCAACTTTCATATAGGTACAAAAGTGGAGAGGAATAAAAAGCCAAAAATATGTATATAGTTTTTGGTGTTGAAGACACTGACTTTAAAAAATATAAAAATGTAACTTGTCCATCAGCTGTAAGTGGGCTTGGCTGCTTTGACTCCAGTGCAGCTGCATTGATTGACACAACCTAAAGACCCGGGTCTGAATTTTGATTTCATTTTTAATATTTCTCTCACAGTTTTGAAAGCAAGCCTGCTGTTTCAGTCTTTCTTTTAAAACAAAGAATGCATGTAAAAGCGTGTCCTCTATGGTCATCAGACATACTGTTAAATTTGATAGTCCCATCATTTGTAAGCTACATATATTGTTGCTTTAATGCATTCCCTCACTACTTTGATAAAAGCCTTAAGATGTTGCCACTAGTCTTTGATGTTTCCTTCTGATGTTACAGTACCTCTTCTTTTTCTTCTCTTCCAAAAAATCTGTTTTGCATAAACATGAGCAGGCAAGACATTTCTAGTTAAAGGTAGAAACATCAAGTTCTATCAATAAAAGGACAAAATGAGAAGGTATAGCCAGACTTTATATTCTTCTTAAGCTCTTATAGATAGAAAAATAGCCTGTGTGTTCTCATTGTAAATGTATTAGAGCAAACATACTTCACTAGTTTAAAAAAACAAAAACAACCTAGGCTGCTGTGAATATTCTTATGATGCAACAATTCATTTTCTAATAAGCTGTTATAGGAACTCTGGGACAATAAACCTTAGACTGGTAAGAAAATACTTGTATGTTTATTCTACCAGTCTACTAAAAGGGATTAATTGGTTATCATACAAGAGAAAAAACTAAGTTTTTATATTAATCTTCAATCTGTGTTGCTTACCTTGAAAGGTAAAATTGTGTAGTCTATTTTTTACTGAGAATAAGTAAGGGATGATAAAGATGATGATTACTAGTAGTAGTAGTAGAAGAAGTGTAGTACAGGAGAAGAGTTGTTTCAACAAAAGGTCTCAATGAAAAGGTAGTGTCATTGTCCTAATGAGACTGAAATAATCCTTGCCTCAGATTTTCCAGAATGAAAAAGATAGAATATTGATAAATAAATATTATTCACATTTATCAAGAAAAATAGATTAAATACTTTGCTCAAGGCCATAGAGGAAAAATGTAGCAAGGGCAGGGATTGAACACACACAAGTTCTGAGTGCCAATCCACTGTAATTTAAATTACTGGCAAACGGTGTGGAAAGAGTGATTTTCCTATGAATGTCATGACTGTTTTGCTGCATTCAGGAAGAACCCAGTGTAGTGGAGCCACAACATGGTCTGGTGATTAAAGAATGTTAAGCCAAGAAATGCCAGCTTGTCATCTTCTTTCTTCCAAGACATACATATCCTTAGGATAGTGGAAATTTTATTATCAATTCTCAGTAATGTAAATAAGTATAAAATATTACTTCTTTGTCACACAACCAAACTATGGTTCACTTCTTAAGGGCTTTTTTCATTGCAGGATGCCCTTGACAAATACTGCTTAAAGCTTCAGTCCCAAAAGCAATTGCCCGTGTAAATATTTACCTGAAATCAGAAAGCCCTTCATAAGATAAAATGAGAAAACTGTAGGTAGTTGCAGGATCAGGGCCTAGAAAGGCATCAGCAAAGATAAAGACATTCTTGTACCAATAAGCACAGATTAAACAAAACCCAACAGTCCTCCCACTTTCACCCTGCCCCCCCCTTCATTAGATGGAAGTAAATAGACACACAGTAAGCTCCTACTTAACAAAAGGAAAATTTGGGATTTGGAAATTAGTAGGTTAAATAAAAATAGTTTAACTGTGGAATCAAAACCTATGCAACCGTAAAAAGTTCTAGAGGAACAGAAAATTGCAAGGAATAAACTGATTCTTAAGAAGTGTCTTATATCAGACCTCCCAGATGGTGAGTTTTAAAGCTAGGTTTAGGAAACTAATATTCACATTCATCTCTTATTCTAAAATATCTTCTAAATCCTAGAAGTATTGCACATTCTATACACTGAAATTGAGATCTGTATACTGGGATTGAGAAAATAAATGCTTACTATGGAGATTTCTGTAGCTTTTACTGAATCCTCTGAATACTGAAACCAAAAAAATCCCAGGTCCTTCACTTCTCAGTGTTTGAAGTATGGTTAGCAATCAAAATCAGCTGTTGCCCATGGCTGCTCTTCCATGACACACCTTTCACCTTCTATCCATGGCAGATTTTGCACAGTGGATACACCCTTTGCACATTTTGACAAAAAATCTATTTCAAATAGTTTTCTGTATACATCCTTGAAATGTTGAAACTCTACTGCTGGTGTTGCCTTCTTGTCTATGAGGGAGGATAGACTGGGTTTTGCTTCAGTGAAACAGTCAAAAGTTTTAAGTTATTTGCCTGCCTATTCACTGTGTGGTTCAGAATTTACTGTCTCAAACAAAACACTAGCAACAAAACAACTAGATCCACTTTGGATCCATTAAATGATCAAAACCCTTGCTGGGAGTATCCCTGTTTCTTGTTTTGCTGGTAGTCTTTTGCATGATTCCCAGCCCACATGAGCAAAGGATATCCTGGCTGATGTACTCCTCTTTAGCTTCAGGTGTAACAACCAGGACACTTTGTTCTGTGTAAATACAGAAAGTGAGATAACTAGGATTTTCTGCATCCAAGCTTGTTTTTGTGTTGAACATGTTCTATTCCTATTTTGTTTAATAAATATTTCTTCTATACAACCACCCAGGACATTTACATTTTTATGTTTATCATGGCAGCACTACTTTGTGCTGCTTACTCCCAGGCCCAGTTTAGATTTGCTGCATAAGTAAACTATCCTCTAGAAAACTGTAATATTCTCTAAATTTTTTGCTTATCATTATGTTCCATCATTGTCTGGTTGTTATTGTTTTGTCTACTCAGCTAATCTAATTACCTTATCTTGGGTTTCGTTTTTAAAGGTTGTTTAGTTTTCCTTATAATGACAGACTTACCTTTCTTTTCCTTCACAGCTTTATTCTACCTATTGGTGAAGTTCTTTGGCTTTGCTTTCACATATTGTAGCTAGGAAAGAGGGATACTCAAAATACCTTCTAAGTAGAAACTGAACTTAATGTTCTTTGCAATGCTTAGTCTTCTGACAGCTTTTTATCGAGCGCTATTTTTTCTACTTGCATTATCAGCCTAATTTAGCCATTTGATCTAATTTTTCTAATTTTTCTTGATCATAGTGTTTTCTTCTTTCATGATCATATTAAAGCTAGTTCCCATTTTCTACCTATTCATCTTAAGTAGGTTTTTCCTGCTCTCCTAACTACTCTGAACATTACCTCAAAACTTTGTAGCAAACAGGAGGATAATGTCATCTGCAGACCTCAGGTGACTTGGATATTCTCCATTGATACTGATATGCTTAGTTTCTTATTCAAGCTTTAAAGAAACCTTTGTGAAGGTGTAAAGGGAGTTGATAATATAATTGAAAAGGACATTTTTACTTACCTTGTCAAATGTAAATTTCAACTCAACTGCATTATAAATGTTTTTGAAGAGAGTAAATCTATAATAATGTAAAGTGTACCTTTGGAAGTGAAAATGAAATTTCAGTAGCTGACATGTAAATCTTGCTTCAGGAACTGAAACTGCAGGTTCAATTTAGTTAGGCTGGAGACTCATGGATTAATGTATAACCTAAATTCTTCTGTTGGAGATCCACCTGTGGAGAGGGACAGCAGGAATTCTGCACTTCCAGTAGTGAGATTTTGTAATCTTTAATGAAGAATATTATTGCCCATTTTAGAGACCATCCTGACTGTAACAGTGAGCTGTGCACTCATGCAGCTGTAGTCAAAGAAGGAAGGACAAGGCAAATGAACAGCTCAGAGACCAGCACAGCTACATTCTGATGCCACTTTTACCTATACTGCTCTTTCTGTCAGTTTTCTGTAAGAAAGCCTTCCTCACTTTGGCAAGCATTTATGCATCCATTAATTCAGTGGGATGGTACTGAAAGCCACCAACATAAGGATAAAGTCTGGACTTGACTGAGCAAAAAAAAAAGGATGATATGAAAGTATAACTGTTTTATATATATGCTCTGCATACAGCTAAGTAAAAGGTGATGAGCACAAGAAATTCTCAGTAAATTCTGTTGTTAAACAACTTTGAAACAGCTCTGAATAAACTGGGACTGTGAACTGGGTTGAGAATAACCCTAGTGTTTGATGTTGAAGGTAGCTCACTGTAGATTATAATAATAAAAGACTGTAACAGGAAGAATTCTGCCTCTGTGCTTTGTGGTCATTTGAATGGCAAGAGTGATGACAGAAAAAAATTTTGTAGGAAATTGCTAATATGGCCATACTGTTATGTTATTGATTTCTTTCAGCATCTATTCTTCAGTTAATATTGCATTTAAGACACAAATAGGAAGTTTCCTTCCTTAAAAGTGCTGTATAATTTCTTCTTCTTTAACTGAAATTCCAGCCAGAGTTAAGGAAATACCCTTATAAGCCACTTCTCCTTTCTCTCCCTCAAGCCAATCGGGTGTACACAAACATCTACATATATAATTCATGACCAGATTTGTATTAGTCTTTTCTTGTTTGCCCTGTTGTGTTCAGGTACGTGGGCTCTGGGGTGATGCTGTTATGTAGAGGTGATCAAACTTATAGCTATCCAACCACTGCTGGTAGGTAACTATACTGCAAATGAATAATACTGAATTTAACTGTGTGATCAAAACCAGGCTAATCAGTTTTTGTTTTATTTTGCATGTGTGACAGAATTACAGTTTTATCTCTCATCTTCTTAAGACAGATCAAAAAGACTACCATTTGCCTTCTTTCTGTAACATGGCCTACTGATTATGCTCATAAATACTAATTACCTCACTAGATGATGAAACAAATTTGTTAATGCTAATAAACTCACTTACAAAATCTTAGTGTTAATATTCACAGCCCACCACTTTGTTGAGGTACAAACACTGTGACATGTTTTCCTGCTGAAAGTTATGTGGCAACATACTGAAGATTTTAAAACACTGTTATCGTTACTGAATATTCTTACTTTCAACTAAAATATTAATTTTGAAGGCAGGCAAATTTCACATAGACAATTTTTCTAGGCAATTCTAACCTTGCTTATTTTTAACTTGTACATTCCTTTCCACATTAGGACCAGTGTTTTCGAAAGACTTGCTCTGTACAATACAGCTTATAATTAATGCTCTTAATAATGACTTACTAGTAGTAATCTTTAATTCCATATTCACCCAGAACTTGCATTTAAAATAAATGGAAGTTTCTCTTCATTATTGCCACTAGAATCAGTCATCGTTTATTAATTAATATGTTTTTATTTAGTATATATTTGCTGAAAACTGTTGAGCAGTTTGGGCTTGCCCTAGTATCACTCTTCCAGCTCCTTTTCTGCAGTGTTTACTGAGTGCACAATGTTTGTTGTACCTGAATTGAAATGGAAATACTGGAAAGCACAACTCTATCACTGAAGGACATGCACATGCTTCTGCTAGTCTGCCTTTTGGTTCTATTTATGGTGGTTTTGCAGCAGTTCCTGTGCTAAAGGTTTTTAAAGGCTGATTTCAGAATTTAAGTAATTATAAAAGGAACTGAATTTTGACCTGTTGTACATTAGAAATGATATTAATTTTATTTTTTTTAACTTATTTTGTTACTGCTGAATGTGACATATTGTGAAATAAGATTAGTTTGGATACACATCAAAAGGCAAGACTGCTTGCCCATTTCAGTACTGAAAGTGCCAAACATGCTATTTCTGTGAGATTTCCAGTTAACTGTAGAATATGGCAAAACATAAGTGTTTGGAGCATTGCACTCTATAAGTGTTCTCTGAAAGAATTCTCAGCTTCCCTTCTCCTCTTTAGCAGATATTTGTCAATGTTAGGCTGAAAAAATATCTTTTCAGACTCAAACATGCAAAACTATAATTCAGAAAAGACTCCTCAAAATAAATGACACAATTTTAAGTAAAAAATTATACTCATTATAATTTTTGGTAATATAAGGTGTTTTGTTTTGTTGTTGTTTTTTTTTTTCACTAACAGCTATGCTCTCTGTTTAACTCTTATTTGTAAGAATAGTGAGAAATATGAATCTTATGAAATTATTGAAATATTTCAAAGGCCACATAATTACTGCACTGGAAATCCTCTCTTCCTACTCTCAAAGCAAAAGTGGAAATGTATTGCCAAAAGAATATATTGATTTGTTGTGTGTGTTTTACTGAAGGTAACATTTGCTAACCCCATGAATAGCACACCAACAGCATCCCAAAGCAAGAACATGGTCAGACTTACTGCTGCTTACAGCCATTGAAACGTATTTGAGCACAAAATGGATATGGTGACTTTAAAAAACTGCTCTTAACAACTGATGTGAAGTATTTTTTGTTACTTTTTCTCATATAGCTATCCTTGATGTGCCATTCTTGTTTCTGATGGAAACGTCACCTACTGCTGTCAGCTAACCCAATCTGCTCCCCGTGTATAAAAGCATACTTTGTGGCCAGATCCTAAGCTGGCTCAAAATGATGTTGCTGCCTTGATTTCACAAAAATCGCGTTGTGAAGCTGAACCTGAGATGCCTACTTTGAAATCGTCCCCCCTTGCCCTCTTTATGATTCTGAGACTGAGGAAAGCAATAGAAAGCACATTTCTTAGGCTGAATCTGGTTTTGTATGTGTCTTTACAGAAGCTATAACCCTTCACAGACTTAAAATAACTTGTCCAACAGATTAGCCTCCCTGATGTGACTACCTCACCAAACCACCTTATGCCACCGTCTTTATTTCCTCTGTTCTTGCAGTGTATGGGCTGGGGGGTGCATACCTCGATACAGTTTGTTTTCAAAATGAGGGAGGATAGAAACTCACAAAAAGAGGTTAGGAATAAGCAGTGCTGTCATCTGGTGGTGAAATTGTTACCACTTTAAACAAACTGATTGTGCTTCTCAACCAATGGGTTTCACTCTTTTGAGGAAGTTGATGTAGTCCCCTTGGCATAGTGTCACAAATCTTTCATATAGAAATAAGCAAAACCATTGGTTTTATCCAAAATTGCTAAACCTTTTGAATTCTATTTTTGAAGAAAAATAGCACACCAGAGATAGGCTCATATATATATTCAGGTCTTTTTCTTCTTTAGCTTGTGATGCCAAAACATGAAAAAGTTATTGGAAAGCATGTTATAAATATTATTTGTGTGCAAATGCTACTTGTCCAATAGAATGAAGTGAGGACAAAAAGACATACCCTTCCCTCAGAAATATCAGTATACTCAAACACCAAAGTACTATTTTCCCCTTTTATAATTTTATCATCAGTACTTTTTTCCACATGATATTTCATGTCCATATCCTTACATACAAGGAAAATGTACTTTTTAGATCTAGCTTCCAGGGTTGTTTTGCTGTCTGTAACTGAACAGAAGGATTACTGTCATCATTGCATCTCAAATTATACAGTGCCTGCTCACCTGGGAAACCAGAAAAAATGTGTAGGAAGCAATGAGAAACTTTTTACTTATTCTTCCTCTTCATACTTTTTAAGGATGACCTCTCCGAGTTCTCTTAACCCTCAAAGTGAGATTCAAGTGAGAAAATTGTATTGTCACACAAAACAATTAGAAAACAGAGCAAACCAGAATTTTTTTGAAACTGTTCAGGGCTTTACTAAAGTAGCCAGCACATGAGTGTTCTTTCTTCTTTTGGTTCATTCATTCTGGCTTTCACCCACTTGAGTTTACTTATCCATGCATAAAGGTAGTACACTACCTATTGTTTCTCTCCAATGTTAGATCTATATTCCAAACTTTACCTATGGATAAGAAAATAGACTATTCATATTGCAGTCATCTTTTGTCTCTTCTAAGCACTTTCATCTGACTTAAATAGTTAAAAATGCTGAGATTAAAATAAAAACTTTCATGGTTCCAAGCATTTTCATTGTTCCCAATACCTGTATCATGTCTGCAAAGCATTCCAATCTCTATATCAGCCTGTATTATATGAATTTTATATTTTGGAGTAGATTTCTTTCTGGTGCATGATATTTGTTAGAAAGTCTTGAGTCTTTGAATAAAATACATAATTCTAGTTATGGATTTTCCATGCTGCTATAACTGTAACTTGTACGAGTTTGGGCTAGTTTTTTGAGTCAACAAGTACAGAAGAACTATTAATGCTGCAGGTTTCTTTTCTTTTACACAGACTGAACAGACTGTACTGATGGAAGTTCATTAGTAGATTTTTAACTAAACCCCAGATTATTGTGCTTGCCATACTCAAAACTGATTTTCCTTGAATACGTTTGTGATACCCTCTTCTGCATTTAATAGCATATTAACTGACCTAATTTGAATAACTTCTGGAGATAGGGATAAGTAGCTAAGTAAATCAACCAGGACCTAGCTCTTTAAGCATAGCTAGTCATGCAGAAAAGTTTCTTTCCATTCTTCAGATGCAAAAGTCACATTCACAGTCCTGTAATAGCACTAACAATAAAGAGGAACTAGAACATTAAAGATTTATTGTGTTCAGAGATGTCATGAATCATTGAGAGAGTGGACAGGGTCACTGTGTGGAGTCAAAGTGAGGATATTAGCTAGGATTTCATAATTTGATTGTGGTCCATTCTTATGCTTGTGTGGCCTATTAACTGTAGTGGTTGGTTTTATTCAGTTTAGGTTTTCAGCTTAAACTTGAACTTAAATCAAAGGGATAGTTTTTGTGAAAATACTTCCCGTAGTTTGCTTTGCTTAACTTTATAGGCTGTTTTTATAATGCAATGTTTAAAACTTGAGTCTTTCCTACCAGTGAGGACCACAAAGTCATTGAGACTCATTGTTATTTTAAAACATGACAAGCTGGCCTTAAGACCTTAGGGATCCTTTCTTCAGAAGTCAAGCTGGTGATGGATAAGGAGCCATCAGAGCGGTGTGTATCTTAACTGCAGGAGTTCAATTAAGAAGCCAAGAGTGTCTCGGGTATAGCAGCACAAATAGAAGTGCCTGCTTTTGATAACGTCTCTATAGCTGCTCAGTGCAGGTAGTTGGCTTCCCCCAACTCATTTCTGATTGCACAAGGAGGTTAGCACAGAGGAATACCTGAAAGGACTGAGCTCCATCAGTGTTCAGTGACTGCCAGAGAATGCCACAATGGGAAAACGCTATCAAAATTCCTGTGTCTGCATGGGGAATTGACAGGAAATGGCTAGCTGTAAGATCTAGCCTCTGACAGCCACAGCCCTGAGAGCTCTGCTGCCTTTTTCTGCCTGAGAGAAACTCTGTTCTGCTGCCTGTTCTGTGCAGAAAAAGTTTTCTCACCCAGCACCAGTTTCTGCAAAGTCTGTTCTGCATTTTTTTGCTCCCACATTCCTCTTGCTTTTCATAATGTTTGGCAGTGTGATGGAGAATTTCCAATTGCTCCCATCCTACCCCACATTTAACAATTATCAGCTATTTTTAGACACTGAGATATCAAAATACAGAAGCAGCAGTCATTGTTGAAGACATGGCCTTTGTCAAAGGACTTTAAAATGTTTCTTCTTCAGTCTCTTCACCCTTGAAAGAACATTCACAAGTTCCTGATGAATATGATGTCAAAGGTTAAATAAGATGAAAAATAGTGCATTAGAGTCACATGAGAATTTTTTCTTAACTTGAAAGCTACTGTAAGGCATCTACTAAACACAGCTGTGAGTTGCCAGACTGCATGTCTTTTGCTTTGTATTCTTTCTTCATGCATATTAATGGAGAAGGACTCATCTAGTCAGATCAAAGTTCCAATAAGAAAAATATTCGCATTTAAAAATTAATTACTGTGTTTAGTTTAAGTAATTAATTGACATAATCACACTCTCTTTCATAACCTAAACATTAAAGTGAATAGCTACATTATTTTGTGATAGTTTTAAGATAGAACAGAAGTATGTAATTGCTAAATTAAATTGAAATTTTGTTTTATTATTAAACAATTTCACAAACATGCTTTTCTCAGAGTTTCATAAAAAGCAGGACAAACAAACAACTGATGTTCATTTGTAATAGAAGTTGAAAAGGATTAATTCATCAGTAAAAATGCTTTTTTTCCTAACCCTTAAAATCTATTTGAAAGTCCTCAGAAATAGAGCTAAAATAATCTGTGTTGCGACTGTGTTTCTTATCTTAAAATGGAAATAGAATTTTTTGGAACTTACAGAACATTTTAATAATTAAAATGTTCATAATTAGATGCTTATTTTCTGGTACACTGGCTGAAAAGAACATGAAGCCCCATAACTCAAAGTTTCAAAGATGTGTTTTGTTCAGGACTAATGATGAATTATGCGATCTCATCAGAGTGAGAAATTTTACTTCAGAAGCTACTGAAAACACTGGAACAAATTGGCATCCCATATAAATGGCAAACCGTAATGAAGTCTATTGAGTTTGTCCAGTATACTATGACCGTATTGAAGCACATTATTTTATAGCAGAGATTTAAATATTTATTAAATACGGAGTAAATTTTCGTCAAAGTTGCAATTATAATAATCAGTTCCAAGAATCCATAAAATTGAAACACAGAAAGTGTTATTAGACTGCTAATTCAAATTCTTCTGAAATCACAGACTTTGTATTCCATTTATTTTTTATTCTAGTACTCAGCTTTGAGTCCAAGAATGTGTGTGATAAAAGTGTATCTTGGATTTGGCTCTCTTACATCTCTTTGAGGAAGTCATCAACCCTTAGTTTGAAGAAAACTGCAGTTAGACCATTTCCTTTTCAGTATTTCACTGTTTATTCACATCATTTCCTGTGTGAGCTTGTCTAACATTATCCTGTGCCCAGTGGCTCTCACCATGCTTTCTGTGCTAGCTGAAAGACCCTGACACATTCAGCATCTCATAGAAATTTCGCAGTTTTCAATTTGACAACAAGAATATAGCTGAGTTTCTTTAAACTTCCACTGAAACACCCTTTTCTTGGTCTTCAATTACTTCCATAGTTCTTTCGTGCATCCTTTCAAATTTTTCAAGAGTGTTTTAAAAATATTTAGAGTAGAAATATTTTTAGGATTTCTCATGAGCCATAAATAAAAGCAGAGTAAAGCCAGGCTCCCATTCATTACTTTCTTTATGCTGTTTTCTCTTTCTTGCTATAGCATTCACCTGAACACTCCTGCTGAGTTGATAATTTGTTACAAATTCTTTACAGAATCATTGCTTCTAGTGCTTTCTCCAGTCTTCTCCAGTGCTGCATCCTGTATTTCTTTCTACAGCATATGCAGATGTGTATTTGGCTGAATAAGAGCACATCTTATTTCAGTGGGATCACTACTCTAAAAAATATTTATCCTTTTTAGTTGGTTTAATTTTTCATTAGTCCTAAATCACTGATGGAAATATTGAGTCGTACAAGACTGAAAAGCCCCTCTTTTTGATGCTGAGCCTTTGCTGACTACTTTCTTATGCATGTTCGTTAGCCAATTCTTAATCCAGTTAAAACACGCTTTGTTGATATTGTGTAGTGCTATATTTTTAATTAGAATATTGAATGATACTAAGTCAAAAGGCATGCAAAAGTTGGAGTCTATTATACCTACATCGTTACCTTTGGCAGCCTAACTTGAAATCTCATCAAAGAGCAGAAGTAGATTTGTTTGACAAGGCTTATTTTGCACAGAACTATGTTGACTAGCATTAATTATATTCCTACCTGTTAATAATTAATTAATTGAATATCTTGTTAGTTTTCTGATTATTTCTGCCAAGGCTGATGCTTGGCTAAGCAGCTTGGGAGTACAGGTATCACCTACTTGCCTTTAATGTAATACCAACAGAAGATGTAGCACTGCTACTTACTGGAATATCATTGACATTGTTCATGCCTCCCATAAGTATGCCTTCTTTCATACTTCTGGAATACTAGGTATTCTTTTACTGATGGAAAAAATACAGAAATCTCATCAGCAAATGTGGAAGTAAAAGAGTTCATGTACATAAGCTACTGAAGGTCTAGTTATGCCATTGTGCAACATATTAGAGATGAAAGTAAAATGAGTGTGAATGTGGGAAAAGATGTTACACAACTCTACCACAGTTTTGCAACATGATGATGTGTGCTCAAATTAGAAAAAGCAATTGAAGAAGTTTGAGTATGCACCTGTAAATCTGAAAAGCTGTTCTTGTTTGCACAACTGGCTTGTTAGTGAGTTAGGAAAAGGTACAGTCAGTTACATGTGCATTGGGATACTTTTGGATTACAAAATCCATCTCAAAGGACAGATTAGTTTTTATTCGAGTTTTGTTCTGGTGGAATTATAATGTTTGAGTTTGGGATGGATACTTTTGACTCCTTGCATACTTGATGCTTCTGGTTCTGAATAGGCTTTAATTTCACCATTATTAAGAAAGCCAGATAATAGACAAAAGCAGTGCTAGGAGGGAACGGATAATGTATTTTCCATTGAACTTTATACACTCATCCACCCTCAAATAATCTGAAATAATTAACATTTAAAGTACAGGAGCACAGCCACTGCAAGAGAATGGGAGGAGAACCAGCCCTTAATTGTGAAAACTTGTCACCTTTTACACCCTAAACAGACAACTGTAAAAAGAGCCTATACAACTTCAGGAGCACATGGCAGGAGGGGTCAGGTCAATGTCTATACTGAGACCTAGAGCAGATGAGCCAGTAGGACAACACTAAGTCCTGGGCTGAGTCAGCATCTGGATTGTTGTGTGGTCACTATTTCCCAGAAATCGGGCATGTCAACAAGCAAGGTCATCCATCTCACAACCCTCTCCTCCCCCCAGAAAAAAACACCAAAACCAAACCAACAAACAAAAAGAAAGCCATGGAGATATTTAGTAGAAAGAAGTCTGCTGAGAATAGGAGATATGCTTTGTCAAATCACATAGCTCAATCTGTCAGAGATGAGAACCCAGGTTCCACAGAGGCTTCTGCTTCTTGGATGCTCTGCCCTGAAAACTATGTCAGGGTCTTCCTTTACAGCTGTTGTGCTTTAAACAGATGATTAAATGTGTTTTAAGTCATTGGCCCTGAGAAAGGAAAAAATAGAAGGTAACTCTATACTCAGATTGTTGTGGCAGTAGGTGTGTCAGCATCAACATTGCAGGTTCTTGGTCCAAAGAAGCTGTAATTATTTTATATATAGGAGGTCTCAGATTGGAGAGTTACAGAGGCCTTCATTTTAAAATTTCACATTGTCTCTAATGAAATTTTCTTACAGATTATGAGAACTCCTCAAAAGATGAGGAATTAGAAAATTAGTCTCCAAACCTTGCTGGGGGATACCACACTGGGATTACTGCACAAAATAAGGATGCTTTTAATTTCTCCTCCTGGCTATTTCTAGATTTCTTTTCCTTCCCTGGATGTTCAGGGCCTTGTTCAGTCAAGTTTTGAAATGTAGATTCCACAATCTCTGGGCAACCTGTGCCAGTGTCTATCCACTCTTTTTATACCATTAAAAAGAAGCTGAAAATCAAGTCAACGTTTAATGTTTGTAACTATGGCAATAGTTATTTATAAGAGTTTATTTAATCTAAAATTTTCTGAAAACCTAAACTGAAACTTAGTTTAATACTACTGGGATAAGATAATAGACGTAATCCAACATTCAAGTGGAAGCTAAACCAGTTCTTCTTGGTATTTAACACTGCACTATCTGGTTTCATAGAATTACTAAGTTTTTAATTAATTAATTAATTTCTGCTACTATTTCACATGTTACATGAGCAGTGTTAACAGTAATTTCTAATTTTGGAGAGTTTGGCTTGCAATCATAGTATGCCTTTAGCATAACAAGACTTTCCCTGCCCCACATTTATTATAGCCCCACATTTATTATACACTATCAGAAGGATTATAAGAAGAGTATTCCAGCTCTGCTTTGTCTTTACAAAGTGGTTTGACTTTCAAAAGTGCTTTACTTATTATTAGCATTGACTTCTAAGACTTATTTAAATATATAAAAAAGATAAGGGATTGCAATTTAGGTACTTTTTGAAAATCAGGCCATAGATAACATCAGTGGTTCTGCTTTGTAATGACTGCAACTGGCACAGTAAAGGGGTGGAAAGGTTTGCAAAATCATAACAACAGATCCCATCAAGATTCTTCTCCTGTTTGTGGAGGTTCAGGATGGTACTGACAGGATATAAGCACTTAAAGAACGTCATTGAGAAATAGCACTCCTGATCAAATTGATTTTTGACTTAGACAGCAGTTAGCTGATTATCTTTCGCAGATCCTCCCTTTGCCTGGTGGGATGACCTTTCAGTGGTTTACCAGAAAATCAGGTTGCACAGAGGTTTCCATCTGCCACTAGGAATCTGAAGCGCAGAGAAAGCAGGAAGCAAACCACTGAGTTTTCAGCAACCTTCTGTGGCAGAACCCACTTCCTTACTAAAATTCATTAAAACAAAATTTTAAACCAAGGTTGTATAGACTTTGGGCACAGCAGATTTCTCATGTTTCCCATTTAATCTGAAGATGTGGTATTCTGGATTTCATGCTTCAGGTAGGCATGTAGAGTTTCTAAGACAACAGTTCAATTTGTGTGGATTCATTCAGTAACCGTGGAGGACAGCACAAGCACAGAGTGTCTGTGGTTCAGAAGCACAGAGTGCTTCTGAAACAGCAACAGAAACAAGGATGCATGGCAAATCCCTCCTCTGGCCATAAAATGGGACATATTTTCTTTCCCTCAGCACAGTGCATTTTGCCCAATATCGATAGTCTGGTTAAACTGGCATGCAATAGATTTTATATTTGAATTCTAATTAAACTGCTTGAGTTTCTAACTTGCAATACGAGCTTAAGTCTGAAGGAGTAAATAGATGCATAAGTATATGAATGATATGGGACAGTTTTACTATATCTTTACACATGATAAATCAAGGCTTAAATTAACAGCACATTAATCACTTTCTAAGACTAACACAAAGATCTCAGTTAAGACAAGCAATATCATGACTTAAGTAAAACCTAAATGCACATGTAGCTTTTAAAACCTTACATAGGATGCATATCTTTCTAACATAAGATTGAAAAATCTAAACAGTGTATTTAAGATTTTTATATCAATATTTTAATGGAATATTATTTAATAACTTTAAGGCTTACATCAAAATAATTAATATTATATTCATTACTGCATGACTTAATCTTTTTTGTATGGCTAGAAAATTAGTTTAAAGAAACATAATTAAAATAATCCTAGACATGCCACCATAACATGATTAAAAATAAAGTAGGTACTGCAATATTGTAAAAAAATATAGCTAATTTAAATACAGGCCCCTTTTATGGGCTATTTATCTCTGCTCATGTATGTTAGGGGAATTAAAAAGAAGTTTGTATAAATGACTGAATTTTTTTTTGAAGAAAAAAGGTCTGCAAAACGAGTCTTGCTATTATTTAACTAATATTAATAATGCTTACACAGAGGCCACTTGAGAAAAATTTATTATGAGAAATTTGTGACCAGTCATGCCATAGGAAGAGGAGAAAGCCACAGGGCTGAAATGACAGTAAGGTTTGTGTATGCAGTGCTCCTCTGGTAGTTAAATTGAAGGAATGTGACATTGATCTGAAACGAGAGCTGTTTGAAGTAGCAACTGGCAATCTCTGTGTTCAAAAGATAGCCGAAAGTCGTACTCAATTAGCCATTTTGGCATGACCACTCAGTTTATAAAGTCCTACCAACTCAAAAAGTGATCTGTCCTCAAAAGGCACTTCAAGAAGACTTTGCAGTTTGCTAATAGTGAACAGTCATCCAAGATTACAGCTTGGACTCTTTATTTTATTGTCTGAGGGTTTATTCCAAAAGTACAGCAATGCCTAATTTGTCTGACTGCACTTATTACAAGGTGAGCCAAATGTGGATTTAGGTATGAGTGAATGTCTGCTGCTGATGATATAACTTAAATTGGTTGGATTATGCTTTTCTTTATGCCTTTGTTGAAGTAAAAAAGAGTTACTACATGGTGATGTAAATTTTTGAGTACATATATGCCTGTAGATTGATTATAATGATCAGTAATTTTAACAGAGATCATTCTTTAACAAGAAGAGAAAAAATTGTACCATACTTCTGGTCTTTCCTCAGGATTGTTTATCTTTTCTAATTCTATTTTTCTTTGATAATTATTCAGAAGGTTTATTCAGCTGTGTTACGGGTGAACAACACACATATAAGAAATGTGTAAGGTGCAAACCTGAAAAATAAAGAAAGATTAAGTTAATAATAATTCAAGTGTTATTAAAGCTGAATCTATTGTTTTGATATTTAAGTGATCATATAGGCAAATACTGGCACCAGTAACTTGAAACTTCAGCAATTATTTCCATTCCTTCCCAGGTACAAACACACTTGGAAAATCAGTCTAGGTACCACATACAGCAAAGCCAGAGGCACCAGGTGAAGCAGTACCTGACCCTCGATACCAAGCTGTCCAGCCAGACGCTCTCCCTGTCACACTCCCACACAATCCAGCCTGTGGGAGTCACCTCCATTTTAAGAAACGGACACATGCCTCCCATCAGTGACATTGGCACACCAGAAAGCCCTGTTACCAAGCTGCTGGCCCTTGGAGGAGAACATGAAAATGCGGTAGGGCAGGGCTGGTGAAAGGAATGGGGAAATGGGTTTTGGGCTCTTCTACAAAAACATTGCCTGATCACCCTGCATTGGCAGTGGGCAAGAGATCGTGGAACCATGAAATGGTTTGGGTTGGGAGCAACCTTAAAGGTCTTCCACCCCTCCTATCAAGGGCAGGGACACATTTCACTAGACCAGGTTGCTCAAAGCCCCATTCAACCTGGTCTTGAACACTGCCAGGGGTGGGGCTGACTTTCTTTACTTTCATAAGGCCTTTGGTTGCAGTACGTGTTCCCTTAATCCTTTTGGATTACATGAATGATTTCCTTGAATCCCTGTTAATAGCTTTTTACATGATCAGGCTTCTGAATTTCTGCCAGTTAAAATGTACTATTGCATCTTTTTATCTATTGCTGCACATTTTTTGAATATGTACTTTGCAATGCAAAACTTTTCCTTTTTTTTTTTTCCAAATGAGAGTTATTCCTGTCTGAAAGTATTATCTTAGCTGCATAACAAAGTTAAATGCTAATTACCTTGAAGATGTAACTGAAAGAATCACTCATTCATTTTTCAGTTAGCTGATACATTTATATATGGGTTATCTTGGGTAACTTGACATAGATATGCTAACTTTAGTACCACCATTGATTTTAATAGAGATAGAGCTATTATACGATGTCAGATTCTCAGCCAGTGTGAGATGTAGATCATTATAGCCTTTAATACTTCAATAGATTTCAAAAGAGACTGCTTATTAGGTAAAAGGGGAATTCCTGTAGAAATGAGAAATGGTTATGCTGTATCACACCTTGGGCTTTAACAGAACAGAAAAATCTTGCAAATACACTGTGACCCATTTGAACACTTGGATGTTATGCAGCTAAGCATGAGGGAACTGGAAAAAATAAACCTGATACTTCCTGGAGAGCTCATCTGGGGCCCCTCCATTCCTTCTGCATTGACAACTGACATTTTATGTCAGGTTTATGGATTACTGAAGCCACTAGTCTGCACAGATTATTATAATAGATGGCCTTTGTGGAGGCCTCTGTGATCAGCTCTGTGCGGTGTGCTGGAACCATACTCAGGCTGATTTTGGGAATCATGCCAGGAATAACTGGTGCCTGCCCTTCTACCATTCTATCACCTGGAGGGCAAGATGGCTGCTCGTAAACCATCCTCCTGAACTGTGCCTGGTGATGACTGGGAGAGTTATAGTTTGTACTGGCCAAAATCCTCACAGGCATTTCACCAATGATTTGAATAATCCCATCCCAGAGCCTCAGGAAGTAACTGACACAGTGTAATTTCCTAGGGCAGGTGTGCTCTCTGGCTCAGTGTAGGCTATAGTTATATTAGTAAATAATGCAGAGCCAACACACAGGCTAGTGCAGTGAACTGTACACATTCACATTTGCTGGGAATTTCTTGACATCTTTTTGGTCCTGATAACACTCTGCTGGGTAAGCCTGGACACAATTGCTAGGACAACACATGTCTTGTTTTTAGAGAGGGAGAGGAGTGCATGTGTAAGCTGTGCTGGGCCATGTGGCATAAGAGCCTGTGTTCAAAAGTCTTTCATTGCATAGGACCCTCTTGAAAAGCCTCAGAGCACAAGCCAACTGCTCCTGCCCCTGGTAGAGTTAACAGTGACACATTCATCGAGGGCTGTTTCCCAAAGTTATTTTGTGAATGGAACCAGACTAAAATTATCACTGAAAACTCATGCTGTGCTTTGTCCAAATCTATATGTGTCTGCAAATTATTCAGTTTCATCCCACCTGTTCCATCTGCTTTAGTAGTTTTTGATTCAGCTTAGAACAAAAGTGGGACCAGAAGGCTCTCTGGAAAAGTATCCAGTGCATTGCCAAAGCAACACAAACCTCTGCCTGCTGAAAGAGGTGTGTAACGCCACCTCTTGAGTGACTCATGCTGTTGCAGAATCACAGGTTCCTTTCAGCCTTCCTGCATCAGCGCAACAAACCCTGTGGGTTTGGCACATTTGATGAAGGTGACTGATCACAGCTACAACTTAGAAATGCCCTCCTTGTCATCTGACCTTGGTTTTGTAATAAAGGATTAAAAGAAGGGAATGGGCTGGTGTTTGGAAGGAAAGAAGTGATTTGCTAAACCACAACAACTGTTTCCACAAGAAGTAGAAAATGTGAATATTGTGTAAAAGTACCTGAAATTTTTAAATTTTAAGGTAAAAGCTACTGAAATTTAGTTTTACTGATGTAATAAATAATCAAGATTAATTCTTTATTTTCAAAGTAAAATTTTTCCATTATTATTTGTAATGATTGGTCATAAAATTTTATTTTGTCAGATGGAAGAGGTGATCGAAGACATCATCAATATGGAATCAAGTTTTAATGATGAAGGGATAGGTTGTTCTGAAACGCCTCTACTAATGCAAAGAACTGTAAGTATTCAGTGGAATTTCGTCTTGCTATTTATGATAGAGAATTGCATCGAGTGATTTAAGCACATGCCACACTTCAGAAGCTAAAGCAATACTGTCAGTGGACTTTTTTCCTTCCTCTTCGGTTGCTTGTCTTCAAGAAATATTACAGGAAAGGGTTCAAGTGTGGAGGGACACAATTGTTTTAAGTGGTCTGATTAGCATTTGTGTTTCTAGCACAACACCAGGTGTGGTGCATAACCCATTGGAAGTACTAATTCCCACGCAGGACTATGGGTAAGAGAAGTCTCTGAACCCTAGAGACTTGTTTAAAGTTTTGCTTAAACATGTTTCTACCTTATCTAAAAAAATCAAAGCTTCCCCATATAATAGTTCTTACAGTATAGTAGTTTTTCCAGTGCCCTACGCTGAAGCAAGGGTGGGATCTATTTCTGGATTTCATAAAGGCAAATTACACTTAGGTGAACAATGTCAGGGGCAAAGAAGAGAAATGTAACTTTTCAGAATAAATGCTTTATAACAATAAATATAACAAATTGTTAATCCTCTATCATTACAAAAGGACATTACAGAATTATGAAGATTACTTACATTTCCATATATGTTGCACATTTGCAGAGGAAGAATGGACCTTTTCTGGACTCAACAAATAGAGATTATTGTTTGTGAAAATAACACTGTAATGAACTTTATTAAAGGGATGGTTTTGTCCTCTCAACCCTTTATCATCAGAACCATTTTTCCACAGATTTTGTACTGAGGACCTTAAAATGGCTACTGATAAAGGGAAACTTCACTCTAGTGAAGGCAGAAGGATTTTAAAGGCTTTGACAGTCTACAGAATTAATTTCAGAATAGAGTCAGATGCTTGCTCTTAATCACCCTCTGGAGGAACATCTTTTTCTGACTACAGAACATCACTGGCTACAAAAATACCTTAGGAGATAAGATCTCTGCGTCTCTACGTTGCCCACTACACAGTCCAGCATTAATGGTAATTAATAATTCCATGAATCCCTGGCATTTGCATGCCAGTTACAGAACTGATACAGTCAGACTGATTTATACTTATCTCAGTACAGAACATAGCAAAGAAATGGTCCCTGGGGAGTGAATTAATATTTTGGCTCAAATTAACATGAGGCAGGGGAGGATCCTTTCAGGTGCTCTACTGTGGGATGGTGATGAGAGGCATGAATTCTGGGTTTTGGATTGGACTCATACTCCCTCAACACCCTTTAAAACTGGATGATGTTAATCTATGCTAATTCCAGCCTCATTAGCCTTTATCTTCAGCCGTGAAGGACATGTCTCTCTGAAGCGTATTGAATACCCTACTCTTGACAAGCAAGGAAATATGCAATGACTTTTGGGCCTAGCTGGTATCTTATTTGCAATGATTTGATCCTCCTGCAATGCCCGTGGGCCAGATATTTATATTTTCGTTTGTGCTGAGGAAATCACCAGGCTGTTAGGTAAGCCAGGTTGCGTATTTCCAAATCTCTCTGTGTGACACTATGCAAACTAAAGTCAGCCTTCAAAAAGTCGTGCAAACTGCACCAGTGTGGAAGCAATCAAGAAGTGTCTTTGCCTCTTCTGTCATCTCTTTTGGCAATACGTATTCAAAACTTTATGAAAGAAATGGGCATAAGGAGGTGACGTTTGGCATTTAGGTCATGACTCACAGTTTTATGGCATCTTTCAGGCAACATCCTCAATCTGCCTGTAAAATTTTGATCATAATCTGTGGTATAGAGAAAGATAGAGAGGCAGGTAGAAAATAGGCTTTTTAGATCCAGTTTTTCATTATCACACTAAGTGTAATGTCGTTTTCTTTACCTGAGTTAAAAATGTGTATGTTACAGCAGTGTTGGATGAGGAAACATTATTAGGAATGAGAGAGAAGAGGAACTGGGTTTGTGCTGTACTCAAATAAAGACTCATAATACCTCTTAGGTATTTCTGCACAAGGTGCCTGGCTATGGTGGTTACCATCAACATAGCAAGACTGAAAATACAAGTGAGAATAAGCTGCTTGTGTACCTGGCTGATTCAGTGTTTGCACTCTCTTTACACTTCTCTGGTGATCATAGAATCATAAAATCATAGAATAGTTAGGGTTGGAAAGGAAGATCATCTAGTTCCAACCCCACTGCCATGGGCAGGGACACCTCCCGCTAAACCATGTCACCCAAGGCTTTGCACAAATCCAAGTAGATGACATCAGCTGCTATACCCCTCTCCCTCAGTTCCATAGCCCCATCATAGAAGGCCATCTAATTGGTCAGGCAGGATTTCCCCTTAGTGAAGCCATGCTGGCTGTCACCAAGCACCTTGTTGTTTTTCATGTGCCTTAGCAGGCCTTCCAGGAGAATCTGCTCCAAGATTTCACCAAGCACAGAGGTGAGACTGACTGGTCTGTAGTTCTTTGTGTCATCCATTTTCCCTTTCTTGAAAATGGGGGTTATATTTCCCTTTTTCCAGTCATCAGGAACTTCACCTGACTGTCATGAATTTTCAAATATGATGGACAGTGGCTTAGCAACTTCATTCGCCAGCTCCTTCAGGACCCGCCAATGGATTTCATCAGGTCCCATGGACTTGTGTACATTCAGGTTCTCAACATTGTCTCGAACCAGATCCTCTCTTATAGTGGGCCTAAGGTCTTCAGTCTCACAGTCCCTGCATCTGCATTCGAAGACTTGGGTGGTGTGGTCAGAACATTTGCCAGTGAAGACTGAGGCAAAGATGTCATGGAGAACCTCAGTCTTATCCAAATCCAGTGTAGCCAGTTCTCCTGATGGCTTCTGGAGAGGGCCCACGTTGTCCCTAGTCTGTCTTTTATTTGAAATGCACCGATAGAATCTCTTCCTGTTATCCTTAACATCACTAGCCAAGTTTAATTCTAACTGGGCCTTAGCTTTCCTAACCTGGTCCCTAGCTTCCCGGACAACATCCCTGTATTCTTCCAAGGCCACCTGTCCTTGCTTCCACCTTTTATAAGCCTCTTTTATTCCTCCGATACTTCCGTCCTCATCATTGTCTTGGATTTGCCCAAGTGCAAAAAAACTGTAAAAAAAAAAATCTGAAAAAAAAATCTGATTCTCTTTCAGAATGTGGTACAAGGTTTGGGTGCTTTTTTCAGCAAAATCTTTTCTTCAACAAGCCAAACTCATTAAGGCATTTTCTTTTCTCAGTAGATAGTGGCTGAGGTAAGGGACTTTGCACTGCTACCTGTTGTGTCTTGCAGTGAATTAATGTTTGCTTTAGCTAGATGCACCCGTATACCATTTTAATGGCACATTAAATGAAGACACTGAATTCTGTGAGACCACTCATGTGAATAATTGCTCAGAGGCTCATTGTCTGACCCTGAATTAATGAATTACAGTCGTGTATTAGTAGAATCAGAGAAGTGAAAGCCAGAACATTCCTCTATCTCTCATTAAAATAATTACAGCTTCTGAAGAGTAGATTATCTGACTTTTATTGTGTTTGGACCCAAATTCATAATTTCGTGAAACTTTCTGGCTACGGGTCGGCAACTTAAAAATTGCTCAAAGTAGGGAGTCATCTGGCTGTGTTTCTATTGCCTTTAGCAGCACTCTAGTGGTAAAAACCTACTTTTTATAATAATTTTTTAGAAGATCTTTTAAAATATGAGTTGGTCCTCCCTATATATAAGATGTCTTAATTCTTCTGAAAATGTTTATAAACCCAGTTATATCCTTGTCCAGAAAAATGTAGCTGAAATAAAATTGTAAATATTCTTAGGAGCTATTAGATGACAACTGTTTGTTCACCATGGAAAAGGCAAGATTAACAAAAAAACCTTCTTGAAGATGACACCAATTTAAAGTCACTTTTCCTTGTTATAATGATTTAGTTTTATGAACTGTTTACTAACAGCAACGTTTTTTTCTATATTATCATATATGAGGTCAGGTTTCTTCCTGACCTCATAGAAATAATGTAATAAATGAAACAAAGAAGACATGAGTGAGTTTTAGAAGTGAGTTAATGTCATGTATGTGACAGACATTTGAAAAGTAACTACTTTTAATTTTTGTCAGATTTTCATTCTTATTCAAAATCCTCAGAGTCTATTCAACATTTTGTACTGAATTTAAAGTTTATTAACTTCCCGATGTTCAGACATAAGAAATATGGATATACAGGTCTGTTAATGTAAAGCATATATGACACCATCATTAAAATTTAAAAGCAAGTTCTAAAAAGCTATGGTCTACATTCTTTTTAGTATCTGAAATAGGAAAGTTTAAGAAATATTGTATTAATGCAGATACGGAGAGCATTAGCCACAGTGAAGAGAGCCAGAAAAGAGCAGAATTAAAAAATAGGTTCTCTGTGTTTTTCAGGGTGTGATTTGAGAGTGTGTGACCTATTGAACCTCTACTTGTTATTAAACGTTGGTGTGTTTTGCTAATAGATGTATACAGCCTTAGGAGTCATCAGAAAACCTAGTAATTTTGCAAACACAACAGTGATCTCTATGAAAACTTTTGGCATTTTACCAGTACATTCATTCAGAAATAACTGTGGTAACCCAGATAATCACTGTACAGCTGCTGAGATAATGTCCTCTACTTGACATGCAGTCCACTAAAACATCAAAAGAATTAGGAGATTGACTGGTTTGGAATGAGAATAACATGAGAAGATATTAATGCTCTGCTAGGGCAGAGGCTTCTCTGGAACCATGCTGGACAGGACCAGGAAGAAAATAATTGAGGTTTTTGAACATTTTCAAGGATTTTAAGTTTCTGGAGGTTTTCTTTTCTGGTGCACCAGAAAACAAGAGCTTTCTGAAGTATTCTTGAAGAAGCCTGGGGAGATTGCTCTGTAGCAATTAGATGGCTGGTGGTGAGACCTAACGAGTAGGGAGTACAGAGTAGTGCTTGTGGCAGAGCACTACCATAAAACTGGACTTCAGGTCACCAGCAGTGGTCCGACTGGTGAGTCAGTTGGGCTCACTGTTGCTGTAGTACTAGATACCAAATGACTAAACAAAATGGAGCAGATCCTTTCAGATTGCTTGGAAGAAAATGGAAAGCTTCTCCAAGGAGAACCCTTTTATTGATTTTTTAATGAGTGAAACACTAAACAGAGCTGAGGAAAGAATGTTTCTATGTTGATTTATTTGTTATATTTAAGAAATATTTGATTTGATTATTCCATTGAATGAGCTTGACAATGGGAATGATTCCTGAAAAGAGTGGCTTCTGCCCAATAGAAAACACAGATTTTATTTTTATATATGAATAATTATTCTTACTCAGGGAGTATAACAGCCTTGGTAGTCCTAGACAAAGCTGGAGGAAATATCTGTTAAAGCAAGTTAATTTTAGAAAAAAATCTCCAGAATAGTTTCCGAAGTGGTTCTTTCCTTTAAGAGCAAAAAATACCTAAAAAGTTGAAACAGCATTAATTCCCCTGACAGTTCCAGCTCAAACTGCATACCGAAATCATTATGGTATCATTGGTGTTTTGAAGTTCACGTCACCTCAGAGATTTACAACTGCCACAAGCAATGAATCTGCTGTTGAGAACTTCTATTTGTGAAGCTAACCAAATTTCTTTAGTCCTCCTTTGAATCTGACTTGATGTATGTAGTATTTATATTCTGGGAAAAGAATCACATCACTAACAAGGAGGAGAAACAAAAGCACCTGGGCATGCTGAAAGGCAGAGGGTTTTCTAGCTTTTTGGCAGCAGGGCTGAGCTGGGGTTGCAGCCAGGCATGAGGAATGGTAGCTGAGTGGGTAGAGCAGTGCTGTGTGAAGGCATTGCCTTGCAGTAAGTCACCTGTTAAAGGGTCCTGTGAGACTTCGCTGCTGCATTTTCATTACTTCATTTTATACATTCATAGCTCCCTATTTCATTAAATTGGGAGCTATGGGCTGCTTCCAGTCTGCTTTGGAGCCCAGTCAGTTGGGATTGCTCCACTTCTGTCACTCTTTCAAGAAAACAGCTTATGGAGAAAATCCTCACTTGCCCTGTGGCTCTCTTGTATTTTCTGAGCTCCTTTGGCATTTGAAGAAATCTTGTGTTGTACAGGAATGAATGTGAGGTTAGATCAGGACAGGACAGGGTAGCTGCTTTCCTTCTCTAAATTTAAAGATTTCGTTAACTACAGCTGGTATAAAGTCCTGATTAAACCTGCTAACTCCACATTTGATTTTATGGAGAAGCTGTTTATTGATAAAAATACAGTGCATTCTGCCTGCGAAGTCTCACTGCTATTACAAGGTCTTTGAGGTCACAGTTTCTCATCATGGCATTAATAATTTGCATTTGTATTAATTATTTGTCAAATACTGATGGTTAGTATCTGGTGCATGAAAAAAAAACTGCTGTCTGACCCATTCCCAGAAATCATACAGAAAAAAAGAAATTTAAGTAGGTAGCCTCCAATGTATTTTGTTCAATAATTGCTGTGATTATTCAATCATGAAGTAAAACCAGGTTTCTATTAGAGGTGGATATAGCATTGCTGATCTAGGCAGCCCACTGCTGCATAAACATGAGTATTATTTAGTGAAGATGTCATTTGGCAAGCTTTACAAGTTTATAAAATCTGCTAAAGTTCAAAACCATTTTAGAGAAATAGCTAGAGTAAACATTAACAACCTCATTTGCTTAGGTTGGGTAACTTGAAAAGACTACACAACATCAATGAAAATGCTTTGTCAATCACATTCTACACTAGATTAGTCTTAAAGTCCAAGGAAGAATCAAAGTTCACCTAAGTATATAACTTCTGCCTAGCATTCCCTTGTATCCTTTCTAAGTTTAATGAAAAAGAAAAATGAAGGAGAAGGAGCAGTCGGTAGCTATTGAGGAAATAATAGACTCCTCAAAAATAAAACTGGTGAGCAAAAATTTTCTTTGTCTTTCTTCAATAGTATAAAGGTGCTAGACAGGAGATTGTGTCTTCCAGTTAAAGAGAACTAAAAATGAAATGCACAGACTGAGAACTTCTCAGGCCTGTTTTCTGCAGCTGGAGGTGTCTTTCGCTATCATTGCCACTGTTGTTTTGAATGTCATGCAGATGCCAGATGAGGGTTTGTTTTCAGTATTTCACACAATACAATAGTTTGAGGATGAAAGGGGCAGAGTACAGCTATCTTGTGTGCTCTGAGTACTCCAAATAGATTGGGTATGAGTGTTTGCAATTTACCTCCTTCTGCAGAAAAGGTCTTCACAGCATAGAGAATACAATACTTTGGGTCAAAATAACTGTGGTCCACTTTTACATTGCTGCAGCACTCAAAAGCTGTGCAAAATGCTCAACTAGCTCAGCTCTGTCTCTAACACTGCAAAAGCACTATGTCTAATAACTTTTCTCTTACATCTTTGGGGGTAAAGCTCTGTGGCTGAAGGGAGCCTAAGACTCAAGCTTCAAGCAACTGGAGTAAACTTTTTCATAACTATGAAATGAAGGAAAAGTTCCTTATTCCTCTTCAGTTTTCTCTTTTGGAAAGGTAAATAGACATAAATGGAAGTATTATTTTACAGTTGTTTGTATGTAAGCACCTCTTACAAACAAGGACTTTATCTTAGAGCTTCACACACTGAATGAAGGTAAGAGAAGAAGATACATAAATGAAGTTTCTAATTCTTCTAATATGTACTTCTCATTAATTCTAAGTCCCTGTGCAGCAGGATCTGCAAACACACTCCTGCTGTTTGGGGCCATCAGGTAGTCTTAACATAAAGCCCTGCTGCACAGCCTTTGCTTCGTTTCCTGTTGTCTGCATACAATAATACAATAAGACCTGAAGTCCTCAGTAGATGACAGATAATAAACAAGGCTACATTAAACTCCTTGGAGTCTGTTGAGTACAGGTTATGATTGCTTCTGGAGATAAACTTGATGAATTTCTGTCAATGGCATTTACATAGGGTAAATAGAAGACTTTGCTCATGGCAATAACAGTGGCACTTACATCATTCTCCAGGCACAGTCAAGCTTCTTATTCCAACATAAAGCTAATGTGCAGAAAATACAAAGATTTCTTAATGACCATTTTGAGAAAAAAAGACCTCCTGAAAAATAAAAATACTTTTTTTTTTTAATCCCTCCTTCTCCATTAACCAAGGCCTTTTATGACCTTCATTATATGTATGCAGTAATTTATGGAGTACTTTGTGTTTATATTTACACTAGAAATAAACACTTGGGAATATATCTAAAATTAACCACTAGAGAGTGGAATTCCAACCAAAATGAAACTACATGTTGCAAGTTAATCTGCCTGCACACACTACATCACAGAAATCAGTAAAAACCTTACTACAGTGTATTCAGATGCTTAGGTGGTATGTGAAATGTATGAAGATATGATATAAATACTGGTAATAGAGATGTTATCATCTATATTTCAGAGTAAATGACCCATATTCTAATCTTGCAAACCACCCTGGTTTTCATTTGCCCCTCAGCCTCTATTTTTGATTTTTCTTGTGTTTTTGTGCTGATGTTTGTTCATTGTTTTTATAGGAAGAATTTGAATGATTTGATATATGCCTTTACATATGGTAGCCAGAGAAATAGAAGTAAGTTGGATGCAACCACATATTAGTTCATTAGCTGGTGCTACTAGTGAAATAATCTTAGTAAAACATCTATCAGAGCTGTGGTTTAATTGTCATCTTTGGGTTTCAGACCCTGAAGTTTAGTAGGGCGGTACTCTTGTGATGTTTGATTTCCATCTGAAGCTGGATGACAGTATCACAGCATCACTTCTGGTTCGTGCCTGTTGTTAGTTTTGTAGCCAGCAAAGCCAAGAACAGTGAAAACATATAATTAAGGGAAGATAACTGAAGGAACAGAACTGTCCTGCAAAAGGCTGATTCTCCAGAAAATGCCTTTGCTTGGTCATATTCGATCAGACATTTATCTGGACAATGGAATTCTGTGTATATGATCAGGGCAGGAATGTACTTTTATTGGGAATATGAACAGAGTTCATTTTTCTCTGATGAATAATGAACCAGCTTGATGATCATTATTAGAAGATAAAAAATGAACCATTTTCATGCATAATATATAATATGTAATATATTTGAACATTAAGTCTTTGGTTGAGGAATGTGTAGCTATGAACTGTGTTAAAGATAAATATAGAAAAAGATACAATTTGTTCAAAGGAAAACAAGTCTGAAAAGGGAAGTATTTGCTTTTCTGCTGTTTTCTTTAGATAATAAAAAGAGGAACTGGAACATTTGGGTATTGGTTATTACTAAAGAACACTTATTTTCAAATAGAAGCATTTTGTATTGCAACTAGAAAAGGACCTAAAACATTTCGTTGTGAATGGGATCTTCTTGTTCTTCTCTAAAACAAGTATACTACAACTTTTTTGGCAGTTGACAGTGTAAACACACACTTGCAAAGAAAAAGGATATCATAGCTTATGTTTAACTTTCTTCAAGCAACATAGCAGTTGCAAAGGAAAGCCAGAGACTGAACTCAGTCTTCTGAGTATGACTAGTATTGAGCCACAAGATTATGCATTCTGTCTGCAATACCTTTGATTAGGTGAAAAGTCACCAGTTTATTGAAGCACACATTGAAGATACAAGAATTATGCCTGTTTTCCCATTGTCAATAAAAGGAAACACCCAGCATATCAGATATTGCTATTTAGAAAATGGATTTACAGTGACTGGGATATCATACACTTATTGATGAACTCACTATTTGGCCAAATTTGGTTCCCATTTTGAAGTTATTTTGCAAACTTCAGAGACTAAAAGAAGTTTCGTTTTTTTTTTTTTTTTCTTTCAGCCTGTCATGAACAAGCAGGAAAGGAATGACAAGAAATTAAGTATGTGGTTTCTAGGTTTTGTATCCCAGTGATAAAAATGCCGAGCAAGGTTTTACTTGATTTTTAAAAGGAACTGTGAACACAGTTACAAACTTAGATTTCTACATTTGGAAATCTGTGCAATGATAGTGTAAAAACTTTGTAAAATCCCTGCTTTGAATTTTTAACTAAAACAAATAAGCAAGAACTATATTGAAATGAGTGGGTGCTAACATTTTTTGTGGCTAAGAAGGAGAAGCACCTTAATTTTACAAAACTGCTGTTGGAAGTGATACTATCAGTTAGGTTCATGAGAACATGATTTAAGTGGGATATATTTATGGGTGGGAAAGGATAAAGTATTGTTTAAAAATTCACATGAGAACAATTCATGCCAGATGCAGTCTGAGCAAGCACTAATTTTTACCAAGCGCTGAAACAAATTTTCTCTTGCAGATATAGTGCTAAACCTTTCAGGTTGGGTAACTACTTAGTTTCTTCTTGTGATAAATACAGCAGCATGTATTATACTTCCCTGCTGTTTCAGTTTGCATCTGTAGGTGCAGTCCAGGCAATCTGATCATGTGTACCAGTGCAAGTTGATTCTCAGAACTGTCTGTTCTGCAGAACTGCTCTGGATGTATGCTATACTTCTACTACTGCAGGAAATACAAGAGTGTAGACACCTTGGTGAGTTGCATGTCTGCAGTTACTAACTCTAGAAAAGATGTTAACAAAGGAGGTTTCTGTAAGCTGGACTATTCCTGCAGTTTTCTTTCCACTTGCCTTCTTCTTCATGGGCTCTTCTGACCTGGGTATTTGATAGCAGCAACCTGGTCCTGACCTGTGTATTTGGGGGGAGGGCGTGTCTTGATCCTTCTGATCGCTAAGGTGTGTGAATGCAAACACTAAGGTTTCTGAATGTGACTGTGAGGAAACATGACTCTGGGACAAATGATAGCTGGAAATAAGCCTCCACTAATAAGACAGCTAGCAGACAGGAAAAGTGGTAATGGGCTTAAAATTAAACAGGGTAAGTTCAGGTTAGATATAAGGAAGAAGTTCTTTACTGTGAGGGTGGTGAGGCATTGGAACAGGTTACCCCATGAAGTTGTGGCTGCCCCATCCCTGACAATGTTCAAGGCCAGCTTGGACATAGCCTTAGGTGACATGGTCTAGTATGAGGTGTCCCTGCCTATGGAACTAGATGATCTTAATGTTCTTTCCAACCCTAACTATTCTATGATTCTATGACAGTCCATCCTGCTGCCTGTTCCCAGGAAAGCAGACTAGCTGATTGTTTTGATCTGTCAGGTCAGTCCTGATGCCTTTGGTAAAAACCTCTTGCTGTTCTAGGGTTTAGCCATTTCAGGCAACTAGAACTTGTCAGGTGTCTGATCTTTAAAAAAGTGAATCCCTTCCATCAATTCCATAGTGAATGACATCCTTTTGGATGTATGGAGAGCTGTTTGCTACTGGAATTAGTCTTTTGAGCTACTCCTGCATATCCAGGGTTTGTGGGTTGTAGCCTTCTTTTCTGAATGTGTATTAGTAAAATGCAATGCAGATTACATAAAAAGATCTGAACAAGGTTCTTTTCAGGTTAAGGGGCAAGCTAAAGAGATGATAAAGATTTTGTTAAAAGAGAAGTTATTAATGAAATGTTCCAAGAATCAATCAGCCTCAGTTTATTTAATATTTTCATTAGTGACCTTGAAACAAAAAAAAAAAAACAAACGTTTATGCTCATGAAATTTACAGAGGTAGCAAAAGTAGAAACTATTGCCAATACAAAGGAGGATATCATAGAGGAAGAATGACTGTGATGACAGAATAGTATAAATGGAAGGAATGTAATAGTACTGAGTGCAAGGTCATTCATTTAAATACTAATAACAGGAATGTCTGCAGTAAGCTGAGAGCTCATTAACTGGAAATGACAGAGAAAGATCTGGTTACATTAGTTGCTCAGAGGATGACTATAAGACGTCAAAATGATGGGACTACAAAAAGGAGATAAATATCATCTTAGGCTTCATCAAGAGAGAGATTTCCAAGAGAGAACAAAATATACACTGCGGATTTTACTGGATACAAAACTTTTAGAATGCTGTAGACAAATAAAGGTGTCCACTCTTCAGTAAAACTACCTCAAAGCAGGAAAGATAGAGGCCTATTAGCATACATCATAGCATAGGAAGTCTGGCTAAAGAGGCATTACCAGTTCAACTTGCAAAAAAAGGCCTTAAGAGAGCTATGGTCACTCAAAATAATCACATGGGGATGTTAAACAATGAGCTATATAAAATAAAACTTGTGTGGGAATGGCAATAAAAAGAAAGTTTTTTAACAATGTGTTGCAGTCATTCTACTTTTGGAACATACTCCAAATAAAAATATTAAAGATGTGAAATCTAACTGATTTTAGAGCATTATTGGTTTATGAAGTGGATTATGCGATGATATGTTAAATGAACACAATATCCAGGAACTATTTTCCAGACTGGGCATATTTCCCCATTCAGCAAAATTTTTAAATTAAATAAAATCTAGCTGACTTAGGAAGAGGGGTAGGGTGTTATTTTCTAGCTGTGCAACATTGACAGTGTTAAAGCCATGATCCTTACAGACTTCAATGTTACAATAAGACAAACATGTCATGAGAAGATTAGCCAAAATGGAAAAATATAGCATGTGATCATGTAAGTGACACTACTGTAACATAGAGATGTCTAGGAACTATAGGTGAACAGGCACAGACAACCTGTATCCAAATATTTTATTACCATATTAAGAATCTTTGTCTTTCATTCCTGGAAGATATAGAAATGCTGTTTGGTTTAAGTCTTCCTTGAAATTACATATTTACCAATAGCTGCCATGCTCTGTGATCACAGCTGTCCATTGCTAAACATCCATGCAGGTAACAAACCTTTAATATTTTCCAGACAATGCTGCCTGCATAGCAGTTCAGACCCAAGTATTGAATATAATAAGCTTCTCTGTATGAGACCTTTATAGTACTTGTCTTGGAAACTGCCAGCAAGCACATGGGCACAGGCTCTTGTGAGATGCTGCTGATCTCAAGCCAGGTACTTGCTCAGGTACTTCAGCTGAAGTTGTCATTTATAATTGGTCTAAGTTGAGCATCTTTCCACTCTGAGCTCCATGAATGAAAATTCTCATGTTCCAGTCTCTGCACACAGGCATTGAAGATCCCATGACAGTTTATACAAAAGGAGGGACGTTAACCCCAGTGTCCTTGCCAAACGCTAACTTTGTTAATTACAGTCTGCTTTCTTTAATTCTCCTTGCAGTTTTAATTAGATATGGTATTATTCTCTTCCTGTACCACATTGTCACTGGTTATTCCCATTTAACCATTCACTGTGTTAAAGGTTGTTAATCTTTTGTCCAAAGATTTAGAACTAGAAAAAAAAGGCTAATTATATACTGCTATTTTTAATATGTGTGTCCTCACCCCTTCTGAGCCACTTGCATCTACATTCTCAGACACACATACATAAATATGAGTATCATGAACAGAAAGGCTGGAAATTATGTGACTTACCAGGACTTCTCAGAGCAACACAGGTGTGAACTAATACAGCTCATGACACCTGCAGGATAAATAGATTATTTCCTGTAACTTTTCATACCTAAATGTTTCCATATCTTTAAATTGAAAGCCAGAACATGCTTTTGACATAGTGCAATCATCTGGAGTTTTAATATGCTTTGGGGATCATCATTTGTGACAGTTCTGTGTACTTGTAATATCATCATTGTACACATATGATATAATCACAAATTTCAAATAAACTGTACTTTTAGTAAGGTTGCATCAGATTTTTGTAAGATTGTGTCAATGTACTTATTTATCTTGTAATGTACAACTGGAAGCTATTTGAAGCCTGAATGCTTCAAAAAACTCCCTGCTTACATGACATTGTAAGAAATACGTTGCATTGTGGTCTATATGCCATGTCCAAACAGCTAGATGAACTTTGATACACAATTTATATATTATGCTATATATTTAAATTTTATACTTTCAGAATCAGTTATTTCCCAGATGTCTGTACTTCTAAAAAAGCTTCCTGCTATAACAGAGAGAGAAAGTATATGTCCTAATCTTGTATCAAAACTAGACAATTTTTATTTTAAGATTGTTCTCAGTGTTCAGTAACATTAGCAAGGAAATTCCTTGGGATCTTCCATGCTCGACATCAATGCAGGGCAAATTCAGTTTCAACAAAGTTCTTTGATATATTCTTTATTTTTAAAACTCTTCCATAATCAGAAATGTGACTATTTTTCAAGAACTATACAGTCTGGTTTGCTTTGTTCTTATGTTATTTTTAAAATGAGAGTATATTTGCAGATTTTCACATTCAGAGCACAATGAAGTGTCATGAGGAGTTACATGCAGGAGAAACCCTGCAACAGTCACACCAGGCTTTCTTTAGAGTTAAGAAGATGCAGATTATTCACTTCACTCTAAGTGTCCAGGACAGGTCAGATTAATCACCTCCTATTTCTTCTTCTGATCCTGAATCCTGACATTGACAGTTACTCCTTGTGCACTAATTCATAGCAGACATTTCAATGTGTCACCATAGCTGTAGGAAAGAAGTGACTGTCAAGGTAGTCTAATTTACTGGTGCTTTATACCCACTTTGCTCTACTGCAAGTGTGAAAATGCTATGCTGGCTAACTGAGAATGAGGACAGTGTGTCAAATGGAGATCACCAGTGGCCCTGCTCTGTCCATAAAGAAGCCACTTATCCATCATAGTGGCCACTACAATATACTTGAGATTTCTGCTAAATACACAGAAAGTATTGATAGTGTGATTAGCACAACTTCTTCGAGCAGAATCATCTAGACAAATGCTGAAGGGAGACAGCAAACCCAGACCTGGAAGAGATAAATGTATCAATAATAGAAACTTTTTGTATGTGTGTCCTTTTTGTGGCCAGCTGAGTAAACTTTATTCTGTTTTTCAATCCTTCAGCACACTGACTGAGATGATGACAGGCTTAAGGAGTCAAACCACTATCCCTCCAAAGTATCTTAGCTATGGTTTATTAAAACCAGTTCTACTAGTCATACTTGTGATTCTGACACTTAGAAATTAATGCTTTCAAGATAGGGAAATGAGAGAGAATTTTGCAGGCAGTCTGTGGCAGAGCTGTTGCATAAGGTTATTCTCTGATGTCCAAGTTCTGGAGAATAATTTACGACAGCTAACATTAGATCAAATTTCTTCTTAACGGCATAACAGAATGATGCTGGTTTTGATAGTCTTAGTGATTAAAATCCTGGACTCCTTTGCCTTTCAACATTGCCTCCCAAGGGACTCTGTCAACCAGTCTCCTAAATAGGCCAAAATCTGCCCTCCAGAAGTTCAAGATAATAGTTCTGCTGACCCCCTTCCTTACTTCTCCAAGACCTGAAAAAAGCTATCGTCTCATGATCACTGTGCCCAAGACAACCTCCAAACACCACATCTCTCACAATTCCTTCTCTATTCGTAAATAACAGGTCTTAGTTGGCTCCATCAATAGTTCTGTCAGGAAGTTATCTTCCACACACTCCAGGAAACTTCTTTCAGCTGCTTGTAGAATATTTTGTCTGCTTTTTCATCCTGGTTGTGTGGTCTGTAACCAACTCCCATCATAATATCTGCCTTGTTGTCCTTCTCCCTGATTCTCATTCATAAACTCTCAACACTATCAAGCTCTAGACAATCAAAACGCTCCCTCACATACAGGACTACCCCACTGCCTCTCCTTTCTTGCCTATCCCTTCTGGATTAACACTCACATGAACATTTTAATTAGTGAGGTTTTAGGATCGTAGGCATCAGTAGATTAATGACTTGGGTTTGGGTTACATTCTCACTGTCTCCACATGCAGTTATGACTCTGCTTTCTTAATGACAGAAAAAAAATTGCCAAAGGATCAGCGGAAAAAATGCTGGAGAAAACTGTGTGAAAGAAAGATAATATAGGACTTTTAGGAAAATATTTAATGACTTTTGATGTTCAATGGAAGTATTAGCACAGTCAGAAATAGACCACGGACAGATGCTTTCTTGCAGCTCTGGATAACACTGCCACAGCAGTTTCTATGGAAGGAGGCTTACGAACTCTTATCACTCCAGACAATCACATACGAGTTAGACAGAACTAAATTCATCAGCTGTGAAACAAATTCATAGAATCATAGAATAGTTAGGGTTGGAAAGGACCTTAAGATCATTTAGTTCCAACGCCCCTGCCATGGGCAGGGACACCTCACACTAAACCATAACACCCAAGGCTTCATCCAACCTGGCCTTGAACACTGCCAGGGATGGAGCATTCACAACCTCCCTGGGCAACCCATTCCAGTTCCTCACCACCCTCACAGTAAAGAATTTCTTCCTTATATCCAATCTGAACCTCTGCTGTTTAAGTTTCAACCCGATACCCCTTGTCCTATCACTACAGTCCCTGATGAATAGTCCCTCACCAGCATCCCTGTAGGACCCCTTCAGATACTGGAAGGCTGCTATGAGGTCTCCACGCAGCCTTCTCTTCTCCAGGCTGAGCAGCCCCAACTTTCTCAGCCTGCCTTCATATAGGAGGTGCTCCAATCCCCTGATCATCCTCTGGACTTGTTCTAACAGTTCCATGTCCTTTTTATGTTGAAGACACCCGAACTGCACACAATACTCCATGTGAGGTCACACAAGAGCAAAGTAGAGGGGCAGGATCACCTCCTTTGACCTGCTGGTTACACTCCTTTTGATGCAGCCCAGGATACGGTTGGCTTTCTGGGCTGTAAGCGCACACTGCTGGCTCATGTTCATTTTCTCATTGAGCAACACCCCCAAGTCCTTCTCCACAGGGCTGCTATGAATTTCCTTATTGCCCAGCCTGTAGTTGTACCTGGGATTGCTCCCACCCAGGTGTAGGACCTTGCACTTGTCATGGTTAAACTTCATGAGGTTGGCATCAGCCCACCTCACAAGTGTGTCAAGGTCCCTCTGAATGGCATTCCTTCCCTCCAGTGTATCAACACAGCTTGGTGTCATCAGCAAACTTGCTGAGGGCACACTCAATCCCATTGTCCATGTCACCAACAAAGATCTTGAAGAAGATCGGTCCCAACACTGATCCCTGAGGGACACCACTTGTTACTGGTCTCCAGCCGGACACTGAACCGTTGACCACAACTCTGAGTGTGGCCATCTAGACAGTGCTTTATTCACCGAGTGGTCCACCTATCAAATTGATGACACTCCAATTTAGAGACAAGGATGTCATGTGGGACGGTGTCAAATGCTTTGCAAAAGTTTAGGAAGATGATGTCAACTGCTCCACCCCTGTCCATCATTTTTGTAACCTCGTCACAGAAGGCCACCAAATTTGTCAGGCAGGATTTCTCCTACTGAAGCCATGCTGGCTGTCACCAAGTACCTTGGTGTTTTTCATGTGCCCTAGCAGGCCTTCCAGGAGAATCTGCTCCAAGATTTCACCAAGCACAGAGGTGAGACTGACTGGTCTGTAGTTCTTTGCGTCATCCATTTTCCCCTTCTTGAAAATGGGGGTTATATTTCCCTTTTTCCAGTCATTGGGAACCTCACCTGACTGCCATGAATTTTCAAATATGATGGCCAGTGGCTTTGCAACTTCATTCGCCAGCTCCTTCAGGACCCATGGATGGATTTCATCAGGTCCCATGGATCTGTGTACGTTTCAGTTTACTCACCCTCCTTTGAGCCCTTATACACTTCTGAACTTTCACATGTGTTGGTATTATTTTTTCATTGCCAGCTGTATTGACCATTCATGACCTTTTCTCCTGGATTTGGGCCCTATCTTTTGAATTCACACCTTTATTAATAGACAAAAGAAATTTAGCAATATTTCAAGGAGAAAGATCAATTTCAATTTAGATATAAGGAAAAAGCTCTTTACTGTGAGGGTGGTGAGGCACTGGAATATGTTGCCCAAATAAATGTTAAATTCTCCATCTCTGACAATGTTCAAGGCCAGGCTGGACAGTCTTGGGTGGCAGGGTCCAGTGTGAGGTGTCCCTGCCCATTGTATTTGGGTTGGAACTAGATGATCTTAAGGTCATTTTTAACTCTAACTATTCTATGGATGTTCTGTGAATGAATTACTGCTTGAAAATTAGAGGTAATCGTTGATGTATCTTGTATTTGTCAAAAGGTGGTTTAAAATTCTGAGGTGTTTTTCATTATTGGCATTGAAATTCTTATACATTAAAGAGATTGCCACAAGTTTCATGCAAGTTATTAAGCTCATGTACACAGCTAAGTAAAATATGTAAAATATGGCAGATATGCATTTTACATTCTTTAGATTATTTAGTAGGTTATATTATTCTCAGTAGCTGATGTTTCCTGGCATTTCACAAAGCCAGTAGCCTAAGCTATATAACAACCTTACCCAAAGTCCACTGGAATAAGTGTAGGATCACATTGACTCTCCATTTTTTATATTATCCTGTTTTCATGTCATTTCAATAAGCCACATTCATTTACATGAATGTAGGAAATAATTAAATATGTGTCTAGAGCTAATATGAGTTCAGTCTTGTAATGTAGTTGTACTATGTTTGGAAGAAAGAAAATGCAAAGGTAAAGCTGCAGTGAGTTCAGTATTACTTGTCAATTTTCCACTCTGGAATGAAACTAAGGTGCTTAATGTGAGAATGCGCTTAGAATTCAAATCCTACATATTAAACATAGCTTGTTCTTGAGTAATACTCAACTGAATTCCAAACATTCTTTTAAAAGGTATTTTCATTGAGAAATCAAATATGTAAGCAGGTTTTCAAAATTGACTTGGTGTTGTGATTTCTAAAGGTATTAAGAATTGACAGCTCTCTTAAGTAATAAACCTCTACCTTAAAAATTAATGTTCCTTATATGTATTAAAAAAAGAATCCTGATTGCTTCAGTTCATTGTAGCTTATACAACTGAGATAATTTTAAACAATCTGGGTTCTCAAGTAATTTTGTAAAATTATACTCAGAGTCTAAAAAAAGTTGGTTCCCAGCAGAACTATGGGTGGTGTCTCAGCTACCTCTCTGAAAAATTCCCGGGTGTTTAAGGATCCATGGGTGCAGAGCATATCTGTAAAAACATATTTTCTTGTCTATGAAAAACAATTTTCTTAAAGAAAATGCTGTTTCACATCAGTATTCTTACCTGCAATTTTTATCACTTCTTCTTCCTTTTTATTTTCCCTTTTTCCTTGGCCAGGTGGCATCAAATTCACTTTTTCTGCCCTTGTGTGGTGGCTGCAAAAGAAAAATTGTCAACACAAACATAGGCATGATAAAATGAAAAACATGTGTTGCTCTTATTGCCTTAGAAGGCAATAAGAATGTGACATTTTTTTTGTGTGAATCTTTATTTGGACTCTTTATACAGTTGTTTGCATATGAAATTACAGAAATATAGAAGACAATGGTAAATGCTGAAAGTTTGGTTATATGGTCATAGAAACTGTGCAAAGCTTGAACTGTTGTTCTTTACTGAACTTTTATGAATTTTATGAACTTTTATGAATTTTACAGTTATTTCAGATATGTAAAATTATTCAAGTAAAAGTAATATTTGGGTAATTATCTGGAATCAATAGAAACATACTTCATCCCTACTTCCCTTTAAGCACATTCTATAGTTTATTTAAATAACGTTATATTACATTTGGGAAGGTAATGGTATACATGATCTTACATGTTATGGATCATAAAACTATTAGGTTATCTGGTCTATCCTAACAACAGCCTGATTTCTTTCCTTAAAGCAGTTTCTTTGATATTCTGTCCAGTCTAATTTTAACTACTACATCTAACTGGGTCACTGAATCTTCATACTGCTAAACTAGGTGCAATGTGAAGTAGCAATTCAGAGTTTAGTGTTGTGGTTAAAAATTCACTGTGAGTAGGTCAAAACCAGCAAGGTTATTTTCACTTTCATCTTAATTAATTTTTGAAGTGCATTTGTGCTAATCCTGTTATTGGAAAATAAGGTATAGAAGTAATCGAAAACCAGACACTAGGGGCCATATCCTGCCATCAGTCTGCATCTGAAACCCACAGAAATGGCACTTAGAAAGCTGCTTATGTAACAGTGGCAGACTGTGACACTTCATTTTCAATTTTACTTAATACTACATAAACTTTCCCTTTTGACACATATACATAGCTCCTTCTAAATAACACGACTCATATTCAAAGAAGTTTGCTCTGTGTATTTATGTTTTTTAAATCTTTCAAATTCTTAACTTATTTTAATATTTTTTTCTTTCCTCCCCTTACTCCTCAAGCTATCTAGCAGCATCTTGGATATATATAACAGTGACCAGGGAATGGCACCAGCTAATATGGGTATCACTAATGCTTGCCCAGCTAATCTACCAGTAAAAAGGGAACTCACAGGTAAAAGAACTCTGAGATTTTAGTATGTTATAATTGCAGAAGAGATGGTGTGTCTCTTAAAAGTTGAACAAATCTTACCTACAAGATAGATGTCTGTAACTGAATTCCTGAGAATTTTGCAGTTTGTAGTTTCATTTAAGGAAAAGTACAAAGACCGAAGAGAAATAATTTATTCTGTTCTCTTTAGCAATTCAGAAAACATGTTTGTTCCTGATTTTTATGAACTTCATGCTTCTAATAAACCTAATTATTTTGGGAAACATAGTGGATTCTTCCACATTTGGCTCCTGATCAATGGTATAAATAAATTATCATCCATTAAATTTGTTCCAGGGTAGAACAAATGGTTCTTTTAAAACCCTACAATAAGGCTATTCAAGGTAAATCTATATTAATGGATTAACAACTTTAAAAGTTACATTCGATTAATCCAAAGAATGCTAACAACCATGTACAGTTTATTAGTGTCGCTTAGTGGAAACAGTGAGTTTTTTCAATATCTTACAAATCTGATTAACTCTTGCATTATGGGATATACAAATTCATATTCATGCTAGTGTTTTGTAAGTTTTATCCTGATGTAAAATACAATAAATTGGAGAAAAATACCCCACCATGTCATTTCTATATTCTTAAATGAAAAATGTGCAGTAGAAAATCCTTAACCTGACAGACTTACTCAAAATTTAGGACTGGTAGAATGTAGATTAGCTTATGATCTTGTATAATAATAAAAAGAGTAATGAAGTAAAAAAGATTAGAAAGCTGCTCTTTGTGACAAGAGCCCATTTTGAAAATGTGAAAGTACTGGAAGTGCAACTTTAGAACTGTTTTAATAAATGTTACTTTCTGTCAGAAGCAGATACACGAGCAATGGCAAAGGAGAGACAAAAAAAGGATAACCATAATCTCAGTAAGTATATATTCATCTTCCACCTAATTAAATGGAATGTATGAGGAATACAAAAATAAAATACATTAGCTACTATGTCTCTGCTCTCCTTCTAGATCAGCAACTTACCAGGGTAATCAACTTGAACTCTGCAAACACAGCCAACCAGAGATTTCTTCCTTGAAATTAATTTTTGCAACTTTTGACTTTCAAAATACTGGCTTATTGTAATTAATTTCTTTACGTATTTTCTCCTGCTACTAGATTTTATTCTAAAGTTGTACATGTAACCTGCACACTCTATGTTGTCTCTAAAAATTACAGTGCAAAACAGACAAGAAAGGAGGCAGATGATGAAAAAACCAACAGTGCAAATCCAGTCTTCACACCTTATTTGCTGAAGCACCTAAATGAGAGGCTGTATCTCTCTATGGGTGATGGGAAGCAAAAAGATTTGCAGAGGATATCAGACAATCTCTAGACACTTAGTTAAGCACTTACACTTGGGGAAATTGTATATCACCAAAGGAGATCAGGGCAGGACTCAACAGTGCTCTGACTTTGCCCTGATACATAAGCCCCCCAGCTGCTGTAGGCTGGGGTACACTTCTCTTTCCTTTATGAAGAACAGTGCAGCCATGCACACATATTAGACATTGCAGTTCTAGAGGAATAGTTTCCTGTACTTTAGGCTTAGAACATAGTGAAATTCATAGTTCAGTGTCTCAATATTGAAAATGAGCACTGTTGAAGTCATCTGCAAATTCCACTAAGGTGAAACTCCCTTGTGTGGAAACAGAGCAGAAAAAGGATATCTAAACATCAAGAAAAAAAAAGAAGTGTTAGTTCACAGTTAGACAATATGTGACTATTTCATTCCCTAGGAGTCTAGCTGTAAATGGGGGAGAAATGTTTAGGTAGGGCAAAATAAAAAGCACTAATCACGGAGTTTGTCCTGTGAGTAAGTCAGAGGCAGGTAAGAGATCATCTTGGAACTTTTATTTGAGGAATAATTTTTCTCTACAGCGACTGACTTGTTTTTATCTAATTAAGATGTTTTATGTTCAATTTCTCCAAGAATATTTCACCGTAAAAATAGTAACTGTTTCTTTTTAACAGTTGAGAGGAGAAGAAGGTATAATATTAATTACCGAATCAAGGAGCTTGGCACACTCATCCCCAAGTCTAATGATCCGTGAGTTCAACAGCTTTTCCTATAATAATGTTTATAGTTTAAATATAGGGGTGGTGAAGGGGGAAGGAGGGAAGGAGAGGAAATAGGAAGAATGGGGAAAAGACAGTTGCATACACTAACTATAGGACTGAGTAATGGGAATCAAAATCTTCCATGCTGGATCACTGGCTCAGATCAGGCTGTTAAAGCAACAAGCCTCTGGCAGATTTCTGGGGCCTGTTGGGAAAACTTATGTGAAAGGATAATAAAATGAAAGTAGTGCCAGGGTGTTTCTCACACCAGGAAAAAAAACACCACCAACAAACCCGAAAAACCAAAATCTAAACAAAACGAAAAATAGGAAAAAGATAAGATAAGCCAAACAACAGAGAGTCCACCTCTCTTGTTCCTGGGAACAATTGTGTGGTGTCTGCCGAAGGGAGTGATGCTTTCAGCCCTCGACATGGGCCCTCTAGTGGGATAAAACAAAATGCATGTTGTCACTGTATGCCCTTTGCCTAAGCAAAAAGAAAGAATCAGCTTGAGTCTGTAGATTGAGCATTTTTCAGAAGTCCTCCACTCAGCGCAGGGAAAACACCATTCCTAAAATGCAAGGATAAAAATAATAATTTCTATAATTGCTATATATTATCATTTTATAGTAATGCTTATACTTACAGCAATACAAAACGTGTATTGCTTAAGTGATACCTTCATTCCCTTAAAGCTCATATTTGTCATCATTATGAAAAAAGCCTATTGCGGGATTAGCAATAACAATTCAGGGTGATATTTAATGCTGATCTTAGCCTTATATTTCTCATGTTACTCAGGGAAATCTTAAAACCATGCACTAGCACGACTCTAACTCAAATAAAATTGGTTATACAGATTTTGTCTTTATCATTTGCATGTCAATACAGACTTGCATGATACTTCAAGTGAAAACATCTATTGATATTTCAATCTTTGTGGGTTTTTTCTTTTTCTTGGGAAAAACTTGGGAAAAGAAACTTCTGATTGTATTAAGGATTTCTACAACAATATAAAGCTGTGTGAGACTTACGTAAGTGCAAGGTTGGAATAACAAGCCACAGGAATGAAATCATCAGAGAGAAAGTTAACATAACAAATCCATTTTAGAGAACTCTCGAATTTGGCTCCTTCTACAACATCCACCCAAGCTTAGATAAACGGGCATGTTCTTGTTATCAGTATAAAATTAGGTATTGCTGCTGAGTTAAAATAAAAAGGCCTTTAAGTACCTAAAAATTTTTTTGGCCCCATGTGATCCATTGCAAACACAGAGTGGTAGAAGATTTGTAATTTTGCTGGTGCATCTTTCAGTATTCAAAACCATTTGGGCAAATGATTGAAAGATTTCTCAGAAAAACAGTGGATGGCACTGTTGGTTTGCAGCTATAAAGCAATACTGAAAGCAAGTTATACTGCAATTAGAAATGGACATGAGGTATAAATTCCAGTTGTGATTTATGATTGCCTACAGAGGTGTGTTAGTTACAGGCTTTGGTCTGGATTCAGGTTTAGGTTGTGAACTTACTCAAAACATTAATACCTACAGCAATCACTTTAGTTCTTTAAATGAATGATCCGGACCTATGATTTTGCTCCAGTAAGTGTATGATGGATTTTACCCCCAGATTTTGGTGGTGGCGCTGATGGAAAAGCTTCAGGTATAGAACCTGAAAACACTGCCTTTTCTTGTTTTAGTCTGAAACCCCATGACTGAAATAATCAGTGTGACAGCCCCAGTGTGGCTCATGTTTACAAAAACAGGAGGTGAACTTAAGTGTCTCATGTTCTGAGGACTGCTGTCTTCAAAAGGCTGGTAATCAGTACTCCTTTTGAATATAGGTTTATTTAGAAGCTTTCAAGTTGGTCTATAAGGAAAAAGAGGCATCAAAAGGTGCAGGACGCTTTTGAAGAAGTAGTTCATAACAAAACTTTTCTATATCTTGGTGTCAGGTTAAATTAATCCAAAGAAGTGTAAACACTTTTTAAAAAATATGTATTAGTAGGTTGAAGTACATTTGCTATGTTGTTTTGTTGGCTGAGCAGATCAATTTTATTATTTCTTTCTGGTATGGTCCTGTGTTGCCGAATCATAACTCAGTGTCCTTACCCTCTCTTTCAGCTCTTGCTTTTTCCTTCATAACACCTTACTGTGCCCCCAATCTGCCCCCTTCTTCTTTGAAAGAAAGAGATGTATCATCTCTTACAATACTTTATCTGTAACATTTTACCACACATAGCATTTTCACCTTATATATTGATTTTAGAAGATTCTTCTTTTAGTGGGAACTTAGCTGTAAAAGGAGAAACCTTACTGATGCTTGGACTAATGACAGTGAAGCAAATCAGCTTTTGTATTGAAGAGCAAATACTACTATAACTAAGCCATTGTGGTTAGCATGCCTGTCCCAGATGGCTTGCTTCAAGAAGATTACATTCAGACTCAGGAACAGAAAAGGACATTTTTGATGCTATTTGGAAACCTTTTATGATTTATATTTCTTAGAAGTGGTGTGTGGGGTTTTTATTTCACTTCTGTTTTGTTAGTTATATAGTGAACTTGTTTGGCTCCTGCAGAGCTTCCACAGGGACTTTCTTTTGACTGGCTTAAACCCCTATTCTTCTCACTTTTTTTTCTTCTTTTTTTTTTTTTTTTTTAATTTAATGATGAAAAGTGTGGATTACATTGCTTAAATGAATGGGTGTTTCAAGTTCACTTCATCAGCATTAGAAAATGGAGATAAGTATAAGTTGCAAAGAACTTTGACTCTTTTGTTTAATTTTCAATGCTTAGATATCCAAGTGGTAGATGATTCAGAAATGCAAAACAGTTATACAGAATAATTCAAAAATAGAATAAAAAAAGGACTTAAAATACGCAGTCATATTTTGCTGAAAAGCGTATAACCTGCTCCTTTAAATATATCTACCTTTCCATTCATTGATCCTTTGTGTTCAGCCTTTCAGAATCCACCTTTTAAGTGGTTAACTGGACTTCACGTTGTGATGGAGTCTGGAAATGCCTACACAAAAACTGTCTTATGACTAGAATTGTCAGAAATACTAAGAAGAAAAAATATTTCCTTTAAGATTTCCAATCATTGTACAGAACTGGGATGTTAACAGATCCACTGAGGATTTGGGCAGAGGTAGTGGGTTGCTCTCACTCTCTCTTCTCTGCTCTCTGCATCTGTTAGTGCCTGACCTTCTCTCTGTTGTTTGTGGACAGATCTGTTTGTGGCCAGCCCAAGCCATATTTCTTGCAGAGAAAAAGCTTGTGTATATATATATCTATATCTATATCTATATGTATGTATACATATTGCTATTATAAAGAGGAAACTTGATGCCTCTTTCCAGAGAATCACTTTGTAATTGTGCAGGTCATCAAAACAAGTGCAAAGTCCTTCAAGCTTGTCTTATAGCTAATTTCTCAAGAATAGGGAAAGAAATGGTCTACAAACGTAGCCTCAACTTCACAAATGTATTTGTTATCAGTAACTGCTCTGTGGCTGGAAACCTCAGTGACTATCACCCTTTCCCAAACTGTTTTTTGTTTAGTTTTAGTCTCAGATGATCGGGTGCTCATATCTACTGGAGTTCAACTTGTGTAAACCAGTGAAGTTCCTTTGTCTTCAGCAAAGTTAATCAAAGGAAATGAGTTGAAAATCAGTCTCATGGTTATGCTTCTTTTCTCCTAAAGGAGAAACTCTCCTAGGTGAGAGTTACATATTTTTGTCTGGCCATTTGAGATTTGTAGAGAGATCTAGCTAGTGAAATACGGAGAAGCTAGGGTTCAGAGACTAATAAACCACAATGTTTTGGGTTTTACATATTTGCTCCTTTTCCATGCAAAATCATGTTATGTGTGGTAGACCTCTCAATTAACCCAGATTTCACATGCACAGCTTGCTAAACATTTCAAAATGTTGTATCACATGCACACACAGAGATACAGTCCTCATTTGCAGAGATCACTGTCGATGACTAGACCTGCAAAACTTCTTGCTGCTCTCATATTATTGTTTCTCATGTAGTGTTTTCGATGTATTTCAGTATTTACAGTATGGAGCCTCACATAAAAAACCCTAAGCAAACAAAGAAATAAACCCCTTCCCCCCCTTCCTCCCCCCACTCCCAAAACAAGAAAGGAATTAATAGGCAGTGAAAGAGTAAAATGAAAAAAAGGATTCCTTCTGTCTCCAAAGAGAGAGATCTATATCTAACGTTGTAGGTTCAAAACAGTTACAAATGCAACTGTTTGTCTCGTTTTATAATGTAGTTTCCAATCAAAAGACTAGCAACTGCCAGTGGCTGCTCAGGTTTTAAATGTTCTCAAATGGGCTTGTACGCCTTTTCATTTCAAATTTTGTCTCTATTATATACTGAGCAAGCACAAAATACGATCTTTAAAAAAAAAAAACCCATGATTTCATTGTGCCACTTTTATAACTTTTTGGATAATTTTATTTACATCCAATTTAGAATTCAGTATTTTCAGAGAAATAACCAACAACTGATCAGGGAATTCTTGAATTCTTCCTATGCACTTGCTGTGCTTGTATTTAATCCATCTTCAGATGCTGAGTTAGTTATTTCATCCCACGTTAGATGAACCTGCTTGTCTGCCTCCTTCCTAAGCAGATCTGTATACATTGCAGACTATAGCTATACAGACAACTCCCCTGTTCTATTCCCTCTATTTGCCTTCATCCTCACTAGTTATACTGCTACTCTTCCAACCCTGCACATCTCTACAGAGCCTCTGTTTCTCCACAGCACTGTTCAGTGACTGCTGTAGGTGCTCTGGGATAGAATGGATAAAGAGTGTCTGCAGTGCAGAACCAGCACAGACATCTTCAGTATTTTCTTTTGATCCTTGTATAAATGAGAGACAGAGTGAAAAAGATGTTGACTTCTAAGGTCACCATCTGATCTTTTGCTGTGTTGCCTTCAGATACTGAAAGACTTAACTTCAATATTCCTCATTTAATAAGACAACAACCAGTATATGTATATATAAGTAGAGATGTAGAAAATATGCAGGATACATAGAATCATAAAACAGTTAGGGCTGGAAAGGACCTCAAGATCATCTAGTTCCAACCCCCCTGCCATGGGCAGGGACACCTCACACTAAACCATATCACCCAAGGCTTCATCCAACATGGCCTTGAACACTGCCAGGGATGGAGCATTCACTACCTCCCTGGGCAACCCATTCCAGTGCCTCACCACCCTCACGGTAAAGAACTTCTTCCTTATATCCAGTCTAAACCTCTGCTGTTTAAGTTTCAACCCATTACCCCTTGTCCTGTCACTACAGTCCCTAATGAAGAGTCCCTCACCAGCATCCCTGTAGGCCCCCTTCAAATACTGGAAGGCTGCTATGATGTCTCTACACAGCCTTCTCTTCTCCATGCTGAACAGCCCCAACTTTCACAGCCTATCTTCATACGGGAGGTGCTCCAGTCCCCTGATCATCCTCGTGGCCTCCTCTGGACTTGTTCTAACAGTTCCATGTCCTTTTTATGTTGAGGACACCAGAACTTCACACAATACTCCAAGTGAGGTCTCACAAGAGCAGAGTAGAGGGGTAGGATCACCTCCTTTGACCTACTGGTCACACTTCATATATGCATATACATACATGCATATGCACATGTACACACACATGAAATGTCTCTTAAATTGCAATAGTAGCCACAGCATCCTCCATGAGAGTATTGCCTCTCAAATTTGTAAATATACTACAAGAGATGTCTATCCATATATATCTCATGCAGAAGCTGCCGAGATCCATCTCTATGCCAATTTGAATCCGGGAATTAGCCTTCCAGTGGAGACTAATTTGAACCTATGGGAAAAACAAACCATTACCATATATGTAAAGAACAAAAATATCAAGGTAACAGGATTTAAAAGTAAGCAATATCAGAAAGTTTGTCAAATATGTATAACACAAATGAATTCCATCATAAAAAGATTCCAAATAGAGAATGAATATTCATGAATACAAATTCATGAATATATGGCTTATTCATATCTAAATGAGAAAAAATAACAAGAAATATCTTTGTCTGAATTTGATTTTGAATTCATAACATTTTGTAACTGACATGAAATTTTTTTATGAAACAACTATTAAATATTTGCCAAATAGGTGATATACACATTTTTTTCTCCTGCTGTTATATGTCTTAATTATTTCAATTTTGCCAGCTATGGCTTAATTTTTAATTTCATAGTGATATATTTTTATGTTCAGAAAATCAGTCCAAAACTTGCTAGTTTTGTCTTAATTACATGCTAGGAGGAGCTGACCCCCTTGCCCAGGCAGACTGTGTTTCTCCAAAGTTTATGCTAAAGGTATTCTTCTTACTGTAGCACTTTTCAAAGTTGCCATGTAAATGTCCTAAATCAGTCGTTTTCACTTGATATCAAACAAAACCCTACTGTAATTCCAAGCTATATATAGCACATATAGATCATATCTGAGATGGCAGTGGAGATTCCCAGTTTGAAATGTTGTTCTCTGAAATTAAGCTGCTCCTATTTGTTTGGGACTCTGTTGTAGACAGGAACCTCACTGCCTTCAAACTCCACTGCAATGAAAGCATAAATATGATCTTTCATTATTATACCTACCTTTCCAAAGGTGTCTGAAGAAATCAAGTTTATAATGTGATGGCAGTCAAAGATTTGCCCAAAAAATAAACATCATGTGTACTAAAATCTTCCTTAACCTTTACAGTTTGAATACAGGTATCCCACATGTGAGGAGAAAGTCCTCTCCTGGAAGGGAATTCATGGGATGCTGTCAGTAAAATGTTCTGTCCTCTCACCTGGGCAAGAAATACAGGGAGAGGGAGAAGGCAGAGAGACTGCCTTGAGAGATGATGCAGCTGTCATGGGGGAGACAGGTTCTGCTCTTGGTTCCCAGACCCACCTCATCTTTAATGGTTTGAGACCAGCAAATGTCTACATGAGGCCACTTTGGCAAGCAGCCTCTGATGTTTTGGCTTTGCAGACAGCAGGGTCTGAGACAATATTTTCTCTCTGACCTCCTCACCTTCTAATCACAAAAGCTGTGCATTCCTGGCTTGTATCACTGAGACAAGGGGAGGTCCCAGTGTGCTGCCCAAAGAGGACAGAGGTGCAAATTTGAGCCTCCTCTGATCAAAAAGCTGGTTCTCCCAAATCTCTAGCAAATGTTTTAAATCCTAGGATGTGGTTTAACACTGTAATGTTTTATCACAAAAAATTTTGCATATTCTTCTGAGCATCTTTAAAGCTAACAGATCCATAAAGTTTTATCACTAGTATCACTCGATCTAAGCTATCTTGCAGTGAAGTGGATAGCTTGGATAAACTCTTTTGTCTGACGAACATTTAACACAGCAGGCTCATCCTGTAACATAAAATACTATACTTCATTAGAAATTAAACTTTTTCAATAAATTTCATCATTGTTCCAAGGCCTCCAAGACTTTACATAAAGGGATACAATGGAAAGCTACTAAATGTGTACATGAAAGGCCTTGAAACAGATCCATTTGAACAATTGTATTGTTGTTAGTAAGACTGCTTGTAAGGTGGAATTAAACCATGATTTCCTGAATGATGGACAGGTGTAATCTTTTTTCTTACTTGCAAGGCTTTTCTATGGAGTCAGGGTCTGCATATAGCTGTGGGTTTTAACTTGGTTTATATTGTTTCAAGATTTTCAAAAGGGATTTCTGTCATTCCATGGACATTATAGTTATGTGAGTGTGACTTGTCATCAATGAGGAGTCACATTCAGCACAGACCATTTTTTTTCTCCACAAGCATAAAAGCAACCTCATTAGCAAGTCAGGTAAAAGGAGTAGTATATTCAAAATGATCTTTAAAAATTTAGGCTTAAGTCCTCAGTGATGTATATTTCCTAGTTCATTAATGCAGAAATACTGCACATAGATTTTAATCTTAGAGTTAATAATAAAAGCAATTTTCACTAAAAATATAAAAACTGTAATGGTAGAATCATGATATTGCATTTAGCTCTCCCACAAAAAGTCACTTTATTACTTTCTTTTGACACTTATTTTCATTCTGGGATTAATTTTACTATATAAGGGCTTCTTAACTATTCTATTAAAATTTCCATTCAGAAGCAATAATATCTAAGAGTGAATAATAGTCATGTAAATCATTATTTCATATTAATGTAAAAGATTTTGTAAGTTCTTATGAATTCTGCTGACATGCACAATTGTGAAAAGGTTATCTCTACATTCTGCAGTGATATGCGCTGGAACAAAGGAACTATTTTAAAAGCATCAGTGGAGTACATCAAGTGGCTACAAAAAGAACAACAGAGAGCCAGAGAATTAGAACACAGGCAAAAGAAATTAGAGCATGCTAACAGAAGACTTCTGCTCCGAATTCAGGTTTGTCTAAGAGCGTTGCCATGAACTACAAAGCTTTCTTAGTACTTATCCCTCATCAGATTTTATTAACCTATATCCTTTTCCACCAAATGGCATTTATTAAAAATAAATTGACTTTCCCTATTTATTGCTGTGTATATTGGGGTGGGGATACTTCTTAGATTTCTAGGAAATTCATTTGATAATTAGACCTTATATAAAGGAATACCTGAAAAGTTAATGAAGTTAATAAAGTGTTTGTAGAAACAATTTCCTTATTGTCCTGGTTTCTTACGCATTTGAGCCAAAGAAAGACAAAAAAGGAAGCAAAAAAGTACATCCGTGCAGCACAAAAAAAATCAATACTGGACACAAAATTCCCTTCGGTATTTTCATTTTCCCTCTGTAATCATTTCAAATGTTATACTTTCTTGGGTATAATGTGCTATGTTATATCTGCCTGTGACATAGAACAGCAGACTATAGCCCTGCATGGCTGGAAATGCAAGATTTGATTGTAGACACATTTGAACATGAGATGGATAGACAGACATAAAATCAGTCATCTTATATGTGATGTGTTACATATATATGTGTATATAATAAGCACCATCAAGCAAACTATCTTCTGTTTCTCTGGACCACTGTGAATAACTAATTAGAAAGTTGCAACATTTTGCTGTCATCTTTATTGAGCTCAGTATGCAATGGTTTTAGAGAGGCTGTCTTATCTTTAATATTCCCATAGAATAGTTGCTTAACAACTGGAGGAGAAATAAAAACACTTTTTAGTGGTAAATTTTCATAGATTAGCAATTTCATATTTTAAAAATAGCCTCACAACTGGAGCAAAAGTATCATTAAATTGCCTGTATGATATTTATACTTATTGCAGTAATTATGAAGACACTGTTTTGTCTTTTAAATTAATTTCCTAATTGTTTTTGTTTGAAATACTAGGAACTAGAGATCCAGGCACGTGCACATGGCCTTCCAGTCATATCTTCACTCAGTGCTGTTGATTTAGCTGCACAGGTCATAAAGCAACAGTCTTATCCAGAGGAGAACTCTGTAGACTACTCTCAACAAATGCCTCTACCACATGAGCAAAGTTCTGATGTTTGTGATGGATCTACAGCTTTTTCTGATCCACTTTCACACTTCACAGATTTATCCTTCAGTGCAGCTTTAAAAGAGGAGCAACGACTAGAAGAAATTTTACTGGATGATACGGTGTCTCCATTTGGAACAGACCCACTCTTGTCCTCCACATCCCCAGCTGCATCAAAAGAGAGCAGCAGGAGAAGCAGTTTTAGCACAGATGATGGAGATGATTTATAAAATCAGAAAGGTCCTCATACTTCTCTACAAGACTGAGTTGTACTTAAGCATGGTGTTTGTGCTTATTTTAAATACTGATGAGAGCCACTGTGAAGATAAGTTACTACATGACAAGGGTTTTAAATCAGCCCTTACTTCACAGGAAAATGAGATGGACATGAACTCATATCACTTTGCTCCAAATTTACACCCTCTGTTCACAGATGACATTTGCACAAATCTTTCTTCACTGGGAACATTTTTATTGTCATTCCATGACGTTTTACAGCACTATGAAAATGGTTGCCACAAAAGGAATATCCATGTTACAAAAGTGTATTCAAACTCTCTCTTCAATCTGTGTTCGCTTTTCTCTGCTATAAACATGAGTTTTAGTAATTTGCTTAATTCTTTTTTCTATATAACTAAAAATTCTACAAAATATGAAGCAACAGGGAACTATTTAGGCTGGGAACTGCAGAGATTTTACAGGTTTTAAAATCTGAAAGAAACAGATGGTAATGCTTTCACACAAGTGAAGTGAGCATGAAATTTAAACTGTGTAGGCTTCTCTTTAAAAGCAGAAAATCTATTAAGCTTTCCATGGAATTCCATTTTTTAAAAAATTAATTTGTAGAAAAAAACCCAGACTTGTAATATATATTTTAATAATACAGAAGAAAAATGGAAACTAATGTAATGACAGAGACTAAAACGAACTAAGACAGCAAAGGAGATGACATTCAGCAGAAAGACTGCATGGATGCACAAGACTCCACAAAAATACTCCAGGTTACAATTAACACAATTTAAAACAAGCACTAGTGGTCACAGTGCTATGTCAGCTGCTTATTCCAAGAATATTAAAACTATGTCCCTTTTTGTGTGGAAGAGATCAGAATTCAGAGGCACAGCAATGTGCTTCTAGGCAATGCTTTTGGTGTCCTTTGGCAGCACAGTAAGGTTTATCCAAAGGGACACTATCCATACATATGCCTTTTATTCATTTGAAAATGGAGGGAAATTACAAGATTCCCATTGCATACACTTGTAAGAAAGAGAATTTAATTTCAGATTTGAGTTTGGATTCGCTACAGAAAAGCTGAAAAGGAAGACTTTTCAAACTGAAGGAAATGCTCAGAAGTGTTGATATGATGCACTTTCTCTTAACTAGCTTGCTGGGAGGGGGCGTTCAGAAAATGTGTTTTGATGAGTCAGTAAAGGCTTGGCAGTTAGAAGGCAGATAGAAGGCATGTCATTTCTATGCATAAGGAAATTCTGGAGAGTGATACATGTTCCTGGAGGACATTAAATGCATTCATTCTAGTTGTAATATTAAGACATGGGAAAATAAACTGGCACAGGTTCTTCATAGCTCTTCCTCAACCAAAGCCGAAAGATCACATTAGGGAGTTCTTTAACAATTCAAAATATGTTTCCAAAGTGTGCATTAATTTTGTTGTCACTGAACCTGCCTCACACCCCTGAAGTGTCAAGGGATTGGAAATAGTAAGAAGAGATTAAAGTGGAGTGTTGTTTTCATGAACATTTTAAATGTATTTAAACATATTATCCAAGAACAGGACAGTTGTTTCTTCTTTTTGCCTCTTCTGTTATTGGTTCCTCCTCCTCACAGTCCTTGTGAGGTTTGTGTTACGCCAGGGCCATAGCCCATTCTTGACCAACCATACTAGTGTCATGATAGTTTCTTAACTGGCAATTTAGCAGTGGGATAATAAATTACATCTGGATGGCTACGAAAGATGATGGAGTATGCAATTTCACAAGAATATATGTTTTTTAGGAAAATCAAGGATTTCTATGAGCCTGTGCAAATTACTCAGATGTAAACCAAACAGAGCAGTACTGATTTTGTTTATGATTATGTTGCTTCCCAGACCGGCCAGCACCTGACCTTCAGAACAGCCTACCATACGCTTCCATTGCATGGTGAAAAATAATAACAACAAACACAGTTCTTGCAATTTTCTCTTCTTTAGTGGTATGGAGGAAATGGATGGAAAAACAAATGGGTATTAACCAAACGTAATTGAATATAAGATTGATCAGCATTTTAATTGGCTGCTTCTGTAAATTAGGGTCATTAAAAGAGGAACCACTTAGTTTTACCAAAGACTATTTAATATTGACATTTGAATATAAGATATGATGAGTTAAAAGTAACATTTAGGCTCACATTATGTCTAGTGTAGGATGTGTGTTGTCCATTTCAGCTGATGAAAAGAAGCGATACTTGGTTGATATCAAATGCCATTTGTCCTTGTACTGCAGTTTCTACTACATTAGTTTTAAATACACCAGTGTGGATAGCTCATAATGGAGAAAAAGAAATTAAATATGAATGTATTACATGATTTTCCCATTGAACTTTTACATGAGAGTTAGACCATACTTCTGAACTATATTGACTTTAAATAACATCCTGAATTTCATCACTTTTATAAGCACTGTTCTAAAAAAACATTATAGCACATCCATTAAATTTTTTAAAGTTGATTTTCATTCTTCTGACAATTGCTTCAGTCTGAAGCACCAGACTTTTTTTTCCTGCATGAGAAACTTTACAGAAGATAGTGAATGCTCCTTTTGCAATATGTTGTATTAACATGTATTGCATCTAAACATATACAAGCCGTCTTCATTCATACAAAACTCCCCACTCTCCTTGCCCAAAACACTAAATGTATTCATACCTGTGGGTGTGTATTATGGCAGGGTTTCACTATCATTATGATTTTTCTAGTAGGAAGTCATCATAAATTAGTATTTTAACTATAACCTGTATTACAGCATCACCCTTGAAATTAAATGGTGGTACAGGGTGTAAGGAACAGTAATCTAGAACATTCTAGGTATGAATAGGTGGTATTGAAGGTATTTAGATCTGTTTGCTGGTAACTGTATCCCAGACTTCTTGGAGTAAGCACTGTCTCCCATCCCAGGTATGGTGGGGCTGCTGTTAAGGTGAGAGGACTGTTAGAGCAGAGCAAAGCACAGTCCTGTCAGCTTGCATGGAGGAAAGTGATTTCATGGCTACAGGGCCAAATCCTGACACCCTTCCTCATGCAGAAATTCTTTGCTATCCATAAGGGCTTTATTGAAATGCGGTACAAGCAAAACATACTTTTTATCTGTTTCTTACAGAGGTTCGTTTAATGAAATCTCATGAAAGAGATGCATAATATGTCTGTAGCTCTGGGCCTGGACAAGAATTTAAAGACTTAACAGAGTCTGACCTCAAAAAGGGCAGGGGGTGAGGGGAACAGGCTATTTTTGTCAAGATGTATTAAATGAGGAGTTCTTGCTTGTTTTCAGTAGCAGCTGTTTCAAAGCTGGTGGACATACTCTTACAGAATACACAAAACAGTGGACTGATGCTTATACAAAAGGAAAGGGAGCTGAAGTATTAACATTCTGTTTAATTCATTAAATGGATATAGATGCTATACTAGGAAGAGAAAACTAAATTATTTCATTGGGCATGGCGTGAATAGTGTGAAAAGCTACAGTAAGTGCAAACAGTTTTAACAAACAGGAACACAGTTGCTTTAGATAGTAAAATAACTATAATTCAGTCATTTAATCTTAATAAGAACATTGTTATTATAATACCTTTTGACTTTAATAAGGCTGTATATATGAATGGAGGATGTAAAATTATTGTAATTTAAAATTATGTTAAGTCTCTTAGATAAGTAAAAGCATTTACATTGCTATTATGAGACTGTAGAATATTTTTATAATAATTGCTATTTTTCATTGTTAACCATATAGTATCTTGTTTTCTAAGTCATTGTATGCAGACAGAATGTACTTTATTATGTACTGTACATGCAATCTTTTTAAAATTACATTTTCTACATACTAGTATTTTATGTCTATTATATGAATACAATTAAAAGACTGAAATTAAAACATCTCTTTATATGTCCCTTGTGATACTTCACTATCCAATCCCTCAAAGAATGCCATCACAAGACAATATAATAACATCCACTAAGAACATCTGAGATACCTAACAGGCAAAACACTTCACAACTGCTAAACATTTAGTCCATTATGATACATCATGATCCAGTAGTCTCCCATTAATAAAAATAATTGATACATTCTTTAATATGGTCTCCTGCCATCTGCTTATTCCTGCTGCTAAGGCTTTGATTTATAGAAAGTGTTTTCAGAATGTTGCAAAATTGCTAGCAGGCATGATGATATCAGTTAAATCACTAAGATGCTGTACAAAAACCTTTTAATGTACTAGATGTTCCCCAGACAATCTAGGATAAACAGAATATTGTATTTTAAGATGTAAAACATTTTCTAAAGCTGATAATTAGGGAGCATTTGGCACTAAAAGATACTCTTACTTAATGAAATAAGTAAGGATTCAGATTAAATTTTGAATTCCTAATATAAAAAGTGCTGCTTTCTTTAGAAGACATTTGATGCTTTCTGTGCATGAAATAATTCAAAAGTAGTTGAGTAGTATATATATTTTTTAAGTTCGTAATAGTTCATTGTTTCATGTAAAATATTTCTCATTGTTTGTGTACTTCAGATAAACATTCTGTTTGTAACAAAGATGTTCTCCAGGCTCTTTATTTCATGAAATCATTAAGACACCCCTACCAGTATTAAAACAGAATTTTATTATAAATATTATTTAAAGATCACTGATTAACCATGGAAAGAAGCTTTGCTTTTTTACATATTTATTATGCACTTAGGATTTGATCATAAAAGGTACTCAGCTTCTTTGTGAGGGACTAAGGGCTCTCAGTTCACTTTGAAGAAAGGCAATGCTAAGCCTGTTGCAGACTCAGACACTTAATGATTAAATAAACAGAATCAGAAAATAAAATCAAAAGTTATTTCAGGGATTTAAATATGCACTATGTGATACACTGCTTGATTAAAAGTAGTGATATTTGGAATTGGCAGACAAACAGATTTAATGTCAGCATCATTTGTACTGTCAACCAATGGGAGATTAGAGGAAAATGTATGAAATTGTGATAATAATCAGGCCAAAAGTCTAATTATAAAGGAGGCTGCAGCAGTGAAGTATGCTAAGGCTTATTGGTTAAATCACTGGTACCCATCAAGATAAATATATATCAGTTTCATTAATTGGCAACCACAAGACAAGTGTTCTATATTCAGGGTGGTGATGATTTTGATATAATCCACCACATTGTGGTTAAGTATATGATTCATGTAATAAGAAAAAGGTGCCTCCAGGCTATTGTTCCTAGCATGGATTAAAATTTACATATTGCTTCTCCTTATGTCAAAACATCTGGTGCCTGCAAATGCTAACATTTCGTTAAAAAGTTTCACAAGATAGGAAAAGTGGATTGGAAACACTCTATGTGAATCATTCAAGCATTGTAATGGAATAAGAAGCTGAATTATGAACAGGCAGATTGAACAATAGTATAGTCAAAGAAATTCATATGCTTATGAGCTTGATAGGCAACACTTTGTAATAAGGAGGGGAAATGCCCCAAATCAGAAGAAATAACATTTTTTTCAAATGTGTTTGAGATATGTCATATTGGTTATTTTCCAAACTGCATTTTTCCCCCAGATAAGATCCCTGTACCTATGTATATGTATTCAAGTGCTAACATCATGGCTAACACATTCAAAATACAAACATTCCTAGACAGGTGTATTTTCAAAAGACGAAACATTCAAAAAGTAATGTCTCCCCCAAAGTGCTTTTGCATTTCAAAAAAATTGCTCCCTGAATTAGAAATCTACCTTCTCTTTTAGGCCTCTGGAATTCAAGCATGTTACATTTATGTGCCCTCTGTCACCCCTGATGGTACCCAAGAGATGTCCCAAGACCACGTGCCAGTGCAACACAGATGGCAGGAATGGCAATCACTCTTTTCTACAGCCAGTCCTACCACCAGCAGAGTCAAATAACAAAGCCTCTTCACTTATCCCGTCACACTTTCCACATGGATTTCTTCCTCAGGGGTGGATGAGGTCTCCTACTCTTCCTGCCTCAAATCCAGAGCATGCTCACTATGTAACTCCTAACAGGTTCAAAATCTTCAAGTACAAAACTGACATTACACAACCCAGTTGCCTGCGATAGCAAGCAAGGATTTGGCAATGTGCTTGGGCTCCTCTGCAGACCTCCCAGGCTTCCTCCCACTGATCCTGAGGGGATTTAGAGTGCAGCCAAAGCTCAGTTTAGGCCAAGCAATTTCATTACTTCAAACCCTGTTAGTACATTATTTTAGTGAATGGGGATTAACAAAAGGTTTGGGGTTTTTTTTAAAGCATTTTACATAAGCATGCATTTGTACACTGTATTTACTTGTAATGGACTTGCCTTCAGTTACCAAATGATCCCAATTTATTTGTTTAATACACAGATTTTGGAAAAAAAACTGTTAGCTGAGTGCTTTACATACTCTCCCAGGAGTAGGCTGAGTTAAAGGAAATATGTTGGTCTTTTGTTTGTTTGGTTGGTTAATATAAGGCATCATTAAAAATTCTTAATATAATGTCTTTCATCAATTAGTTGATCTGTGGCATGGATACCTTTCCTCATCATTAGGGGAAGAACCTCATCAAGAAAAAGTTCTGCATGGCTACAGGGCCATTTAGAAAGTAAAGTGAATACCAAAAGTCACTGCAGAAATAACATTCCATCATTTCCACTAGAAAACAGTTCCTACTGCAGCACAGCTAACATAAAAGCCAGCTTGCTATAAAAACAAACAGACACTAAGTAATTTAGTCTTCCTGCAATGTAAGCATGGTCAGCCATAAGTGTGGACAACTGAAGTGACTTCAGCAATAAACACTCAAGGGGCATCGTCTTCACTTGGGATTTTACACTCTAAATTACAATAAATTTGACTTGCTATTCCTCACTGGGTAGAGCATCCTTTGGGCAAGGGAAAGCAAAGTCTGAGAGAACTGAGTTTAAGGAGCACAGACAACAAAAAACATACACTTTTGTCTCAAAATGTCACAAATAGGGTCTGGAACATCCAAGGAAAATCTCTGCTTGAGGGCAAAAATAGTGGGTACAAAACTGGGCTCTGGCAGACCCTGTCCTTTCCTGCAGGAAAAGGAACTAATTTCAAGACATTTTCAGCTTCCAGTGGGGTAAGTCATGAGTACCTCTCCTCACCCACCTCCCTCATATAATTGTTTTTCTTCCTAAAGTATGCCAAATTCTGGAGCATAAACCACAGATATTCTTTCCTTCCTTCCTTCCTTCCTTCCTTCCTTCCTTCTCTTCCTCTTCCTCTTCCTCTTCCTCTTCCTCTTCCAGAGGCCAGTGCATCAGCTCCACCTGCTTATCAGAAAAAAGCTGCAGCCTCAGCTAAGCCTAGCAGACCTAGCAGGTGGCTCAACAGGCTGGTTACGCCACTGGCAATGCCAGTGCATTACTGATGACAAGTATGTGATTATTTAAAAAGCCAGAAATAGTTTTCTACATATCTTGACTCTAACTATTAGTTAATGTGGGAATAAAATAAACTTATTTGGCCTTTAAGCCTTGCAATTTCAGAAGAACTAACTTAGTTTTGATGTTCAGGGTATTGAAATCCACTAAGAAATAGATGTTTGGTTGCCTTAGGTCCTTAGGCATCCCAACAGCTAGATGGTTGTTGTCTCCGACCACTTTCAGTGTTGCCGGGACATTGCATGTGGCTTGCTCCTGATAAACTTATTTGTGGGACCAAGTTTGCTTTCCTGAGGACTTTCTTCTATACAAGGGAGCTTATGCTTGAGCTTCCAAAATTGTCGTTTTCATAGGCCAATGAAGATATGGTTATTACTGCACCTATTGGCCTTATGTCCTATTTTGGAAGTGTAGAAAGGAAAAGTGAGTAGATTTCACACAAAAATATTTGAAAAAATGTGCCTAATTGGCCTTTACAAAGCCCATTTCCATGTCTAGAGTCTGAATACAGGGCATGCTTTACTTTGTTTTGGGGAACTAAATCCTTAAATGAACGGAGAGCAAGTGATTTGGGGCCATTCACAGACTGTTTCTGTGAGATTATTAACTTTCTTATTCTTTCTGTCTTTGCTTAACTGTATTGTTAAAGTGGTGGTACTAGCCAGAGAATTCAAAAGCAGAGAGAGAGTGATCTAACTGACAGCTATTGCCCAAATCACATTTATGTACATACTCTGAAATATGGACTCAGATTCTATGTACCAAAATAACTGAGATCCTCAGTTCCCTCCTTGAATTCAATCTGCTGGTATGTGGAGATAAGGTGTTACTCAGAGAGTGGCATGAGGAACTGATCTTGTAGAAAGCATTGCAGTTGTATTGTGCTTTCCAAAGCTTAGGGACCCGAGGCTTTTTTTTCCATTATGAAGTAACTTCATAAACATCAGTTTTCTATTCCATTATTGGAGCACATCTGCTAGCAGAAGGCTGTGGAAGTTCTGTTCTTATTTAGCACAAGGTCCTAGGATATCTTTCTTGTCTATAAAATACAGGGATACTTTGGTCTGTATTATAAATAATAATATATGTATGTGGTGCATGATTCCAGTGATGTAATTCAGTTTCAGGTTTTTACTGCCATTCATAAACTGCTTCAGCAGACTTCTTGTAATTTATGATATGAATAGAGCACCTTAAATTACATCCTAGATTCTGCCATGTATTGCCTTATGAAAGAAAATGGCTTTGTATCCAGTATCACTGTAAGAGGAGTGCTAAAGGGAGAATGGACCAAAAGTCAAGTGCCCTTTGTTGAGAGCGAATAGTGTCTTTACAGTGTGCAGCATGTGGAACTGAACACTTGAAAACAATTACTGTAATCCTCAACTTAATTGTTTGCTTTGAAACTACATGGAGTTTCCTAGCACTGGTTTGAAATAAGCTTGTCAGAGTCACAGGAAAGGTGAGGTCACCTTTCAGTGTGCTGTACTTTTTGGACCCACAGCTTCTAACTGTGAGAACATCAGGGCTCAAAATAACTGCGGCAAAATTTTGATGTTGTCTAATCTCACTCAGGAGCTCTTTCGTTTTGTCAGGCTCTGGCTGCCATGACAGAGCAGAGCTCCCTGGATGAAGACTGGTTCTGATGATCTCATTGCTTGGGGTAGTGATGGCATTTGTACAGGAGCCAAATACTCTTGGCTGTAGCGTGAGTTTGCACCAGCAGTTTTGAGTATTTCCAGTCCTGAGCCAGATAGGAGTTGTCTCTTCTTCCCTTTGTTAGGCAAGAGGATTAATCCCAATACACCCATTAGGAGGTGGATGACATCATGGTAGATTATTGCCACAGCTTTTTCTCCCTTTATTTGTCTTCCTTTTATAAAACCCTCTAAGGAGAACAAGAACTGCAGGTAGTGAGGGGGAGGAATGGAACTCTTCAAAACTAAGCATAGAGAACTGGTCAATTTAACATTGAGTTATTTTAATTCAGGTGCTTTCTTCCTCTGCAATGTGAAAGCCTTCCTTGAGCAGAGGACTCCTGGGGGCAGTGGCTGGAGGGGATCCATCACTGCCTTGGCTCCATCAAAGCCCTTCTGGGGACAGGGAGCTGGTGTGGAGGCAGTGAACCTTGCTGAGGGACAACTCGTGTAGTTTGCCATCACAGAAATATTTTTATTCCTGCCTATTACTGCTAAAAATAAACAGAAATGAAGTTGTACTGCAGAACCAGCCAAACTTCTGATTTCACAAGAGCAAGCACATTCAGTTGTTTGCCCTGTTTCAGCAACAAAAGCCATTTGTATTAGACATCAAAGCTGTATTCAGAAGAAACAATATAATTAGTACACTGGCCAAAACATTTCAAATGTTAACAGTATATTTAGTAGGTTATTTTTAATACTTGTGAGTACCTCAGATTTTTTTCAAAGTTATTTAAATAGAGTTTGACCTTGACTGTTACCTCTGAAGAAAGGTGGGGTTAGAGCTGTTCTCTTGCAGAAAATGCAAAAACCAAACTTTGCTGGGTTTATCCCTGTAGGAAACTGTTGCAGTTTTCAAAGCAGCTCAGAGAAGACCTGAAGAAAAGACTTGTTCTGAACATCCCACAAGTTTGTAAGTACTTGGTCTTGGACTTAATGCTGAGTATTAAATCTACTGATGTCTGAAGAGCAGGAAATACAGGAGACATAGCATGTGTAAATATCTCAGCTTTTTAGATAGTCCCCTAATCTTATTATAGTTGCACCTAACTATTTATATAGACCAGTATACCAACTCATAGGAATGTTATCTAGACTACTTCTGGTCATGTTTACTGTTTTATTTTATTTCTTTAATGTTTGGGCTTTTTTTGTGTACAATTTAATTCTAGTGTCACTGTGTAATTTCCATCAACAAAAGAAATGAAATATATAGAGTAGAATATTGATGCTGTTTTAAAACACTCAGACCTGTCAGGTATCCATTAATCTATATATACTCCACGTAGGAAGTAGAAAACAATATAAGTTTTCACATCCTTTGTACTTAATATTTACCTGTGGGCATGTATAAAAAAATTCTAATAAATCCACAGCTACTCACAATTTACAGAATGGGACTAATGCTGGTAGTTGATCCTAAACTGACACAAACCAGATATTCTCTTAATGTTACTCCAAGGAATTTTAAACTGACTCTGTTAAAGCCAAGGTTATTTGCCTTGGGGATGCCTAATGGAAGGGTTATTATAACACTGTCCACAAATAGGTGTCTTGAGAGAGCCGGGGCCATAATACTTCATTGACAGCTAATAGATTGTGCTATTGCTGTATCATAGTCATCTTTGAGGCCAAAGGTCACACCTCTTCCTTAATATTTAAATAAAGATACTTGACTAGAGCAGAAAACAGCTTATTGCCAGTGATGGCTGCTGCTCAATTTACAAGAACCTTTACAAAGTCATGCTAATTCCTGGCCTCCTTAGAATGCACGATAACCTTTCATAAATCCATCTTTTCCAGATGTCCTTGGAAATGACAGTTATAAAACTACAAATGATTTGTAATGCAAAATGGGACTGACAGACTTGGAGATTAGTTCTCAATGTTCTAAAATGACTAAAGACTATAGCTAACAAAAGACTTAAAATGCATCAATAAGTATCTGCCAAAACAGCTCATGAGTATCTTAAACATGTTCAGTAACAGATGGAAAATAAGAAATACTCGTGATTGTTAGATGACAAGCATACACTTTCCCTTTAAAGGTCTCAGAGCCTAACTTTGTTTCTGTGGGTCAGTCTGGAAGGCAGATTTTTAATTTTTCATGCTTTGAATACAGCATTTTATTTGTCTGTATCATCCTGTCCATGAGCAAGACAGTTTATGAACCAAACAATTGCTTATGAGATCACATTCTACTTAGACTTATGCTAGTCAGAGTTCAAAGGGATTATAAAGTGTATTTCAATTGAGAAAATGCTACCAAAAATGCATTTGGTTAAAAAAAAAATTCTTTTTAGACATTTATTGAAAATATCCTTTTCAAGATTTTGCAAGTATATATGATGCTTCTAAGTTTCACTGAAAATAGACACTATAACTTCTATTTACAAATAATTTTGGTCTCTGCTACTCTATAATTCAGGAAAAATGCAATTTTTTAAAATATATCTGTATAAGCTATCTACGAAATCTTCAATATTTCCAAAAGCCCACAGAAATCAAGAGAAATAACAGATGTTTTATAGGGTTACATAGGAATACATTCTTCTAACTAAGGCAAAAAGTATTTTCTAATACTAAAAATAAACAAGGACCACACCCCAAGGCATATCTGCACCCCTGCACTCAGAAACCCCTGCAGGGACTCCTGGTAGGGAAAGCATTAGGGTGATGGCAACAGCTCATAGAACTGGCAGGACCTGCTGTGGGAGAGCATCCTGCATGTGTTCACAGACCCTCTTTTCTTTAATTTTCTATACCTACTTTCAATGTGCTTGATTTTACTTTTGTTCTCAGACCTTTTTTCTAAAAGATTTTTACCCTGAGAAATGTTATTTTTGGAACTTGGAAGTATTCATTGAGTTAATAAAGTATTTGATGAAATAAAAAATAAATGCTATCCATCATGCCAAGAAAGCGTGTTATTATGAAACGGTCATTTTGTTCATCTTTTCATACTTTTAATGCTACCTGGGAAAATGATAATAGATATTAGAACCAACCACATAGCTTAATTGGTCACAAATGTGTTCCCAGCTTTCATTCATTTGGGAATTATTTCACAGTCCTGGTTTCTGCAAAGGCATTTATAATTCCCAAGCTTAATACTGATTATCAAAACATATTTCAACTAATTGTCTGTTCACATACATTTTACCTCACCTGTATAGAATTTCTTTCCTGGCAATGATTGTTTACCAACATATAATGATGTCGTTTCTGCTCCCATCCTGAAGTAGTGAAAGTTACTAATCAGTCACTCCCTAGTTTATGAACAAAAAGCTATTCATGTGGATATTAAGGAATGGCATTAATAAAGAAACCCATGTGAAAAAAGAGCTCTTCAGCTCTTGATCTAATGTTTGTGAGCCACGCTCTTTTCCTCTTAGCTCTATTTTCTTATTTATTTTCTTAAGAAAGTCTATTTTTATATTCTGGAGCTCAAACACCAGCTCTGTAATGTCATTTGCCATGATAAGTCAAGAAAGTCCAGGAATAAAGCCATGGTGCTCACTGCACCCCTGTGCAGTAATAAATTTGCCATATCTTTTCCTTTTATGGGATAGGTTGACCCAAATTGGGAAGTCTTTATCAGCTTCACTATTTGTTCATTCTCACTGAATGCCTTTCCTCCTTTTCCTCTGGGACCTTTCAGCTTGCTTCCACACATAATTTATTGCAAACCATAGCTAGCAATTGAAGCAAATTTTTCTCTCTACAACCCCACATTCCCTTATCAGGGGGTGCCCTGCAGCTGTCAGTCTCTTGCCCCAGCACCTGGAGCACCTCTGTGCTTGGCACCCAGCACAGGCCTTTGCAACAAGGCGCACAGGGCTCTAGCTCAAAATCACTGTAACAAGACATAGGGGAATTAAGTACCTCAGGGTAGGGAACCAAGAACCAACTGATCAACAGTAGAGAAACCCGTCAGAAAAAGGGCAGAACTTCTAAATTTCCGTGTGTGCATGAGTGCTGCACTTTATTTTGCTCTTCTTGCAGCAATTAGCTTTTTCTTGTCATGAGGCATTAGTGACATTTAGATGAAAATACCAAACAAGTTTTAACCACCAAACCTTCCTCAGCAAGAGTGGCTCAGTCACTCAAGGGAAAAGACCTAGCTTTGAGATACTTGATTTCCCTTGCTTAATGTCAGGCTTAGCTCTTTTTCAATCTGTGTCACTGATGGACACTTTAAATAACGCATCTTTCTTTCCCCAGTTGATGACTGTTTTGCTGTTTTGGGGTTTGTTTGGGTTTTTTTTTTTTTTTGTTAGTTGTGTGGTTTGTTTGGGGGTTTTGTGGTGTTTGTTTGGGGTTTTTTGTTTGTTGGGGGGGTTGGTTTTGTTTTTTGTTTTGTTTTTGTGGGTTTTTTAATTGGTTTTGTTTCTAATAGAACATGAAACTGTATCAGTCAGGAGATATTATTAAAAAAATTCAACACTGGATAATAGCCTAGTGGTAAGAGCAGCCTAGCTTCTTTGACAGCAAAGGACCCTGGATCAGGCTTCTCTTTCAGATCAACTGCCATGAGGGTTTCAGACATCCCAGAAGAACCCCCAGAGCACTGCTCTTTGAGTTACTGTGTACAGTCTTCTTGTCAAGCTCACCTGGCGTAACTTAGATGTGCACTAGAGATACATGCTAAATTGGCACTGGTGGGTTAAGTAGAGGGAGGCATGGTTTTGACAGGATCTGATGCTCTGATTGTCTAAGGACCACCATGACTTTGGTAGTTATATGTTCATGAAAATGTGTGTGTAGGTGTAACCTTTTTTACAAAGCAGCTATAGGAATGTGAGATGCATTTATGACTCAGTTGTTTGTTGTCACCCTTCGGGTTTCATAGCAGCTGCCTCCAATAGTGAACTCCAGTGTAAGGAAAAACAGGTTCATTTGAGTCAAGTGCTGAAGAGGCTGTAGTGAGAGTGAACAGTGAGAGCCTCAGAAACAGCTGCTACAGATACCTTGCAAGCAAATGTCTCGCTACTATGGTGCAAGCAGGTGGAGCATGTATGTGGGAGACAGATGAGCAGAGGTTTGTGAATGCCATGAAATGCTGCCAAGATATATGAAGAGAAATTTATGTGCCCAGTAACACCAACATAAATTCAATCATTGCTGAGATACTCTCACATTTACACTGGAATATTTGTATCTGGTGGTTTGTAATCCTGGCAAAAGGGATCAAAATGTTTCCTAGGTGTTTTCCCTGACAGTTCAAGTAATGATGATGGCTAACCTAATTGCCAACAAAAAGTATACTCCTAAACATATTCCTCTCCTGTGAAGGATATAGGAACAGAGTTTCTCTGCCTCTATAGATGTTTAAGAAAAGTATACTCAGAAAGTAGGGAAAAGGCTTCTCTGATAACTTGAGTTTACAAAGTCCTATCTGTTTGTATTATCAGAAAATGAAAAATAAAAAGTGAGAAAAAATATCACAGTGAGAGGATCCTGTAGTTTAGGATCCCTTGACTCCAGAAATCAATCTCTCAACTTGCCAGGTATATTTGGAGATAAAAAGAAAGGGAGGGAGTATTGGATGGCTACATATGAAATGGTTTTACTCCACCAACCTGTTCTAAACCAATAATTCAATTTCAATGAGAAAATTGAAACCATGTGTCTCTCTTCATAGGAATGATTGGTAAATTGCATTCGGTTAACCATTTTCTTCCTATCATTTTTAATATGGTGCTCTTCTTCAAATTTCTTACCTTTTTGCAGGACTATCAATGAATCTTTTCATGTTTAAAAGATCAGCACATATTTTTATGCACAAATATCGCAGTGCCAAACACATTTCTGCAGCAGACCACCTCCAGCAATAGTCTAAATAATATTTAGAGAGGAGTCCACCTACAGGGGAAAAGGAGCTCAGACACCTATCTGATCAGAGATGATGAGGCAAAGATGATGAAGTTATTCACTAAAGTAGCCCCCACAGTTCTTCTGCCATGAGCAATATATTCAAGGAACTGATTGATAAGGCTTGTTTTCATGCAATAAACATCTAAAAGATGAGGAAAGAAAAAGGAAGATGCACCGTGTACAAGTAAATGTGATTGGAGCACAACACCAGGTGGAGGAGAGGAGATAATTCATCATTTAAACTGTACCATTAACTTGTCTTTTGTCTTCCAAAAAGAAGCAATTAAAGAAAAAAACAAAGAAGAAAGGTGAATTCAGAAAGAAGGAATTAAGTTTTTTCTCCCTTTCCAATAACATCATTGCTAATTTAAACTACTTTGCACTTACTCCTTTCACTAGTGATGTCCTATTGTAACCTAGAAAACTAAGCTACATGAACAAATTTTATGCTATTAGAGTCTATTGAGAAAGGTAAATGCTCTCCCAGCATTCATCCCAGCAAAATTCCAATTGTTCAGTTCATGGGCTCGCTGAAATACTAACACCCAAGTAACAAACAGGTTTCCTCAACAAATTGCTGAGAACTGTTGGTAAAATTCTTGACAGAACTGTGAATAACTTGCATGATGAATGGGTTGAGAAATCTCATCATCTTCATATATCTGAGAGGAGATTAATTAATTTGAATGAAGAAATTAAAGGTGTATGAAGGGGATTAAGGCAAAAGCTGAAAATAAAAATAGATCTGCAAAATGTTAGATCTCTCCTATCCTCAGAAGAGATCAATTAAATCTTTACAAGCAAAAAAGGCACTGAAAAGGTCTCCTGTGTGGCTAGCAAAAGTCTGCAGTGTAATATTTTGGAAATGCCATAATTTAAGGAGAATACAATGTGTTATTTTTATGTGCTGCAGAACCCCACAACTGCACCTCCCTCTCCTGTTAAAAAGGCTACCCAACTAGCTTAATGCTCACAACTCTTTGACACAGTGTCCTGGATTTTAACACTTTCTGCCTATTTTATTTTCCATGTCTGCAGCATTCTGAAAGTCAAACCTCTTAGTGCTATTATTCTCCATAAATCAGAAAGGAATGATTGATTCCTTTATAAAGTATGTGTACTATACAGGACACTGCTGGTAAACACTGTGATAGTAAACAGGCCTTCTCTTTCTACGTATATTTTTGAGAACCCTGCACAAAGAGTTTAAATTTCTGATGAACTGCTTGCTCTATCTGTAATTAGCATTAACACTAAAAACACTATTTGCTATTCATATTTGCTCATCTCCTTATCTTAGATTAACCACTGTTTAATATGTGGTTAAAATTATTCTGCACATGATCAACTGATCTATGTGAAACAGCACAGAGAACAAAAGAAGCATAATCTTCCATGAAGCTTCAGTCAAGTGAAACTGTACATAATCCAGAGACAGTTTCTTTTTGATAACCTGCACTTAATACACACTGCATGTCTCCCCTCTTTCTGCCCCTGCATATTTTGAATCTGCTTATTAAAACAAAAACATAACTCTGTTTTTTTTTTTTTTTTTTCCTAGATTTCATGCACTTTGGGCCTAATTGTGCAAACTCTTAGCACTGGTCACGATGGTTGAGCTGTCCCATAGCCAAGACTCTGTGCTAACAACCATGATACCAACGGGACCACTTGAGGTAACATTACATCCAGGAAGAAAGAAGACTTTGTGAGATGAGGCTTTGAATAGTGATTGTAGCTGCAAATGACTCGAGACAAATAGTTGCCGTTTGGGCTGCTAAGATGAAATAGAAATAGCAAAAATAAACAAGATACTTCCCATAAAGAAGTAAGGGGATGTTTGTATACTGAATTATTAAGGTGTGACAGCAAAGCGTAGACTCTTCTCAGTAAGAACATAAATAGTGTCACTGAATCCTGTGTTTTTTCCTAATTGCTCACCTAAGTAAAGTCTAAGACGGCTCAACCAAGAGGTGCAGTGAAACAAAACCAATTTTCTGTACCTTGAAATATTTTATATTGATTAAGGGAAAACAACAACAACAACGCAGTCTCCAGGGATTTAGCGCAACAATTTAATCTGTAACACCGTGTCCGCCAGCGCACTGCTGCACAACACAGTAAGTTACAGCCTGAAACCGAGCGGGAGGCGGCTCTGCCCGCTCGGCCGCACCGTCCCCTGGCAGGAGCAGCGCAGCGCCCCCCTCCCCGCTGCGGCCCCGGTCCCGCCGCTCCCGGAGCTGGGAGCGGGGAGCAGCGGCGGGAGGCGCTGGGCGAGGACAATACCGCCGTTCCCGGGCAGGGTCCGGTGTTCCTGCCACTAGAGGTCTCTCTCGTTACAGGTTTCCGCTCCTGGGCTCGTTAATTATTTTACTCAAAGGAACAATTCTGCCTTTTAGATTGGAATGCCTCACTTTAAGTGGTGTGCTAGAGAAAGATATAATGCCTCCTTAGCTTGTTCTCCTGCTGATGAGTAGATGTTGGGTTGACTGAATGAATCATCCTGGATATTTTAATACACAATGGATATACTTTAGCAAAGAAGTTTGAGCTTTCACCTTGGCTTCCCAAAGGTTGAAAATTTGACCAGATAAAACAATATGCTATCATAAAAAGTGCCTTACTGTTGAGAGACAGGCAGCACGATACTTCAAACTCTCCTGAGGACACCTAGGATCTCGTATATACTTAGATCGCGTAATTGCAAATGTGAACACTTTTACATTCAGTTCTATTTCTTTTTAGAATAAAAAAAAAAAAAGAAAAGAAAAAAGCATATTTTCCTACCTGAGTTGACAGTAAAGCTGTAGTGTATAACTACATCCACTTTGTAATGCAATTTTCTTTTAATTAAAAATGAGATATTAACTGTGGTAGTCATCTTTTTATATAATTTTATTATAGAAAAAAAAACAACAAAACCAAACACATCAAACTTCTTTCTTTACCATAATCTTACTGCTTTTAACTCCTTTAGGATGTTGCTTCTCTTATACTTGCTACACAGATGAAACACAACATCATCCAACTTATGTAAAGTTATGTTCTTCTGATTAATAAAAGCAAAGGACGCGAAGAAAATCGAACAAAATGTAAACAGAATCCCATGCCCATAAACAAGGCAAACCATGTCTGAATAAAGTACAGCAAAGAACACTAATATCAGTTAGATGTCAATCTGAATATCTGTGAGATAGAAAGAATTTTCCAGTTTCCAAGGATGGTTCAGGAAAACAGGTGGAGAGCATCTTCTTAGCACAGGGAGTTGCATGTAGGAGGTAAAAAAAAAACGTACTGCTGCAAATCAATGCCAATATCGTGCTGAAGGAAGTCAGAATAAGGGAGGAGATCCCCCTGGTAAACAGCGAAGTAGGCACTGCAGAACACTAAGGGAAAACAAAGGGATTTGAATTAGTATTAGGAGGGTGATACAACCTGGCCAAAATTAGAAGATGAAAAAAAAGGCAGGAAGTTATGGCAAAAGATAAATTAGCAAAAAACATTGTCAAGTGAATAAAAAAGCACTATAAGGAAATGTATGGGGCCATAATCACACCAGTCAGCTTGTGCTGAAAGAATTCAAGCTGAAGCCTATTTCCTACTAACAAACACTGGAATTACAGCATGAATACATACTCCCCACAATATCTGATTTGGATTGCTAAAACAATAGTGTAGGTCTAGGTTCTGATTTCACTTACACTGCTTTCACTGTAGTGCAGCTGGAAATCTCAGTGGAGTTACCACTTCTTTACAGTCCTGTGAGATCACACTCAGTATCTTAAAAAGCAAAGACGTTCTCGGTATTCCTTTTATGAGTCCAAATTACTTGTTCAGTAAGAAAAAAAATTTCTCCTAAAAGATTTTACAGGGCCTGATTTTCCATTTCCAGCTCCCTGACTGTTCCCACCATTCCAGAGTAAGTATAATTTTGCATCTTGTCACTCAGTTTGCCTAAACACATAAAGCTATGAAGGTGCTAGGTAGTAGAAAATCACACAGTCATAATTCTTCATATAATTATGTTATTTAAAAGTTTAATAGGCCAAACCTTGGACCATGATACTCCTACTACTTGGCTTACAGAGAGCCAGACACCCTGTGACTACGTCAGATAGGCTGATACATATTGTGAGACTACTGGCCTACTTCAAGGAAGCTGCTGGAACCTGCTGAGACATCGTTGTTTTACCTGTGCAGAGAGGAATGGCAATTGTACATTTGCCAACTTGTGTGTTTAAATTCTGCTGTTCAAGGAAAGAAAGATGTAGGTTTTTGAAGTCAGAGAGGACAATGCTGAGGGTAAAACCAGTAGCCCACAGGATAGTGAAATCCCCAATCAAAGAGCTTTCCTGCAAGCAATAAGCATCTTCTTGACTCAGAGTGAAGAGGTAAGTCCCTCCTTCCATGACTAGTGTAAATCTTGGGTGGCCAAGAAGTCCTCTAAGCCCAGTAGCTGCAAATGTCTTTCCATTATGTAGGAGGAACATGGGGTAAGAAGGTTTCTTCATACTCTCCTGCATGAGGAGGCCATTTATATTTCAAAATCCTGGTAGATGTTCAATGCAGTTAATTTTTCCATCCTTTACAGTAGTTCCACACAGATTGTTGTAGCCTGAGGGCTGTCATTACTGCTAGGGCTTACAGAAGGGGAAAGAAAGACCAGCTTCATTATTCATTTGTGCTGAAGGGAGAGGGAATGAATCCAGAGAGACAGTGGTCACACGCAGAACCCAGTTTTCCCAATTTGCGGTGTATACACTGGGCTATGCTGCCTTTGGCATGTGCCAGGGGTAAGAAATGCATTAAGTACAAGTGTCTGCCCAATAAGCTTTGTAGTTCCTACCTGTCTCCTGGGGCAGGGCAGCCCCAGTACTGCTTTGGAGTAGGGACCTCAAAGTGACAGATAAGGCTGAGAAGCCTTGCCTTTCCTGTCTGGGGAAGCATACCAGCCTAGTAAATGATGGGGAAGGGCTGCCGCATCCTTAGCCAGAGCTGGATACAGTTGTAATGGTGATACAGAGCAGCATTTTCTTCAGCTCATGACCCAGAGTACATGCCCCTTAGTTTCTCCTGTAAATCCATTGCTGCTAACTGCTGCATTAAATAGACCCATGACCCCAATATTTTTAGTTCATCTTTTCCTGGACTCTGGCTTGGCTATTGCTATAAATTAGGAAAATGAGAAAGGACTGCATTACATCTGCAAGTGTCCTTGTTCTGCAGACCCCTCACCTGGTGTCAGTAGTAGCTACAGCTTTCAGTTAGACTACTCCTGTGATTTGGGGGGGGAGGGAATTGGTTGGGATTTTTTTTTATTTTTACATCATGTAGGACAAAAAATACATGGTGAGTGTGGGAAGTTTACAGGTGATGTTCTTTAGCAGCAGTGCTAGACAAATTGTTATCCTATGTGACTTCTTTGGGGAGACGTTTCTCTGCTTGTAACACCTCACAATGGCTTTGCTGGAGCTTTCTGGGGAAAGCTTGGTGCTTTCAGATCCAGGCTGGTAGAGTTGCTGATCTTGCATTGGTTTGGCAGGATCAGATCAGGTATCCATCAATGATTTATGGATTATGGGTTAAGCTTACAATGACTTATGGGTTAAGCTTTACATTTGCCAACTTCGAAAAGAGAAAAGCCTATTTATATAGCGACTCCTTTGCCTGGGAAACAGTAGCTGAAATAGGTCACGTGTAACCACCAAAGGTCCAGGATTCAATACCCACGGAGAGCTTGAGAACTTGAGAGGGTGTCTATTGTCATCCCATTTGCTGAAAGTATCACAATTTTTTTCACAAAGGTAGATTTCATTGTCATTCATTGTTAATGGAAGCTACCCATTCTGCCTATGCAAACTGGAGTATTGCCTTCTGGTCACAGTTACAGATATTGCAGCAGATTATAAGGCTTCTGAACTTCATCTGTAACTCTACTTGGCCAGGACATACCAACTATCTGTCAGTTTACATATAGGTCCGCACAGGTAGTTCAGAATAGTATTACAACTGAGTTTCACTGTGAGTTTAAAGCAACAAAATTCTCATGAAAACAGTAATTCTGTCTTAAAGGAAATATTTGGAAATGGCTTCTTTCCCAGTATGAACTGTACTATGGAGACTCCTTAGCCATCACATTTGCATTGTTTTCATGTTTGGGATATTACCAATCTGTTGGGTTGACCTTAAATTTCAGTTTATGAGGAAAGAGAATCAGACAAAAACAACCTCTGAATTGCTATAGAAACATCTCTTTTTGGTCTGATTTCAACCTCAAAAAAATATAAAGAATACCAGCACACTTATTCAGTGTGGTTGTATGTCTGTTGGGATTGAGCTTTCTAAAACCTCTTTGTCAGTAGCTATCTGATACATAAATGGCTTTGTTTACAGCAAAATACTGGCATAAATAAATAGGAATATTGAACCAGAACAATTGCCTTTAGCAGCCAGTGCTGTAAATCATACACAAGCTGTCATCATGAGTTGAAACACGTCTGCATATTTAGTACCATGTTTAGCTTGCCTAATCAGAACAATATGTAAACCGTTAGTGCACATGACAGCTTGCCAAGCCAAAAATTATTTACAAGTTGCATTTTGTGTTTCTGGAAATTTTCAACAAAGATTTGAGGAGAGGAGAGAGGAAGGGAGAGGAGAGGAGAGAAGGGAAACAGAGGGAAGGGAAACAGAGGGAAGGGAAGAGGAAGGAAGGGAAGAGGAGGGAAGGGAAGAGGAGGGAAGGGAAGGAAATAAGGAAAAGAAAGGAAAGGAAAGGAAAGGAAAGGAAAGGAAAGGAAAGGAAAGGAAAGGAAAGGAAAGGAAAGGAAAGGAAAGGAAAGGAAAGGAAAGGAAAGGAAAGGAAAGGAAAGGAAAGGAAAGGAAAGGAAAGGAAAGGAAAGGAAAGGAAAGGAAAGATGTTTTTAAATAATGAGTTGTGTGTTGGGTATAGTAATCAAGTAAGCACGTTTTTCTTGATGGTGTGGCCAGATCACCAGTTGATATAAATCAGAACAGCCATTGAAACTGTTCAGATTTATTCCACCTATAATTTTCCCTGTTAAACTTTTACTTTCTGTTAAATTCAGAGGAATATAAACAAATAATTTAAAGCCACATGTATATTTTAGCTTGATTCCATTTATCATACTCTGGCACCTTAAGAATATTTATTCTGACCCTAACAGTCCTTGCAGCCTGCATATGGTTATAGACTTTACAGATTAAGTACGCTGGAGCATATTCTCAGCTGGGTGGACTGGATATTTGATTTGAATTACTGTTTTTTCAGTTTGTATTTCCAAGTCTCTGCTTACAAGAAACAGTAAAGTTCCTTTATTTAACTGAGAGTAATAGGAAGCACAGGCTGCCCAAGTTCTCCTGAAGGCTTGTTTCTCTCTGTACAGCCCTCACCTTAAACACTGTCCCTGACAAGGCATTAGTAGTACATGCATTTACTTGGATGCCCATTGCATTGCTGTTGATGGGAACACTTTATAGTGAAATTACTCCAGTAGGACAAGATTGTGTCTCTAGCATGACTGGGAGACAGTGATAACAAATAAGGGTGGTACTATCAGCAATACCTGAGGCAGTGTGTCTGCATTAGGTTTTGATGATCTTTCAGGGTCTATGTTAAATGCCTTATTTGCTGCCTGTGTCACCAGAAGAATAAGGTCTTTGGTTCAGGAAGGGGCTGTTCTCTTGAGAGGCACAGTGAGGCTGCAGCCCAGCCACTTGTAAAGCTATGCAGGGAAAATGGGCAAGAGATGTCCACAGTGCCTGCTCTGCCCAAGCAGCAAGTGCTGAACAGGGAGTGCCAAGACCACCAAATCCAGGAGTGACAGGATGAATGACATGCAGTAGTTCAGCCTTTGGAAGAGCAGCATGTGTTCCTCTGTACAGCCACCCAGGTCAACCAGAGGAAAGGAGAATTTGGCCTCCAAATTCATCTGCCTGGTGTTGCAGCCTGGAGAGAAGTGCAAGTGAGGAACATAAAAACTTTCCTGCTGTCATCAGCTGGCACAAAGACCAGGAATCCATCACTAAACAAAATAATATAATGAAGTACACAATTTCCACTCCTATGTGACCTGAAGAATATTGAAATAACCACTCTCATTTTCATATGATAAATCTTCATCTATTTTTACGGACTATTAAGAGCATGGAATTGTAGTACAGATTTCTGCTTTGAGTATTTGATGTTTACAAATCGGATTTTCTTTTGTTTCTGAGCATGCTGTTCCAGCAGAGAATCCTTTGTAAATGCCTAATTGCTTTGTAGGCCACACACTATTTGATCCTGGTGGTCTATGAAGAACAATAAAAGTAGACTTACAATAGCCTTCTTTAAATCATGCTTGGCACTTGACCATGAACATGCATGTATTCTGAGCTTTCCATTTATTAAAAGTCCAGCACTTTTTATTGAGCAAATTAATGGTTCAAAATCATAATGAAATACCACAATTACAGCTGATCTTACCTAGAAAAACATGGCACTAAATCTAACGAGAATGAACTGTTCTCTCTCCATTTTACATATGCTGCCGACATCCATATGTGGTGTTACAAAAACTTGTCTTTGGCCTTTTTAGAAAAATCTTAATGTGTATTTAAATGAAAACATAAGTGGGCTACAATCCTCTGAAGTACTTTATTCAATTAACTCTTTTTTTTTCTTTCCTCTGTAGAAAAATTTGAATTATTTTATATTGTTTTACTCCCTGAAAATAGTGTGATTACTACGATGATGCCATTTGTGCCACTACCGGTACATTTGTGTCGTATTTTTCATTTATAACTTTTTGATTCAAATTTTTATGATGAAACTATTGGGATTCTAGTCTTGTAAAACAACCCTATATCCATGTCCTGGAAAAACACATATACATATGCTTAACTTGACTGCTGAGAGCAGTACTGGTAGTGAAGTGTGGCTGCACATACAGTACTGTGACTTTCTCTGTTTCAGTAGCCCTGGTAGCTGCAATGGAACAACTCAGTGCATAGAATTAGTGTTGGGTATACTGTGTAGGTTCAAGGCTGAAGTTTTCTGTGGATGAAATGACAGAATTTTAGTTCAAATGAGCTGATCTTAAGAAAAAAAAAAAGAAAGCAAATTGTTTCAGCTGTTATTATGTCATATAAATTAAAGATATAGGACTGGTGTGATATTAGATGCCTTTTTAACTTATGAAACTAAAAAAATATTTTTAAATTGAATTTTGCAGGTCATTAGTCTTTAAAAAGCAGAGAAGTGTTGAGGGCTATTTTGAAAATGCCAGATAACTAATATTTTTTCTAACCGGTCATTCATACACACATACACCCACAACCTAATTTTAAAAATAATAAATTTCATAACTGCTCACAGATTGTTCTGTATGTGCAGCAGCCAAATAGACATGAAATGCTGAAACAGATTTAATGGAGCAGTTGTAGTCCGTTGGGGTTAAAAATATCCTGTCTACAGGAATTTAAATATGCATTTAAATAACAGCCCATAATAATTCAAAGAACTCCTATGCTGTATGGAAGAAATAGAATAGTTGATAGAAGCAAGTCAGCCAGGTTATCATAAAGATATTTGGAGGGCCCCGTAGCATGAGGGTTCATAGGGTAGGGAATGATGCCATGGACAGCAGTGCTCCTTACTTACCCAGGCTGTCCACTTGGCTTACAGAGAGGTGATTCAGCAGCCAGATTTTGAGCCTCTTGCTCACATTCCTCTGTGGTTATTCATTCACACAATGAGTCCTATTAAAACCAAAGGGACTCCTTGGGAGAATAGCATTTCTTGCCTGTGGGCAATGGGTCTTGATTTGACTCCAAGCAAATGAGTTGTAGCAACACTGTGCTGCCCAGCTGTGGTAAAGTGTTTTGGCAAACTGGCAATATAGTCTTGGCAAATAGGACATGCTGAAAAGCATCCGCTCTAGTGCACCACTTCCAAAGTAGCACATGTTTTATCATCTCTGTTTAACAAAACCACTGTCTTCAGTAGGACAAATGTATCAAAAAGGAGGTCATATTCCTTGCCAGCATTTTGGGATGTGTTTTTTGTATTTTAACCTTGGTATATTATGTTATTTAATGACATCTGTGAGCTTCTATGTGTATTCAAGTCCTAATCTTGCTAATGTAAACTCACACAAACATCAATTATAAAGGGACTAGTCATAACAGTAAAGTTATTAATGAGTTTAAACTCATGAAGAACTGTGCCTGTAGGATTAGTGTGTTAATTACATTTCCTTTTTTTGTTGTTGTTTAATATTTAAAATTGATTTAAGTATTTTTTGTCATTATGATTAAATGCAGGTGAAGAGAAGCATTTTTGGATACTTATCTTCCTTTCATCTTTATTAAAGCTTTTCTTTTATTGAATTGGAAAAATATTAAACTTTTCACCTTAGACAGCAGGTTGAAGTATGACGGTGTAATCCAGATGGGAAACACAGGAAGACTTGGGTAAAAGAAAATGAACTGCAAAGGGGCTCAAGCTGACGAAGTTGACAATGCTGTAATACTACCTTTGACTCAGAATCGAGCTGTTTGTTTTTGCAATGAACACAAGTTTCCATTATAACATTTGTCTGTATGAAAAACTATGGCAAGACTTTGGTTTCCATGGTGACACTTCTCTTTTTCATACATATTTATCATTAAAAGCAGGAAGCCCACCTTTTTTTCTCTGAGAATGTTACTTTTAGCACTTAATAATTGAAGCCAAAGCTGATTTATTTTTTATGTCAGCGTGTCTTACACACATTCCTCTTTCAGTGAAAACTCCTGCAGTATTGCATTCATTTATTGTAAGTAGTTTATTCCACACGTTACTTCAGGAAAACATTTCCAGGTCTTAAAATTGGAAAGCAGCCTGCCTTTTCTCCCCCTAAGTTTCAATTGGCACCACAGGGTATCAGGGCTAAGCTTACAAACTATTTCAAAGCATATACTGCTCTACACATAAAGAATTCGGCTTCATTAACATGAAGTGCAAGAGATGCGACATTTCTGGTTCTTGCCAGTGCTTGAAAGAGTAAAATATTTTGTGAAATCAACCCTTTAAGAGGAATGCTGTGGATTTACCTGGCTGGCAGTCTTTTGCATTTACACTGTTATATTTATCTCTTCCACAAAAGAGCTGAAGGCAGTAAATAAGCCAGAATGGCCACTGTGTTAGTTTTCCTGCTTTTAAAATCTATACTTCACCTGGCAATTTCCTAACATTTCTCATGTGAAAAAAGTTAGAAACTCAATCCAAAACAATTTTTCCATTCTCAGATTCCCAAGCTGATGCCTTTTATTAGCAGAGATTTGTATGGTAGAGGAAAGGTACCCTGGTGAAATATGTTGTCTAATTAGTTTTGAATCTAAAAACACCAAGGATATGTGACATAATTAAATATACAAATGTTACTTCAACCTAAATAATTCTTTCAGACATTGTTATAACATCAGGATGACACAGAAATGTATTAAGTGGCAATGAGCAAGGTCTGCACATTATAAATACTATCTGGAGTGGGTCAGTCACGTAAGATGCTTAGTGTGTCCTTAGTATTTACAGTATTTTACAGGTTTCCCAGTGTTTCCCAATATAACTGAAAAAAGGACCCTTTAAATCCATTTAAAACTGGTGCCACAAATCCAAGCTAAGATGTTTGGCCAAACTGGTGTAATGGGCTGTGATTTGGGATACCATCACCATGTAGTTACAATGATGAGCATGGTATAAAATACAGGCATTTTTTAATTTAATGGCTAGGAGTCATTACAGCATTACTCGAAAGTCAACGAGCACTGTAAGTGCAATGCCACTAGAAATGAGTATCAGCAAAATGAGGATTAAAAAGTCCATAGGAAAAGTTGTTACATGTGAAAAATCATGGGTATTTCCATCACTGTTTTCTATCTGGCCTAAGTCTAGGCTACTTACCTGACTTGCAGAGCTGAGCTGAGCTGAGTGATGACCTAGCCTCTACCAGCACAAGAGCTGCAGTGGTGTGCATACTGAGGGCTCCTCACCATGATCAAAGGGGGCACAGCCAGCATAGGAAGTTCTCCGGCCAAGGGTCTGTTTCACTATCTCATGTCACTATTTCAGATCTCTAAGGATGGGAGTTACATGTGGATGAATGGAAAGGAGCAATGCAGTGCTGACATGTCTGCACTGCACAGATGGAACTGTGATGCCAGCATGGATGTGAAGAGAGAGGGACACCTTTTTTTTTCTCTTTAAACGTCTCCTTCCAGGTGTAGGATGCTGGAGGGGAAGAGGTGTTCTCTGTGAATGGACTTTCTGAAGACCGTGTTCCCTGACAATGCATCTTCTCTGACAGACGGTGGTTTCTCCATGTTTGGGAGACCAGATATTCTCATTTCTCACTTAAGAATTTTTTTCATTTGGGATTTTTTTTCATTTTAATTTGTGGGGGAGATGAGCAGAACCTGTATGTGGTTATGCAAGAGTAAAGAAATAAAAACTATTAGAAACATAGAACAGTCATTAGATTATATTACAGTGAAAGGACAGCTAGATAGCTAATAGATGCACATACGCATACACATACTGCCCAACTATATTAGTGTCAGTGAAGCAGCAAAAAATATCAATAAACTTATTAATGTAGGACAGGCCAAACATAAATATATCTATATGTAGTTTCAAACATATATATGTATATATATATATGAATTTTCACATAATATGTGAAGTCAGCAGTTGAGTTTTTTGAAACCAGTATCTAGGTTAAATTTTATAACATATTTTTGAGCTATTCAAAGTTCTAAGTTTAACTCTCTCCTTCCTTTGTATTCATATAATCCAATAGAGACAATTAATTTTTTTCCTGGTAACTTGATTGCTCACACCACATGCAGCTGTTTCAGCCTAGACCTTGGTCTTTTCTTCTGTATTTATTTATCTTCCATTGTAGAGCAGAGGTGGTCTTTCATATATGCACTAATAATGTTTACATTTCTAAAATGGAATACAGACTTTCACTTGAAGTAAAAGATCACAAGGTCAAGGAAACTCAGAGATTAGATCTTCTGCCTAAGCAGACTGCAATGTAGTAAAACTTTGGAGATCTTGATCGGTAATGCCAATACCCTCCTTCAGAGCCAGAGGCCAAGGCCTTTTGTGCACCGGCATTTTTGCTAAAACTGCCTTCTAAAATTCCTTTTAATTACCCACTCACACCAGTGAAACCTCAAGCAAGCTAACTAGCAATTGGGAGCATCAGTGTGCTTCAGCTTATTGCTATATCCTCAGCATGGTCCAGCCCTGATAGAAAGGGATGCTGATCTGCCCCTCTCACACTTCTTGCCCGTTGCTAATGGAAGTGTATTGGTGGCAATGAAACAACAAGACATGTTAATAAACTCACTAGTAACATAGTCAGGTCAAACACGTGATGGTGACTTTTAGTAGAACAAATGTACCTATCAACAGCTTTGAAATAAAGAAAGTGAAATTCAACATCTTGTAGACGGGGCTGTTTGGGTAGCAATGTCCCTAAACAATTAAGTCTGACATGCTGCAGAAAATCTCTAGAGGTAGGTTGAGTCATGAATTTTGAATTAATTGGTGGTTACATATAATTCATTCAGATATGGTGAGACTAAATTAGTAAAAATACTTGGGATAATGTTCAAGCAGATTTATCTAGAAAAAACTTTTTGCCCTGCATGAACATCAAGCATCATCCCCATGATGTGCATGTTGTTTCCATAAGCAGTCTAAGCATTCCTTTTCTTTTTCTCTCAGCCCCTTAGCATGTTTCGGGATGGAAACCTGTAGGCCTTGTTCAGCCCAGTTTAGATTTTATGCCTGTGCCTACGTCAAGAAGTTTTGTTTAACTTTCTCTCAGTTGTATCTGTAATAGCTTAAGACTATGAGAGGCAGAGTAAATGGGAGAAGCAGCATCTGTTATCAAAGAATCTAAGACAGTTGAAAGATGGTATAGAATCATTTCTGCTGGTTTTACTTGCTTTCTGTTTTCTGAAAAAAAACTCATGAAATTATAAAAAAAAATAAGCAGAAAAAAAATTTGCCTAAATTAGCAGTTTTTTGACTGAAGTATTTTGACATTTTTGATCTGAAATACTGTTTCTAGTTTGTCAGCAGGAAACAAAAGTTTGTTTTGGGCAATATCAATCTGCTTTATATTTTAAGTGCCTCATGGGAACAGTAGTTCTGAGACTTGTACACCCTTCTTGTTCCCTTGGTCATGCTTCACAGTCAGACTCTTATGGTCAGAAGTGGGCACTCCCTAGTAAAGAGTTAGCACAGGGCTCAAGGGAGAGAATATATAAATTTCCCTATTTACAAAAAGCCCGTTGCTGGGTTTTGTGCAGGGATTTTTGTTGCAATGCTGAGAAGTCAAAACATTTCCTTTCCTGTGGTTAAGTCTGCAAAACTACTGGCCCATTCCCCTGCAACTCCCTTCTCTTTCTTTGCAGAAAGGTCCTTCTTCATCTTACAAGGTGCTGTGTGTTTTATGTGGTCCCTTTATATCCCTGAAATCCAAAAGCACCTTTCTTTTGTACTGAAATACAGGTAAGGAATACTGTGTATGGATGTTCCAGCTGTGTAACTCTATACAGCTGGAGGTGTCATCCAAACTTGTAGCCATTTATTGTCTAAACAAGAGAAAGTGCCTTCTGTAAATGGTGAATGAAATGGAGACTACTAACCTTCCTGGAACAAAGTCCGTAGGTGCAGAATGTGTGCAGCCCACTGGATATGAGAAAGATAGGACTGATGCTTGAGCAGAATAGGAGGCATTTATTTAGTTGCAACCATGATGAAAATGGAGCCAAAATCAGTCACTGCAAACCCAGACTACTTCAGGCTAGAGTTGTGATTCCAGCCAGCTTCTAAAAATAACATGAAAGCTGTGGTGAAAACTGATAAAAGCTTGGAAATACCAAGCAACAGCTGGTCACCGGGCTTGATTCACTGCTATATTAAAGCCCCTTTAAACATCTTTGGCAGGGCAAAGGGTCTTTAAAGTGAGTGTGAATTATATGGTTAAATACTTGCAGCTGATTTATCATAACTTGTGTTGCTGTATAAGGTTATGGAAATATATGTTGTCTAGTCCTATTTTCCTGAGCTGTGAGGGTCTAAGGAACTTATGTGTTTGCAGCATAGCTGCAGCTGGAATACACAGAATGTAGCATGATGTAGAAGGCTCAATCTTGAAACAAAAGCTCACATTTCTTGGTATATGAGGCTGCAATATACCAAATTATATCAACGTTTAAATTAAATTTTTTGTAGTAAGTAAAAATCAAAAATGTTCACAGCAAATTTAGACCTCATTCTATGTGGTTTTCTGTACCTGGCTACAATAGTAAGCACAATTACAGAAGTAAAATTTCAGACATATGTCATAGTCTTCAGAGAGCTCCTTTATAAAGATAGTGAAAACCTAAAGTTCACTCTGTTAATGCCATCTAATTATATTATCTCACCTCAGTTTTAACACCATTATGCAAAATGCCCAGACAGTCTTTCTCTGGGTTAGAGCTAATCCAGCTGAATCTGTTTTAAATAGCTGTAATTGGTGATTTTCTAGATCAAGGGTCTTACTCAGATCAATGGCAGTAGCTTGTGTATATTGATTACTAGCCATGCGTATGAAAATATCATTTGTTACCTCGGGAATGATAGTGGAATGAACAAGCTAACTCAAAATTAGAAGGGGATCAATGTGTTGCATGTAGATAAAAAGAAGCATGTTACCTGAGAGAGCATCAATTTTTCATGGACTGTGGACAAAACAAAAAAGAAAAAGGGATTCACTAGGTCAGACACCTAATTACTGAGGTCTTGTATTATTTTTTTCCAACAAAAGAGTGAACCAAGTTTATTTTTCAGTCACAAAGAAGAAGGAAATTCTCTAAACCATGCTGAAATATATGGGACATATACATTAAAAGTGAAAATACATTCATTGGCATTGCAATCATACTCAATCGTTCAGCAACAGAGACTAGTGTTATGGTCTAGTAATAAGTACTCCTGGGCAGACATACTAATCCACTCAGAAGTAAACTGAGTTATGTGCACATAAACATCCCAAACGTGTTCAGGCATCCAGGAGAAGCTCACTTCTCCCCCTTTCTTCAGATGTAACACATTAGGAATAAAGTATACAATAGAATCATAAAATAATTTGGGAAGGATCTGAATGACCATTAGTTCCAAAGCTCTGCCATGGACAGGGACACCTTTCAGTAGATCAGGTTGTTCAAAGCCCTGTCCAATCTGGCCTTGAGCACTTCCAGTGATGGGGCATCCACAGTTTCTCAGGGCAACCTGCCCCAGTCCCTAACCACCCTCACAGTAAAGAATTTGCTCATAATATCTAACCTAAATGGTCTTGAACCTTATCTTCTCCTACTGCAAGTGGTTATTTATTCTCCCAGTCCCTTCCTTTGCCTTTGCAACTTGAGCATTGTGGCTGGACCACTTGCTGGTGAAGAATGAGGCAAAATATTTGTTGAATAACTCAGACTTCTCCATATCCTGGCTAACTACATCTCCTGTTTCTTTCCAAAGAGGGCTCACATTTTCCCTACTCTTTCTTTTATCACTGAGGTACCTATAGAAGCTTTCCTTCTTGCCCTTGATGTCCCTGGCCAGATGAAACTCTATCAGGGCTTTAGCTTTTCTAACCTGATCCCTGTCTGCTTGGGCAATTTCTTTGCATTCCTTCCAGGTTACGTGCCCTTTGCTTCCACCTTCTGTGAGCTTCCTTTCTGTGCTTGAGTTTGTTCAGAAGCTTCTTGTGTGTTATACTGGAATTGTTTTCACAAACATGCGCCCTTATAAACACATATTTCAGAATATTTCTTCCCTTACACTGGGCTTGTCACAGAGGTCGGTTGGCAGATCATAGCAGATCAGACTTTCTGCTGTTAAGTGTGCAACAGAAGAAAGATTCAGTCCACAGCTCAGCAGGGCTTATTGCAGTTTCAGGGAGGATGGGGTGTTCTACAAGAGACATAAAGGACAAAGACCACGCTGTACAGAGCTGCTCTGCTGAAGTGCAGAGCAAGCCAGAGGCAGAAGAAACAAGTTTGCCAAGCAGAGGTGCTGCAGGTGTCCTGGAGCAATGATGGAGTATCTCCTTTCTGCAGAATGGTCCATGCTGCCAGCTGGCTCTGGGCTGTCACTGGGAAATCCCGCTGCTTCCCCGGTAATGAAAAGGAGAGGAGAGAGGAGAAACCTCCTTTACCCGGGGAATGATGTTATCCCAAAGGCAAATTCTGTAATGTTTTGAGACTGTGGCCTTTTGACTGTCATGGTTGTACTTTTTTAGGATATACTACTAGACTCAGGAGGTGATTCCTCCTTTTTTTTCTGGCACTAATCTGAGTACTAATCTACAGAGATATAGCTCATCCCCAAAAATCACAATTCCCTAATGCACTCTAGAACTACCTAGTAGGGTGTGTAAGAAGTTACTGACGTCTAAAGTAATACAACTTTTATGTGGTGCTTTAATGTTGAGAAAAACTGAGGCAGGTGTAATCAGTGAAAAAGAGTGGTGAACTGAAAAAGAGGCTAAATCGTTAGCCTGATTTTAATTCATTTTGTACCTGATCTCCACCCTATGAAATTTCCATAACACTTTTTTCACACTGTGGTGTTGTGAAATGTATGGGATATACTGGCAAAGATGTGTTTTCTGATTTCAATGTATTCCATTTTTTTCCACTCCAAATAGAGAAAGAGAAGGGAAAGGGAAAGGGAAGGAGAAAGGGAAAGGGAAAGAGGAACAGAAAGAAAGGGAAAGAAAGGGAGGGGAAAGAAAGGGAAGGAAAAGGAAGGGAAGGGAAAGGAAGGGAAGGGGAGGGAATGTTTCCAGAGTGAAACTAGAAATATTGACTGTTCTCTGAGCCAAAGGTACAAGATAAAAAAATAGTTTCTGAATTCCATATTTTTATTTGACTTTAAATTATGTGTTTTATTAAAATCAGAGGAAATTTCATATTTTGAGTCATGTTAGCTTGAAGGATTTCCACTCTATGAACTGGTATAATCTTAACCTGTATCCCTTCTGATTTGCTTTTGACAGTGAGAGACTAAATACAGAAAACGAATACAGGTTTTCCAGTTCATTAGGGAAGAGTACCATGTAGCCCCAGAGCTTGCAGACTATTCACTACCACTTCAAATAAACAATCTTCCACAGTGATACTTCCCTAAAATATTTTGGGATAGATGAAACAATTCAGCTACATTCATCCACTCTCGAAGAGCATGAGAAGTTGAAAACATAAGTACTACTGTGGCTCAGAGATTTATAGCTTAAAGTAAACATTTAGTTCCAATGTTAATCCTTTATTTGTTTTTAAAAATTGAAGAAAGGCATAAAATAACTCAGAAGAATTTGGAATCTGGGTGTATATAAAGTGTGAGATCCTCATCAGAAAAGAGAGAAGTGGTGATATTAGTCAGCTAAGCTGGATTCATGCTGTTTTCTGCTTATCCTGCCGCTGTTTTTCCTTTGCTTCCAAACATGAGACACATGTTAGCTTTCTGCTTTGTTTCAAGAAAAAAGATTAAATATAGATGCTGCCTAGCTTGCAGAAAGGAAAGATTGTCTCAGAGAATTAGCACCCTTATTATATGGTTCAGATTTTAAATAAGAGTTAACAAATAAGACTGTCATGCTATTGTATATGAGCTACAGGGCAATTTTTACATTTATAAACATTGATTAGCATTTCACTTCAATTTGTTAATTTAATTAGGTATTTTCAGAAATTTTAAATATTGTTTCAGTAGAACTCCTGTATTTAAAGCTTTTATGTGAAGGTCACATGGGCAAATCTTGTTTTGCCAGGTGGATTGTCTGCAGTGTACAGAGTCTTGATAAAAACCAGCTGCAATTGCCTGATACTGGTTAAGACTCAAAAATCAGACTGTGCAAACAAATATATCTTGGCCCTAGATACTTGCCACATCTGCCAACAATTAGTTATATATCAGGACTAGAAAGGGGCACAGAATAAGCAAGATCTGATTTCAGAATAAGCAAATAAACAAGGACCTCTGCATCAGTATTGATCAAGTAGATGTGGAATTACCAAATTCGTAGGCTTAGGTTCAGAGCTGTCAATCCTTGAGGTTTAGCTAAAAGTATTAGGTAACAAAAGATCTGATTGACAAATACTTTACAGATGCTTGGGGAGCATGTTATCCCACCTGCTTCCCTGCTCAGGAGTGCCACCCAAACACTCAGCCAGGGTGCTTCTGGGGAGCAGATGCTAAAGGTGAACTGGCTGTGGGAGCAGAAAGAGTTACTTTGAAGAGTCATCTCTAAAGAGCTTCTTATCACAGCTGTTGGTCTTTCTGCAGATAGTGGTTATCAGTACACTGCCAGAGTCATGAAATATCCCTCTGTTCAGAACTAGGCAAGAATCTGAAACAAATGAATACTAACATTTTGGACTGAAAGGTAGTTTTTAAACCAAAGTGTTTTATGAGGATTGAAGGAGGGAGGGAAGCTGAGACTCAGTGAAAATACTGAAGTTTCCTGGCCTGCAAAGTTAAGTTGCTGTGTAAAGAAGCCATGAATCCTGACTCTCATCTTGCAGGCAAACTGTTTCAAGTTTTGAAGAGTTTCCAAAATATTTTGACCTGTTTCTGGAGAGCATGAAAATGAAACAATGTTGAGTTTCTGTAACAAAGCATTTAATGACAGTAAAATTGACAAATAATAGGTCACATTTACTTTACTATGTAGACAAAGCAAGTCTTTCTGATACCATATTTCGCTTGAAAGATTGTATTCAATTAAAATCAAAGCAGGAAAAGAATTTTATTACCTGAATGTAACATGGGATATGATATAATGGCCTTAATTCAAACTTCCAGTCATTAAAGTTCTCTAACTGGTGACCAGGGAGGACTCCAGATTCAGGTCCAACAGCTGCAAAATATGAATAAAAGCTATAGCTTAATTGAATCAATGATTATAAATCTTAATACAAAAAAAAGGCATGAGAAAATCAGGCATGTGGAAAAATAAGTTTTTTCTCTAATGTATTACATTCTATTTCTAATATTTCTTCAGCTGAGTTGTGCTAGATAAAAGATAGCAAGACATGCACACTGTCAGGTCTCTCTGATACCCCGATTTTATTCTCTCTAATGAACCCTCATACATTTGGCAACAGCAGTAACGTGACAACAACAAAGAGTGAGCTGCAGCTCCCTTGTACAATACAATTTTTATAGTGGACCAGGTCAAGAGCTCAATTATACCAGAGCAAATCAACAGTAAATATCCTTCTGAGGCCTGATCTGAATAGCATATGAGAAAAGGCATTTTTGCATCTATCGAATGGAAATTAATAAACATGTTTTTTCATTGCTAGATTGATAATGGTCATATAGTCACATTTTCAAGGACCCTGATTGCATATTTCACTGAAATAATCTTCAAGATTTCCACTGATTCTGGCCAGCTTTCAGTCAGGCTTGAAGACAGCAAACAGGCAGAGGTGAGTAGAGTAAAAGTTATTTTTCCTAAGCTTTGGGGAAATCAATTTTATTCAGAAGATCTCTGAATTAGGACACAGGCCTTAAAGGGGCCTCAAAAATAATTTCCTGTCCAATTGCACAATGTCAGAGGCAATGCAGAAGCTCATAATGACCCATTTAAATTTTATCGGATAACTAGGTTTAAGGATTGCAATAATTTTGTTTTCTCATGGACCAGAAAGAAGAACATCTCCTGGTCAATAATACTGCAGTCATATCCAAAAGGAAAACTAAGAACTTTCCTCAGGAACACAAAGTTCAGAAAGGAGGATATAATACCTCTCCCCCACACCCTGGGTAGCTGTGTTCAAAGTTCAGAGGAGCTCACAAGGAGATGAAGCAGTGTAGACCTGAAGTCTCATCTTCTCTCCTAGTGCCTTAAAACTCACATACATACAATGGAATATTTGTTTGAGTTAATTAAAAACCACTCTTTTAATCTTATTAACTATATTTAACCAACCCAGTTGAAAATTGCTTAAAAAATCAGAAATTAGCAAGGAGCTCATTAAAAAGTGAATTAGCGTTTCACTGATTTGAGTTTAATATGATTACATTCATACAGTACAGAAAAATTACCACTTTATTAGAAGTCATTTGTGTACTTAACTGCTGTATGAATTCACCTTTGATGTAGTGGAATAGTATTTATATCAACTCTTAAGTATTATAAGGTAATTAGTCTTGCTCTGTACTGCTTCTAAACAGTGAGTTATTAGGTGCATGTGATATGATAGAAGTCTTATGATTTGTGGCACAAAGTTTCCATGTATCTACTGGGATATGTCTCTGTAATGGCTTATCCTAATTCCAGGGAAATTATTACCTTAGGAAGAGTCTCACAAACCTAAACTTGAAAACCTAGTTTTGATCCCTAACCACTTAAAAAACCTAGAAACTGAAGCTTGGCATGGTGTTTCTTCCAGAAAACTCGTTGTTGAGTGACAGTGTGCTCAGAAGCTGTCCTGACATCTGAATGCCCCAGGGAAAAGGAAGTTCTTCTCTGACTTGTATGTCTTAAAATAAAAGTACAGTAAGAAAAAAATAAAAAAGAAAGAGTATAAATATATATTGCATATATCTAGTGGACATAGCAGCCTTCCGATATATGAAGGGGGCCTTCAAGGATGCTGGAGAGGGACTCTTCATCAAGGATGTAGTGATAAGACAAGAGGTAATGGGTTCAAACTTAGGGGAAGTTCAGGTTGAATATATGGAAAAAAGTTCTTTACTGTAAGGGTGGTGAGGCACTGGAACAGGTTGCCCAAGGAAGTGATCAATGCTCCACCCCTGGCAGTGTTCAAGGCCGTGTTGAACAGAGCCTTGGGCAATATGTTCTTTTCAACCCAAGCCATTCTATTATTCTGTGATTCTATGATTCTATGATATGTGATCAGCTTTGCACACTGGTCCTTCCTGATGCTTGAAAATTGAATATTTTTAAACCATATTTCAGAGTCATCAATTCTCTTATTCAGGAATCTAAGTTGTGTTAGAGCAAAGTGCTCCAGACTGATGTAAATGTGCCTTTCAAAGTGGAGCCAGCATTCTCTTTTGAATCTCAATCTTTCATCTCAAGGCTAAAACATCTTTCTGTACATTCAAATTGGAAGGAAGGAAGGAAGGAAGGAAGGAAGGAAGGAAGGAAGGAAGGAAGGAAGGAAGGAAGGAAGGAAGGAAGGAAGGAAGGAAGGAAGGAAGGAAGGAAGGAAGGAAGGAAGGAAGGAAGGAAAGAAAGAAGGAAGGAATCATTTCACAATAGGTCTGCTCTTTGAACTCCTGGGAAAAGATTTAATAGATTCTGCAGATTCTCTTCTGGGATTGTCAGTCTAAAAATCCATATTATTATAAATGACACAAACAAAACCCAATTTCTAGTACAGAGATGTTGTGTACTTTTCCTTTGAACGGTATTCCAGTGGCTTAAAGGGATATTCCCCTTCATGTCTATGGTTAGGGACTTTGAAAGGTGCTTAACAGAGACTCTTAAACTTAGGTGAAGTTCATGCAGAAGAGCACACGTCCCAGGTAATCTCCCAAATGCATGTTTCAGTCTTAATTTGCAAGGGATTGGGACACTAGAAGCTGATTTCCATGCTAATTCACTTTTTGTTTCCCTTAAAATGTAATCTAAACATTGCCAGATTTCATTTGCATCATATTAATTTTACCAAGTGCCTACTTTATAAAGAAATGTGATTGGGAACAGTAACTCATTCCCACAACCATGCAAAAAATTGAATTTTTAAAAACTTTCAGTCCTCAGCAGCATTTATCCAGTTTCAGAAAGACAATTTACAGAAGAATCCCCCAAACTTATTTCTCATCAGAGCCAATGTTTCCTTTTTCTTTCCAGGACCTATATTTTTAAAAGCAAGTAGAAACATGATCAGCTGCAACTACCATCATATTCTACATTTCATCTAAGTATGGTATCATTTTAAATGGTGCTTTTGTGCCATTCTTGCAAGAGGAAGAGAAAGCACCAGTTTTATTATCTAACTAGGTGAGTCTACCTTCTAGATTCTGTAAAACTTCTATTGGTTGATATAGGCACTTATGGCTCATATGTCTCTGAGAATCCCTTTTAGCTACCTAAAAAGAAATAAAGAGACACAGTTTCTTTTGTCCTTTTTTTCCCAATCCTGAAGTTGTTGATGAGTTTGTGTGTCTGTCTGCGTGCGTTATTCAGCTATGTATGTAAAGTTGTGTAAAATAATGAATTCATCGAGGACAGTTGAATTGGAAAAGTATGTGCAATTTCTTCTAAAAACAGTGTTTATTTCCATGATTATTGTGAATCCTGTGATCACAGGATCTTTCATGGTAAGAGTTCAGTTTCCAGGGCTTACAACCTCCCTTCTGAAGAAGGATAATCAGAAATCTATTGCCAAATTTCTGGGGGAGTCTATGACTGTCAGGATGGGGATTTATTTTGTCCCTAGGATAGGGAGTGTCAGAGTAGATCACCAGTTGTCTTCACAGGTAACTGCCTTGCCTAAAAGATGGGCTGCTGCCTTCTTTAATAAGAGACCATTTATGGAGAAACCCTGTCATTTTCTGCCTGGCTCTTAAGTGTTAGAATAGCAAAGCCTACAGAGTTACTGTGTGTCCCATTCCATGGCAGGTTCAAACTCGAGGTTTAACATGAAGTTCAAATTTCTGGGAATAATAAATGGCATACAGCTATGTATATATAATACTATAAAAATGTTAAGTCACCAGTGGTGAGTATTCTGAGGATGAAGATTAATTCAAAGGCATATTCCTTCAGTAGTGAGATATGCTGCAGAAGAAGCAAATGCTTGTGCCTTTCTGTGAGTTTCTCTCTTGGTAACATTTTCAGGTACAAGAAGAAAAAAATCTTTGTGTAAAGAATTAAAAGCTGTCTCCACACACACACCCCCTTCTTCACTGTCCAAATCATTTTTTCCTATTTAAATAAGGAAAAGCAAAGCTGTGAATACATTATAAAAGAAGGTGCTGAAAGAAGATTAATAAAAAGTGTGTCATCTTTTGCATTCATGGCTTCTATTACAGGGGTCCCTGGAAAGACTGTAGTGCACACCTCTGTAATCTTTTCCCTAGACATAAAATAGTAAGGAAGGCATAGATTAGAACTGAACATGCTTCAATTCTTGTCGCTTGCATACAAATGTATGTGGATGACATAGCACTGCTTAGAGTAAATCTGTTACAGAGTTTACTGTCTCATACCGATTTCAGTTCTACTTGTTAGTGGTTTAGTGAAAATAAATGTGCATTAAATGGAAATAAGACAATGTCATGGTTTTGGAGCATCCAAAATTCGGTGAAATTCATCAGCCTAAGTCTGTCTTCCAATATCTTCTCTGACTTGTACTAAAACTTTGCTTTTTCAGATGATGTCTGTGAAGAATTCTTATAGTGTTCCAGGAATATACTCCTGTATGATATTCCAAGCTCCTTAATAGGGAAATTATAGTACCTGTCAAATTGATGTTCAAACACTACTGTGCTTCTGTGGGATAGTTTTCACTTGCTTTGCTATTTTTTGTTTCCAAAGGGAAAGACATATTTGTATAAAGTTGAGCTAAAGATATTTATTATCACAGTATGTTAAGTAAAACAACCACAGCATATAAAGACTGACTATTGCCTGAATATTTTGCAATCAATTTACAGTCTCAGAATGGAATATCCTTTTTTCCTCTTTTAAATTCTTTGAAAAACCATTTGTAATAACATTGTTTTCTGAAAAGCAAATGCTGAAAATTACTAGCGTGACAATGTACTATTACTGTAACTAAGCTCAAAATGAGTCACATGTTTAGCTCTTTCTTCAGTTGTAGGCTGCTTTGTTTGGAACATGGATGATAGCTGACTGCTGTGTCTGTGAAACCAGCTCTCTGAAGCTGCTCACTTTTCTTTGGAAGCCTCACTACTTTTTCAGCTTGGCTGGGTTGAAGGTAAAAATCTTTGTAGGCTGGTGCTTGGGCAGCTAAGTGACTGTTTCGCCAAGATATGGTGAAGAGGTAGTAGTGGTAGATATTAAAAGTTCATTGCTCAAGCTACAGTGCTGCTGATTCTGAATTTGCTTTGCTTGTTCTGGACCTATCACCTCCTATATGTCTGATTTGGGACTCAGGAGGTTTTGTTCTGCTCTTCAATCTCATTTATAGATACAGGCTATTTAATTCTGTCTAATTCTTTTCTTCTTCTAAAAAGCATTAACAAGGGTTCATGTTTGGAAAATATACAAAATTAAGAGGGGTTGCAAGTGACTATAAGGACAGAAAAATAATATGGGGGCTGCGGAGGTCAGAAATATGCAGCGAAAATAAGTTCACATAGGTGAGAATCAAAGCAGAAAAATACAAAATATCACATTACGAGATGAAGATAATATGAAACAGAGTTATTCACCACAAGGGTAATACTTAAAAAGCTGCTGGGTCACAAGGACCTACTGTGAGGTAGTACAGCAAACTGGCTGAACTTACAACGTGGCACAATGGAAAAAAAAAAATAAAATCCAGAACATTTTGCAGTGAAATTTTTTTGAGAACAGAAAAATCCTTATTTGGCCTTTTGCATGTGCAGTCATTGCCTCTTATTGAGTGTTTTGTTCTATCCCAATTAAAACCTAAGATTTTTTACTAAAGAGGAACTTTTTGGTATTCTACATAAGTGAAGGAATAAAACACGTATCATTGTTCTCCCTGCCAGCATGCACAGATACTGGTCTTCTGAGAGTTTTTAACTGCTTTGTTTGCTTATGCAACAAAGATCTAATAAAAAAAAGTGCTAGATTATCACTTTCTAAAGTCCAGTCTGAATCAGCATAAAGCAGATTGTTTTAACCTTATTATCTTGGTGCTTTGTATAAGAAGGAGCAATATACAGCCAGCCCAGCATGATCCCTCTATAGTCTCTGCATATTATCTAACAAATCTCAGAGATGACCTTATAGTATGGATTTGTTAATTTGAATTTATTTTTTTTAATTTTAATCTTAACAGGGATGGTCTTGTCAACTGATTTAGTTTTGCCAGACCTGATCTGATTTACAGCTGCAGCTACATGAGATCTTTTCCTGACACAAGAAAAAGTGAATACTTCCCTTCAATATGATCCATTTGGGCCTACTGTGGAGAAGCAGAAATAGGGTCAGCAATAAGAAATGTCAGGCTGTTTCAAATAAAGGAGTCTATGACAGTAATGACCAAAATGAGGTCACTGAATTATCTGATTCTGAAAACAATTGTATTTGTCTGCATGCACTGGAGCTTGAGGGTCATAGATACTGAGATAAGAGCAGGAATGAATATGCCTGGAGTCCATGAGAAGCACTTGAACCTGTAGGTGCTGTGATCTTTGATTTTGGAATATTCTCCTTGGAAGTGATACTTTAAGGATTGACATCAGATCTTCTAATCAAAATGACTGATTGTTTCTTTGACAAAATTCTGTTTCTTTCTCCTTCCACAGACATTACTTCTGAGGACTTATTTATGGATCCTGTCAAGAATACAGTTATTTTTGAGGCATCCATGGATGCTGTGTACTCTAAAAGCAATGCTTTTCCTAAGTCTTAAATAGTCTGAAAAGCACTGTGGGGAAAAAAAGGATGTTAATTAAACACTCACAAAAACACATTTTCAGCCTTTTAATTCCTCATCAGTGCAAGGGAAACTGTCTGTCACAGCTGTCATGACTCATGTACCCCATTATTTTTAAAATGGTGTGTGACTTCTGACATTGTGGTACTTGTGTGCTTCTGTGAGCAGGTAGGCGGGAGAGAAATTTAACTACCTTTACTGAGTTTTAGCTGTTAACTTTTGATGAGACTATTTTTGCATCATGAATGCAGGGACAACTGAGAAATCTCACCAGTTGGCTTTGATTTGTTCATAGTCCACGATAAAGTAAAACACAGCTGTTCCCGTTGGAGCAGTGTCTGCGTGCATGGACAGTCTTCAGACAACAGCAGTGGAAAAGGTTGGGGCAAGTGTTCCCAATACCGTAGCCCCAGGTTTTCCACTAACTGCTGAAAGGCAGGGAAGCACATGTTATGTATGGAGCTCTTGTGTATCCTCTCTGGATATATCACCTTTAAAAATATCAAAGTGCTTTCTGTACATAAAGGAAACTACCTTGAGAAAGCACAGAGGCTCACTGAACCAGGTATTCCTGACTGTTCATATTTTGGATCCTGCTTTTATTCCTCAGCACAGCTGCGAATGATACATGTTAACAAATCAGACTTTCAAAAAAGGAGTTGGAGGGAGTAATGGTGCATGAATGGGCCCATGGCATGAACTTTTGTAGTTACCATAGGTTAGTGGATACACAGGAATTTGTTACCCTTTGGTAACTTGTTTGTATATCTAGGAACTTAATTTTTCATTTCTACTATTTTAATATAAAGGCACTCCTCTGAGCTCCATATTATTATATAAAACTAAGAGCAGAACTGCAGTCCCAGTGCCAATTAAATGTAGAATGTTTTTGGGTTTTTTTTTCTTTCCTCATGGGGACTATGATGAGTTATTACTTATTTTTCAGATGGCTCAGTGCAAAGACCGTTGATCATTTCCCTGGACCTAAATTTGGGCCCAATTTGAGGCCAATTAAAAGGTCAAATCTGATTTTGATTTTTTGCTTTGTTTTCTTAGTATAACTTTGATTACTCTAGTAGACTGGTTCCTAATTTAAATGAGAAAGGAATGAAGTTAAGAGTTCTGCTGGAGGAAATAGATTGGAATTACCTAGCTTGTTAGCCACTTTCTCTGAAGACTTTTCCTTCACTGACTTCTAAGCTGCTTGCTTTATTCTGAGTCCTTCTTTCAACAGCCATGGCTTTGAGAAGAAAGATCTATCCAGACTTGCTCGTCAAGGTCCCTCAGCTTTCATGGAATTGATTTACTCCATCACATACCAGAACAAAAAATAAGTAAATTAAATGTTTTACTAAGTGATCAAAGCATGAAGCTGAAAGTCTTATTGCTAGCTTACTTGCAGGTCACCTCCAAAGGACAGGAACAAGCACTTTAAGAAGGAGCACATGAAGTACAGTGATTACCTTAGTGAATATAAAGCCTTTTACTACAACACATTCTTCCTTTTTATTTAATTTTCAGTGTGTAAAACACCTTAATTCCAGTGGAGGTGACCTACTCCAGGAAAAATAGTGAAACCACTGCTTTTGGACATGAAAATTAAGGGTTTAGATTAGAAGAAAGAACCACTTCCATCAATACTAAAAAACACATTAATTTAAGATGTTGGTATTTTCATAAAATCATATCTGATACTTTTGTGATCTAGAGAATAGCTCTAGTGTGACTTTTACTAGCCTTGAATGTCTCAGGGAATCCAGAGCATTTCAAACAGCAGTAGATACATGTATGGTGGCAACTATGATAAGCCGTACCAAGGATACACCTACATCAGTGAGAGAGATGTATAGACTTACACAGGAATCCATTACACTCGTGTAATTGCAGCTTCAACTGACAAACACAAGATCTTTTCACGTAGTAATTTACAGATGGTTTTCAGGGACTCTCTAGACCCAGGTATATCTTGCATCATCTGGTAATAGAAGAATATGATTTCTTCCACCTCTCAAGAACACCAGCATGCCATAAAAATATTGACCAGAATTTTTAAGTTCCAGTGGCTCTTAGAAATCATCGCATTTAAAGACTGAGGATATTGTATGTTACTGTAATCTACTTTCTATTACTAACATTTCTGCTCATGATAAAGAGGCTTTCCAACAACACCCCAAATTAGAGATGAAACTTTTATCAAACAGCTTGTTTCTGTGTCTTGTTTCTTCTGTTGATTAGTTTCAACATGTTACATTTCACACATGTGGAGTGAAACCTGCTACATTGTATTAAGGGGATATGCAAAAAGTCACATATATCAGCAGACTTTGTTCATATAAGTACACTGTAGGAATCATAGAATACTTAGGGATGGAAAGGACTTTAAGATCGTCTAGTTCCAACCCCCCTGCCATGGACAGGGGCACCTCACACTAAACCATGTCACCCAAGGCTCTGTCCAACCTGGCCTTGAACAATGACAGGGATAGAGCATTGATCACTTCCTTGGGCAACCCATTTCAGTGCCTCACCACCCTCACAGTAAAGCATTTCTTCCTTATATCCAATCTAAACTTCCCCTGTTTAAGTTTCAACCCATTATCCCTTGTCCTATCACTACAGTCCCTAATGAAGAGTCCATCCCCAGCATCCTTATAGGCCCCCTTCAGATACTGGAAGGCTGCTATGAGGTCTCCACTCAGCCTTCTCTTCTTCAGGCTGAACAGCCCAAACTTTATCAGCCTGTCTTCATATGGGAGGTGCTCCAGTCCCCTGATCATCCTCGTGGCCCTCCTCTGGACTTGTTCTAACAGTACCATGTCCTTTTTATGTTGAGGAGGAAGCCTTAAACTAGATGTGTTGGGGGAGGGGGGCATCATTCCTTCCCAACACACCCAGTCAGTTGCCAGCACATATAATAAATGCTAGGAGGAATATAGAGATATTCCAGCCTCTCCAGCCAATGAGCTGGCTTCATTTGGAGCTTGGCTCAGACGCCTCTATGCAAGCACCTGTAGCATGGGGAACAAACAAGAGGAATTGGAGATGTGTGTACATCTATGGGGATATGATATAATAGATATCACAGAAACATGGTGGGATGGCTCCTGTGACTGGAGTGTTGGAATTGAAGGTTACAGGCTCTTTAGAAAAGACAGGCCTGGTAGGAGGGGAGGGGGAGTTGCCCTTTATGTTAGAGATAAGCTGGAGATTATGGAACTCTCTCTGGGGACAGGTGAGCAGTCAACAGAGAGTCTGTGGGTCAGGGTTAAAGGGAGAGTAGCGATGGGAGACATTACTGTGAGGATCTGCAACAGACCACCTGATCAAGAGGAATCTGTGGATGAAGCGCTCTACACACAAATAGGAACAGCCTCACATTCGCAGGCCCTTGTTCTCCTGGGGGACTTCAACCACCCTGGTATCTGTTGGGGCGACGGTACGGCCCGGCACAAGCAATCCAGGAGTTTTCTCAATTGTGTGGAAGACAACTTCCTTCTGCAAGCAATAAAGGAGCCAACAAGGAGAGGTGCCCTGCTTGACCTCGTGCTCACCGACAGGGAAGAGCTGGTAGGAAATGTGATGCTCCTGGGCAACACTGATTGCAGTGATCATGAGATGGTTGAATTCGAGGTCCTCAAGACAGTGAGAAGAGCGTGCAGTAAGCTCACTGCTCTGGACTTCAGGAGAGCAGACTTTGGGCTCTTCAGGAACACGCTTAGCAAGGTTCCATGGGATATAGCCCTAGAGGGCAAGGGGGCCCAAGACTCTTGGTTAAAATTCAAGGATCACCTGCTACAAGCTCAGGAGTGTTGCATCCTGACTAGAAGGAAGTACAGCAGGAGGGCCGGAAGACCTCATTGGATGGATAAGGAGATGCTGAGAATAATTCAAAGGAAACAAGAGGCTTATAAAAGGTGGAAGCAAGGACAGGCAGCCTGTGAAGAATACAAGGATATTGTCTGGGAATCTAGGGACCAGGTTAGGAAAGCTAAGGCCCAGTTAGAATTAAACTTGTCTAGGGATGTGAAAGATAACAGGAAGGGATTCTATAGCTACACTGAAAATAAAAGACAGATTAGGGACAGCATAGGCCCCCTCTGGAAGCTATCGGGAGAACTGGCTACACAGGATTTGGAGAAGGCTGAAGTTCTGAACGACTTCTTTACCTCAGTCTTCACTGGCAAATGCCTTGACCGCACCACCCAAGTCTTGGAAGGCAGACACAGGGACTGGGAGAATGAAGACATTAGGGCCGCTATAGGAAAGGATCTGGTTCAAGACCATCCTAAGAACCTGAACGTGCACAAGTCCGTGGGACCTGATGAAATCCATTGGCGGGTCCTGAAGGAGCTGGCGAATGAAGTTGCAAAGCCACTGTCCATCATATTTGAAAAATCATGGCAGACAGGTGAAGTTCCTGATGACTGGAAAAAGGGAAATATAACCCCATTTTCAAGAAGGGGAAAATGGATGACCCGGGGAATTACAGACCAGTCAGTCTCACCTCTGTGCCTGGCAAAATCTTGGAGCAGATTCTCATGGAAGGCATGCTAAGGCACATGAAAAACAACAAGGTGCTTGGTGACAGCCAGCATGGCTTTACTAGGAGAAATGCTGCCTGACCAATTTGGTGGCCTTCTGTGATGGGGCTATGGTAGAGCAGTTGATGTCATCTACCTGGACTTGTGCAAAGCATTCGACACTGTCCCACATGACATCCTTGTCTCTAAATTGGAGAGACATCAATTTGATAGATGGAACGCTCGGTGGATAAAGAACTGGCTGGATGGCTGCACTCAAAGAGTTGTGGTCAACTGTTCAATGTCTGGCTGGAGGCCAGTAATGAGTGGTGTCCCTCAGGGATTGATGTTGGGATCGGTCTTAACATCTTTGTTGGTGACATGGACAGTGGGATTGAGTGTGCCCTCAGCAAGTTTGCTGATGACACCAAGCTGTGTGGTTCAGTTGATACGCTGGAGGGAAGGAATGCCAACCAGAGGGACCTTGACATGCTTGTGAGGTGGGCTGATGCCAACCTCATGAAGTTTAACCATGCCAAGTGCAAGGTCCTACACCTGGGTTGGAGCAATCCCAGGCACAGCTACAGGCTGGGCAAAGAAGAGCAGCCCTGTGGAAAAGGACTTGGGGATGTTGCTCAATGAGAAAATGAACATGAGCCAGCTTAAGTGTGCATTTACAGCCCAGAAAGTCAACTGTATTCTGGGCTGCATCAAAAGGAGCGTGACCAGCAGGTCAAAGGAGGTGATCCTGCCCCTCTACTCTGCTCTCGTGAGACTTCACTTGAAGTATTGTGTACAGTTATGGCTGAGAAGGTTGGGACTGTTCAGCCTGGAGAAGAGAAGGCTGCGTGGAAACCTCATAGCAGCCTTCCAGTATCTGAAAGGGGCCTACAAGGATGCTGGGGAGGGACTATTCATCAGGGACTGTAGTGATAGGACAAGGGATAATGGGTTCAAACTTAAACGGGTAGTTTAGACTGGATATGAAGTTTAGACTGGATATAAGTAAGAAGTTCTTTACTGTGAGGGTGGTGAGGTACTGGAATGGGTTGCCCAAGGAAGCTGTGAATGCTCCATCCCTGGCAGTGTTCAAGGGCAGGTTGGACAGAGCCTTGGGTGACATGGTTTAGTGTGAGGTGTCCCTGCCCATGGCAGAGGGGTTGGAACTAGATGATCTTAAAGTCCCTTCCAACCCTAACTATTATATGTTTCTATGATTCTTACTGCACACAATACTCCAAGTGAGCTCTCACAAGAGCAGAGTAGAGGGGCAGGATCACCTCCTTCAACCTGCTGGTCACACTCCTATTGATGCAGCCCAGGATACAGTTGGCTTTCTGAGCTGTGAGCGCACACTTAAGCCGGCTCATGTTCATTTTCTCATCAACCAACACCCCCACGTCCTTCTCCGCAGGGTTGCTCTGAATCTCTTCTCGGCTCAACCTGTAGCTGTTCCTAGAACTGCACCAACATACTTCAATCCTCATATGGAGTCCATGGACAAAACTATAGGCCAGCTGCACTGTTTAATAAAAAATACAAAACTGTATTTGAAATAATAAAACAAAAAAGGGTAAACTACACCTACCTGTAGGTGCAGTTACAGCAATTCAGCCCCAAATTATATCAGGCTGGGTTTGGCACAGCATCTTTAAGGGAGTTTTTCCAGATATTTCAAAGGATATTAAATTGGAAATCTTCCTGAAGATTTTGTACTATTTGTGTGAAATATTAAAAAAAGTAGAAATATTATTACAGAAAACTTTAAAAACCCCATTATTTTAATAAGCAGGTATCCCAGAGGAAGAATTCATGTGGAGTAAAGAATCAAATTAGTTTAAAGTTTACTAGCTTCTGTAAAATCAGTTTGCTTTCTATTCTATATACAATGAAATTATAGTAAGATTGTATTCATTATAATTAGTATTTTTTGTCACTGAATGTTACTTTTAAACAAAATGTATGTTTCAAAAAAAAACAACCCAAATGTCGGCTTCTGACAAATAAGCATCCTTCTCCAATCATTACATGTGAATGTGCATATGACAGTACCAAATAATAATAGTCAACTACTTTTCTGATACTTTTACATCCAGCATATGCTATATGGATTACTTTTGCTATTAATAATCCTCACAAAGATTTTCACATGCTACCTCTGAATGTATACTTATTTATTATATTCAAAATTTTATAAAATTGTTTAAAAATAGGTCTAGGTACCCAAGGTATAAAATAAAAATGTAATTTAATAAAATTTCATATAGTATGACAATATTAAAAAAGATGATAAAAATTATATTATAGGTATCAAATAGAGTTAGGCAAAAGAATATCACGAGTTATAGCAAAGCAAAGCAAAAAAAAAAACAAACAACAAACAACCTTATTTTCATTCAAACTTTCATTTGTTATCCTAAGCTTTATCTTTGGAATGTATTATTTCTTCCTTTTTTTTTGTATATGTTCCCAAGTTTTAAGCACTCAAAGAACTAAAATTTTGCTTTGCCCCAATGAATTACAGCCATCCTTTATGCTACGTATTTTGGACTCTTAAATATTCTGTATTATGATTGGATTGCCATTCCACCTTTGTCTGAAAGGTTATTGAGGCTGTCAACAAGAAAAGGACTAGAATTACCAGCCAATCAAATTACGGGATGCTTAAAAGGTCAAAGTAGTACAGCACACTAACATAATTCACAGAATATATGAGGCATTAAAATCCTAATACCTCATTCTCGTAACAAAGGTTGTAATGAGAGAAAGAAATGGCACAACATGAATTCATTCACGTGACAGCGATTATAACAAGAACCTGAAATGCAATAAACTTAACCCATTCTTGTTGCTAAGCTAAGACGGTTACTTTGGTTTGTTTCAAGCTATCTCAAAAACTACATGGAAGCTAAACATCAAGATACTGGATAGTAAGTTTTGTTTATACATCACCTCAAATTAATTGTTAATTTTGAATTTGTTGTGTATGGTATATTATGTTAAAAAATAACCCAACTGTCCTGGATGAGTGGTACTTACTTGCCAGCTGGGGTTAAAGTGTGACACCAGCCCAAACCAGACATTGCTACTGAGCGATCTTTTAAATGTTGCTTTTTTGTTCACCAAGGAATTTCTTGGTATCACAAGTGGAGAAATGTTATATCTGTTTCTGTTTTGATAGTAGTAAATGCAAGTTGTGTTGTTTAACCAGCTACCCTATACAATAGCAACTTTAAAATGCCATTTATAAACGTAGACATGGCAGATTTTTTGCAGAGTAAAATTCATGTGTTGCAAGGTTTCACAGGAATGTGACTTGCTTTTATAGGAGTCTTTAGTATCTGTGTCACTGCAGTTATTAGAACATGTAAAATCTTAACAAGTCTTTTTTTCCTGATAGAACATTCAGCTTTAGATCACAAATCTTGTCAAGGCAAAGAAGGCTGGCAATGACAAGCAGCCCAACCCTTAATTTTCCTGCATTTTGGGTAAGGGAACGCTATGGTGAAAAATGTTTTTATTTTAAATTTCTTTTCCTCAGTGTAAGGTGCAGCATAGTCCTTTAAATAGTACTATCTACAGAGAGGAAATAAAAACAGATTTAACCTACAGACCTTTGGTTAACTTCTTCCTAAACTAAATATAAAATGTTACCTCATCTTGCTTGGATTAAAAGGGGAGAGGAGGAACTCCCCCCATTGCCACACATTCCCTTATTGAGAATCTCTTCTATATAAAAAGAAGAGTCTGCATATAAAAGACAATCCAGAGACATCTTTGAAGGTTCTCTTTCAAAGCATCTCTACTTCCCTGAGCGTCTGGGGATTTCTGTTATTAATTGAAGTTAATTTTCTAGGATATCAGTTTGCCATGCACGTGGGAAAGATTGATAGCCTCTTCGATTCTCAAGAGTGTTGAAAATGACACTGTTCCATCACCGGGTGTCTTCACTTTTATCATCACAAATCAAATTATAAACATCGGGGCAACCTTGCTGGAATCTGGCTTCGGGAGATTTCCATAAGATTAATTAGGCGGCCAAAGCAAAGATGGTAAAATCTAAGGGGGGGGAGGAGGCCGGGGGAAGTGGGGGAGAGAGGCACCATTCATTCCTTGTAGAATGGGAAGTCAATTCAACAATGGGTAATTAGCGTGGGCCATGGATTCTCAAAGGCACTGAGGACACTGGACTCTTTCTCTCACTCTGATGTTTAGTGCAGTATTGTGGACCCCTCATTTAATTAGTGCACTTTGATACCCACAGGAGCTTGAAGCTCCAGGGCATGCTAAACACAGACTGACACCAGCAAGCTTCTGCCTCCTTCCAGTCTAATTAGAGACACAATGAGCTGCAAAGACAATGTTTTACTCCAAGATTTCTTCTGCAGATACCTCTGGCAGGAAACAATCGTTTATTTTGTGTCTATATTGGTATTCAGATTAAATTGTTAGCATGCAAAAGATGAGCTAAGGGCACATATCTATTAAAAATGCTTAGCAGAGTTCAGAAATGATGGAAGCAATTTGTGGGAAAAAAAATGTATTTTCCCCTTTGGAATTATTTTTTTTTTGGTTGTTGTTTTTGTTCTCTTATCTAATTAGAAGTAAATGATTTGAGTAAGAAAACCAAAATAGGCTGGACGCCAAAGCATCTCATGTGAAATTATATTTACCCCTTTGCATTAATAATTTCTACTTCTCAGACAAGAGAATTTTTAACTTAATTGTTTGTAGAATTGGAAGGGAGGGAAGAAAAAAAAAAAGGAATAAAACAAGTTCTTCTGTTCCAATTGTCTGTTGAAATGAGCACCCACCTACCTGAACAGGTCATTGTGCTGAGAAAATGTTACTCACATTTACAGCTCTTTAAAGAAGCAACTGCCAAAAGTTTGTGGCAGTGACTCTGTGTGTGTGGTGTGTGGGTATATATATATTTATAAAGTTACTTGTGATGGACAGTTCTATGCTGATTGGAAGAATATAAATATCCCAAGGGAAACTGCGTATTGAAAATTAATCTCAGCATACACAAAACATTTGTATGTGCTGCCTAACAATAGGTTAGAGAACTGGTACTCCCAAAAATTCAACATCTTCTATATTTTTAGTATCATTATTTTCCTCTTTCTCAGGTAATTAAAGAGAAACAAACTAACATGTATCAGTATGTTAACTCTCATACTAAAATGCTACTCTGCTGGTTAGATTATTATTATCTGGACAGATCTACAGTATATAAGTGGTTATGAGGGAAGAGGGAATGCATGCGAAAACAGGAAAAAGAAACCTAAAAAAGCCTATAATTTGTATTCAAATTTTAGGGCAAGATCTATGAATCTACCCAACTGTGGGTAGATTGGGCTGAGGGAGCACCATGGAAGCAGTCTTAGCCTGTTTCCTGATGTCAAGTGTAAGACTCTTGTTGCTATTCTTATCTGTGCTTACTTCAGTGACCCATTGCAAGGTGCTTCTGCTGCCTGGGGTTCACAGAAGGGTTACAGAGGTCTTGCTACCCTCCTGTATTCCTCTGCAAAACCTGTTCCAATGAAAAGAGACTTCAACAGCCCCACAATCTGTAACCCTCTAGATATCAAAGATGAGCTAAAAGCACATATCTACTAAAATGCCCGAAGAGTTCTTGTCAGTAAAGCTAAATCCAGTTGGTGACTTGGCTGATCACAAGTATTGTTCCCCAGGGCTCAGTTTTGGGGCCAGTTCTGTTTAATAACTTTATGAGTAATCTGGATAAGGGCATCAAGTGCACTTCAGTAAGTCTGAAGACAACACTAAGTTGAACAGAAGTGTTGATCTGCTTGAGGGAAGGAAGGCTCGACAGAGAGATCTGGCTAGGGCCAGTTGCAAGAGGTTCAGCAATGATCAGTGCTGGGTCCTGCACTTGGGTCACAACAACCCCATGCAATGCTACAGGCCTGGGGAAGAGTGGTCTGAAAGCTGCCTGGTGGTAAAGGACCTTTGGGTGCTGGTTGATGGGTGCTGAACATGTGCCAGCTTGTACTCAGGCAGCTAAAAAGGCCAACATCAATAGTGTGGCAGCAGAGCCAGGGCAGTGATCATCCCCCTGTACTGGGCACTGTTGAGGCCACACCTTGAATCCTGTGCTCAGTTCTGGGCCCCTCATTGAGGTGCTGGAGCGGGTCCAGACTGCAATGAAGGTTGAAGGTCCTGGAGCACAAGTCTGAGTGGCTGAGGGAACTGGGGTTGTTTAGCCTGGAGAAAAAGAGGCTTGGGGAAGACCTTATCACTCTCCACAACTGCCTGAAAGGAGGATGGAGAGAGGAGACAGCTGGTCTCTTCTCTCAAGTAACAAGTTATAGGATGAGAGGAAACAGCCTCAAGTTGCACTAGGGGAGGTTTAGATTGGATATTAGGAAAAATTTCTTCACAGATAGGGTTGTCAAGCCTTGGAACAGGCTGCCCAGAGATGTGGTTGAGTTACCATCCCTGGAAGCATTTAAAACATCTGTAAGTGTGACATTTAGGACCATGGTCTAGTGATGGATTTGGCAGTGCTAGGTTAACAGTTGGACTTGATGAGATTAAAGGTTTTTTCTAACTTAAACAATTCTATGATCAACATGTCAAAAAGTCTAGCAGGAGAGAAAAGCAGACTCTGGCCTTGACATAGCATTTCCTGGGCAATTTGAACAGATTTCTGGTCAGAATAACCAGAGCACTGAACAGAGATTTTGTCTCGGTTGAGACTCCCATACCAAACTCAGAAGCTGGTAGCTAAATGGAAGGAACACATTTACTATAAAATATTTGATTGGTAAAACTTACAATGCTTGCTTCATTTCACAGATTTTTAATCAAAGTATCTCAAGCAAATTTATGATGGTCCAATACTCTATACTGAGGTAAGCTGGAAACCATATATCAAAGTGGAATATGTAGAAATATTCCAGGAAAAGAGTTAAGTAAACTTGGTTTTATGGTAGTAACTGCTATATTTGGTTCAGATCACAGGCTTAAATTGTGGCCTGCCATCACTCACAGCACTGAGTGTCAGCCGTCTCATGTGTGCTTTTGGCACTTTATACCACCTAGCACTTTCCTAGATATCTCCAGACACTACCTGGGCAAGAGCATAGGTCAGAGGCCACTCATGAACTTTGTACTGTCCAAACTGCTTCATATTCTAATCCAGCACATTAAGGTGTGCAAAGAAATCTGTTTGTGACTAACAACCCACCAGTCAGACAGGCTACAGAGAAAAACTTGCATTATTTAATGAAATTTTAAGTGAGGAAAAGACTCCCCAAATAATCATAATTTCTTATGGCTGTGATGTTAAAGGAACCCCAGGGGAGATCCAGAAGCTATGTATTGGAAGTGGAGTCAGCAGGCACCATCTGACCCAAGGACCTGTGGCCAGCCCTGGTCCATGCTGTTTCCTCTTTCTGGCTGAGACATGGAGAGGACAGGATATGATCTATCCATTACAAAGGCTATGAAAAATTACTCCAGTTCCTAGTGAGGATTGCTGTCCCTATCACTTGACATACTTTTTCTCATATGGAAAGCATCAGATAGAATTGTTGTTGGACAGTATTGTAGTGCGAGTTACTTCTCATTTAACAGTTTTGTAACAGGCACGTGTTGGGTTCAGGACCACCTGGCTGGCTTACCGTTGTGGGAGGGAGTTCCCAAAGGATGTCACCAAAGATATAACCACATAAAAGTGTTAATTTTCCTTTGAGATATTATTTCAATTATCTTCTTACACACTCTGATACTCCTGGCCCTGGAGAACTTGCAGCAGACAAGGCTGAGTAGTTCTGGTATTGGGGTTGTGACTGATGATCTTTGAGGGCCTTCCCTAAAGAGACTAAACTATGCTACTTTCAGTTGTCCATTTCATAGACCAGGGTTTCTCCAAAGACCAAGAAAGGGTCACAGAAAGACTAAAGTGTGAAATAGATAGGAACGGACAAATTAATTTTGCTTTCCACTGTGTCCAGCATAAGATGGACTCGACAGCAAATGGCAGTAGATCCTTCTGTACTCCAGAGCTCATCTTTCAGAGCTCCAGTTATGGACATAGGGCTATCATGCAACATCTAGATTTGTGGGTTTTTTTTTCAAATCAGATGAAATTTTACCACTCTGTTTCCATCTTTGAACGGAGAAAGAAATAGCAGTGACTATATGCAGTGGATGTCTTCCAGTAATAATCCTTTACTGTAGCTAGACTTACTTTAAAAGCATGATCTGTTCTCCCCAAGGCTACTTATTCCCTATCTGAAACATTAAAGTAACTGCTGAATAATTAGCCGTTGATACCTTGGAAATTAATGTTTAAAATGCAGAGGAAAAGAAAAAATCGTACATTTTCTTCAAGGAAAAAAAAAATCAAGCTTTAAGTTGAAAGAAACTGCATAATCCTTTCAAATGTCCCCCACTTCCCAAGAAAACAAAACAGAGGATATTATTGCTATTTACATATACACCAATCTTTTTGTTATTTTTGGTGCACTTTTGAAAGCTATAAAGCAATTAATTAGGAAGGACTATGATTTTGATATATATTGTCCATATGCTGCTTTTTGACAAAACATGCGCCTGATACATAAAAACTACAACAGGTGGGGGGACTAGAAGAGAATGGAGAAAGTGAGCAATAATTAGGTTTTAAATATTTGATATTATTGAAAAATAATGAAGTTTTAAATAAATGGACATTGGTAGAAGTCAACAATGAAACCCAAGAAGCTTTCTCAGGTGCACTTGGGCTTTTCAGCCATTCATTCCTATGTAATTAAAGCTGTCATTTTGAATACACCTGTCTGGAAAAAAAGAAAAATAAAATAATCAGTGAAATCATGGATTCCTGAGCATGCACAGCTTCAGAGCCTTTGCTGTTTCTTATTGGTTTGTACAGTCGCAGGAAAATTAAAACAACATATATAGTCAGAATCTGTAAAAATCACCTCAAAGTTCTTGTGCCTCTTCTTGGGAATACAATAAATTATGGTGTGGGGAGTGGAATGAGTAGCTGTGGTTGGAAGCTGCAACTTCATAAATTGGTTTTCTCACTAGAGATAATCTTCGTGTAACTACATCCTTTGGGTCTATTAGTGAAAGCCAGCTCTGAAAACTCCATCTCCTAAGCAGAGACATATCCCAAAAGCAGGATTCTCAGGGTGTTCTAACAGCTTGTACTTGCCAGCAGTACCTGGAGTTGTGGGAGAGAAAAGAACTGATCCCTTCATATCATGATGTACAAAGGGGAATTCCTAGATGTATAGATATCCAATATGAATAACTAGGCTAGGATCAGTAACTGGTTCATTTTCAAGACTTTGTCAAAGATGAACATGGGCAAAAATCCAGGAACTACTTAATTACATAAACTTGCTGTTGAAAATGATCTAAATCATCTCTGAAGAAAAAATGACTGACCTGTGCTATGGGGCTGCTGCATTACTTTAGGTATTAGTAAATCAATGATCCAAGAACAGTAGCTGCAAGAACCAAAGATACAAGAGGAAGGAGCCATCATGCTCTTCTTGCTTGTTCATTATTGTTTCCCTTATTTCCATATGACTATTTTCTCTGCCCCCTTCTTTTTCTTTCTCCCTCTATCTGTGCTTTTTGTTCAGAAATTCATCTCATTCCCTCTTGAATTCAATGATGCTTCTAGCTTCAGGGGCCCTTTATAGTAATTTATTCCTTACACTTCTAATCCTTCTGTGTAAAATAGTTTTGCTGCAGCATTTCCTTTCTTGTTCCCAACTTTCTAATTTTTAGATCATGTCTTCTAACTTCTATGGTCTTGCAAGTGTAAAGAGCTTGCTTGGATCAATTTTATCAGTCCTCTTCATAATTTTTAGAACTTCAATTGGGTTACATGAAGTCTCTTCTTTTCCACTGAGAATATGTTCAACTTTCTTAGTCTTTCCTCATAACTTAAATCGTTGATATCTGGTATCATTTGTATAATTGCTCTACACTGCTCCCCTGAAGAGCAATTAAACCTTTACAAAGATATATTGGCCAGTACTGTATAAATTACTCAAGGTAAGGGTCTGAAAAGCAAAAATTATTTTTAAATAAGAATAATTCCAATTCTCTTGATTTAAATGGAAATTCCTCTTGCATTGCTATTCAAATTCCAGTTCAATTTGCTACATTTTTAATTTCAGCTACACAATGGGATGAAAAATGATTAAAAATTATTTCTTCAGTATAATATGTAAAATGAGGGAGGAAAAACACTTTGCTGCTAGAAAGATGATATAGCAAGGAAAAGGAAGGGCAAATTAGAGAACAAAAAAGTTATGACTCAATTGCATATGATACTAAGGGCTTATCTGTCCTTTCCAACCCTTCAATGGGTCACAGAAAAAAAAGAGAAAGTGTCCAAATTACAAAAACACAGAAAGAATTCTCTTCTAGAGCTTGGCACTGCCTGTACTCCATCCTGGCTGCCCAGTGCATTTCACTTTAGCTATAGAGACAAAATAGCTGTGTTCAAACCTGGCTTTAGTCGCTGCACTGACTCGGATTCTTCTCTATTAGTAAGCAAAACCAGTACCTTTTCCAGTAAGCACATTTTAAGTTTTTTTCCTTTTTTTCTCTCTTTTTATCTGTGAGGCTTAGTCTTGCTCACAGCCATCCTTATTTTACTGTCTTGAGTACATGTCACCAGTGACAGGGACTGAATCTCTTAGCACAGTGGCACACTTACATGTTTTTTATTTGTCAAATATAAATATAAGAATTTCACTTTAAATAACCACACATGCTATGATGCTGTCCCAAAGCAGAAAGCACATTTCAAAATGTTTATTCACAATTTTTTCCTAAGTTAAAATTGTTTAAAGCTTTTAAAAACACTTCTGCTAATCAGCATTTTCTAAAATATAAAGTAAAATGCTTATTTTTCAAAGCCCTTCATTGACCCACATTTCTTTAGAACACTGAAGAGGTTGGATGGCCTTAGAGGACTGCACTCAAACATTTTATACATTCATAAGCTCTTTATTGTTTTTGTATTTATGGGAGATGAAGAAAACTGTTCTTTAAATGTCTTCCTCAGATGCCTGGAAAATGTTTCAGTACAAATTAAGTAAGCCATTGACCAGCTAACAGTGTAATACTGTGTATATTGCCATTCTACTGGTTCAACTGGCTCTTTGAGATACTGTTGTAGATAATGGTCTGAACAAGCAACAGTATTGGCATTGATGTTTTGTGCCACTCCCTAATATGGGATGCTTTTTATTAGCCTCAGTGTTGTGTTCTTGTATTCCTTCTGTCTAAAGGACCAATATTTATGGTACAGTAAACAGGCTTATCTCCAGGAACACAGAAAGGAGATAAGTTTTAAAAAGTTTTATCTCATATAAAACTATTAAGAATATTTGCAACTAAGTAAACCGTATCTTGTCTAGATGTATCTGTACAGAAACAACTCATGTCAGATGGATGGGTGCTCTGCCCTGCAGTAGAATCCAAGCCAGGATCTGTAGGCTTCTTTATGCCATCCTGTGAAGAAAGCATTGTAGTGATCATCCCAGAGAGATAAAAGGATCTGTAGAGAAAGAATTCCCTAAATAACAGTGAAAAGCATTACAAAACAATTCCCTGTGTAGTCCTAAACATTTCCCAAATGAATTGTTTCACTTAAAATAGGAGAAATTCATTAAAACTGTCTTCAGGAAACTGAAATCTTTATGGTAGCATGATGTTGTTACTGTTTCTGTACCAACCACACACTTATTCAATGCTTTCTTATATGAAGTCCCATCTTCCATTTTCCTACAAGTAATCTAGGGCTTTTAATTAGCTGCAAGTTATTTGTTACCCACAGGTTGCACACACCCAGTTAGCTACACTGATGAATTCTCATCCCTCCCCCCAAAATCATGATTAGTTTGCCACCTTACACTTGCTATTATAAATGCCCCAGCAATTTGTTATCATGCAAACCAAGAGTCTTTCCTCTTTTATGCCACTGATGTCTATCAAGAGTGATGATACTGTCTTGCAGCATATTCTACATATATGCATCTGTTCTGTCACAGTTAACTTTATTTCTGGCAGAAAAGTAGGGTAAGAAAAACGCACCTAAAAAAAAGTGTTTTGTAATGAGTCTCCATTTGCTGGGCTGTTTGTCCTGACTGCCATCACTGATGTCCACTGACCATTCTGCAATTTGATGTGCTCTGTGAGCCAAGGTTTACCACAAGCTCTGCAAAGTCCTGTTCATGCTGCACATTTTCTTTTGCTTGTAATTCACCTAAATTGTCTCTTTACATATCTCACTTATCTCTTTCTTCTTCCTCTTCTTCCTCTCTAAAGGCCATTCTCAGCTTTCTCTCATTGACCTCCTTGCCACTTCTCATTTTCTGCATTTAGAATTAACCATGTTTTATTGATATATCTCTTAGAGTCATTTATCCTCTTGAGGACCTGAGCTCCTATTCCCAGCTTCTCCACATTCAACTTAATTGTTAAACATCCATCACATATGCAGTCTTCTTTGTCTCTCATTGTTCACAGGTGAATGCAAACCACATCTCCAGCTGCTGATGGCAGTTCTATACACATTTCAGAACACTCCATTTTCATGCAAAAGCAGACACAAAAATAAACTGATGGACTCTTTTTGTTAGCATGATACAACAATTTTATAGAAATCATGCAAATAAAAGAAAACCATATGAATCTGGTGGTGAAAATTAACTTGGAGTGACTGGCACGACACTGTCCATCTGCATGTGAAGCTCCGTATTGGGTGCACAGCCCAGTTTAAGAATGCCTAGTTTAGCACCCAGATATAGACAGAGCTTTTCCATAGACTCAAACCCAACTACATTCCTATGAAATCCTGTTGAGATGAAACTGATGGAGATCATTATCAGGTTTAACAGGAAAAAATTCAATTATAAGATTTGTAAATATTTTATATTATTTGATGTATCTGAATTTTGGAATGTCCAAAGTTGAACATTTTTTTACCCTAGACTCCTGTGCTGACCTTAATCATCACTTCTAGGAATATCATTTGTTATATATATGACAATGATGAGATACCTTGTTAAGCTTTATCCATTAGAGATTTTTCTCCTTACTTTCCTTAAAGACATCATGATATCATAGCAGTGTGTGAAGATGTATTGTTAAGATGCATGTGCTGATAAGAGGAATTATTATAGAATCACAGAATCATAGAGTAGTGTGGGTTGGAAGGGACTTTCAAGGGTCATCTAGTCCAGCTCCTCTGCAATAATCAGGGGCATCTTCAACTAGATCAGGTTTCTCAGAACCACATCCAGTTTGGCCTTGAATGTCTCTAGGGATGGAGCATCCACCACTTCTCTGGGCAACCCGTGCCAGTGTTTTACCACCTTCATTGGTTTTTGTTCAGTTTTGTTTTTTCTTTTCCTCATATCCATCCTGAATCTCTCTTCTTTTAGTTTAAAACCATTATCTTACTGGGTTCTGTCCACATTTGTCCAGAATACAAAGTCAGCTCTTCTATTACTGTTTCCAAAGGTGTTCTAATATTCTCTGTTGGCTGGAACACAGAAACTTTAACATAGTTGGGTCTACTCTGACATAGGAAATTCTCCATCTGGCTAGTTGCTAAAATTTTACTGTCATTTCCAGCAACAAAAATAGACCTGATAGTACTGAGACTAATTTTATAAGTCAGACATATTTTACCACTAATTTGTGTATTGTATCTTTATATTTTTCTACTCTATGCTTTTTATTAGTTTGTTCTATCATATTTTCATCAAAAAATCTAAAAAATTACTCCTTCCAAGTACTGTAGTCTGTCCTTTTAATATTTCTTATTAATGCTGCAGTTTGGAGTTGTGCACAGTAAGGATGAATCCAGTTGTGATGCATGACTGATGACAACTGATAGCTCCTGCCCATCAAAGAAGGTTTTAGTAGAGGAGAAAACAAAACAAGCAGCATTCAAGTCAAAAAGACTCCACATTTTTGCTGTGTGAAAAAGGATGATAACAAGGATGGGCAAAAATTTCTCTCAGTATTCTTTTTGCCCTCCAGATTATTCACAACTGTACTGCAAAATGCTGGTTCTAGTTCTGATCTCTGAAGTACCACTAATGAATAGCCTCATTTCACTGAGAACATTTATTCCTACTTTTTTGCCTTCCCATTTTAAAAGCAGTTTTTAATGCATGGCAATACTATATTTCTAACCCTGTGGTTATCAAGTTTCTTAACTGACTCTTATGAGGTACTTTATCCAAAGGCTTTTGAGAATCAAATGTCAATTTGTTTTACTTGTTCAAATTTTAAGAGAGTGTTTAGAATTTGTAATGTTTTTATTACAATTTAGATGATTTCATTATGTTGCAGGAAAACTGAACTGCCTTATAGAGAGATTATTTTAAAATTAAGATTATATAATTTCTATTAATTATTTTTATTTATTGTCACATATTACACTGAGGGAATGACCTTTATCCCTTCAACACATTTCTCATTGGCTGATATTTGCCTAGGACTAAATCATGAAACATTGTCAAAGCTAACTGAAAGGAGAAGTGATATGAAAACTCAGCCAATGACAGTGCCAACCTCTTGCTCTGCCAACACCTAGGAAATAAATGCAATATACTCATAGAAGAGAAAAATACGACAAATATTATTGGGCTATCTGCAGCCTTTGAAATTTTCAAAGGTTATCTTGTGTATGCTGCGAAGACATGACATCACATCTAAAGAAGGGAAATTCATATTCCTAAAGACACTGTAGAACAACGAAGTTGTTGATATGAAGAAGAACAAACTCCTATGGAAAATAATTTGCTTTCTGTAGTATTTATTTCTAGAGCAAGCTCTTCACTATGCAACTTGTCCAACAAAATTGCTCTTGACTATTTGAACAAAAAAGTTAGTTATAAGGGCTGGGTTTTTTTGTTATTCTTTGAATGAGCATTCTGTGCCTGTTGATCTGTCATCAGGAGACAAAAAGAAATTCTCAGATTCACCCAGTCAAGAAAAAGTTTAGAGTTCAAGTCACTAAGATTCCTGGAAGAGAAAAATACAAATACTACCTTTTCAAGCTGAAAGGACTTATATGGAGTTATATACACAGTAATCATTCATTTCTTATGACTTAGGATTCCTGAGACTCCTGAAAGATAGATAGATAAGATAGATGATAGGTAGATAATAGATAGATAGATAGATGAATTGGCTTGACTTTTAAACTTCTGTTGATTCTTTTGCTTTCTTCCTTCTCTTTCTTCTCATGCTTTGTTCTTTCATTCTTCCATTCTTCTTCACTTTCCTCCCCTTTTTTCTCATTCTCCTTTTCTTTGGCTCTTTCTTTTACTTTCTTTCTCTTTTCCCTTCTCTTCTTCACAGAGAGTATATTTGAGGTTTAATGGTGTTCTTCTTGTAGTTCTAATTCAAAAGATAGAAACTCCCCCAAACAACAGACTATTTCAAAGAAAGTTTGGGAAAAGGAATTTTTCACTGTGTTTTAAGACACAGAATTTACTTCCCTCTCTTCCCTAGCCCCCTGTATTTTTTCTTCCTTCAGACCATTCCACTGTTCTTGGAAGAGCTATTGCAAAAATCCAAGTTAAATATTAGAAATACTTTGCTTCTTCACCTAACTGCTCACTTTTCATTGGCTGAGCTTTCCTACAGGCACAAAAAAATAGAGTTAACTGTGTGGTAAGATGCCATTTATGTTAAGGCGTAAGATAAACTTGAACACTGTGTTCAGCTTTGGACCCTTCACTACAAAACAGACATTGGGGTCCTGGAGTGTGTCCAAAGAAGGGTAATTGAGCTGGTGAAGGATCTAGAATACAAATCCTGTGAGGAGCAGCTGAGGGAACTGAGGTAGTTTAGTCTGGAAAAGAGAAGTCTCTGGGCAAACCTTATTGCTCTCTACAACTACCTGACAGGAGGCTGTAGTGAGGTGGAGGTCAGACTTTACTCTCAAGTAACAAGTGACAAGATGAGAGGAAACAGCCTCAAGCTGCAGCAGGGGAGGTTTATATCAGATATTAGGAAAAATTTCTTCACAGATAGGGTTGTCAAGCCTTGGAACAGGCTGCCCAGTGATGTGGCTGAGTCACCATCCCTGGAAGCATTTAAAAGATCTGTAGATATGGCACTTAGGAACATGGTTTAGTGATGGTCTTGGCAGTGCTAGGTTAACAGTTGGACCCAATTATCTTAAAGGTCTTTTCCAACTTAAACGATACTATAATTTTATGATTTTTTGAGAGGCCATGTATTTAAAGGTATACAAGTATCTAAATCTTTCAGTAGACCATACAAGAATTTCCAAAATTATAGAAACAGCACTTGCACTTCGCATTATTTAGATGCTTTTGAATATATATCAGAGCCATCATAGGCTTTTGAACATCCGCTTGGGTTATCCCTTCCTCCTAGGTCTTCTGTGTCATGTAGCACTGCACAATAACTATCTATTGTGCAATTTCCTATCCTCCCATGAGGTCTATCTCTGAGGGATAGTATGGATTTTAAGTATATAGGAATACTTTTTCAATAAGGCAACTTGTCAGTTCTGACTCCAATGTGACTAGAGAGAAGTGTGACATGGGAGAGAAGCGTGCCTTCTTTAAGTACAATTGCATATTTGAATATTCAGAAAATATGTATTATATTAAATTTAGTTAATGAGTTAAAAGAGCTGAATCTTGATTTGAAAAATATTTTCTCACATGGTATGCTGTCAGTATTACAGTAATGATGGGTCTCTGCTTAGTCATTGTGTAGACATGTCATAAGGTCTATTTTCTTATCATGTTATACTCTAAAACCAAAAAGACAGAGTTTAAGAGATGGAAGAATCATCATCCCTATTTTATTAAAACAGGGTCTTTGGACATGTTCAAGAATTTCCTAAAGTCAAGAAGAATAAATCATGATATGCACTGATCTCTGGTATCTGCTGTGGTTATGTTAGTAGCCTTTCCCTCATTACTCCCTGGATTTTGTCAGGGGGTGAAACCAATCAGATCCTGAGAAAGCAGAATCCAGGCCCACCATAAGGAGCTCTGCACCCTAGCTCAAAAAATGCTGTACTATAAACACAGCACAACACCAAGGAATTGGTAGCAAATTTAGCTCTCTGGGTCTGAACAACTTTGGTGTTGGAACTGCTTGAGGTCTGGCTGATTAATATGCTTATTTTGCACTACAAATAATTTTGAAGAGATAAAATGGGAAATTATTTTAAGCTGGTTTATGTTTGGGGACTCCTTATTTGGCACAAAAGCTCCTTTTTCACCTTTGCTTGATATGTATGCTCATTTCACATACACAAAACACTGAGATGTCCATTGAGTTCAGTGACAGATGCATACCTCAGCACATCTTAGAAGCGCCTATGTTCTTACCAGGATATTTATCCAGGCTTGGTTCTTTTGATTTGAAAGAACCTTGCAGTTCTTGATCTGGTCAAATTGCTCCAGAGTAAGTGACCATGGGACTCTGAGTTTTAGTGAGAAGAGCCTTCCGGTTTTGCAGGGACAGTAGATTTAGAAAGAACTAAAGAGAGATTCTGCACCTGACACAGAGCCACAAAACGTAAGAGACAGCTCTTACGGAAAAAAACAGAGGGCTATAAATAAGCCAGTTGCAAACTAGGGATTGTGACTTTGTTACTGTGCTCAGGAGCTTAACAAAAATTCAGTTGCTTTTACTAGTATATACTGTGATCCAGAATTGAGGCACTGCTATGAAGTGCAGATTTCATCCAGGAGATTCTGGGTCCCGCTGTCTTAGCCTGTGAAGCTCTGAAATTTTGAAATTGTCTCTGTGAAACTACATCCTATTTACAAAAGTGACTGAAGGCACATAGGCATTTAGCACACGCTGATCTTTTAGGAAAAAGAGGATTGTTCTGAATAAAACAGAAATTAAAACCTTACAGCAACTTACAGAACAATCACCTGTCATCTTAGAACAGGGCATATAATAGACAATCTGCCTCAAGACCTCTGTCACTTCCCCTGAATTTAAATTCAAAGGTAAAATATAACAATGTTATTTCTTCTTTCCACTCATAACAAAAATAAGATGGTTATTACATGCATTACTTTAGCAATTTTAATCTACACTTTCCATTTTTTCTTCCATATCTAGTGACCTATTGTATGTCCAGTGATTTCACTGTAGATACCACTTAACATATAATGCAAGAAACATACATTGTGCCAAAATCATTTAGTTTTTATTACAACTTTTTCTTTCCAATTTTCTACTTATAATGAGTGCATAAAAGACCCCTTTTCACCCTATTGTTTTTAGTCTAAAAGCCATTTTATTCTTAATAAAAGGAATAATAAGTGCCAGTTGTAAAATACTCTGTCAATCACTCCAGCACTTACAATTGTGTAACACCTTTCTTTAGGACCTCTTAGGGTGCTTTTGAAAAGATAAAAACAAATAAAATAAAATAAAATTACAATTACATTTAAATGCAGAATTAAACTAATCTCTTTTAGATCACTTGAATTTTGTTACTAAAGGTTGAAAAGAGATAATGTGCCCCTGAACACCCTGCAAATAGCTGAAAGCTGCAGTAGGCTTGTCCATGCAGATCTTTGAATGAGCTGTTTCAGAAGACCCTCATTAAAAGCTGCTTAAATTGTAGGAGAAAACATCTTTTGCCATGATTCTCCAAAGCTGATCTTCATCTTACTTTATATCCATTTTCTTATTTTTCTGCTACATATTGCTTTGTCTGTGTGCACTTTTAAAGCAGTGGAAGAACCAGCTCTTGAGATAAAAAGGTAAAATTTGGATTCTTCAATAAAACCCATATTCAAGTTGATTGGAAGGGGTGAGGAGTGAAAACTGGGTGGGATGAAAGCTCAGTATGATAGGATTAATGCTTAGGTTGCATACTATGGATATTTAATTTAAGTTTTGAGATTACTGTGGTTTATACATTCAGGAAAACAAAAAATGAGTCAAGATAGACATTATCCAATGAATGAAAATGCTGGCTCCCTTTATAGTCACTAGTTAAATATGTTTGAGACACCTAAATTAGATACTTTTAGGTATCTAACATCTTTTCAAGAGGATCAGTACAGATGGTTTTCTTACAGTCCATACTGTGGGTCCTCAGGAAGGCACATCAGCGGTTCATGATGTGGTTACCCTTTTTTTGCAGTTATTTTAGGTAGCAGAGGTCTCATTACAAGGAGCTCATAATCCATAGATTTCTGAAACCCTTTGTTAAATGTGCAAAGGTTAGGTGACTAGACATAGTCATACAGGTGACATAACAACTGTGCTTTTTGTGGGTTTATTTTGTTTTTACTAGCAGATGAATCTGCTCCTCAAGATATGCTGATTTCTTCTCTAAGTGCTTTTTCAGATTACAAAGAAGTGACAATCCTCTTAATTTAATGGTAAAAAACCTGGTGAAACAGATTATACCCATTTTATTCCTCATGCTTTAAAGTGCAGCAAGTCTGAGAAGAATTTTTCACTGCTCTTTCAATGAAACACATAAAACACTGAGGAAGGTTATTAAAACTTGTTCACTGTTAGAATAGGAGGAAGCCATCTAGTCAAATCCCATGAGCCAGCCTATGCAATGCCTGCTGTATGGTTTATCATCTGCAGTAACCATAAATAAATAGTGAGATGTTGATAAGACCTGACATTGTTTGGAGGAGGAGTAAATGAAACTGACCCTGACCTACTAGCACCAAAATATTAAAGAGAGTCAGAGTAGAGTCTTGGCCTCATGCCATATGAGATGTCTCAGGACTTTCTGCCTGACCTCCAGTGTTCAAAATGGCATAAGTATTCTGTAGGTCCTGTGGAGAATTTTGCTATAAAAATGTTTCAAGACACCTCAAAAAGCAGCTGATTCCTACATTTAGGCAACAGAATGGTGCTATTAACTCATGGGGTTTTCCACCTCCAGATGCTTACATTAAATAGCTTTGTTTAGGTACCTTGGTGCCATCTTGGGAGCTTAATTCAGTTGCATAACCAGAGATGCATGTTACTTTAAGCATTTTCAGATGGCACTGAGGCCTGTATTTATGCAACTGAAAGAGGTCCTACATTTCTGTTGATTATGATGGCAATCTGGAAACCCACCTTCTGTGCTGTAGGCACTAAATGCTGATTTAGGTGTCTTCATCTCAAAAAGAGTAAGACTTCCAGTAGCAAAGACATATTATCAGGTGGAGAGGGCAATGTGCTGGAGGTACAGCCAGGCACACCCTTCTGAGCTCTGGGATGCAGCCCTCCCTTTGTTGCTGACAGGGTATCCTTCAACAGCTTCTCCCCTCAGCTGCACAGTCTAATTCCCACGTGATACCTCTGCTATGCCAGCACAATCAGTCGTGGGGCTCTGAAGTAAATGAGAAAGGGAACTGATCCATTTCTGGTGGGTCATTTTTCACTTGCTCCAGGTCCCTGGCTCTGTTCAACATGCAGCTGTACAAACAGTGGTGCCAGTATGGAGAAGGGGAGGAGGGAGTGAATGAATGGTGGACAGTGGGAACCAAGTCTAAGCAGGCTTAAGCAGCCCTGCCACTGCATGTGTAAGCACAGCCTCAGCGGCTCTCTGATCATGCCTCTGCTCTAAATGATTTCCTTTTGAAACTTTCCTTTTGCCTGTTTACCTACTGAGGCAGATCAGTCACTTGGCACCTGCGTTTTCTTCCTGCATTTCTGCTTCTGTTTTTTCTCATGGTCAGTGACTGAGCAGTACCATTACTCTGGCAGCAATAAAAAATTGTCATTGGAATTCCTCCAAAAAAAAGAGCCAGTTAATGGCTCTATTTGGCATATGCTGGGGGTTTGCTGTTGTTATTCTTTGCCATCATTTTTTGCTATTCTACATTTGGTGTTTAAGGTAGCTGTTGCACGGGGAATGCTCATTGTAAGGTGTCAGCACAGGGATGAAATCAGCTTCTTTCTTCCATGTAAAGGGGCTCATTGTGTCATCAGTTCATTTTCATTATTTCCTTTAGCTTCTAAAAGGGGCTAATTGTCCATACCAACATAATGAGTCTGTAAGAAGATGCAAATTAATTTATGACTTATTGCAGTGGAACATTTGGAAAGATATACAGGACTTTTAGAGAAGGAGTTGATGAGTTTTAAACGTGCTTGAAAGCAAGCATCCACTTCATTCCTTTGTAAACAGGATATTACTAAAAAGCACTAATGCCCATTGTTTATTCAGGACTAGTGCATCAACATTTTAATTCTTTCAGATCTTGCCTTTACAAGATGTGATACCAAAACTTGCCTCAAACTTAATGAACTACAGTAGATTAGGAACCAAATTTCCTGCAGAAATACTGTCTGTTTTTAAAGTGGGGGAATCAAATGCTCTACAGCCTCTTTAACCAGAAAAAAAGTTAAAATATGTCTTTAAGGGCGTTATTAAAGATTGCAAAGTTCTTCTACATGTACGTATACTGTTCCAGAAATACTTTGAAGCTGTGAACTTACATATCTTAAAAATACTCAGTGTGCAATCTAATAGTTTGCTTACATTTAAATAACAATTTTTTCTACTTTATGTACAACAATCTTCAGATTAGACATCATATGAAACAAAAATGGTAAAAGCTGCTTAGAAAAGTCAGCCAGTGGAGAAGATAAGTAATGATTCGAAAAAAAATATATATATGTGGTACAGATACAAAAAACTCAAGACTCCAATCCCTAGGATACTTATTACAAGAAACATCCAACATAATACTTTAAAGATGCATCTGCACTGTTTTTAACATAGAGACATAAAGAATTATTTTCTTTTTAAAAGTACTATATCATATTTGTAATTCTATACAACTTCACAGTATTAAGTAAAATTTTTTAAACTTAAAACATGCCATTTTTATTAATGGTCCATTTTAAAACCACCAAACATTTTGATGTCAATTACTAAAACAAGGTTTAACGCTGTCAAAAAGCATTACTGCTAAAAACAGTCATCTTCTCGGTGTTTTCATCTGCAAAGCATTACGGTTTATAAAACAATTTTAACTTGGAATACGTAAGCCTCTATATGAAGGTTTCCATATGTTAAAAAATTTATTTGTGTGTTTGATTTTAAATTGCTTTGAAAAACAGACAGTTGAGGTTTATAGAAAGGAATCTTTCTTTTAGGAAATAAATGTCTCAAAAGTACAGGGCACTAGCAGTAAAAACATTCTTACCACAAATCAGAAACACATTGAGAAGTGTTTGTCAAGTACACCTTCTGAAAACAGAATTTGTTTCTATTTGCTGGAAAATTGAAAAATCTGTTGTATCTTGGCATGCTTGTTTGGCACTGTCCCAAGCTGTTCATGCAGTAGTGGCATTATTATGCAATAAGGCTTTCAGGACTTGTAAAGCTTTCAAGTTTCTCTTCCATTTAATTTCTAAAATGCAATGTATCTGCCAATGATCTGCACAGAACCAGGCAGCACTGTTGTTTTATGAAGTGAAAAGCAAGAATATGTATTCCATGATGTTTTATTTTTAATAAATTTGAGGTATTTTTAAGAAATGAAGACAATTAATCAGCATCTCAGCTTCTGCATGGCACCGAGCCAGAAGCCACCAAGCAGACAGCTGAAGTTTAGAGATTGTTTTTGCAAGGCTAATTTAAGGTGAACTTAGATGGATTCAAGATTTATAAGCACTACAAAGTCTTGACTGGAGCAAAGTTCAACTAAGTAATCCACAGCTCACTCTGCAGACAAAGTGCTGCAGCCCAAACTTCCCTGTGATTTAGTCTACAGTCAATGAGAATTTTCGAAACAGTCAGAAGGAGTGAGTTTCACTGTTTCACTTCAAAGGTCTCCTAATAACTGAGAGGATTATACTTTTTTAACCAGTTAAGAAGGTTAGATGATTTTGAGTGAGTAGCTTTACATCCATCAATAATTCTAAGTTGAAAGTTTAAAGATACCATATGCATGTACATCCTTTAACTCCTGATGGGTTGCAGCACAAAAATGCACCTGTTTTGTAACAGCACCCAAACTGCTAAATAAGTGACAGCTGTTTTTAAATTGCTTTGCTGAAGGAAAGTTATTGTTAAGAAGATTAATTAAAATGCTTTACTGAAACATTCAGTAAAATTAAGATCCTTTAAACTGCTTCTAAGAGACTTCCTTCTTTCCCTGCTAAATAAATATATAATGCCCATTTAAAATCATTCTAATGTGAGCTGTGCAGACTTTGATGTTAGTACCTTTTACCTCTAGCATGCTAATGCCATATGTATATTTTATCAAATTAGAAAGAAGTTTCAAATGCTCAGTCCCAGTGACAAAGGTACTGCTGAAGTAAAAAAGCTGAGGATTGTCAAACTAAAATGAAAAAGGTACATGCAGGAAATGGCTATAAATTTCTTCTTTTTACAGGGGAAGACAGGAAATTATACATCATAATAGTAAAAGAACTATCCTTTATCATATCAAGTGGTTCTTCTTAAGTTCTTTTTGTTCACATTTACCATTATTAGTGCAGTCAGAGAGCCCGGTTAATAAAGAATTACTTCTGCATTAAATGGTTGTACCTCAAATCTTCTGCAAAGAAGTCAGGGTAACACATGTGCTGTGAATTCCTAAAGAATGGCTGACAATTTATTGTGAGTTTTACATTGCCTATATTAACATTAGCCTACCGAACTACCCCTAAAACTTTGTTCCCTAGAAAGGAATGAAGTGAAGACCATACACCAAATGAAAAATCCAAGTAATATTATTATTAAACATAAAAACAACCATCATATTAATGCAATGCCTAGGATTTATAATACCTTTTGCCTAAATACAATATACGATAAAATTGGGAAAGGTAATTATAATTTTGATTGATAGAAGGACCACCCATATCTTTGATCTACCCAGCAAGATATAATACAAATGGACTTAATTTAAAGGGGTGGGAAATGAGTCAAATCTGCTATGGCAACTTTGAGAAATTACTGAACACAGGAAAAAATTTATCTTGGAATGTCTTAGACACAACTGCATCCTGCTTACGTCAGTATCAGAAACTTTTTTAATAATCTCATATGCAAGAAATAGTGAAAAACATTTCTGAAAAATGGGAGCTATGCTTTTAAAAATCAGAATATTAAAAATATCTGTTGCAAGATGGAATATATCACCAACGTTCCTCAGCCATCAAAAAAGAATGGAAAGATGTTGGTTTTCTTGTTTGCTTTGTACGTATAAGCTGTCAGGGCACTGACTGTCTTATTGATGTGCGTTAGTGAAAAGCTAATAGATATCTGACTGAGAACTATGACCATATAATAATTCAAATAAAACTTTAAATGATAATTTCATTAGAAATGCAGCTTTTCTTTCTTTTAAGCACTCAGAGCTACCCTTTAACTAACTGCTACAAAAATTACATACTGGGAAGGTGAAAGAAAGTTTTCATGTTCCTGCTTAGAAAAAGTAGTTTTCTACTGTACTATGACTCCAAAAATGTGATCAGAGATACATATCTGAAACAGCTTTGACAGTAATTGCATAAAAGATGTTTCCAAGTATTTATATTAAATATCTTCCTGCAATTAGACTTGCAAAGTCATGCTCTGTTTTATTTGTTCTCTCACTCTATGAATCTTGCATTTTTCACTTTAGTATCTTCTTATACCTTGGTGGTATTGTGCCTTTGTGGATTTTTGCTCTTAGTCTTTCATTGCTCCCAAGTTTTCTGTAGTTTACTGAAATAAATACACTGAAGATTGTGAGACACAATGATTTGCAGCCTAAGTACTACGGGCAAACAGTAGCCCTGGATGATTATCATTGAACTAATAGAGGATACAGTTCAGTTAGATTAGGCAGATTTTTGCCTGATCTGACATTTTGCTGGACTGACACCTTTTCATTTTGAAGTGTACCTGTTTGCATTGAAGCATAGAGTATGCTCCTTGGGGCCTGCTTTTTGAGAGCTATGTTTTACCCTGGAGAAGTTGCTCATATTTTACATTTTTTGATAATTAGATGTGTCTCTTTCTAGAACCTCTAAAGGGAATCTGGGGTTTCATTTTCCTTAATAATGTGCACAAAAATAAACTGAGTTGATAGCTGGGAAAATGGGGTGTATGGGGAAAACAACAAAAAAAAGACAAATACATCTGGCTGGGTGGACAAATCTGGAAGTGGTGACTTAATATACATAGCTTAATGTGTCATAAGTGCTACTGGCTATATTTGATTAATTTCATCATTAATTTACACATGGTTATTTATGTGTTTTTCAGTTTAACCAGGACAAAGAGAGCACTTCATGTATTGAGAATTCAGCTATAGCGGCTGGGTCAGTTGTTGGTCCATGCTGAAGGATCTCTTCTGCACAGGATGCACAATTGGATGTGGCTTCTCAAGGGTGCACTTCAATCACTCCTAGAGAGGGGAGTTTTAGACTGGGTGAATGGGAGTCTCTGTGAGCAACACTAATAAATTTTGCCCATCAGAGGAATGGATAATGTGATTTTTCATCTGAGTTTTCTTAGGCATTTCAGAGTGTTCCTTTTTTATCAGTAGGTGGTTGAGCCTGCTTGGTATTGAGGCTTCTTCGTTAACAAATGCCTGACTACATCACACAAGCGGTGTGGGTTTTGTATTATTAACACAGTCGTGCATGGTGCTAAGCAAGACAGACAGTGGGAATTGGTAATGCTGGACACTTCACGAGACGTGCTCAGCACCTTCCACCGCCGAGTCCTAAATAATGGCCTGGAATTAAAGCAGCATATTAAATTTCACAGTTGTCTTCATAATCAGGTAGGGGCAAAGATCATGATATATCCACCAATGCCTTGACAGTAGCAAAGCTTCATCTATATGTATGAAAAGCAACAAAATGTAGTTTAAGAAATGTACTTTAAAAATTAATCTAAGGACTGTAAAAGCACTCAAAAGTCTTTTAATATACATTCTTTTGCAAAGCTGGTTCTATAAAACATAGATAGATAAGAACAGAATGTATATAATAATTTATCTATGGCATGTTAATCTGAAACGAGAAAGTTTTAATCTTTTTAAAGCAAGTGAAACAAAAAATTTTAATCTATGGGAGATAAATGTTAATCCTTTCACAAGGAACTGAGATTATACTGTGGTATATAATCAGTGATAACGTCAATGCTCTAAATAATGTCCTTTACATTAAAAATACTTTTCTATTTAGAATGAACAGGTGGGCAAATAATCAATTACAGGCATACGATATGCACACTTCCCTGTTATTAATGTTATATTTATAATTTACTGACAAAACACTAGTAGGATTTTTTCTGGTAGATAGGATATTTTCAGGTAATTTCTGTGATGACAATTCTGAAGTCTGTTTGTAGGTAAAAGTCTCGCTGAAACCAATAAATATGGTTTTTAGGAAAGATATCTACCAAGATTTTACATATAACTATATAACTTCATATCACCTAAAATCATAGTGATAAAAATCACTTCAGGCCTTCTCGGAGATGAGTAGTGGTCTATCGTATAAACTCAGTCTGGAGCAAGTACCCCTTTCATAGGATCCGGTTGCTGACCAAGATCAGAAATGGACAGTCATGGGGGAATTTGTCTCAGTGCATTGTAATGATCAGCCAAATACGTACTCATTCCAAGCTGCTGACTACACTGCTGAAATGCAGTATAGTATTTTGGGCCTTTAAGTGCTATTCTAAATTTAATACCAGACATGGAGTGTCCCTCTCTGGAGACATTAAAAACCTGCCTGGGTGTGTTCCTGTGTAACCTGCTCTAAGTGATCCTGCCTTGGCAGAGGGGTTGGACTAAATGATCTCCAGAGGTCCCTTCCAACCCTAATGATTCTGTGTCTGTGATGGACTGTGGCCAATTGTAAGAGGTTCAACAAGGCTCAATGCCGAGTCTCGTAATTGGGCCACAACGACCCCATGCAACACTACAGGCTTTGGGCAGAGTGACTGGAAAGTGGCTCAGGAGGAAAGGACCTAGGGCTGTTGATTGACAGAGCTGCACAGAAGTAGCTTGTGTCCAGGCAGCCAAGAAGACCAATGGCATCCTGGCCTGTATCAGACTCAGCATAGCCAGCAGGGACATGGAAGTACTCAGCACTGGTGAAGCTGCACCTTGAATCCTATGTTCAGTTCTGGGCCCCTCACTACAAGAAAGACACTGAGGTGCTGGAGTGGGTCCAGAGAAGGGAACAGAACTGGTGAAGAGTCTGGAGCACAAGTCCTATAAAGACCAGTTGAGGGAACTGGAGCACAATTCCTATAAGGACCAGTTGAGGGAACTGGGATTGTTTATCCTGGAGAAGAGGAAGTTCAGGCAGGACCTTATCACTTTCTACAGCTACTTGAAAGAAAGTTGTAGTGTGGTGGGGTTTGGTCTCTCCTCCCAGGTAACAAGCAATAGGTTGTTAATCCTCAAGCTGCACCAGGGGAGGTTTATAAAGGATATCAGGAAAATTTCTTCACAGAGAAGGTGCTCAGGCATTGGAACAGGCTGCCCAGGGAAGTGGTGGATTCACCATACCTGAAAGAGTTCAGAAACCATGTAGAGGCCCTCAGTGATGTGGTTTAGTGGTGGTCTTGGCAGTCCTGGGGTAATGGCTGGACTTGATCTTAAAGGTCTTTTCCAACCTAGCTGATTCTGTGATTCTATGATGCTATGTTACTATGACTCAGTGAAATGAATGGGGAATGAGAAAAAGTATTGTTACCTCTTTTGAAAAACATATCTCAATTCCTTTTATAAGGTTACATGGTGAACCATAAAAAAAAATAAATCTTTAACGAGGGGCTATAAGCCTTTTCCTCCCAAAATAAAATTGTTGGGTGTCGTACAATACACGTGAAAACCTTTTTGAATGTTGTTAATGTCTTTCTCTCTAGGTTTTATCTTCTTCACCTGTCTGAAGCACTGTGGATGCCTTACATCAGGTGAGACTGATTTCACCTAGAGGCTTCACTGCTGCTTAGGACAGCTGAGTACTTCATACTCATCTGTCTCTACAAACAATCCACAAAAATGTGAAACAGAAAGAGAACCTGCTGCTGCCATTCAGTAAGAAGTCTATTACGAATCCCTAGGTGGCATGGAAAGCATTTAGACTCATTTCATTCACATGTCAGGTAAAGACTTTCATTTAGAAGTGAGATGAATGCTGAATAATGGATCTTTTGAATAATGTAATTAAGAATTCATTAAAGCAGTCCTTAAAATAAAATCTCCAAAATGCAATGCATTTGTATTTTCCTCCTGTAATGTACTAGAGAATCAAATGAATGAATGGAACATAATATAATACTGATGTTTACAAAATTTTCACATTTAAATTAGATGAACTCTTGGTGTAATACAATATATAATTTTTGATGGCTTCTGAGTGGGAACAATTAGGATTCTTGAAAGAGATTTGTGTCCTTGTTAGGAGGAAAATTAATGTATCAAGACTAGTGATAATCTCTCTAAGTCTGGCTTTTGAAATATGTGTTTACTTGAAAATCTTGACTTCACTGAAATGGAAATTCTCACACTGATATTTTTGTTTCCTTCAGCATGGCCTTGTGCCCCAGCTTTCTAATTTCCAGCAAAGCTGCTGTCTTCTGTGAAATCTCCTCCAAGACTTTCTCTATTTTCCTCTTATCCCACCCAGTCATTGAGAAGATTTTGTCTTAATTGCACAGCAAACAAGAAAATTTAGAACGTGCTTACAAGCTGCTATTCAAACAGGCACTGTGTTATACACCCAGCATCCATATAGGGACAGCCTAACAAAGTCACGTAAATGCTCTGGGAGTGTATTTCTCATTCTTGTCTGTGGGAAATCTAGGATGAGAAGTGAGGAGGGCAGGACCAAGTCAGACTCTTCCTTGCATCTTCCTCCATCCAGCCCATGAACAGGACAATATCCTTCATCTGTATTTTGAAGCAAAGCCTTGGCTTTTTTCCATGCTCAGCTTGAATTTGAAGATGAACTTGGACTATTAAAGAGTAAAGACTTGATCCAATTTGTGCACATGTATATGTGCAGAGGGACAGGACTGGTTTCATGGGCCTTGACCTCTGGCATTTAAGAATAAGCGGGTCAAGGAAATGATACATTTTTAAGGATTTAATGATGACAGAAGCCCTTTATTATGCATAAGTGACTAAAATCAGGCTGGAAGTTAAATGTCTGACTAAGAATCAAAGCACACAAGATATTTATGTCAGTGTTGAACGACTTAGACTACATGCCTAACTTTTATACAGCCAGGGGTAATTCAGATGAATTTCATTTGTCTTCAAACAACAGAAAAAAGGGTGATGAGTCGATTGAAGAAGCTGTTATGTTGACAGAAACAGTAGAGGCCAAGATAAAATACGGAAGTATAACTGCCTTTACTACATTTAGGATTATCTAATGCAATTGTACATCTAGTACTCAAATGACATTTTGTGTTGTTTTGCTTTTTTTTTTTTTGAAGAAAACGTAGTTTATATAAAGCAGGCTCAGGTAGAGCCAATAAGACTTAATTCACCTGTTCTTTGTTAGACATACTCAGCAAAACATTAGAAGTTCTCAATAACTGAGAGAATAGTGACCTGCATTCTCAAGAGTGAAGTGGCCCAACAAATATTTTCACCTATTCTAAGACCCAGTTTTGAAGATCTGTCACTACTTTACCGCAAAAAGAGTATAATCACAATTCTACAGACCTCCCATGGTGGAGATGGTGACAATCATTTATCTTACTCCTTTTGCTCTTTATAGAAACATATGCAGAGATGTAAGAGCAAATCCATCCTGCCATCAGTACTTGTAGTGATGCTGATGAAAAACCTGCCACTTCGACAACTATTTTGTCCATCAAGTTTCTCAGACTTGAGAAGTCCCTGTATAGAGATGAAACACAGTCTCAATACACAGGTCATCCAGGTAGCACATAAGGGGAAAAGAAAAGAACACACTATTTCAACAGCCCACAGCCACGTGCTTATTTTTAAAGAACCAAACTTGGCAAACAGAAATTTTATCACACTTGTTGCTGGAAAAAACCTGGGAAGTTTCAAGTACACAAAGCTTTTCTTGGGCCTTCAGAATAAAAGTCCCCCAAAATAAACACAGCATCAGCTGACATTATTACCAGGCTACTTTACCATATGTGGCTCCCTGAATGTTTTTGAAAACTTATTCTTTTGTTTACAAGGAAGATGGTTGTCATTCTCACAGAATGCAGATCAGTGGAAGTTCTCAGTCCATGTACTGGTGTATGAAGCCTCCCAAACCTTACTGTCATCCATACCTTAAAGTTTGTGTCATGTATCTAGTGACTGTGTTTGACATTGACCCCCAAGTTTAACATAACCTATTTTATCCACATTGCAAGAGACTAGTAGTGCTCAGGGAAATAACAATTACATCCCAGCAGATATGTGGAAATTTCCAGCAGTCACTTTTGAAATATTTAACTCAGTATCTTACAATTACCAGACCGTATGCAGGTTTTCTGCCTGCAGAGCCAGTCACTGAACTTCTCTTTGTCCCTGCTGCTCTCCTAGAGGAGCATACAAGCACATGCAATGCTAAATTCACCACATTTTGTAAAGCATCTCACGAAGTTATTCTGAGAGAAGATACTACAGAAGTGAAAGCCATCTCTTGGCAATGTCACTTTTGGTGGGCAGAACAATTGTGTACTGAGAAATCTGAGGAGAAGAACAGAGGTATCAGAAGGAAGGTAGACAGATGCCAACACAACCGCTTCCAAATTGCAATTTTAAGCAAGGCAAAGCAGGTCATTTCTTTAAATCATTCTTTTCACAGAGAAGTCTCTGTCATTGCTTTGTAAGAACCTTAAGGTTATTACATTGCTATGTGGGAATCTATGGAGCCTTCAGCTCAGACCACATAGGCCTAATGGAGGTTTCTGCCCTGAAGGGGAGAGTCCATCGTTTCATTAGAAACTAGGAAAAAAAGGCCGTATTCAATGGCAGTCCCCCAACATCACTTGTAGTTAATCAATTGCCATATGTGCCAATCAGGCTAGGTAGAGCTACAGGCAACTCTTTCTATTTATGGCTAAGAGACTGGGAATAGTCTATACAGCTGGGAAGCCAGGCAGACCCAAAGATTTTCCACAAGCTGGCAGTCCAGGATGCAATTTATTGAGGGAAAAACCCCAGAGCAAGAAATTAACAAAAAAATAAAATAAGGCAGTGATATGTTTTACATTACAGAATTTCTCTTGGCCTGGGTATCAGCTTCTGAATATTTCAGTAACATTACATCTCATCTCTCATCTACATATCCATTGAGAAGTGTTCAGCAGAAATTGCCCTTTGTTCTGCAGCACAGAATTAAACTGACTTGCAACTCACTGCCATACTTGGGCCTTGAAAACTGAATACACTTTGTGATGATTTTAGAATGATCTAACCTTAACTCAAACTAAGCTGTAGGATTATCATATGAAACTTTTTCAAATGTCCAGATTAATCACACATGACAATTAATCTTTTATTCTATCCAATGGGGACAATCTGTTTTATGCATTTTTGAGGGTAAGGGGGTTATTTAGGAATCGAATTTATGATTCGTGACACTGTTTTGAATTACACATCATCTTACCCTCAGAAACCATGGAAAATAAGATGTAGTGCTGTCTCCATACTTTTGCCTTCCTCTCATGCATGTATGTACATCTATGTGTGTATTTATGTTTACATATACATACCTATATAAAGGAATATATTCTTGCCTGTTTACTCATTTAGGAAATAGGAAGTATAAAACATATTTGTTATTGTCTTCATGTTGTGATACAGAATAATTTAGAGTGAAGTGCTAATACCCAGAATGAGGCTCTTCCAAATGTCCATATCAGAACATTGCCAATTGCAAAAATATAAGCTAAATGCTGCTTGTACTTAAAATTGCTCTTGTTTTAGATATATGGACAGTTCCATAGACACGAATTTCTCCATACACTGAGGACTGAAACTTTAAGTTTTAGGTTATACTCTCTAATACCGTTGTTATTATTAAGCACATTATAAAATAATGTTTCCTTAGAGTTTTAAAGACCATTTTAATTCCCCAGTATCCCAGATCCTTCTTCCACAACATTAACCTGTGTTAAGAGACAGGAGACTACCTTGCCTGACCAAATCATGGCTTGAACACTTCTGAAATAGGCTGGGCAATGAGGATATTCATGTATTATATATCATGTAATTCTATGATATATAATTCTATAGAGATAACTCTATACATTCCACACTTTAAAGAATAATCTTCATGTGGTTTGACTGGCTGATTTACATTATTTTCTTTATTTAAATATATGCTATGAGTTAGCAAGGTAAAGAAACCTCTATCCATATTTAAATTGTTTGTCCTGTGCAATAAAAGAGACTGCTTCAATCTTTTTACAGTTTAGAAATCACTGATAATTTTGAATCATCAAGTGCTAAGGTCTATATAATCTCCATAAATAGTGGTATTTTGAAAGATTCAGACTAACATATCACATAAGAATTAACTGTTCTTGAACCATGTGAATAGTCCCATCATGGAAACAAACTATTCTGAAAATGCTAAAGGTTCCTTGTGACAAAGATTTGTGAATCACAATAGAGAGGATGGAACTTTTGCTTAACACCTCAAAAAAAACATCTCTGCTACATTTAAGACCATTTTGCTCTCATTCAGGTGATACACTTTTAGTATAGGAAGTGTAGTCTACTGCAACAATGTCCTTAAAGAACAAGTGAAGAAATATTTAAATATTTGGTGTAGGTAATATGATTAGTATTGGCAAGAAGACAAAATTGTTATTCCTAGATGAGGGTCTAAAACCCTTAATAATCTTACAAAACACTGTTTTCTCCTGCTTTTTTCCCATAACCTCATTTTCTACCCTTCTTCTTTTCTCAGTTGTTGAAAGAAATATACAAAAGGAATGTTCATATAGATAACCAGTAGGATGCCAGAAGGGGCCTTTTTCAGTCAGAAATGGTGTGGTGCCCTCTGGATAATCAATTGTCCCTGCAACACTTGAGGATTTTTCATGCACTGAGATGCAAACTGAGCAATTTCTTCATTTTTTCCCCTATATAGTTTGTTAATACTGGAAAGGCAATTGGACAGTGGGGCCTCCTCATTCTTGGCACTATTTCAAAAGCAACTTGAAATGCCCTGACAGCAGTTCTCCTCACAAAGTAATGTTAAGGTTGTGACACGGACCAACAAAAGGCTGACACACTGTCGTTAGCTTACCCTGTTGTGCTTAGGTAATGGTGAAGCCTCAGATCTGTGTGTGATGTTAGCATTATATGTTCTTCAATAACAAGGCACCATAGGATGAATTGAATGCGGAATATCATCTTTAACTTTGAATTTCTAAGTTTAGACCAGCTTATTTCTTTAATATTAAAGACTGACTCTGCATTAATTATACAAAGCCATTGATTATAAACATACTTCCTCAGAGATGGTTAGTATTTAAGTGTAATGTTTTCAAAATTAGTATGTTCCACAAAAAAAGTGGCAATAAAGTCACTGAAGTGTTCTTTCACACAGTTATTCTGATGTATTAAAAATCCTGGTCATAAGCTGGCATCCACAGTCAAATTTCACACCTGTCCAGCAGTGTTCAAAACTAGGATTTTTTCTAAATACATTTCTGGTTTTAACTAACCAAAAACCCACTATAAATTATTTCATGGGACAGTTAATCCAGATCTGGAATTTTGGGGCTGAGTTTCACCACAGTCATGGTAAAATAATAAAAATAATTAGAGGAATACAGCACAAGTAATGCCTTCATATTTTTATAAAATTGGCTAATATCAATCACCGTGCAGTTTCCAGTGTCTGTAAAAAGAAAACTCACGTTTCTTTGTAAAGCCAAAGAAAAATAGGCTTCTCAAAGATAACAAATTCAGTATTTTTACACTCTCCAGTTACTTTAAATCAAAGTATTAACTGTGCTTCTCTTCTTACATTTACTGTGCTAATGTTTTAAGGTTTTATTTTCCCAAAAATTCTTTAACTCTGTTATTTTTAATGTAATTATATAAACATTCTCAAGAAATGCAATTTTGCAAGCTTTTGGCTGAACTGGTTGCTTTGAGACTAGGATGACTTAAAGACTTTTTATTTTCAAGATCGGATAATGATAGCTAAACATAGCATGTTGTTTTTCAAAAAGGGGAAGGATGCCATTCATTTCACTGCCAGATCTTAGGTGATTTAGTAGTCATTTGAGGTCCTGTGACTGGGAAGAAAAAGCTCAGATCTTTCAGAATCACTTTTTTGGAACCTTTCTTTCTTCACCTGTTAACATTGCATTATGTGAATGAGGTATAAGCTTTAATTCCTGGAGTAGGTACTCATTGTTCAGTAAATTTGAGGGCAGAACAAGTAAAATTTGCTTTGTGAATTCCCTATGGGAACCAAATGACAAGCTCTGTCTTCTCCACAAGAAGAAATAGCTGGCATAGTATTATCCAGTTCCTGAGACAACATTTTTCACCCTTTCTTTTCATCTCTTTACCCCTTTCTTCAGAAGTCTTGCCCAAGCTATAGCAAGCATTTTTCATCTTTGACTCTTGATCCTAAAGCAATTGAGAATAAATGCTGTTAAAAAGAATATCACAGAGTATCCTGTAGGATTCAGTCCATTAAGACAGGGTCATCCTTGGGAATATGAGGGAAATTTCGTATTGTCAGTGGCAGATATTATGTTGGAATTTGACAGATATTGACATCTGCATCCATGCAAGTTCTGTTTGGCTTCCTTTATAGTCAGTGGAGAGAAACTCTCACTTATGGGGTACAATTGATGTCATCCTTGTGTAGAGGTCTCAAGTGAAGTGAATTCTTCCCTTCCAACACCCCCTATGATGAGTTCACATTAATTCAGATCCCACCTGACTTAGGTAGATAGATAATTTCTAACAAGTTATACTGTCTGCCCTAAAATCGCAAGCATTAAGTGGGAACTTCTGAAGTTATCAGAAAAGTAAACTTTGAAAGAATTATTATTTTTCCTTTAAATAAACTTGAAGTTCCATAAATTGCACCCTTTAACAGTACCAGTATGCAAAAATAGTTCCTTATATAACTTCGCCCCCTCACATAACTGAGACAATATCTGACATGGGTATGGTCAGAAGCACAGGGGTTATTAATGTATATGAAGCATAGCACAGAGGTTTTGGGAAAAGGACTTATTGGGAAAAAGAAAAAAAAATTTGGTCTCTATCATATTCATTGTTTCTTATAATCATTCCTGCTAAAGTGCAGAATCTTGCTTGTTTGTTTTGGAAATAACCTCTGTTTTGTGCATAAGAAAATATATTAAGTATTCTAAAAATTATTCCTTTTCTTTTCTGTATAGCAGAGAGTCAGGGGTCAAATTCTCAGCTGCTGTAATCCCCATTGGAGTTATTCTCATTCATTATTGAAATGGGCTAGATCCTGGGCTCACATAAGCTGGAGCAGCCATATTGAAGTCAGTGGAAACGCGTTGATTTTTAGTAGATGAAAATCTGGGCCTTGAAATGCAGTAATTTTGACTAAGCTGAGTGCTCCAGGCCAAATTATTTTCAGTATTTAGCAATGTCTGGCATTTTCTTTATGAGTCTATCTTATCACCATTCAGCATGCCTAGAAAGAAAATTCCCTGCAGTAGTGTTATAACAGTGAGTGGCAAAAAAACAGCCTCAGTGTCTGCTTTCACTCTTTGCCCAAAACGATGTATATAGTAGTCCGTTTGAGGACGATGTTTTGCCTTACAAAACATCTCCTCTGTTGTTTTGTAACAGCAGCAGAGTCCCTGGTGCAATTTTTATTAATCTTTTTTAACATTAAGAGGCACTACAGTGGGCAGATCATCTCAGTGGAATAATGCACTGGTGCAGAGGAGCACTAAATCAAATGATAAATTGAGTGTAACATCGATTATGTTAGCTATGCATAGAAATATATACATTTGATGGTCATTATGACACATGAATGTTCAAGATGAAAAGTGAAAAATACATTTCAAGTTCTGTATATGTGAAAAACTGACAATGATCTGCAATTTGCGTCTAACATTAAATTCTATAAATCTGCTGGTGTTTTCAGCATTGAAAGCCTGATTCTAAATGGAAAGGTCATTATCATTATTAAGTTTTATAAGAAAATCAGTACGTGTACTAGTATCTATTTAATAACTGAGACATCATGAATGTCAGACTTAACACACTTTGCTGGGTGCTAATAACTCTTTAAGTGTACCCTTGACTCGAGTCGAAGGCAGTATTGGAATTTTTATATTATCTGAACTGTCTGGTAGCATTTAAAAGTACTTCCATAATAGCCAGGTAAAAATATAGTGACTTCACACAACTTTACCTAATTTTGCTCCAGTTTCAAAGGTTAAGCTAAAATTCTTGCAACCCTCCTCCCCCCCCTCCCCCCCTTTCTGCTTGTCTAAGAACTGGATGTGCAGGCAGCTGAGTCACAATGGACCTGTCCTACTTAGCCATTCCCTCATTTTTATTGGAGCATATTGTGCTTCCTGAGAAAAGTATGTGTCAGTAATGACAACAAAATGAAGCCTTTTGTACCCAAAATAAGTGCCTGGCAAAATGATATTTGCATCAGTGTCAAAATTCCTTTTTCGAATGTCTTGGTGTAATGGTGCTACCTAAATATAAAATATGCATTCATTCAGCATTTTTTAAATTTTTGTAATTTTTGCATTATATTATCTCTATTTCAAGTACAGTGGTAAGTTGATACAGCTTTTTCCTATTATATATTTAAATTAAAAATTGGAGATGTAGTTTCTATTAATGAGTTTTGTAGGGGTCTTTCAATATTATATCCCTAGGCGAGTTTCTTACTAGATATGAACCCCTCATAAGAGGTGCTTGTGCACTTGATTAATTCATAAATGGTGTTGAGGGCTGCATGTTTATACAATTCTTGTAAAATCATGGAAGTGTGCTATTTCTCTGTACAATGTATTGCCAGTTGTGATGCCCATACGATGCACCTAATCACACAACTATACAAGTCCCATATTTTCCAGGTATTCTCAACTACACAGTATTCACCTCCTATGGTAAAGGTCAAGGTCCCTTGGCAAAATTTATATCAGCTCTGAAGCAAAACAGGCAGACAAAGAATATTCAGTTTGCTGAAAAAATAAAATCAACAAAAGCAAATGAGTGGCCAAAAACACAAAAAAGTTTTGCATCACTGAAGAGAGCTTTTAGCAATTAGTACTAATTCAGTATTGATCTACATAAGAGATGACAGTACAAATGTGTTGATATCTGTAGATGTTTACTCAAACTTTGGGATGATCGGAGGTGAGGTTAATTACAAATGGCTGTGAAGGTTGCAATACTATGTCTTGACTGATAAAATGTAAGTCTATTGTAAGAAAGTAAGTGGTGAATAAAAATCCAGAATTTTCTTTCAACTACTTTGCGCAGACTAGGAGCAATGATTTTATAACAAAACCAAAAACTGGCCACTTGGCAACATCAGCTGAGAATTCACCAGTATTTGAGAATGCAGTTAACAAGCTGGTTTGTCAGCATATAGAAGAAAGAGAACAGAAATAAGCAAAACCACTGCTATAGTACACTCCCCTGAAAGCCACACTGCTGTTGTCTATGTATTGCAATATAAAGCTGGAACTCATTTATTTCTGTGCAAACAAGATGAAAATTGTAAACAAATTGCACACCATTCATTTGAAAGGCACAACTTGTTCCATATTGTTATGGTTGATATTTATAAAAAGAACACTGTTGCCCTACAGGGATTAAAAAAAACATGGATAATCTTTTCCTTAATGGCAGTAGGCCTTCAATTTACTTTTCATCCAGAAGCCAGAAGAAATTATCTGAATCTCTAACCTTGTGGACAAAGAATTTTACTGCAGAGAGCGATAACTGAGGTTCTCACTTTTAATCAGCAAAATAGGTTGTTTTCATAAATATGTGGAGTTGTTTTGTTTTTTTTTGTCCATAAATGATTCTTAAGGCACAAAAAGAAAGTCAAGGTGCTTGGCTGATTCCTAGTTTCTAAAGTTTCTTCTCCTTTTTTTTTTTTTTGCCATTCACTCCTTTTTATGTTATTAGGGCACAAAGAATTCAAAGAAATATGTCAGCACCCCAGCAGTATTCAAATGAAGAACCTTAACATGGCCAAGTCTTCAAGTCATTATGTACCAGTAGGTCAGACCATCCTGCCACCCTAGAAGTATATTTCCAAGTTATGTAATTTGTCTCTCCTTTTGTGGTTAAAATGTTTAATTTTGAAATTGGTTTTAATATGGGCTCAATGTTTTCTCCTGGTCTAAATAAACACGTCAGAATTTCACATAATGTAGGTTTCTTGCTACTCCACCTTTCAGCCACTTGTCAAACAATGGAATGTTCAGTGTGGTCAGCTTGGTTGTAAACTGTGCTAAAAAAAGAAAAAGTCCTGGCACTGAGAGCACTAAGCTTCAAAAGAAAAAAAAAAATGCATTAGATGCTTTACTTTGAAGATGTAAAACATAAGCAAGACCAGTTAAAAAGTAAACAATAATAAAAAAAGAAGCCAAAACTGATAAATGAAATTGAAGTAGATCCAACTCCTTGAGTTAGAATATGTGAAAGCCAACTAAATTGTAGGGCTGTACTCAGTTAAAGTCTTCAGGATGGGCCTAACTGGGCTTGTGAACAACAGTATTAACTCAGGTGACTGCTCAATTTCTTGGAGAGTCGTGTGTGAATAAGGTACTTCACCAAATCAAGGACATCGTGCAAGAAGAATAAAGTGTCAGTGTATAACAACCATGCTCCCCAGGAAGGAACTTTTGTCTGTGAAAAAGAAGTGTTGTTACCAAGGCTGCATACAATCGGGCTGCACAGTGTTCTTTGTTTCAACCCACTAGGGTGCTGTCTTTTACCATATTATTATTATTGCATGCTCTGTGGTAATTTAACATCCCAGAAACCTAATAGTTCTCCTTAAATTGTAGCCTGCATACCATTACTGATAGTTACAGTAGAGTGCAAAGTCTATTTGCACACTACGCATCCTATAGTGGGTTTTTTTTGCAAATCAAAGAACATCAATGGAAAAACACTTTATGCCAAATGTCTCAAAAGTACTGGATCAAGTTCAGCCTCTGGGGTATGCAGTGGAAAATCTCTTCGCAATTGATGGGTGATGCTTCTGCTTATATCAGTAATGAGGTGCCAAATATAGTCTATTGCATAAATAGCACCATGTATGCTTCAAAAAGGGGCACAGCAGAGTCCTTATTGCATCCACTTTGTGCCACCACCTCAATAGCATAAAGAAACTTAAATTACATCTGTGTAGGAGTAGTAGTAAACAATGTGTATCTGGCACTACACGGGCAGCTTTAGACTATATCAGAAAATATAGTTTAATAGGGAAAATAGGCAAAGATGCTGTTTTTCTGCTTTACTGCTACTCCTTGGCACTGCTGTAGTACAGTTTAATTCTACGGGCATGTGTGGAAAGCTATAATAGTCTAAAGTTAGCTTATAGTTTGTTGTACACACAGTACTCTGTAATTCCAGAATGCTCCAGTTATACATGTCCAAGCAGTGCAGCAGGGACACTTGCTTTGGCTCTTCTGCTAATACCATCTGACATGGTGCCCTGGGGGGACCTGCTGGGAGGCTGGGTATTCCTGAACTCTTAAATGGTCAAGCTTCAGTTTTACATGTCACCATACGGATGGAAGATTAAGAAAAACATAACAAGGTTTGCACTTAGAAAAATAAAAAGGAGATGACATCCTGCTTAACTGCTTTCACAGAGATCCAACAGAGAAATGAACACAAACTAGAAACTTCTAGGACAAAAGCAAAACTATGGTCTTTACACTGACAGAATCAGGCCATGATCCTGCCTCAAATTTCCATCAAAACAGAAATGTGTGGTAATGTAATGCTGAATGATTATTCACATTATAGTATAGGAATGACATGAACACTAAGCAATCGAGACTGACGGTCAGGAGAAGGGTTCAGTGGCTGCTCAAATCCAGGTGCTATAATCTGGGATTGGGACACAAGGAGCTGTACTTCAAATAATATCAGCTATGTTTCTATACAGCTTTGGGATTTACTATGCGATCTAGATGTAACTAACAGTAAAAAACCCTACCTTTATGTCTTCACTTTCAGTGGTCCTCCAGCCTCTATTCCAGGTTAAATTGTCAGTTGTATACTGAATATCTTAACAGTCCTGAAATGTCCCTGATAAAAAATTGCATCATAACTCTTGTGGTTATTGATGCTGCCAGAGCTAAACTGTTCTATTACCTCTGCTTAGGGTGTATCCAGGCTTTTAATTTAGTGTCCTGTAGAGAGTTTTCCTGGTTCTGGTTTGCTTTGTACTTATACCTGGAAATTTGCAGTGTGCACTAGAGATGCTGCTGGTAGACTGAACAGTTTCCTTCTTGGTGAAACCACAGCTGAAGCCTTGCAAGGCCCTCCAGCATTTTTCTTCCTGCACATGCACAGTGTGCCTGGGCATATGCCCTGAATGGCTGTGAAGGTATTATGCAAGCATAAGGTCCTAGAGCCAGAGTACAACTTCCTAAATCAAAGCCTAGAGCTTTCCTCTCTGCACTACATTATATGACAACATAAACAAGTCCATAAAGACATTTCAAGTTCCTCAGCACTTCAGTTTGCAGTGTAGACAGCGTGGGTGGGTCTGGGAATGGACTGACAATTACCATCATTGCGATAGTATCACCTCTGGTGCAATTATCTAGTGCTTCCTTTTGGGAAGGGCAAGGGGGGAATGACATTGCAGCTGCCCTTCCCTATTTTGACAACCTATAAAAACTTGCTGATAACCAGAAGTGAGTCTACCTTTGCTCATTCTCACTGGCTAGCCCCCGATGGTTAAGACACTGGGGATTTTGTCTTAAACTCGGTCAATATTTTCTATGTGACTAAGCAAGACAATGTGGCTATGCTAATATTAGCAAATTGTGTGAAGAAAAACTAGCAGATCTCTAGACTAAAACAACTCATTCTTAAGACCTAAATTCTTCACTATACACTTGTGTCTTTTTTGCTTCAGATTAGCCCTAATTTGGTCACGTGAACTGACTGCTCTTTTGTGGCCAGAGAACATTGGGTGTGCTCTTAGATGCATCTCAGGGTACCATGTAAACCTATATATTTTTTGAAGTACCTCATATGAATGGTGAGGTAGACAGAATTTTGCCTAAACCACTGGGTTAGGCAGTCTATAAATGCAAAAAACATTATCCCTTCAACCATGACTCTTGAGCACCATGGGGAACATCAGGATCAGCACAAAAGGGCAACTAGCACTTCGCCTAGTTAGAAGATTATGAATCAGAGACTTTGGTAATGCAAACGACAGCAGATAAATGGAAAAGTAATCTCAAAATATTTCTTCTCTAGACACAGTCTCCAGTTATCTCAGACCGTTTGTTTTGACAACACTAAAACCTGGGAAAAAATAAAACAGAGGGAGTGAATGCTAAATCAAATATTTAAAGAAGGATCTTGCATCTTCCCATGTGTATTTTCTTCTCCAAACATTCCCTGATTTAGCCAGCTTTTGGCAACTCTTAGTTGCCAGTACTGGATTATGGAAAATTTAATCCAATATGAGTGGTAATCCATCCCAAAAATACACATTTTTTTTCAACAAATGAGGGAGATGGGAATATCCATATGTCTGAATGTCCCAGAATATAACCAATCAGTCTATTAAAGCATAAAATTAGTTACATAAAGTTTGAATTTGCCCAGGAAAGCATTTAATTCTGAAGATGAATCAAGAGAGACAAAAAGTGCAGCAGGAAAATTCTTGGCTCTCCTCAAGTCAATGGGAGCTTTCAGGGAAACCAGGACTTCATCCTGTATGTTTTGTTTTTCTTCAGATGTCAGTTACCTGCATACAACATAAATATGATGTGGTCAGAGAAGTGTACAGTGAATGGCTGAAACAGTTAACAAAATCAATAAATGTGGGGAAAGTAGATGAAAACATAAACCAGACTGAGATATTTTTTCCAGACCAAGATTTTTAAGTCTTCTGTATTTTGTCATTTGTTAAACCACAAATAGTTATAAACAGAGCTGCAGTTCAGAGAGTCTTTGTTTCTAACATAAACAAGGTATAGGGCATAGCTCTGTATGTCAGCCAAACATGACTGTAAGTTACAAAAATGATATATATGTATAAAAGAAGTGTCAAACTCTAATTGAAAAATTGTATTTGGACGTGGATAAATATAAGGAACACACTTAACTCTAGAAAGGCGGTAAGTATTTCACAGAAAATAACTCAGACTAAATTAATGCATACATTATACTGTATCTGTGAAATTATTCAATTTACTGAAACACAGAAGCTGAGGAAGTTTGCATCATTTAGGTATCACTATTCATAATGGTGTGTAAGCCCTAGCTGAGAAGGCTTACAGTTATAAAACTTATACTGAACATATGCAACTTTTAATTTAACGAGGTCTAGGAGCAGAATAGCGGACTGTATTAAATTGGATCAAAGATGTAGAATAATCTTTTTTTTAACAGACAAGCTTTGCACAATCATTACCAGGAATAGTATTTTTCATCTAAAATGTCTGTATTTCTTAATAACCAGGTCATATCATAAACCCCAAAATCTGTAAAATACTGATTTAAACAATGATTTTCACTTTATTTAACTTTTCTTAAAATAATATTTTTTAACAACATGAAGTCTTACTTTCAAATAGTTGCTTTAAATTCTTTTAGATTTTGTTATTTAGACCTAAAAAGAAATAAAGGTCTCAGATAAGTATGTTTGCCTTCCAGTGTTTTGGTGTGAGGCTCCTTTAGCTGCACGTGGGTCACAGCAGTCACTGTGGTAAACAATGTTCCAAACTTCCAAAGCCTGCAGAGGTCAGTATAGCAACATCAACAAGAAATTATATAGCTTCGCTGAATAGATTAGCAGTCACAAACATTTATTGTTAAAACTCAAAAATCATGTATGGTTCTGACTGTTAACGTAACTGTGGAACTGCTATGTCATGTCATGGTTATTCCTGCAAACTTCATATGTCACAGATGCTAAAAGTTTTAAAGACATATTTCTGCATTTGCATTTCTTAATTATAGAAGGGTTAAATATCTTTTTCTTAAGAGTGTTTGAGAAAAGTTGGATAGGCATTATGGAAAACTTAAGCACACTCTTTGGAAGCTGTCTTTTCTGTGTTGCCCTATCAATGACCTCCACTGTGACATTGAAGGAATACCCTCGTTGTGGGTGAGAAGTAATTTGCTTCAATAGCTGTTCTGCCCCAGACATGTATAAAAAGGAGACTGTAAACATATATCTGCGTTTGCTTTGGCGCTGACGGAGCTGACACCATCAAAGTCATTTGGAGCAGAACTTTCAGATGTTTGTGACACACTAGGCGAGGATGAATAATCCAAACACTAAATGTCAAGCTCCAAGCTCAGTGCAATGAAATCTCCAAAACTGAAAGGAAGTGACAGATGAATAGTGCTAATCATATGAACAATACCATATTAATTTTATTTACCCTGTTGGCCAGCTTTTCTTGACCTGCCCTCTCGGGGCTCTATAAAGCAGTTACATTAGTGTTTCACTGCACATTCTCAATTGTATTTTAAAGAATCAGCAGATGTTCAGATACTACCTTGGGGTCCACAGAGGAAGATTTTGAGAGACACGAGTTTGGCTTAGATATATGTGATTGACTTCCTTCGTAGTATTCCACATAGTTGAGGCAAAAGAAGATACATGACACCTACACCACAAAATCACCCCTCCCAAGAAAAGCTGTTTATAAATAAAGTATTTTTTCTTTCATAAGCCTGCAAAAGTTCCGGGTGAGCATTTTTGTCACATCAATATATAACATGTATTCTTGTCTCAGCTGTCCACCATAACATTAGTTTTGCAATGTGGATATTGAGACGTTGAAAGTGGTTCTGCATTCATTTTTTTTCCTTTCCCTATGGACATTCATATAATGCAGGTCTTCATATGTTTACACCTTCACAATTTCTCAAAAGAAAATGTGATTTGCTCGAAGCTGAGTAGCTTCAAGAAAAACATTTGAAACAGAGAAACAATCCTGAATATGAGTGATGGGTCAGATGCTCTGTTGCTTCTATTTATGCGCCTCTACAGATCTGTGGCAGTGGGAGGATTACGTTTGGCCTTTCTTGGCCTTAAGAGACCCATTCTGAAGTGTATATTTCGCTATCCATGCATTTATACAATTACATAGATATTAAATAGAGTTGATGCTTGCATAAGTCTAAGGTAAGAAAGTAAAATGATAAATGATTAAATGTGTCTAATTTCACTTATTGTCTCTGCAAGCCTATGTTATTTACTAGTAAAGATTCATTAAATTAGTAGTATTTACATACATGTTATTTGCTCTCAGGTTTTAGTTATCATGTTCTGCTACATAAGAAAACCATGGATTTGGGTATCCAAAAGCACCAGGAAGATTTAATTTAGCCTCATCTATTCCCAATCAAAAACTGTCTCTGAGAAGCTGATAAGAGTGAGTCGTTAGAAATTTAATGGGTAGGAGGAAGCTCATAGAGAAAAAGTTTTAATGTATATATTAAATCCCAGCTTCTACTAAAATGGCTTGTTGCTTGTAGCAGCAATAGCATGATACTGAATCAAGTACCTGCTCCATGCAGCTCCTCCAAAACCAAGTCTAAGGATTTTGTTCTCTGCCACATTCATAATAATCTCTCTGAGAAAGACAACGAAATACCATCCACAACCCATCTCCTGATATTGTCAGTATTGATTCCCTTATACATTTTCTAAAGAGTTGTATTTTGCTGCTTAAAACAGGAGACAGAAATGTGTGTACGATATATTAATGTTTTTTTTTAAATCACCTTATTTTTTTACTAAAAACAACAAATTAAAAAAGTAGAGCAAGCTTAAATAGACCAATTCACAGACTTTTATTTTTTAATATGCTGTGCTGAAACGAAAAGCAAAAACTTTTCTAATCATAAACTAGCTTCCTTTTTGACATTCTATTCATGCATGGTGGATCTCAGACCAGTTAAAGTAACAGCGTAGATAAAGGAATTTTGGTCTGAACCTGGAATAAAGTACAGTGTCTTGAAATTCAAACAAGAAAGGTAAAAGTGAACAAGCTATAGCTGGTAATATAGATCTTATCCTCACAACCTTGCTTTTTATTCATTTATTTCTCCCTGTGCACAATGGATGTAGAGTGGAGATAAAGGAGATCAGCTGAGCTGAAGTGCTTCATCCTCACTTTGCACAGACATGCACGACTGTTCCTAGTTCTAATTAATTAAACTCAGTCCTGTAAAACAAATGAGACTTAAAACATTTGTGATTTCAGTAGGTTCAAAGTGTGGCAGAGAACATCAAAACCTTATTTCTCTATTCATCATCATCACTGCATTTCTCATAGCATCAATGGCTTACATCAAACATCAGAGGACTGATAATTCCTGTCAGTTTGTTTTTCAGGTCTTTTTCATTCCCTAAACATTGTCAGTAACGTTGTGATACTTTAAGTTAGTCTTCCAGTTGTCCCTTACCTCTTCTCTGAAACTCAGGATTCATGGGGATGGGACAGAATCCTCTAGAAAATCTGCAACTCCAGGAGTGCATCTTTATTTTCTTTCAAGCAAAATATATTTGCTGAGTCAACAATGAAAGACTGAACTGTTGGTGATGCAAGTCTGGAACGCGTGCATTCAATTTTCAAGAAATAGTTGTACCCTAACACACCAGTAGGGTGCCACTGCCTACTGAAAAAAGCACTACACTCACCCTGTAGTCAGAGAGTCTGTAGCAGAAATTCCACTGTCTTTAGAAGAAGGATGAGATGAGAGCAGACGTTTTCCAGTTCCCTGGAAAGATCTTTGGTAGAAGATGAAACCATAATCATCCTGTAGCCTTACTTCTTCCTAAAACTTGCCAAAACAATCTTCCCTTTCCACACTTTCCACACTTAAGAGTCTGCCAAGGGAAAAAAGAGACTAAAACAGCCAATGGAGGCAATAAGTACTGTTAATATAATAAACAGCTGAATATATTCAGTAGTTCTCAGTCTCTACAAAACACAATTGTGTGACCTCCATGGACATTTGGTTAAATAAAATATAATTTTATTATCTTTAATAAAATCAAATACTTGTGCAATGGATGCATGCAGCTGTATGTGTAGCATCCCAGGCCACACGGCAGAAATCATCGTACTCAATATTATAGGAAAGGTGAACATTTGCTGCACTAGGCAGAAGATATCCTCATTATATATAATTATAAAACTTATTTTTCTGCCTCCTGGCCTAATTTGTTTGGGGTTTTTCTTAATTTTAAAAATTCTCTGTTGCCCTCAATTAACTTCTTTTTGGAATCATCAACCAGGTGAAATTAGAGCACATTTTAAGTTTAAAAAAATATAGTTAGATATTTCTAATATTTTCCTTTATTTTTTTTCAGTTGAGCTTTATTCCCTGAGGCCAAATCCCCTCTGCTCTTACTCATGAGGGTAGCTCTGTACACTTCAGTGAGGAAGCTTTTCAGAGGAAGGCAAGCTTTGACCCTAACGGGATGTACCAAACCTCTTCTAAATATGCACGTAAGATATGTGAGACGAATCCTCACTGAGGGAAATGAGAAGTGTTCTTAAGTCAACGAAGCTAAAGCCATTAACAGACAGTGAACATTTTTCCCCTTTTTTTCAGATTTCACAAGTCTTCACCAAATATTTATCACATATACAATACTACATTTTTGCTAATTACATTTCTATTCCTTTATTTAAGAACTCATCGCTATATAATCAATACCAGTGACTCAGTCCTTGCTACTATGACAGAAGCAAATATTACCTCAAATGTTAAGAGAAATCATTTGGGTAGTCTATATGACATGACATATCTGTAAGTGTTTCATTGTTAATTAAGAAATTAAGAAACAAGCTGTTAAAAGAGTATAATGAAAGATATAATTAGCTGCAAAACAATACAGCCATGAGCTTTAAAATGTTCTGCTGGAGCTCTGGAGCAAGAGACAGTCATGTCCTTGTGATATTTCAGTGACAATTTCTATTTTAAGTGTCAAAAAACAACTCTGCTATCTGGAGCAAGTAGTGTAGTATTCTCTCCTTTTAATATTCTAATCGTGAGGTGTAAAGTGAAATGGTTGCACAGTGTAATGGTGGTAAAGAAGCTGAGTGTCAATGAGACGGGAAAGGTGACAGACATGGAATGAGTCCCCAAGGTGCTCTCCAAGTGCATTGGATAAAGATTCCCCTGGGAAATTTTTCTCATTAGTTCTCAGACACAGTTCAGTAATTCAATAGCACTAGGTTACCATTAGTCACAAGACCAAAATATGTTACTTTCCATGCTTTAGCTCCTTAATTTGTATATGTCATTTTACGAGAGAAAATTATGAGATTGTCTATCATTCAAAGTTAAGTTCGTATGTTGTTTACATACTGGAGGATGATCCATGACAAGAAGACTCTGACAATCCTATTACAAAAGAGCATACAAATTACAGACACTTTTTGATATTTGAAACTGCATTAATGAATGATTGCATTGTACAAACATGAGAAAGACATCGCAGATTGATTTTCTACACTAGTATCTGAAAAATTAATTATAGTTTGAGAGGTAAACCTAAAATTATCAACAAGTGAAAAATGAGAAAAAAAAAACACCCACTAGATTGTTTCTGTGGATATTGCCAGGTTAAAATAATTTTTCTCCTCTTAAAGATGAAATGTGTATGTATTCAGTTAATCTGATGGGGAAAAGTAGCTAAAAAGTTTGATGGTTAGCTAATTTTATGTGTAATTACTCTGTGAAAATGTTAAACTGAATAGGTTATTCTCGACATTTTTTTTTCCATGCAATAAAAAATGTACTTACTTCTATGCCATCAAAGTTAACTACACTCCCACTCAGCACTCAAAGGGATAATGGCTGGAGGTGTTGTCTCTCTCATTACCCACCAGGGTGGAAAGAAAGGAGTATCCATCCCCAATGGTCATTTAAAACCTCAGTGTTATATTAAAAAAAGTACTGAAGACAAAATCCAGAAAACATGAAAATGAGGCACACAAACATCACATGTTTTACTTGTAAAGGATTAGCTTATCTTTTTATGTATTCGTGTATGGGCTCCAGAACATTCCAATTTAGTTTTCATTCCTGATTAATGTATTTAGCACTCATCACTGCACCTTGCTCTCACATTTAAAAGACAGAAGCTACAGGTAATTACTGTGCCTAAAGTAGTTCAGGAAAGTACAGATATTTTAGCTTTCAAAAAAAAAAGGGATGCATTCTCTGTAAGCTTTTTCAATATATTTTATTTTTTTATAGAGCTTGTGCCTGTTGTGTTTTTGGTTTTGTTTCTCTCCCTCCCTGCCCTTCCCCATGAACAGTGTTCAGCATTTAATATGAGAAACAGAGAAATGTTTGCAAATAATTGTCTCTCTTGAACAAAAAATATTGAAATCTGTCAGTCAGTAGGTGCTTCATTTTCAACCTGTCAGCCTGGTGAGAGTTTGATCTTTTACTGCAGTCAGACCAAAATCGTGTACCTGAGGTGTCTCATTTAACCTACAAAATCAACTTATTAGTAGAATTCCTTAACAAGAGGAATTATATCCCCAACAAAATTATGTCCTATGCAGTAAATAGGACTCACTGTTTTATGACTACATTCTGATATGCTTATTGTTGTACTGCAAAAAGGCCATATGTTAAGTGCTGTGGTATCTGTGCCAAATAAATCATTGAGAGCCAGTTCCCATTAATCTTACTCAAGTATGTTATTGTGCTGAAGTTGGATGTTTTACTCCCATGATTAAGGTGCTTCAGAGTGCCAGTTTTCTATAAGTGTGAACTCACCTGTTTCATGTATATTATTTTCTTTAAAGCTATGTGCTGCCGTCTCCAAATGAAGCTCTTTTAATTAAAAATGTTTCTATAACTCTTTAACACTAAGCTCTCTCCAAACTAATGATCAGGCTCCAAATAAATATGCCAGATACTTACAGTATTATTTATGTGCTATACACAAGCTCATCATTGACTTATGAATTGTAAATATTTATAAGTGGCTCATATTAAAGTAGTTGTCAACTGCAGCTACAGTACTTCACCTTCTGTCACTCCCAGGTATCAAGGGGGCTGATTCAATCACTCTCTTGTCAGGCTACCTTTCTTCTCCTGAATACCCAAATCCCTAAACACAACAAAATATAAATGAATGAAAAGTGCTAATGATGCATCATTACCAAGAGGTATCAAGTTTTTTAAGGTCCTTTGCTGACTAAATTTTAAATTAGCACAATTATTCAGAGCATTCCCCAAGGCTCCATTCATTATGCTTAGCCGCTGAGCTGAGGCACACTGCAAATGAAATATATAATACTGTCCACACGTCTGTCTGCATTCCTGGAGTAAGAACACATGTAATATCTACTTGAAATGGGAAAACTCAGAGTTCATCATATAAAATGTTTCTGTGTATTGAAAGGCATATAAATGTGCATGTATCGTAGCACTGATGATATTACTGTGTTTTTATTAGCGCTCTGTTACGTAAAATGTATTTATTATCCTCAAAGACCCCAAATAACCTAGACAGGCACTTAAAGACTGACTATTTTATTGAAAATATTGATTAGACTACTTCTTAACACAGCAATTTTAATTTCAAGTGAAATAAAAAGACTGCTGAAGCTGGGAATCAGAATATGTCTGGTACTGCCTAAGCTTCCCAGAAGCTTACGATGCACAGGGGATTCTTTTTTCCTTTGACCCTGTCATCAGGAAACAGGTCTGAGTGGACACTTCTCTGCTAAATGTATTGGGCAGCCTAGATATCAGATCTTTTTAAATTCCCACTAATAATGACCTGTGCTGCATCTACAATGTATGTCAAAATTTGCTTTTCTTCATGCAGTAAATGAAGAGTCTTAAGTCCTTGCTCATTAAGATATTTAACAGTTCTCTGAAGACTAAGGAAGGTAACACTGACATGACAGATCCTTACTGAATTGTCCACAAAGATCAATTTAATGCATGCAGCAATATTCATGGTGCTATTCCTTGTAAAGCACTGTTGTATTTTTTAGAAGAATAGCAAAACAACCAGTCCTTTACACTCTCACTACAAGTTAATGGAAAAAGAAGAAAAAGGTTTTTCTTCTCATCTATCACTGCCTACATGCAAGTGATATACACATGGGCTCACCAAACTACAAATTTGACAGCTCTTCCAGTAAAATGCAGTGCCCATTTGTCCTCATGCAGATGAAAATAGGTATATTCGTAAGAGAAAATTATTTCTGCATGTATCTAGCTGTGAAGTCCTGAGCTGCTTTTTTAGCCCAGTGACATCACCCCACAGAAGTTGGGCCCCACAGCACAGATGTGCTTTCATGTGCAGTGATATCACTTTCACTAAAACACTAAAAGCATGACTTTCAAGCAGTTTTAAAATTCAGATCAGTTCTGCTCATATTTAATCTAGACATGTTGGTTTAACACCAAGCCAAGCCAGACCTTTTAATGTTCAGTGGCCATGATATAAAATTCTTCACCGTGTTGCACCAATAAATTCAGAAGTGCAGTGTAATTTGCTATAGTCACAGTGACTGTGGTGAAATTTCAGAAACAATTTAAAGCAACCCTTCTTTTCGTGTCTTACCACAGTACTTCAGTACTTTGAATATTCATTTTTTCTCCCCCACAACAATTAACGGTGAGGACAGGAGAACTTATTGCTGCTTGTTTTGATCGGGTTGCGATCAGATTAAAGGTAGGTGGCAAAACGCCATTGGACAATTTCTGAATTAGGAACAGTTTCACTGTGGAGTTATTTAGGAGTTTTTTAAAACAAACAGTGGAAAGAAAGTGCCACTTGACATCGACAGCAAGTATCTCTGTTCATTTTGCATTGTCAATAGCTCCAGTGGTAGCACTATTCTTTTGACAGCTAAAAGCAGATGTGTGGGTTAAGTATGGGAGCAATTCAAATGTCCATAGTAAACTGCAGGGGGGCAGAGAGAGCTCAGAGAGCAGCAGCTTTAAAGTAATTGACTAATACAGTAAGGATATTAAAGTCATTTAGTGCCAAAAGGGAACACACTGATCCTTGACCCTGAGCCACTTTGGAGTAATCTAGTATTCAATCCAGCGTGTAATGACTGCCAGGCCTGTCAATCCTCCGGGCTCTCCAGTCAAATGCCTGTGGCTACTATTGGCTTATGGTAAAAGGACAAAAATGCAAGGAAATGCCTCTCAATCAGGCTATGATGTGATAATGTTATTGCTCCAATGTATTCTATATTGTCCCTGCATAGTTTAATCTGTTGAGATCCATGTCAAAAATTGCCCTTGTTCCCCAGAGGTCTTTACTCAACCTTTTAGTAATACAAGTGGATTTGAAAGGAGAGGGGTAACTCACTTGATGAATTGTTTCCAGTTAATATAAAAAATAAGAGGTCAACTGTGGCTTAAAGGCTAACTGTGGAAGGTATAAATTAGAATAAGCATGCTAGTAATCTGATTAGTAAATCCTTGTTTTTCATTTACCCCAGTGGGTAAAATATTTTACAATAAATAATATTGACACAGAAATCTATTTACATGGGTGACACAACTCCTATGAAGTTTAGATGCTGAGAGGACTTTTGGCTGGGAAGCAATAAGAACAAAAGGCTCACTTGCTTCACTTGTCCTTAAAACTTCTGCAACTACTGGGAATCTCGTATTTTAAATTAGGCACCTCACATTTGAAAAATATAATTATTGCTACAGGCTGAGTAGTCCACTTGAGCTTGAAAGAAGGAAATTGCCATTTTTTGTTATTTTGATTTTGCTAATTAAAACAGGGAAAACTGACCCACATAGATTCTCTAAAGTTAAAAAGTCAGAATGGGATAATAATTATGCAAATTTCAATGCATGGCTCTAAAAAGGATCTTTATATTTCATTATATGATCTCTGCTATTTCCTGACCTCACTCTGTGTGTGCTGTACATAAATTTTGAGAAGGGGGAAGCTCAGGTGATAGTGATGCTCCCATTATTTTTAGAGAGCTGGGAGGTTATATAACAGGCACTTTGCCTAATTTTGTACTGTATGATTCCACAAAGCTCTCCACAGGGATGATACAGTAAAAAAAGGAAAGAAAGAGAGAACATCTCCTGAGAAATATCTTGCTTATAACTTTGAGATAACTTCAGTGTCAAAAACAAATGACTTTCTCCAAAATTCTGCCTGTCCTCTCTCAGTTCAGTGCTCCAAAGTCATTTTTCAATTTAAGGTTCTATTTATAAAACCATTTTCTGGCCTGTACATACTCTTTACACTTGAAAAATTATGATTTTGTGGACAGTTTTAGGGGGTGAATCAGAAAGGGAGGAAAATTGTCCTTTTGTGCTCACTGAATTCCCTGGCCGTGGCGGTGGAAGCACATGCAATGTGAACTGTGATCCCATCAGGAGACTGCTGGCTCTGTTCCAGAGGGTCTCTTCATAAGAGGTTTTATCACAAGCTGGTGTTTTCACAGGAGAAAAACAAAACAAAACAAAACAAAAAGAAAGTCTACAAGCAAGCTATCCTGAAGGAGGATATGACAGAAGTGTTGTGTTATTGCTCTGTAACAGCAATTAGTGAGCTTCAGTGTCACATAAACAGCTGTAGCCAATATTTGGCAAAGCAGGGTCTTTGCAGAGTCCCACAGGAGCAAGTTCTTTCTTTGTTTGGGGTGCTCTTGGTACAGTAGTGACAGTCCAAAAACTGTGCTCACTGCTACCGGTGTTGTCTCTGAGCACTCTCTCACATCACTTTTCACAGACACATATTGTTGTGTCGCTTTCCCACTTATGTGATAGCCCTTACATCAGTGTGGGCACTCAATGAATATTTCATCTGCGGTGAATTCAGCTGGGTGACTAAAATGATTTTCTCTACTTTACATTTCCAAAAGGAAGGTGAACATGAACCCACGTGGGTTTGTGCCCACCTTAGAAGTGCAAGCAGTGCCACAGCAGCACCTACCAGCTGGTGAGGAAGATGCTTGAATCAATGCTCACCCTCTAGGGAGGAAGGGAGCGTACAGAAACTATTAGCCGCTTAGGACTTGGGGGCCCTGTCCATTCCACATGCAGCTTCCTTCTGCTGTGCTGGTGACAGTTGGAGCACTTAACACAAGCCCTGGTTATTCAGAGACAGAAGAAAAAGAAGAGCCCAAAGCCTACCCTGACGCAAGTACAGTACAGTCTCTGTGATATGACACACTCACTGCCAGGCATCTGTCTCCTTCTTTCTCTTGCCTACCTCATCTGTAAGTGGTAGACTTTTCCTTCTCCAGTCATCACCAGGAGTGACATTTTCCCCTTCTTCATTACTATTGAGGGAGAAGGAATGGGTGACATCTTCCACAGCTTCTCGGTCAGAATGGGGATTATGAAGATCAGCTCCCCTTTGCAGTGTTTGATGAGGCCATCAAGATTTCATGGTCACATCCTTCTTTTTCCTTCCGTAAGAGCTGTGCCTGGTTTCCACATAAAAACATGGGTAACTTATTTTTAATAAGAGTGAATTTGTGTGAACACAGAAGGAAACACTTATCAGAAAAAATGTCAAAGACCTTTGCTCTAAGATTCACACGTTAAATGTAGACAGGTATGAAATTCTTTTTTTTTGGAGAGAAGTGCGTTCTGTGAGTATTTTCACTGGCTACTCACCATCATGACTTCAATCCATGTGCCTTTTTCTGTCACTCAAGAGGTCTGGAGTGCCTGGGAAGTGCTCAGAATGGTTATGTTTAGAGCAATGATATTTAGTGAGATATGCTTTTAAACTGCAAGGGGAAGGCAGGAAAACTTTTAGAAAGTGCAAAAGAATTCATGCTGTTCCTTAACCTACTTGAAACCAGAAATGCCTTAGAGCTAATAGGTCAGGTATTGCTGAGATGCCCATGAACCATTTCAAAATGCTTGTATCTCAGTTCTAATGCATCCTCCTTTGTTTCTGTTTCAGGATGATTGTGTTTTTATTTAAATTTCAGACTTTAAGTGCAACTCTAAAGCTACCTGGACCCCTAAGGGTTTGGATGTTTTTTAAGTGAATCCTTAGTCATACCCCCTGCTGCCTCCCTCTTATTAAATTAGTGTTATTCTGCAGCCTATGAGAGGAAGAAAGCTTGTCTTTTGCACTCCCCTTTTAGGTGCATTTGAAACCATTAGTACCATTTTGTAAACAGATTTTGAGATGACAGTGCAATCTTTTCAAAGCGGGGCTTCAAACACAGAGACACACACACAAATGCATGCATGCACGCATTCCACTTTTATGACTTTGGAATAAAAATGCAAATGAATTTATTAGCTTAAGCATGGCACCAAATAGAAATTTATGCACATACATTTAAAAAACAGACCCCTTGAAAATAAAGCAGTTGCAGCCTATTAATTTTCTTCTTTGACAGTTTTTAAAATTCACCTAAAAAAATGAAACAGCATGAATACTGTCAATATATCACAACAGCCACATTAGGTTTTGTGATATACATCATAATATAAAGAGCACTATTAGAGCACAACCTGGGAACCATTAAATCATTCTAAATCACTGTTACATTCCATTAGTGTCAATGGTGAAACCACATAATAGGCTTTATTACAAACTTCACCTTGGTAGGCCATTGTCTCTAATAACCACTTCTCTATGATGTGGTATCATACCCAGAAATCCAGGGAGATAATAAAGGCTCCCTTATTTCTTTTTTATTGGATGGGTAAAGTTAAATTTAGCTGTAAGTAAAAAAAAAATCTTGAAGCTTTGTTCACTAACTGCGAGTTGCTGCTATTTGGACAAAAAAAAAATTAGGCAGACTCGGGAGAACAGTTTGAAATAAATTTAAATCCTGGTAAATGCTTGAGGCCAAGGTAAGATAGGCAGTCCCAGCAATTACAATGTCATTTTTGAAATGCAGCTCAGTGCATTTATGCCCTTCTTTACACTTTTGTTCAGATACAAAGCATTGATTATAGAAACATTATAGGAATTAAATCTGTGTTCTGCTCTCTTCAACCCCTATATATGCAGTATCCATTAGGAAACGAAGAAAATAATTAAAATGAAGGAAAGAGAAAAGGAAGGAAGGAAGGAAGGAGGGAAGGAAGGAAGGAAGGAAGGAAGGAAGGAAGGAAGGAAGGAAGGAGGGAGGGAGGGAGGGAGGGAGGGAGGGAGGAAGGGAGGGAGGGAGGGAGGGAAGGAAGGAAGGAAGGAAAGAAGGAAGGAAGGAAGGAAGGAAGGAAGGAAGGAAGGAAGGAAGGAAGGAAGGAAGGAAGGAAGGAAGGAAGGAAAGAAGGAAGGAAGGAAGGAAGGAAGGAAGGAAGGAAGGAAGGAAGGAAGGAAGGAAGGAAGGAAGGAAGGAAGGAAGGAAGGAAGGAAGGAAGGAAGGAAGGAAGGAAGGAAGGCAATCTCTGTGTTTGGTGGAGCTGGGGGGTTCTCAGTCCTGCCTGGTTATGGGTCTGTAAGCAGTTTTGGAGGAATCCTACCCTTTTGAAGGAGGATTTAACTGGAGCAAGGTCTTCAACCTCAAGTTTGAAATTTATTTCACACAGGCACCTTATATTTCCTGTGAGAACATTGATGAATTTGGTAAATTAATATCTCCATCATCACAACATTTCAGCTTCGTTGTCTTGCAGAAGCACAGTTGTGACTTCAGTTTGCATAAACACTACAGCTTCCCACCATCATTATTCAAATACTGGTGTGTCTGAAATAATTTTTGATGGTGACATGTAATGTATAGTGCCCATCCATATAATTCTTTCATGTGAGCTCAGTGCAAGAGTTGGAGTAACTGGAAGGTAGATGTGAAGAGACAAGTGAATACACCAGCCTCATACTGCAGCTCAGTTAATGAACTGTATCCCTTTGTCCACCTGACTGAGTTCTAGGGGCTGATGGCATTTTATCCTTAAATTTTCCTGTAGGGGCTGATTAGGGATGGGTGTAAATATGGAAGAGTCCTTACTTCACAAAACTTACAAGTCAAAGGTTTTTACTAAGAGCCTTTTCTGCTTGGAACCGTTGTTATAAAAAAGAACATATCCCCCCTCCGATGAAGTAAACTGCAATAAAATGAAACACAATAACCAGCTATATCCTCTGCTAACCCTATAAACTTGAAGATTTTTTTCTTTATTCTACCTATTTTAGAATTTAACCAGTTCCTCTGATCAAATTCTCCTTTGTCCATTATTTCATTCCTCTCCATTCCTGCATCCTTGGTTTTTCTGCATCTTGCTCAAATACACCTGTTTTGAGACAATGACCCACTTCAGCATTCTCTGGTATATTCCATATCTTTGTGGCATTTTTGCACTTACCTTTTCCTTCCAAATGGCAATTTTATGTAGCAGGTGATAGAGAATGCAAGTCTCTTGCATATATTGAGAACAGTCAAGGTTTGTGTTGTGTTTCCTTACACTCATTCCTGTTAAACTTCATATTCCTACTTTCAACATTAATTTTAACTTCCACTATATCATTGTAGCTTATCAGAATAATATCTTGTTATGCATGAAATACTGTTTTAGAAGTGTTAATCTGGTTTATTTGTCTACATAGTATGAATTTGCTTGTCTCCCAGGCAAACTGTACTGCAAGCTACAGAAATCCTGTATCTCCAGTGTGTAAGATCTGAAGTTAGAATCTAAAACTCACTCTGAACTTGGAATATCCCTGAAGGTAGCTAGATCAATCACTGGAAACAAAGGAAAAAACTGTGTGAGGAAGGGATACTATAAAAGGATAAAAAGGTATGTCGAAGGAGACAAAAATGACAATAATACTGGGTGGCACAGAATGATTAATTACAGATTTACTAGTAAACTGCAGTGACTGATAAATCCTTGCATTCTTTTACTTCATTTAGGGTAATCTGAGTCCAATGTCACATTCTTCAGCTTTGGATGAAGTCAGATGTGTTGACCAGGAGAGCAGTGGAGTCTCCTATGTTGGAGATACTCAAGGCTCACCTGGACAAGTTCCTGTGTGATGTACTCTAGGTCACCCTGCTCTTGCAGGGGGGTTTGACTAGATGATCATTCGAGGTCCCTTCCAACCCTTGGGATTCTGTGATTCTGTGTTTGGAAGAGGGACAGAAAAGTGGGGAAAGGAAGTGAAAGATGACAGGAGACAAGAGAGCTAGGAAACACAATTAGTCTTTTGGATACTTTTATCTAAGTCTAAGCCTCCTTCGATATTGCTTGTTTACAGTTTGGCACGACAGACAACAGCCCTGTTCCCAATGTCAGCATTACGTGTTCTGCCCTTCTTACTGGTGTTTCTCATAACTTGAAAAACAATAGTGTTTTGTTCCATCGTATAAAATGAGCCCTAAGAAAGGGTTGAAAAGATGCTCGTGAAAAATAATGAATAAAAATTTAAAACTATGGAAACCAGAACTTTGCCTATAAGACTTTCTAGGGCTTACAATAGATTATTGTTGTAAAACAAATTAATTGTTTTAATTTGTCTACTGAAGAAAGCATTTTAGCTGTATCACCCTTGACCTTGTTTACTATTTCCAGTGTACATAGTAATTTTTTTTTATAACTGTTTGCAGTGCCATTGGTGTTGAGAAAGCTGCCAGCAATTTCTGATTGTTGTTAGAACAAGATAGCCTGTGAAAGTTTGAGCTCCTTCTTGGGCTCCTAACTTTTTTATCCCATCATCTCTGTTTTTGTTTTTTATTTTCTTTCGAAACTAATATGGTCTATGCATTTAAATATTTAGAAAGGCTGATTTTGGGGTGTATATAACCTGTAAAAGCTATAAAAGGGCAATAATGGCAGTGTGCTTAGCCTTGGCTTTAATTTTCCTGTGGTGTTAATTTGGCACCTGAGGCAACTTTCTCCTCTTGAGAAGTGTCAAAATATATCATGTATTAGTATCAAACTTAAAATAAATTCATTACTAATTTTAAGAAAGAGCTGACTCAATGCTTTAGATGATTAACACAGAGCACTAGCTGTAGCTTGTTACCATGCACAGCACCTAGCTTATACATTAAATTTAAGCAAGAAGATGAATAAGGGGAATAGCTTTAATTTTCTAATTTTTTTATTATTATTTTCCTTCAATGCTGTGATTTTAACTCTCTTTCAGATGGTTTCTTTCATTCCTAACATTAAATGGTGGAAGGATGGACAGATTTGCTCTCCTCAGTTTAATTCAAAACCCGTTTCCTTTTTCTCTCCCTCCTCCAAAATGTTGTCATTTGTAAGTGTATATGACACTGAAATATTAGTCCTTACTCAGTATATACATAGATGGAAAAGAAAGACAACAAAACATCTGTAAGATGTGAGTGCTTCCCAGAAAACGATTATGGATGCTAAGTATCTCATGCTATTGTACCTTGTCACAAAATATTGCTTATGTTCTGACTGAACAACACAAACATTTATTAGCATCCTTACACCTATGCTCTTCTGTTTTTCTGGTAGTTTATGATGTAAAGGACATAACCTCTGGTTAAAATAGAGTCACTATTTCTTCTCTCATAATATCTATACTCCCTCTGCTCTCTTACAGTGTTGCTCAGATAATAGGCCATAGTCTGTGGTCACATCTTTAACACAGGCTAAAATAATTTTCAAATGTCATTTAAGGTAGCAAAATAGGCTGGACTAAAATGGGTCCAGGACTGAAACAGCACACAATAAAACTATTTGTATTCTTTTCCTTAGACCTCACTGAGGCTGAGGATCCTTGCTCCTGCTTCTTATCTGCAGTTGCTAAAAAAAAACATCACCAGCTATCTGTTCTGTATCTAACGTGCTGCCTTGGCAGACTAAGGAATTAAAAAAAGGAAATGTCTCTTCGGAAATTAGTGCATGATACTATGTCCGTACGGTGCAGCCTGGGAAAAGAAGCAGTAAGATTTTAATGACAGATCTTTTTTATGGAAATATTTGAGAGCTTGGTGTGTTATGAAATATATGCAAGCATTTGCTGCTGCATGGTTTATAATACCCTGAAGCAAGTTGTAAGCCTTATCAGCATCTGAGAAGATCAGAACTTTGCGTTTGGGTTTTGATTAATCAAATATATTATGAAATCTTTGCTATGCCTGATTTTTTATAGAATCTATTTTTGATATTAATATGTCTCTACAGATTAGATACAGATCAGTTGTTTCATGAAAATAATTCTCTTATCTTTTTCGTCTTGTACAAAAAATATGTTTTTAAAAATAAAAACCATCAGATAAATATTTAAACACAGATGTCCTTCATGTGGGTGTCTCTTCCATGCTATTTCACTTATAGGTCTTTGTACAAATGAGACACTTTGAAACGTAGGATGTTTAAGAGTCTCTAACTTTTTAAACAATCACTAGAGGCCTGCAGACTGCTTCCTAGGAGGAGACAGCCGGTTGTATTTCATTCAGTGTCTTTATGGCTGTGTGTTAGAAGCCTGAGTGTTAAACCACGACTCTCATCCTATTAACCCAGTCATATAACCTTGAGCTATGCAGACTTGCAGATGACAACACACAGTACCTCTAACATGTGTATCAGCCAGGGTGTGATCTTTTTATCAGGTACAATTAATGTTTGAAAGAATCTGCATTAAACAGGCGAGTATGCATAGTTTGACTCAAAAGCACCTACAGTAATTTTTCCAGTGTTAGAATAATAACACTGGCCACTTGTAAAACTGTACTGGGGGTCTGTCAGTAATTACATTATAATCCTCTTTCCTCCCTTTGGATAAGGCTAATAAACTATTTTTTTTTTAATTTCACTAAACTGGGGAAAACTGATGCGTTAATGTTATAAATGTGCATATCAAAAAGGACTGTCAAAATGAGTGTCTCAACTATTTTTCTGTTCTCTCTAGCTGTCCATGATAACTCAATAATTCATTTGTTTTAAAGCAACAAAAAAAAAAGTGCAAATGACTCTTTAGATAAAAATGAACATTCAAGAATTAATATTTTAACTTGAAGGACACAGCATTCCTCTTCAGAAAGCAGGCTTATTACGCAAGTGCAATCTTTTTCAAGCAAACTGGCAAAGCTTTTCACCACACAGGCTGGAGGTCCAATCCTGCCAGCTGCTGAGCAGCCTGAGCTCAGGCTGAAGCTGACTGGCAGGGACCCAGCACTTTCCAGGATCAAGTCCATAATGCATAAGCACACCAGCTACTTTGATACCAGCGACCTTAAACGTTTTGGTCTATGGTGTCAATGATCCATGAACTAAGACAGATTTACTGTACACAAGTGACAGTAGTGGTTTAAGAAGAATAAGTAAGGAAGTTGTGTCAGCCTTCACTTTGACTCTCCTTGCTCACAGTGTGTACCTTAAGCCCTGGGTTTACCTATGTACCACAAGATCTGGGTTTTTTTTTCTGTTGAGAACTCTTGTTTCCCTGTGTATAATCTAACTGTGCAAAACTTCTTCCCGACAAGTAATAATTTTGCTGAGTAAATGATCAGTAACTTAGTAAACATAATAATTGTACTGACAGGTTTACATAGTTGATATTATTCTCCCCACTATGCGAATATTTATAAGGGGTACATTTAGGGCATACTGGTGTCCTGAAGCTTCTGGATCAGTTGTGTGCAATGTCCCACATCTGTGCATGCGCAGAGATCAGCAGTTGGATGCCTCTGATTTTTGGTCCGCAAGCCTCGCATATGACCCAGAAAGCACTACACATACTACTCTCTTCTTTTGCCATATTCTCGTTTTCCCCTTGCTGCATCATAAAAGTTAGCTTGTTAGGTTTTTTTCTTTTTGTTCTACACAGCAGTCATTTTCATTGCCATTCCATAAGCAGAGAGCTTCCTCAGCAAATGGAAATCTTTTCCATTTTGCTCCAGTCATGTTAGGGTCCCCCTGTTCTAGAGAGGACATGGGAGTGCTGCCAGAGGGTGTTAAAATCTGGAACTGTGCAGTCATTTCTCTGTTGGGTCTGCATGTCACTCTGGGCTAACTCCTACCAAGTGGCAAGAGCCCCAGTGGGGGTTTGGAAGGGAAAGGTGCTCAATGCAAAACATATCTAGCCTCTTCCACACATCATTCCTGAGCCTCCCCATTACTATTATCCTGTTTTTTTCTCTCCCATACACATAAATACTGCACATGCATGCACATACACACATGCACATGGAGGCGTGCCGTTCCATGTCAACGAGTGGATAACTTGGAGGTAAACAACTGGTCTTAGACCATTTTTTAAGATATTCTTAATGGTTTCCAGAGTACATACTGTAAACCTGTGATTGTGCAGGCAACAAACGTACAAATGCATATTCCTTTTCTGTACTCTGAAAGAAAAGCAGATAATTTTGTGACACAGAGTTGGCAGATAGATAAACAGTCCAATTTAAAAATACATAAGATGATGAATAGAGTTTCAGAAATGAGCCATAGTTTATCTTGTTAATTCTTGCTGTGTCTGAGTAGTAATGAAAGGAACAGTGCCAGAACTCAAGGATATGATGAATAAGAAAGAGCAAAATGACAACCAAAGGCCCTGGTGACCAGAAAACAAGCTACAGTTTGTCCCCCAGAGAAAGACAGTGATGGGTTGAACTTGCCATTAGAGGGAAGATTAAGTGTCCTTGGTTCCTCAGTTAGTTAATTATACACTCAAATCTTCCCAGTATATCACATAAGCCAGGCGTTTTGCTTTTGAATATCTGTATACTGACTGCTTGGATTGCTTATTGGTTATTTCTCTTGACAACTCAAACCTGAACATTAAATCCCATTGGCAACAACTATCTGTCAAGAGCAAAAAAAATAAGAGTTGTGTATTTAGTTTTCATTATAGAAGTGCTTGTAGTTGAAAAAATATGTACCTGTCAAGTTCTCGACATCTCGCTGGGGATGCAAGCAATGCTGTTGTGATTTCAAAACCTGGCTGACAAATTCACGTTCCAGTAGTAAAGACAAATCAAGGTTTTTTTCCTTTTTTTCTTTTTTTTTTCTTTTTGCTTTTTTCACCGCTTTGACAGTCATACATAACAATTTGAGACCTAAGTGGCACTTTGATGCACTATTCCATTATTAAGTGGAATAGTCACTATAGAATAGATGACGGGCCTGTACTCAAGGCATTGTGAATTAAACAGCTTTCAACAATGGGGAAAATCGAATGGCCTAAAGAATTCTGAAACATAAAAAAATAATGATTAAAAATGTGTTTCAGAATCAGCAAGACATATAATTTAAAATAATGGCAGGTACTGAAATTCAAACTAAAGAAAACAAAGTATATTTTAGAAGAATCTTTAAAGTTCAAAGGAAACATTAAATAATTAGCAAACATCACTAAACCCACAATTACAAATTTTAAATATGACTCTTTGATGAATCTTAGAAAATTAGCATGACATAAAAAATCCTACCTAAAATTTAAGATATGAAGACCTAAAACCTTTCTCATGTGGCAGTACTTTAACAATATACTAATTAACTAGTTTTGTGCTGGCGTTTCTTGTGCCTAAATGTAGAGTTTTCAATCGAAGAATCATTGACTTAAAGTACTTAAATTAATTCTTTTGTCAATAACTATACAGCTAATCAATACACTTGGAATTAAACAACTGTTTTTGGCCAGAAGGCATGCTAATCCCTGGTCTCTTTTTGTTACAATTCATTAATCATTCAGCCACTCCCAATAAAAGGTCTCCCTGTTTGAATCAGAAAGTTTGATACACCATACTTCCCAGAGTGGCAAGTAGAATAAGGGAAACTAAAGAAAGGTTTCCAAACTGATATTTTTACTGAGAAAATAAAATTTCAAAAGCTACATTGATAACAATTCATGCTATATTTTTAGTTAATAAAACTTAAGTAGATATTTTTTCCTATTAAGATAAAACTCAAAAATGTAATACTTGTTATACCCCAGAGCATAATTCACCATATATTATCTTTTGGTTTTAAGATTTTTAAAGGCTAAGAAATTACTTTTCAAACATTGATCCAGCGAGATTACTGGAAAAAAAAACCACCACCAAGCAATGAAAATTCTATTAATCCACAAAGTTCTAAAATATTTGCTACAATACTTATCTCTGTGCAGTTCTGACAACTATATCAAACTGATCTCTATCTCCAAATAGGATGTGGATTACAATTTCAGTGCTTAGTACTCCAAATCTTTTTTTTTTTCTTATTCTGCACTAGAAAGACAAAATTGAATTATTCCTTTATCCTTTCCAACCAGTAATCCTACAATGCATATAAAGCCACATTAGGAATGTAGTGTACTTCCTAAAATGGCATAGGGCATGGTTCATAGTTGTGATCAAAAAATCCTAAAAAACAAACTTTCTGATTTGGTTATAATATGTTAAAAGATAAAGATTATTTAAGCAAGTTACTAAAAAAGATTTCTTCAATATCCTACTTTTTCATTCCAAGGCACTAAGGGAGCAAAAAAGAAATGTAATTATGAGAAATAAAATAAGGATTTTCTTAGTTACAATTCCTGGCCCTTCACTGATTGCAGTAAATTATAAATTATGCAGTCAATGTAGGCCAACAAAAGAAGACATCTTCAAATCTCAGTCAAAGGTAATTACTTAAGTCGGCTGAATGTTCCCTTTTCATAGAGTGTGATCTCTCTTTGACAGCTCACACTGACAGATGACCTTCTCAGCGACGTTCTTATCCTTCGGATCATGAGCAGTGTGCCTCTCTCCCTGAATATCTCTATATATTTGTGACACTAAGCTTTCAAATACAGCTATTGACAAATCAGAACATCAGTCTAAGTGCTGGTCTTCCTATCACTCACAATAAAGTACCTATCACTTGTGGTGTTGTAGAGCAAGCACATCTCTGAAAAATGAGTTCTCACCAAGTGCTAATTTGACACAGCTCGCTTGCCTTCCCATAATTGCTCTGTCATTGTCAGTTGGCAGTTCGGGCTCATTCCTGGAAGCTGTGCCGTACAATTGGATACAATTACTCCCATTTACCACCACTATTATGCCACTGATGTTGCCCAGTTCGCATATTGACATGCCTCATTAAACCTGGATGCAGGCCATTAATGAACATTGTTAGCATTTCTCTTAAACTTTTTGCCTCTAATAAACAGTCAGTGTTCCATGAAGGAGCACTGCCATCCTTGTGATATGATATTTATTATCTTATGGGGGAAGGGGACTCTGCAAATGGAAACTATCCAGATGCTGTGAGAGAGATATATGGCTAGATCAGTGTAGAATAGCCCTGATCAGGAGGACCTTTTCCATCAGGGGCATCCTACCATTAACCAGGTGACCTCTCCTATCCAAGAGAAGACAGGAAGGATAAACACAATAACCTCGGGGCAGCCCAGTCGGTGCAGGTTTCTCAAGGTTGCCCTGGCTCCTGTGGCTTCCCTCAGCCCTCTCCTACCCCCAGGTGGTGCTGCGGGATGCAGCAAAGAGCATTTTGCCCTGGGTCCTCAATCCATTATGTCCAGCCACTCCGACGTGCATTTTTATTCAGAGATAATTATGTGTTGATCAGAGAAGTCAGCGGCTGTCACCCATATGGCAGGCACACCTGCAGTGTGACATAGGTGGTAACGATGGCATGCTCTTGAGCTGTCATGACAGGGACAGGGACTTTATTATGTATATGTCACCATTTCTCTTAGGGAAATTATCCTTTTCCGTACAATGACAATAATGAACCTTACAACACTTTCATAAACCCTGTTTCCAGGCCCTTTTCTTGACCTTCATTAAAACTCTGCCTAACAAATTCAATGCCTTATGAACAAAATGCAAACTTTCCAAGCAAATGTAAGTGAGCTTTTGGAGCTTCTTGTTAACCGCTTTGCACTGTTAAGCCACTTGGAGAGTGAAGGACCCTGCAGAGCACATCTGCTCCTTCATGAGGACCATGACCATGTATAGAAAGACTGTAAAAAGGACTAACTAGCTTTTAAGTTTAGAAATCTTGCTGGGTCTTAGAGAGTTTAAGCAGAAATTTTGTATCTTTGAGTGTTAAAGGGAACCCTTCAATTTAATGTAGAATTGAATAGAATAGGAGTAGAATATTTTCGGTTGGAAGGTACCTACAAAGATCATCAAGTCCAATTGCCTGACCAATTCAGTGTTGAACAAAAGTTAGAGTATTTTATGAAGGACATTATCCAAACACCTTTTAATAGCTGACATGATTGGGGTATCAACCACCCCTCTAGAAAGACTCTTCCAGAGTAATATAATACAGAATTATATTACCCTAGAATTATTCTCACTCTCCTCTTGCATTTCTTTGCTTCATTCTTTACATATTTCTTTACGTATTTCCTTCTGCTATTTGGTTCATGGCACAACAGAGTCTCTGTGGAACTGAAACCAAAGAAGAACAGACAGAAAGGTATTTTGTATCCAGAGAGAAGGAAGAAGAAAGAAAGGGCAGTGAGCTCATGGTATTTCTTTCAGGCATCTGCAAAAGTCATATCTAAGTATCAAAAGGCAAAACAGAAAAATTCATATAATAATGTCTATTATTTAGGTGGTCTTTTAATGTAAAATATTCTAATTACAGTGTTCTCAATTAAAATTAATGATCAGGGCATTAAAAAAATTATGTTACCAAACTGATGTTATCAGTGCCTTTTTTACAGCTAAGTTCTTTTCTTAAAGCTTCAAGAATTTGCATATGCAGTGTAAGTTGACATTCTTTAACTATGGGTTATCTTCCATACACATGTTCATGTGAGTGCATATGTGTAATAAGCCTGCTTGCTGTGGTTGTGCTTAACACATTTCTCTCATTTTGATATATACAAATCTACTGTCTGCAACATTATTTCAATAGCAATAGAGTACTTCAGAGTAGAAATAATTTCTTACATGTGAATGCTGTCTATGTGTCTAGAGAGAACAGAGGGTCGAGGGAATATAGCTTTAAATTTACATTTTAAATTTAAATGGATTTGGCAAAAGTTGCTAGCAGAGAATAAATGTAAAATTTGGGACAGTTGCAAACTTATGAACTTTCTCAGTCTCTTTCAAATGTAAATATTGTACTGTTGAAAGTGCTTGCGGGACGTGTATATGAATTCTGGAATAACATGCCCTTTGGTTCAGCTGTGGTCTAAATAACCATGCAGAATGCAGAAGTGTATAAAAAAATCTGAATATAGCAATTTCATGATGCAACATTTAAAAATGGAAACACACAATGCTTTATGAGCCACTAAAGTCCCTAAACTTCTTGTTGGTGTCCTGGTCAGTATTTTAAGAGGCTGTAGAAATATTGCACTCTCACTAGAGACAAGAGAATGAGTGGAGTATTGCAGGTAACTGAAAGTTGATAAAAATGTAGGCCATCAAAAATCAATTGTCAGAGCTCATGCTACTCAGGGTATAAAAGTTAACTGTTTTGAGAAACAGAAAAAAGACTTACTAAACAAGAGTGGTCAAATCTCAGTTTATATCCAGAAATAACTTCACAAATAGCCTACCAGTGGACTGCTCTGTGTTATACTGCCCAACATACATGTATCACTGTCAAATGAATATATATAAGCTCTCTCATCTTCCATTCAAACATTAATTGAATCCAATTTAATTCATTAAAAATAATCAGACTGCAGAACAGAATAATATAGTTGCTGAAAGTACGATTTGCACATCAAATTAAGCTGGTACACATAACTTCTTTATCTCAGATATGGATGTGTTATTAAAAATAGTCAGTGAAGCAGTAATATAACACAATTTTGTTCCTTTTTTTTTTTTTAAGTGGGAGTAGAATATTTGCTAATTGGGAAGTAAGTGGTCTTGTCTTGTGATGATAAAATTCTGCCTTTTCCAAATCTGATCGCTGTTCTTCAGTTTTGTGAGGAGAAACCCCTCACAAACATCTAGGGTTAGATAAGATCCAAAGCTAACAAAAATAAATGAAACACTGTGGTTTTTCTTCTCTTCCCATCTGAGTAGGAATGTACAACACAACAAGAACCATATGGGGCATAGGGTCTCGTTTTCATGTAGCAAACCGTGACGTAATAAATAATCCAAGAGTATTTCTACTTTCACATTTCCTGTGAGCAACACAGCACCCATCCATCTCCTAGGCACATATGAACTGGTGAGGGCAAAAAAATATCCAAATGCCTCAAAAATTTAATGTAAAAGAAAAGAAGGAAAGCAACCAAGGAAGCCATTACTGCTTTTGATTCCTGAAAGAATAAGAAATTTGTTATGAGGTCCTGTGTAGTAAATCCATGTGAGAAACTGCTGGATATACATTTTGATATGCATTCTGCTCTATGGCAGTAGCAGGGTGCCTTCATCTGAATAGCTGATGTTTTATATTCCATATATCCATTTATCATGTTTCAGAGGACGCTGATGACCAGCTTGAGAAGATAAAAGCAAAAGAAAACAAGCCAGTACTTCATTGCTAAGGCTTTTTGTTTTGTTTTTGATTGGTTGCTTGATTGTTGTGGGGTTTTTTTATGTTTTTGGGTTTTTTTGTGTGGGTTTTTTTTTGTTTGAGGTTTTTTTTGTTATTGTTGTCGTTGCTTTTTAAAACTACTGTCTCACATTAGTAACTTCTTTAATCATAGTATTCTTTAAATAGAAGAAAGGAAGAATTACTGACAACTGGTGCTGTTGTACTTATGAAGGCTTCCATGCAGTCCTTTTACTTAGAGGTTCTTCTGGCATCCATGGCAGCTTCAAACAGTTTAACCTTATGTCCTGGGTTCAGAGTAAGGTAAGTGATGGCGACATTCAGAATGTTTATCGGAAATATAGCCTCCTAATTAGAACTGTTGTTCTTGCAGGCAATAAATAAATAAATTTTAAAAAGACCTAATTTAGCTATGTCTTCTGGTTCCAGGGAGAGCAGGCTAGCATAGGTTATTGTGCTATTGAGGTATTTCCAGCACAAATTTGAAGCAAACAAAAAAATAAAACAGAAATCATATCTACCTTCATACAGATTCTCTCTGCTGTTCATTCTGCTCTGGTAGTCTCCTATTTCTTTTCCAGATAAAGTCGACCCAGGGACAGCACCTTCAGTCTCCCAGACAGAGCGTTGCACACTTTATTAGGAACTTCAGAATCAGACAGGAGGAAAACCTGGGAGGAAACACACTGGCTGGTAAATTAAAGCCTTAATTTTACAAGCTCTTACCCTCAAATGCAGGTTATCCTAATGACAACAGGTTTTTTTGGGGAGACATAGTAGTACAGCCTGAAGACATAATGAATCAGGTCTTTACAGGACAAAGTAGCAGAGCAGTATTTGTATACACTGGACAATTAGTCACACCAGAAACCGAAAAAATCCCAGAAGAGCTGATCAATCTTTCAAGTCTGATTCTGTGCAGTATTGCTTCATTGGAAGTCTATCTCCATCATGAAATTGATCAATACATAGGGTTACTTGAGCTAAGAGGGATTTAGATGGAAGGTCCATAGGAGGGTGTGCAATGTTGTGCTGGTTTCCAGCTTCATACCAGATGTACGCTCTTAGAATTTTAGTGACTTTAGTCACCCTGCATGCAGTCCTGAGCTGGCTCATGTTCAGTCAGCACTGAGTAGCTCTGACCCATACTCCATCAGTCATCTTGCCTCTTTCTGCCTGAGAGTTGGAGGGTCTGTCCACCCCAGGGGGTCAATATGCCTGAAGCTCACTGCAGTTTCAGTACCTCAAAGACAAAGCTAGCTGGACTCCACAGGTATCTTTCTGCACACCTTCCTGTGCTTCAGACTCACCTTTAGTGACTAAGTAGGGATTGTTATACAGCTTTTTTCTGCAGAAAAAAATAAATTAAAGAATCCCAAAATAATTTTGTTTTGATGGCAAGGCAGTCTGATCTCCCTGATGCTTTACCACATTGAATGATTTTACCTCGTATTTTTCATATATGTGCAAATATGTATATTTATATATCAGCATGTAGAGTTAGCTTGTTCATGTATTTTACTAATTTGTTTACATTTTAGCTTATTCACATATTTATTTTCAAACAGAATTCAGAAACTTCTTTTAAAAAGCTATAATTTTATTTCAGTGGTGGATTGTTCTGCAACAGATACTTGTAACCACCACCAATACCTACTGAAAATACCCAACCTAAAGAAATGGGCTCATGTATTTGTATTCCCAACCAAGTTTTTCTTCTTTTTTTTCTAAAGTTATCAGTAGTGCTCTATTATTTATTACATGTGTGCTGTCATACGTGAGGACACAGTAACCCTCTAGATATATTACAAATTAAATGAGCTCAGCTGAAACAAAAGTAAAACAGTAAATGGAGATACTTGGATCCTGAAACCAGGAGATGTTCATCAGCAGTCTGAGTCAACAGTTTCCTAGTTTACTTTCAGAATCATAGTATCCTCCTAGGTGAAAGTACCCTGCTGATCTTAAACAGAGCCCCTATTCATGACCAAAATAACTGCATAGGGCAATGGAGTTTCTGTTGTATTTGGATTTCAAGACAGGAATGTTGCTATCTGATAATAAATACAATAGCAGTTCTTTGTTTCTGCAGAGACTGCAAATTATGAAGGGTTCTGTTACTCGTCTGTTCAGTGTTATTGTTTAGAGATCTAAAACATATATCGATGAGTCTTTAATGGCTTCTGTATTTACATTTTCCTGCAGAGATTCATTTAAATGGCAATGTTGAAGACATTTGTGCCTGACGTTGCATAATTTTTGTTTTCCTGAAACATACCACAGCGCTCATTTTTGTGAAACAAGGGTTTGTTGTCTGAGATCATAAGTCACCTGAAGGAAATATTTCCTTCACAACATCATCCCAAATGTGTTTTGCCACGCTCAAAGACAATACATAGTGAAGAATGGCTGTTTTGGCTTTCCACCACTCTAACAGCCCTAAATGCTTTTCAATTACCAGAGACTTCAGCCTGTTCTCAGTGAACTCAATTACGTATTACAGGAAAGGTAAGTAAATAAAACTTAGGTCTTCAGATAAACAAACAACTCACTGGCTCTAATGAAGACACAACCTCCAGTCTTTGTATGAATGATAGCACAGATAAGACTCTCCTAATTTCAGATAAGACAGCAATTTAAGAATTCCTCAATTTTCCCAGCCTCCTGCTGCCCCTCCAGAAAACCTTAGGACTCCTGTCAAACTTATTCCATACCTGCTAGCTCCATGTAGATGTTCCAGATGCACTATAACACTCGCCCAGAAACCCTCTACAGCTCAGCTAGCCACTCAAGAACCCATTCACAATCAGAGGAAAGGAACAGGTACTTTGATGCTATAGTCCTTTGTCATATTATATATGCCTTTGTCATATTATATATGACAGCAAAACAGTACTGTGAGAGAACCTTACTTTCCATTTACTCTACTGAGAGGGATTTGATTGACTTGCTCTTGTGACAGAAACATCTAGACAAAGTCCAACACCCCATTTCTAATACTTTCCATTATTAAGAATACCTACACTCTTGTTTCTTGAAGTCATAGTTTCTGTTAGGTCATGCACCCTTTCAGGTTGCAAAAATGGTTATAATACTGATCTCAAACCTAAATTCTGTGCTGTTATAATCAGAGAACTTTCAAAATTGTAATTTAATTACTATCACAGCACTTCTGTGACACAGAATGTTACATGTGAGTAGTTATTTCCATTTTGTTCCTAAACACTAGTGAGTGCAAGGGGATACAAAACATTCCATTAATTTTTGCAAATGTGATACCTGCCAAAGTGTCTGGGTTTTTCTGTGCATTGATCTGTAGCAGGAAAAGAAAGAATTCCTTCTTGTCTAGCCCACCAAGTGCCACTGCTATGTTTTTATAACAATAGATTTACTGTAAATGAGCATTTCATACCTCTACACCCATAGGCTGGCAGTGACCAGTGCTCTGATTTGACAAACCAGATAACTGAGATGTCACAGAAAACCTCAGAATTTGGAGCAGCTTCTACATTTCTCATATGATAGACTGAAATGTAAACCACTTCATACTGCATTTCAAAAACATCTGCCAATTATATGTGTTTGACTAAGCTGTCTTTAAGTACTGTTTCAGACTTAGATCAACATTCCCCTTGTGGGGCAGAAATTTCAGCACCTCACTGCTATCTTCTGAACAGCTGCAAACCACAGAACAAATGTACATTGTTTCCTCCTCCAGAGAGCCATCTGCCTGATGGATGCTCATGTCTGCTACTTCTCTGAGTCTGATGGCTGGAATCTATGTCATGAGTTAGAAGATCTTATCTGCATACCACAGTGACAAGTCAGGCAGAAGAAATTAAAGTACTCACAGTTAGACCATATAAAATTTTTTACACATAAAGACCTAGAACAAGGCTTTCCTGGTAGCTCTTGTTCTGGTATCTTACTTATTTAAAACTTTTGATTTTAATGACATTTTTAATCTTGTTTTGGTAATTACGTATGTGTGGATATGAGGCTCCCACTCAAGACACTTTTTTTGCCAGCTGGAGTTACCAGTTACTAGTGCCCTGAATGTCTCTCAGCTATCTCTCTGTTTATTGCATACTTTTGTTCAACTTTTTGTTAATTAAGATTCTCAGATTAAGGTTTGTTTTTCTTTCTGTAAGTCTTACAGTATTTAGCACATATAAACTGCGAAACATCAGAACTTCAACAATATAAGCAATATATGGTGTATTTGTTTTCATGCATCAAAGTTCACAGGAATGAGCTCCGTTTCCCGAAATAGTATGAGCATTAACAACAAAGGATGGTGAGCTCCTCTCATAATGCTGCAATTTTCTTTCATTCTTATTTTTTTTAATGCTTGGATGCTTCAGTCCAACATTTATTGTGACACAGAAAGTGTGTGGTGCTGTGTCTCAGGCTGGTAGAAATACCATTTTAATAATATTCATAGGTACTTTATCATACAAACACTGTTGACTGAAGAGCTTTTGAATGAAGAATTCCCTCTTTGTGCAACAGTTAGAAAAATAAAAATTGTTGTTGTAGGTGGAGTTTTGGGATATTCCCAAAACACAGGTACAGAATACTCATATTGCTGATGGTGTTGCAAAGTAAATGTAAAGAAAGACACCTTTCTTCTCCATAAATTTTCATTAAAAAACACAGCAATACATATTTTATACAAATACTCCAAAAACATTTCAGATTTCTAGGTGCCAGATATGGGGCACTTCATGCCAGACAGATTTTTAAACTGAAGTCTTATAGAGAGTGATTAGTTAACACCTTTTTAATGATGAATTAATGAGCAGTAAAAGCATTGTAATTCCAGTATGTACAGAACCTTGTGTTTAAAGGCACAGGTTCATTGAGAGTTGTTCTGCGACCTTTGTGGTGCCAATAAAGGTTGGGTTCAGCACAGGCAACATCCAATCAGTCTTTCAAGGTTAACTACACATGCCAGCCTGCGAAATGAAACAATTACTAACAAATTTTATAGGTATATTCTGTCAAATTTAAAAGGCGATCAGAAGTCTAAATGAAAATTGTGCCTGAGGAAAGCATAAAAAATAAAAAAAGAAAGAAGAAAAGAAATGAGGAAGGGCTTTCCCCCCCACTCCCCTTTCAGTCTGCATTCTGAACTAGGTACTGAGAATACTGGAGACAGCCCTCACTGTTTGAGGGAAAAACCTGCAATGGAGAGGATAGGAGTGCTCAGGAAGGATGACATCAGTAATCACCTGGGCAACACTGGCACAGTAAGTGTGAATGATTCATTATACTGTAATTAACTTTTAATTAACTTTAGTCTGCTTTCTTTATTTTAGAAAATTAAATAAACTTCATTTTATGTTACCCGCCAAACCAATGAGCAGAAGCTAGAATTCTGCTTTAATTAAACTCCTCAATATGGCCAAACTGTGTGGAGAGCATAATGAAGAAATGTTTCTTTGCAACTTTCTTATGTTTTTTAACACTTTGATTGATATTTTTTTCAAATATTTCCCATTGACTGCAGAACACCAAAATCCCACTAAATATTTTCTTAGTCTTGCATTTTTTTTTCAGGAAAAACAGCAAATGTGTTTCTTACATAAGAAAATAATTTTCCAAAATCACAACATCCATCCATTTCTCATTTCCCTCTTCCCCATGTAATCATAAATACCTATAAAGAAATAATAATGACCAGAACAAGAAGATGAAATTAGCAGATCCAAAGTTGCTGTTTAAAAGGTTTGGGTAGGGAGGAAAAAATCTGGTATTGCTGTTAGCGAATTAAGGAAAATTTACTTCTGCCTGTTGGTGGGCTGGTTCTCAGTCAATTAGTTCCACCCAGTGAATACTTCAAGATCTTACAAAATTGTGTTTTTTCATCTGGTACCAAAATAAACTAAATTTTTAGGTTGAAATCTTGCCATATTGGAGTCAGCGGAATTCTGCCATTGACTTCAACTCTGAAGAAGAGGGGATACATGCTATTAAAACAGATTGAAACATGATCTTTTCCCACTGTAAAAAAAAATCTCCGTAATTAGAAATCAATTTTGTTTCACTGAATATATTCAGTTTTGATAATGTCACTGAATGACTGCATACAGGATGAAGTTCCCAAAGAGAAGACATTGAACCTAGTCTTTATTAAAAAGTTTAGCACTCAGCTTTAGCTTTCCCAAAACAGCTCCGCATTTCTAGGCTTGTGAATATTTTTGAAAGCTACTCACTTATTTTCTGCTCTAAAATCCCAAATAAATTAAAATTTTAAAAATATTATGAACAAGAAAACTTTTGTTTTCCAGTTAGCTCTACAATCTGCATTTCTATAGACTCTAATCTGAATCTACCTTGCTGTATGTTAAGTGAAGATCTAGCTGTCTAGCTATGTCTATGAAATGGAAAACTTTGCAACTGGTGATGGAAGAAAGCCCTTTTCTTTTTTAATTGATTTCCCTTCTCCACCAGCATGCAGGATTCCTTGTTGTTCCATTTACCTATAACAAATCAGTACCTCAGTATGCGTGGGTTCCTTTTCTGCTCTTCCCATCTACCTGCTACACTGGTCCTCTCTGCAGGCATAACTGTAATGAAATTATATTGCCTGCTTCATATGCCTGGACAAAGCAGATAATCTTTTGATCTCTCAAAACAGGTATTTGTATTTGAATCTCAAATCCAGCTAAGACAGAAGTAGAAGGAGTAGAAGGGAAGAAAAGAATATTAAAAATTGCAGAAGGATGGCTAATTAGTAAAGTCAGGGCAATTCAGGGGCAGAAAACGGCATTTGAAAGAAGCAACGGGAATAGAAGGAAAACATACTGATTTCTGAGGAGTATGAGCTGACTCATAAGAGAAGCTGTTCAAATAGCAGGTGGAGAACAGACATAGGGGAGAGAAAGAGAAATTTTTGCTGATGGCACACTCCTTATTTTTCATTTCATTTGCAAGGAAAAAGATGGCAATGATATGTGAAAAAAAAGGGACAAGTCATTGATGAGCTGTGTCTTTTTTTTCCAACATGTTCACTTACTATCAGCTACTTGACAAAGGGAAAATCACACAATTCAGCAAGTGAAATAAAAAATTTCTATTTAACTTCTGTATCATTACTGCTCAGTTACAACATTTGCAGTAAGATGAAAAAGCAAACAGATTTTGACAACATGTTTTTATTTACAAATTTAAAAAAATAATGAAAATTATTATTTCTTTCTGCATGATTACTTATATATTCCGTATTGTCCCTAGGGATATCAGGCTTGAATTTCCACTTACCAGCTCTGCACTGCTTTCTGTATTGCTCTGATGTATAGGTTAACCTATCAGACCTAACCCAAAGGCCTTGACCTCTACTCTCCTCTAGGTACTTCTTTGGGATTTTCTCTGCAAGGCATCTACACATGGTGGACAGGTTGTGGTGCAGTTAGGGAGAGTTAATTAATTAATCAATTAATTAATGCTTTGGAACATTCAAGTTATGTAATGTCTCCCTAAATAACCTCATCTTATTTTCATTGCCCCCTTCTTGTCCCCCTCTTTCATTTTGTGTCAGATTTGCTTGCTGCATCTTCTTTTAAATTAGATTCTTCAGGGCAGAGATGCTGTCAGGTTTGGTTTGTACAGTAGCAGGCATGTTTGGGCCTTCTCCTGACTTGAGCTTTTGGACACAACTGTAATTAATTATCATTTACAATTGAGCCATAGTAATGTTAAATGCCTTGTTCAAGGTGTCAAAGCAAGTCAGCAGCACAGTTCCAAATGAAACCCAGATGGCATCTTTCTCTGCTCTAACCACAAGACCACTGCTTGTTCTGTGGAGCTGTTACACTGAAATAAATGTTCAAAGATATCACAGAATTTCCCCAAGAAGAAAGATGGTATTTTTTATTTCTCCAGGCTTCTCAGAGAAAAAAGTCTCAGATACCTTTTATGTTAAAATGCAGATCTCCTTTTTTTAATCTACAATTTCAGAAGCCTCTGGTTGCCATAAAATTGCTTCTTGCCTATTCTCAATAATATCTTTGTTTTGTTTTATCCAAACAAATTTCAGTATGGACTGGAGATGCAAAAGATGTAGAAGACTGCAGAAAACGTAATATAATGACTGGGCCCTGAAGAGAAAACTAACAGCTGCTAGGATAGGTATACTGTACTGTGGGATGTCACAGGTAAAAGTAGTTGCTCTTAGATACATCCTCGCAACATCTGAGACCATAACCACTCATGGGAGACATTCCTAATTCAGGAACTAATTCTTATGTGTTAGAAATTCAGTTCTTTTACACCTTCAAGAGCTTAAAACTATATCACGTGATAGATGCTCAGCAAAGATAGAAATCTTCCATACTTCAGCTCTGAATTCATTGAGATACGTACCTGAATCAACTGAAGCGTAGTCTTTCCAAATCATAGGCTACCAACTGCCATGATCAAATCTTTTTTATTGTTTCTACTGTCAACAACAAGCTTGCGACAGTGACATTTCTATAGTGATTTTACTAATTAGTTGACAGGAGACATACATGACAAATGCTTATCAACAAATAAGAATATACACAGAATCATAGAATCATAGAACAGTTATGATTGGAAAGGACCTTAAGATCATCTAGTTCCAACCCCCTGCCATGGGAAGGGACACCTCACGCTAAACTGTGTCACTCAAGGCTCTGTCCAACCTGGCCTTGGACGCCACCAGGGATGGAGCATTCACAGCCTCCCTGGGCAACCCATTCCAGTGCCTCACCACCCTCACAGTAAAGAATTTCCTCCTTATATCCAATCTAAACTTCCCCTGTTTAAGTTTCAACCCATTACCCCTTGTCCTATCACTACAGTCTCTAATGAAGAGTCCCTCACCAGCATCCCTGTAGGCCCCCTTCAGATACTGGAAGGCTGCTATGAGGTCTCCACGCAGCCTTCTCTTCTTCAGGCTGAACAGCCCCAACTTTCTCAACCTGTCTTCATACACGAGGTGCTTCAGCCCCCTGATCATCCTTGTGGCCCTCCTCTGGACTTGTTCCAACAGTTCTATGTCTTTTTTATGTTGAGGACACCAGAACTGCACACAATACTTCAAGTGAGGTCTGACAAGAGCAGAGTAGATGGGCAGGATCACCTCCTTCGACCTGCTGGTCATGCTCAGCTGGACAGGGGAGAGGAAATATAATCAAAGTCTTATGGGTCAAGGTAAGGAAAGGGAGAGATCACTCACTAGCATCACAGGCAAAACCAGGCTCAACTTGGGGAAATTAATTTATTACCTATGAAATCAGAGTATGATACTGAGTAATAAAAACAAGTCTTAAAACACCTTCCATCTATCCCCTTCTTTCTGGGATTAACTTCACTCCTGTTTTCTCCACCTCTCTACCTTCATCTGCACTGACCTGGGTGTCTGTAGGGCTGTTTCTTTCACACCTTCTCAGTCTTCTCTCTGCTGCTTTTGTTGCACGGCAGCTTTTTATCCTAGAGGTGCTACCCCTGTAGCTAATGGACCCAGCTTTGACCATCAAGTGGAGGGTCCACCTTGCATCTGGCTGACATTGGCTCCATCAGATATAGGAGAAGCTTCCAGCAGCTTCTCACAGAAGCCATCATTCTGCCCTCCCTGCTACCCAAACTTTGTCATGCAAACCCAATACATCTCTCAATCTTTTTAATAAAAATCAAGTAGTTTTGAATTTCAGTACAGATAATGCTCTCCCAGGATAATATTTACCTGAAAGGGCACAGAGAATGAAAAACCCCTCTATTGTATATATATATATAACACTCCTTCTAATCCTTAAGTGGTTTCTAGAAAGTTACAAAAAGGTAAATCTGTCCATAGGTTATGGTAATTTGATTCTGGATTTTTTTTAACCTGGATTTCTGAGGAATGGATGTTATCTCATCAGGTTCCACATGTCTGCACTTCTTTGTCTGTCTGCTCCTCTCCAGTAATCCTCTAATCTTCTGGCAATTTCAGTTTCAGCCACTTTTGAGAATGGATTAGAATCATGAAAGTATGTGATTTCTATAAGATTTATGAAAACAAGTGATTGGGTAGAAAAGATGGAGTTACTAACACTATCTTCAGAGAAGACAGCTTTACCATAAAAGGGCGCAGTTTTATTAGACACCTGAGAATCCAATCTGCATTTGTGGTTTCTCTCTCACAGAGATTCCCTAGTATTCAATAGGGCAAAAGCATAATTGGAGTTTTTCCAGTGCCTAATTTTCCCTGTGGATTCTCTATGTTGCAATCTTAATATAATTCACCTAAGAATTATCAATCAACCACAAGACACAAATCTAGATTCAACCAACCTATTTATTAACGTTTGTGATGCTTATTATGTATATTTGTCACCCTTGTTCTTTCTTATATTTGCTACTTTTCAGGTAGCTGTCATGTACTCTTTTCTTTCAGTCTCCTTTGATTGATGAATATGTTTACTCTCTCAAATGGAACTTTGCTTCAGATATATTGGCCCTACATTTTCTGTGTTGTGCTGACATTTGGAACGGACTTCAACCATTTGCTCTTGTTTGGTATCATGTATGTTCCAACTCCCCAGTTCATGCCCCATTTCGTGTTCCACACTAATTAACACAAGAATTGCTCACTAGAATTGAAGTATTTGCTTTGTAAAGAACCTGGACACTTATGCTATTTTAAACCTGACTCCTGCTCACCTTCTGCCTTCAGTTTCCACCTTTGGGTTTGCCAGATGTAATTTAAACCTTGATTGCAAGTAGATACAGTCCCTCCTGCTTTGATGTGAAAACTGCTTTTTGAGTGATGGAAATTGCAGCTGTGAGTTAAACAGCCAAACTCTCTGCATCGCATGGCAAGTAGGATTGCTGGAAATTGTCATGTTTGGAGCTAAACTGGCCAATCAAAATAATTCAGATGTGGCTTAAAACAGCACTCTTTTAGGGACTCAGACCTAGATTTGCAAGAAGACACTGGCACTAGCTGCCACTGAACATTCAGTACCTAACTGCAAGTTGAATTCTCAGGTTGCTTGCTAAGGTTTAGCGCTTAGGGCTCAAGATGCTGAAGTTATCACCTGTAAATTTCTTCATGGATGCAAGGACTGGTTAGATATGTTTATAAGAATTTGCATCCTGGCAATCCATTTTCCATTTAATTTTTAAATAAGAGCTTTCTACCCAGCTTGATGTCAACAGTGATTTCAGCATTAGCCTGCATTAAAGCTTTGGATCCTTAACTTGGAACCCAGTATTTCAACATATGTAACAGAGTACTTCAAAAGACTGAGAGCTGCAATGTGGAACATTAGTCTTCTGTGAGGATTTAACTCTAAGTGCTAAACAGAAAGATGCCCAGGAGTGACATCTGCGATGGCATTTGGGTACTTTCAGATGAAAACATTCCTGAATGATCCTTACAGGACCCCTGTATCTATTCTTTCAGCATCCTATACATTTGTTGACATTCAGAAGTCTCTTCCTGCAAATGGACAGGTCAAGCTTTTTGGTTTGGGGTTTTTCTTATAGGGCATTTGGATAGTACTTAGATATGAAGTTACGGAGCCTTACAAAAGCCACGTTTCCCTCTGCTCCCTACCCTATATGGAGCTACACTTCTTGTTGTCATAGCTGGCATTTTGAAGGTTTTAGGTTAAGCAGTACCTACGCCAGCTGCATTAAGGGACTGAAAAACGAACCAGAAATCAAACAAAAATCCATTCTTGAACCATAACAAGTTAACATTACTAAAGTAAACCATAGTAATTATTCACCTATGAGTTTAACTAGGTCAGATCACAAAGTGATTCAGAGTTTTGAACTTTACTGAGAACTGTCAGTGTCAGTTGTGACTTTGTTATTGTTTAAGCTGCAACAACTTTCTATTACATGATCCCTCCCTTGGGCACGGCATTGCTCACCTACCCTGTACCTATCCTGTACCTATCCTTCATGAAGTGATTTCTGAAGTCCACATTTGGTCTCTAAATTCATAGTTAGACACTAAAAATAATATCTACAATTGCAGGACTAATGAGGAAGAGGAGGACCCAAAAACATCCAGGTAACAAGTTCAAGCTAGTTAATAAGAAACACAGTTGTTTCTGCGGTGCCAACACCTTCTCAGCCTAGGCACTGACTCCAGAGCCAGCTTGAGATTGGCAGTCACAGTTTGGAAGTCCTGCCGTAAAACACAGTTTTCCACTGGATAGCAAACTTATACAGCAATTTCTTGTGAAAGAAGGACTGCAGATGGTAGCACAGCCATTAGACTTTAATGTAATCTTCCCCATGCCTCTAACCTCACTTAATACTCCTCTGATCTTGCCTCCCAGCCACTGCCCAAGATTTTCATAGGAAATATCTATGGTTACTGTGCATTTTTTAATGCTCAAATACTTTCAAGGGCTTCTCTGAATTGGGCTAACATGGAGTTTGGTGGACTCTGATTTATTAGTTCTTTATTTTTTAATTTTAGATCAACATTGTGGACCAACATATTTAGCCCACCCAAGGTGGCCACACAAACAATTAGAATACTTACGGTATAAGCATGAATGTTCTGGCTAACACCTAGCAGTCTAATTATTTTCAGAAGGAACAGGTTTTAATGGTTCTCACTTTGTGCGTAAATGCCTAAATTATTCATAAATTGCACTTCAGGTGCTCACCTGTTTTCTTGGATCTACATACTTCAGAAACCTGATATTTCCATCATGCTTGTCTTTTATTGCCAAAAGCCAACAACTTTTTCTTGAATAGGTGCTGTACTGTCCAAACATATCTATATTTCAGCACCTTGCTATCTTCTTGGGAACTGGACAGATACCACGTGCAAGCAGGGTCAAAGCATATCTTCAGTATTAGGTACAAAAGGACACTTTTCTGTATATTTTAAAAAATCCCTCTCACATTTTCCTGGATTTCAAATTGAAATAGAGGCTCAAGGAAATCGTTAGCCAGCAACAATACTTTGTCAGAACACAGAAACACAGAATTAATACTTTGAAAAACCTCTTGGTGGAAGTGCGTTTAAAAGTACTTTGGTACTGTAACAGTGGTGGCAGGGGAGAAGGATTTGTTGTCATGTCACCTTCACCTGTGAAAATATCTGTTATTTCTGTATAACAGAGAAGACCACTATCTTTCATCCTTCTAAAAATTTGCCTGTGGTGCCCAAGCACAATTAGTGAATCTTACATACTTTCCGTGGCTGAGATAACAAAGTCATCATTAGAAATAAGATGGATTCCAGTAGTGACCACAGTGTTGCTGCCTGGCACTCCTAGATAATGCTGCCCCTTGGAAGCCTTGCCCTAGCAAGTGCTTTCTTCTCCCTTTTGTCAACCTATTTGAAATCTATCGCTTTTAATGAGTATTTATCTCCAAGTCAGTAAGCCTGTTTTAGGTAGCATTTTGTGTAATGTCTTATTTCAGTCCATAATCTATGATACTTCACCCTATCTATGTGGGCTTCATTCTTGCAATTTTCTCCATGTTGACTGACCTTTTCTAAATGCAGAGCCCCTTGGACTCTAGCACCATTCCATATGGAACTAAGACCACATCTGCATGGATAACTGGTGAGATCTGGGTCAGTAATTACAACATAAAACTGATTAGTTTTTTTAAAGCATTGACTATTTTTAATAAGCTGACTTTAATTATTAATTGGAATCTCCCTAAATATTCACATATTGATTCCCTTGTATGCCTGAATATTATGCCTAGAATCCATGTAAAATTAATTGGCCAGAATTTTCCCAGTTATTCCTTCCTGTCGTATAGGGTTATTTTTAGTCTCTGAATCCCTAGCTTGATTAACATTATCTGCAAAAGTTCAAAAAGTCCTTTGGATAGTTCCTTAAAATATTCAGGTGCACCATTTCTAAATTTCCAGATGCATCTTACTTAAGTCTGTCTAATAGCAGTTAGAAAGCAGAGACATTAGTACAGGACACATTAAGGGAGACCATTATCAAAGGTGGACAAGTCAGTGAACTGCAACTTGCAGGGTCAAGTACTGGCCCAACAATTAGAATCTGTGTATTTTTAGTAGTATTAACTAAGCTTATGACTGATTTTATCCTTTAACATTATCCAGTCCCGGTCAGATATCCAGGCCTTGTTGTGTTTGGTACAATACAGGTGAGGGGACAGGCCTCCTCAACAGGCTCAAAGTTCATCCCTAAAGTTGGCATGTAACAAATATGGCAGGTAGGGAAGCTTTACAGCCATGAAAAGGCCATCTATCTCCTTCAGAAAAAAGCCTTTAGTGAAGCAAGGCTGAAACTCTGGGAGGATTATGAAGTCTGATTTGTTGAAAAGGACTATCTTAGTTCCTGACATAAATGGAGTTCACTTCTGGTTTCAGTCAACAAGGAACGTGCTCCAGGAGGATAGTCATCTCTGGTGGTGACAAATGGAATCCATGAAGGAATACTGCAAAAATCACCATGAGACATGTATGTTCCTCCCCTTGAGCGATGGCCAGCCAAAGGTCATAATCCCTGCAGATGAACAGCAGACAGCACAATGACCTTCAGTGCGAGGAAAAGACAAACACAGGGGCGATGGTTTTTCATCTCTAATTGCTGAGTGCATATTTGGGAAAAGTCCATATAAGGAAGATCATCTGTCTTCTCTGCTTTACCACAGTCCACACATGGATGCAATTGTATTCACACAGCAGGTTGCAAGACTGAGCCTGTAAATATATTTAGTAAGTTACAGGCAGACATAAACTAAAACCATGTGTATTTGCTTTTAAGGCAATCAGCTTCAGTAGTGTTGTCAGCACCTCTGAGAGTCCACCCCAGGTGTAGACGACCTTATTCTCTATAAACACATTCAGCGAAATAATTCTGATGTTATCCATTTATGAGGATGTTAAGAGATATGACACCACCCAGTTCTTAGGTGTGCACTGAGGAATTTTTGGAACCTGATTACAGGGCAAGTGCTTTCTCTGGAAAATCTTGAAGCAATTTTTGTGGGATAAATTTTTGTGCTGTGTTAGAAGTGAAGGCTTATTCGTGAGGAGACACGTTCAGCTACAAGCAGTAAGCAAGTGTAAAGAGTCTTCACTGCTTCAAATGTCAAAATAAAACCTTATTAGGATAGACACTAGCTTCTGTATGGAAGGAAACTTCGTCATGGGAAAATCAGAGCTGAAAACTAACAATCTATATTCAAATGCTCAAAAGTAGATTCAGAACATGAATGCCCACAGGTTTCCTATGGGTTACTCTTCTATAGATATCAGCAGATGGCACTGAGAAAGGTTTGGGTTTATGAAGCAATCAAAGGAACATTGTATTTCAGTAAGAACATAGGCATCTAATTTTATCAGAGCATTTCACGAGGTGCCTTTCCACTGATACAGGTTTATTAGTATCTAACAGCACATGTGGGATTTTTAACAATTGTTTTTAAGCACATAACGTTCTCCAGTTGCAAATGGCCCAGAGGAACACAGATTTTTCAACTTCCTACAAATTAATCACATATTTAATGTAGAAGGAATCTTCTCCTTAGAAAGGGGAAAGACTGACCTTTGTTCTTTTTTTACTGTGGACTTGTCTTCACCACAGAAATATGTCATTATGCTTTGTCACAGCCAAAACAGTCTTGACCCTAGGAATTTTAATTAATTTAATTTATTGACAAGAAACACAAACTTTGCATTATTGAATTGGATAATGAGAAAAAAGACAGCATAAACAAATAAAGAAACACCTAAGCAAACAGCTTCCCTTTCAGCAGGCTCATCTTCAGTCAAACACCATTCCCAGGCTCAGATCCCCTTATTTTCTTACATTTAGTCTACCTCAGTTCATTTGGTGAGGTGTTGAGAGGCAGAGGAGGTTGAAGGCAATCTGTGATGGTTGCTTTCAGCAGATCCTAGGTTCTTAACTGTGTCACTCTGTTCCAGAATACTTTGCCCAGGGCAGGTGTCCCTCATGGCTGTCCCTGCCCCAGCATAGACCATCCATACCTGAAGTCACTCAGGGGGTGAGCTCCTCTTCCAAGATCCTCCTTCCAAGAGTGCATCCTGAGCTGTGTCTCCATCAATGTCCTCTTCTATGCATCTCTTCCATTTCTTCTTCCCTACAGTAGCAGATGGTATTTCTTAACCATGTTTTAGCAGAGTTGCCATGTGCTCCTCTTACTGGCTGGACTTTTGGTACATGATGGTGTGCTAGCACTTGTTTTCAGGGCAGCTGGACAAGGCAGTTTGTGGCCTACTCCCACAGAGGCCACTCTGCAGCCCTTTGTCAAACCCCTCCAACTTCTACCCAGTACTCCAATAAGGAAGGCAAAGAAGCATGCAGCTAAGGATTCAATGGATCATCAGCATGGAAACTGAACTTGGAATTATGGGCCAACAACCATTAGTTTTTTTTTCCAGCCTCCCTGGTACTATCCATTTCACACCACAGATGAAGGGTTAAATTCTCAAGAAGGGCTTAACACTGTGACTTCTACTTTTCAAGGAACTGCCAGCCAGTTGCCTCTCCTTATTCCCCAACTCACATTATGCCATATGCCACTGGAATAAAACTGAACCAGAAGCTAGATGATATAAAACAGTGAGAAGAGTAATGGAGCTGAAAGGATTCTCCGTTTATGATTGTTTGTTCAGCCCTTTCTTGCCTGTGAACTGTGTCCTACAGTGAAGTAATAAAATGATGTAATCTCTTTTTACAGATAAATTGCAAAGAGATAAAAGAAAATAAACAAAATGCAAGGACCCGGTCTAATATCACTTGATGATGAGGATGTGCAGACAAGAGACTTGTTCTCAAAGCGTTATTTCATCTGAACTTACATTCTTCATGAAAGATAAAACCACAAAGCTATCTGCAAGTCAGAAGTTTTCATCTCACCCCATCCCTTGCAGTTGCTGTTCTATTAAAAACAGGAAGGTGAGGGATTAAACAAAAGAGAATATTTAAAAGCTTGGTATCACCCATTGGTTAGGGTACCCTTCCACTGCAGGAAAGATCTTATGTTATTGTATCACAGCTTGAAGAAAGTAAAGGAAGAAGAAGAATTTGAATATATGCCTGATATAAATCTATACTTTCCAATCTCTTATTGAAGGGGAAGGAGAATCTTATTGCCTTTTGTCATATAGGCATGCTCTGAAAATGCTTATTCTGATAGATCTGCCAAGTAAAAAGGGTGGAGAAACATATGATTTGTGAATCTCTGAGCATGAATTAGAGCTTGAAGAAATTCAACACTGCCTAAGCAAGAGACATTTGTTCATACACATCTATTGAACCCTGGATATCTAAAGGGCTGGAGAAAACCTAGTCTGTCATAGACACCCCTGAATTGGGGGAATTTTAAGTGCTAATGATGAGTAAGTATTAAACTACATGCTTGGAGACTCATTAAGGTCTCCAAGTCACTCTTGCAAATCTATCCCAAAGTGCTAGGTACAACAGCCAGCCATAGCATACAAGTAAAACAGAGTTTTTAAGGCAGCTAGTATATAGACAGAAAAGGGATTACTTAGTGAAGAAGACAGATGGAGTGAATGATTGAATGACATTTACTAAACAGGAGAGGAAAGTGATAGGGAAAAGGGACAGCTGTAATGAACACAAACATGTAGTAGATAGAGGAATGGTGTGCTAGATTTAAAGGACATCTGGTGTAAGGGACAGCTGAAGTGTATGAGTGACATGACCTAGATATAAGGTTGGGAGTGCTGTGCATGAGTGACAGCTAGCTTAGCTATCATGGGTGACATGTCCTCCACAGAGGAATAGAGTGCTGGATACAAGTGACAGCTAGTATGTACTTTATGAGTGAAATATCTTTGTTACAGCAGGCAAATATGAGGAAAAATTAGTTGGAGTGCCTAAGCAACATGTTCCTTACCAAAGAAGGAAGAGTTAGGTGCTACACAAAGCTGCAATGCATTGGTAATGTGACCTAGAAGGAGAAGAGAACAGTAAGTGGGACAAGTGCAGTAGGACTAGACTGGCTTAAATAACCCTGGCGGGAAGGAAATATCATAAGTGTAATGTGTGACTGGAGTGTACAACTGATAGGCCACTAGCTGAGAATACAGTGGCCAAACCTGATAGAGTTGGCAGCTCACTGCAGCCAGCACAATGTAACTATAGTCCTTGATTTTTCCAGGATTTCCCTGAAGTGCATCAAATATTCGGGACAAACCATCATGGAGATTTCTATAATAAACACTGTAGACTGTTCCTGCTGGCATCATTAGCAGAGGATTTTTAATGGTGTCACTGTGTTTTGTCCTTATTTGGACAATTGGAGTAAAGGCGTCACTGAAACATTCTAAAGTCATCCACTCTGCACTTCTTGGAAGTCATCTCTCACCTTTTTTTTTTTCTCCCCCAGGTGATATTTGGCTGCAAAGGTAGATCACTGGAGACATGAGGTTTCAATCTTTGGGAATTCTTCATATTAATTCCTTCACTCAACAGCAGACTTCTGAAGACAACTACATACTTGGTAGCTGCTCTGTGATCACAAGGCAGGAAGCCCTGATCATGATCAATGTTACTGGAAAACTGCCCTGAATTTTCTGAGACATTACTTTTTTCTCTCTCTTTGAGTGTCCAGTCTGTGTAAACACACTGACATATATGCTCTCTTGACTTATATTTTATATATCCATGTATCCAAAATTACATACATATATAACTATATACATAAATGTTTGTGTATCATCACTGCAACAGTCATCCAAACTATAGGACAATTTGGCATACTGTGAATCATTATAGATCATCACAATCAGCAATAGATGATAGAAGTTCAAAAATCATCAATCAGGGATCCAGAGTCATAAGCTAAGCTTAAAATCTGTGGAATGTAAATAACAAATAAATACAAAATGAAGCTGTTTCTCATTCATCCAGCTGTGAGGGTATTCTCAGACTTGCAGTCTTCATGCTGCCTTTTATTCTATAAGGTCTAGGAACTTTTTTCTTTTTAATGAAAATACTAATCTCCCATGAATTCTATGACTTCAGGAGCCAGGGATTAAGAAAAATATGAAATATCATGAGATGTACAATAAAATCCCTATGATAGAATCACCTTATCTGGCAATAGTGATGTGGAAGGCCAACTTTAATTTAACCTTGGAGTGTTATGCAACTCAGTCCCACAATGCAGGTCACATCTGTGAGGCAGAACCTGGCTCTCAAGGATACTCAACTTCTTTTTTATTGAATATTCTTCATAAGTGTATTGCAGCTTTGGCCTCTGTGCAGACTTATGAAAACAAATACTGTGAAGTATAACACTGTAGACTGCTGTATAGGAACAGACAGGTTTTAAAATGTTTAATCAAGCAGTCTATATACACAAATTTCACCAAACACTGTTACTGGTGACCATCTTATACACTTATTGAAGAATGATGCGTGTTCTTACAGCTTGGAATAGCTTTTATCTTGAACTTAATAGACTCTTTGAACATAAGGCTTAGGTGTAGAGAAATAAATGAAGCCCTGACTGTTTTCTTCCAAGTGAACAGGAAATGGCCAGATCCTGGGCTGCCTGCCCATGTCCACATATTTGGTGATCAGAATAGCTAAATAACAATGAAGCGCTGGTGGTCTTTTGTTGACATAGTTATCAATGGGCTCTTTGGAGCTCAAAGATGCCTGCTAGCAGCAGGATGTGGCACACAGCTGCCAGGCAGGTAAGCATGCAACGAGGTTGTATTTAGTAATGGATAGCACCAATTTATCTGTAAACCTCAAGCTCTCCAGGGGTTCTGGACAGTGGAAGCTTGCAGCGCATCATGCCTCTTTGAATTTCTAAAGCAAACAATAATCAGCCTGAGTAGTAAGAAAGCCCAGCAGAAAAGCTGCTGTTCTAAATGTGAAGATGAAAAGCCATGGGTATAAATGAGGCAGTGCAGGGAAAGGAATAAATTTTACTGGAATCTAAACAAATCTACAAGTCCCATTTAGGAAATAAGAATGAAGCCAGTAATCTTCCAGTTTGCTCAGGAAACTGAACAGGGCTACCCTGTCAAAGCCTTATAGATGTACACAGGTACAGTATCTGAAGAAAAGTCACCTAGGTTACTGAGTTGCATCTCCTATGTAACAACGAGCATATTGGATAGTTGTGTTTCATTAACTCCTCAAAACACATTTTGAAACAGGATAGGAATTTTTACTCCCAGATGTGATACTGGCAAGTTGTTCTGGGATCTCATTCTTCTTCTGGTCTGACATTTTTTTCCTCCTTTTGAGCCTGAGTTTATTCCTGAGATCTTTATATCCAGGTATTATTGTGCTGACAGTTTCACTCTCACAGTACTTTGATAGATTCTAAACACTCAGTAACTGACTATTTTCCTTTTCTTTAATATTTTTTATGGTGTCTGTACTTTCATAAGTGAAAAAGGAGATAATATAAATGTGCAATCTCGTAAATCTGATCTTAGTAGTATTTAAGACTTCAAGTTAATGGAATATGCTCATGACATTGGGAGATTTTAATAATATTAAAAAGGATCAAGATAATACATGGGAATAAATAGGTAGCCCTGAGGAGTGCAAACGGGGTGGAGTTCACCTGCAAGATCATGGATTCAGGAGTGCATAAGATATAATTCTCAAGTTCTGAATTCATTTGCTTGGGTGCTAGGGATTTGGCCACCTTGCTGCTCTGGCATTCAGCTCTCCTGGAACATATGCTGTTTCTACTAGTTTGGCTTTCAGGACCTATGGAGATAAGTTGAGGGTCCATCCCTATCCCTTCCAATATCTTTGGCTCCTGCTTCACATAATATTTTACCCAGAATCCAGTGAGGGAATATGTAAATAAGTAGGGCTTCAATGAACTGAATGATTCTCCCATGCCTGTGGCTGAGCAAGGCAATCCCTCTAAGGGATGCCACCCCTCACTTCTTCCCTTTTACAGATTCCACCTTTGAAGTATCTAGTCCCCCAACTCTGAATTAATCACTTTCTGTGTTGAATTACTCAGGGTCAGGCAACCTGGCAAA